>NC_060141.1:842742647-843489974 GCF_021461385.2 Schistocerca piceifrons
AGCTCTGGTGCATCGGAATCTAATACAGGACTCCCAGGAGCCGCTCAAAGCACAAACTTTTAGAAAATTCACCTTCTTGTACTTAAGTCGGCATTGTCCGTTTTGTATTCAATCCCGATGCAATATCTGTGTTTCATGGTCAATGTGAAGGTGCAAGGGATACAGTAATCCTGCACTGGTGCATCGGAATCTAATACTCCTCTCCCAGGAGCCGCTCAAAGCTCAAACCCTTCGAAGATCCACTCTTCTTTTACATGAGTCGCTATTGTGCATTTTGTATTCAATCCTGTATGCAATTTCTATGTTTCATTTACAATGAGAATGTCCAAGGGATACAGTAAATCTGCACTGGTTCATCGGAATCTTATACTGGACTCCCATGAGGCGCTCAAACCACAAACTCTTTGAAGATTCACCCTTCCTGTATTTAAGTCGCCATTGTACCTTTTGTATTCAATCCCGATGCGATGTCTGTGTTTCATGGTCAATGCGAAGGTCCAAGGGATACAGTAAACCTGCACTGGTGCATCGGAATCTAAAACTGGTCTCTCAGGACCGCTCAAACCACAAACTCTTAGAAAATTTTTCCTTCTTGTAGTTAAGTCGGCATTGTCCCTTTTGTATTCAATCCCGGTGCAATTTCTGTGTTTAATGGTGAATCTGAAGGTCAAAGGGATAATGTAAACGTGCTCTGGTGCATCAGAATCTAATACAGGTCTCCCAGGAGACGCTCTAAGCACATACTCTTCGAAGATTTACATTACTTGTGCTTAAGTTGGCATTGTGAGTTTTGTATTCAATCCCGATGCTATTTCTGTTTTTAATGGTCAATGTGAAGTTCCAAGGGATACATTAAACCTGCACTGGTGCATAGGAATCTAATACTGGTCTGCCAGATGCCGCTCCAACCACAAACTCTTAGAAGATTCACTTTCTTGTACTTAAGTCGGCATTGTGCTTTTGTATTCAATCCTGAAGGAATTTCTGTGTTTCATACACAATGTGAAGGTCCGAGGGATACAGTAAACCTGCACCGGTACATCGGAATAAAATACTGGTCTCTCTGGAGCCGCTCAAAGCACAAACTCTTAGAAGATTCACTCTTCTTGTACTTAAATCAGCATTGTCCCTTTTGTATTCAATCCCGATGCAATTTCTGTGTTTCATGGTGAATGTGAAGTTCCAAGGGTTACAGTAAACCTGCACTGGTGCATCGGAATCTAATATTGGTCTGCCAGGAGCCGCTCCAACCACAAACTCTTAGCAGATTAACTCTTCATGTAATCAAATCGGCATTCTGCCTTTTTGTATTCAATCCCGATGCGATTTCTGTGTTTCATGGTCAATGTGAAGGTCCAATGGATACAGTAAACCTGCACTGGTGCGTCGGAATCTAATACTGGTCTCCCAGGAGCCGCTGAAAGCACAAACTTCTAGAGGATTCATTCTTCTTGTACTTTAGTCGGCATTGTCCATTATGTATTCAATCCAGATGCAATTTCTGTGTTTCATGGTCATTGTGAAGGTCCAAGCGATACAGTAAACCTGCACTGGTGCATCGGAATCTAAAACTGGTATCTCAGGAGCTGCTCAAACCACAAACTCTTAGAAAATTCACCTTATTTTACTTAAGTCGGCATTATCCCTTTTGTATTAAATCCCGATGCAATTTCTGTGATTCATGGTGAATGTGAAGTTCCAAGGGTTACAGTAAACCTGCACTGGTGCATCGGAATCTAATACTGGTCTGCCAGGAGACGCTCCAAGCACAAAGTCTTGGAAGATTCACATTAGTTGTGCTTAAGTTGGCATTGTGTGTTTTGCATTCAATCCCGAAGCAATTTCTGTGTTTCATGGACAATGTTAAGGTCCAAGGGATACAGTAAACCTGCACTGGTGCATCGGAATCTAATACTAGTCTGCCAGGAGCCGCTCCAACCACAAACTCTTAAAAGATTCACTTTCTTGTGCTTAAGTCGGCATTGTGCCTTTTGTATTCAGTCCTGAAGCATTTTCTGTGTTTCATACACAATGTGAAGGTCCAAGGGATACAGTAAACCTGCACTGGTGCATCGGAATAAAATACTGGTATCCCAGGAGCCGTTTAAAGCACAAACTCTTTGAAGATTCACTCTTCTTGTACTTAAGTTGGCATTGTCCCTTTTGTATTCAATCCCGATGCAATTTCTGTGTTTCATGGTGAATGTGAAGTTCCAAGGGTTACAGTAAACGTGCACTGGTGCATCGGAATCTAATACTGGTCTGCCAGAAGCCGCTCCAACCACAAACTCTTAGAAGATTAACTCTTCATGTACTCAAATCGGCATTGTGCCTTTTGTATTCAATCCCAATGCGATTTCTGTGTTTCATGGTCAATGTGAGGGTCCAAGCGATACAGTAAACCTGCACTGGTGCATCGGAATCTAAAACTGGTATCTCAGGAGCCGCTCAAACCACAAACTCTTAGAAAATTCACCTTATTGTACTTAAGTTGGCATTATCCGTTTTGTATTTAATCCCAAAGCAATTTCTGTGAATCATGGACAATGTGAAGGTCCAAGGGATACAGTAATCCGGCACTGGTGCATCTGAATCTAATACTGGACTCCCAGGAGCCACGCAAAGCACAAACTCTTAGAAGATTCACTGTTCTTGTACGTAAGCCGGTATTGTGCATTTTGTATTCAATCCCGGAGCCATTTCTATGTTTCATGGTCAATGAGAATGTCCAAGGGATACAGTAAACCTGCACTGGTTCATCGATATCTTATACTGGTCTCCCATAAGCCGCTCAAACCACAAACTCTTAGAAGATTCACCCTTCTTGTATTTAAGTCGCCATTGTGCCTTTTGTATTCAATCCCGATGCGATGTCTGTGTTTCATGGTCAATGTGGAGGTCCAAGGGATATAGTAAACCTGCACTGGTGCATCGGAATCTAAAACTAGTCTATCAGGAGCCGCTTACACCACAAACTCTTAGAAAATTCTCCTTCTTGTACTTAAGTCGGCATTGTCCCTTTTGTATTCAATCCCGATGCAATTTCTGTGTTTAATGGTCAATTTGAAGGTCAAAGGGATACAGTAAACGTGCTCTGGTGCATCGGATTCTAATACAGGTCTCCCAGGAGACGCTCAAAGCTCATACTCTTCGAAGATTTACAATACTTGTGCTTAAGTTGGCATTGTGAGTTTTGTATTCAATCCCGATGCAATTTCTGTGTTTCATGGTTAATGTAAAGGTCCCAGGGGTACAGTAAACCTGCACTGGTGCATCGGAATAAAATACTGGTCTCCCAGGAACCGCTCAATTCACAAACTCTTGGAAGATTCACTCTTCTTGTACTTATGTCGGCAATGTCCCTTTTGTATTCAATCCCGATGCAAGTTCTGTGTTTCATGGTGAATGTGAAGTTCCAAGGGTTACAGTAAACCTGCACTGGTGCATCTGAATCTAATACTGGTCTGCCAGGAGCCGGTCCAACCACAAACTCTTAGTAGATTAACTCTTCTTGTGCTTAAATCGGCATTGTGTCTTTTGTATTCAATCCCGATGCGATTTCTGTGTTTCATGGTCAATGTGAAGGTCCAAGGGATACAGTAAACCTGCACTGGTGCATCGGAATCTAAAACTGGTATCTCAGGAGCCGCTCAAACCACAAACTCTTAGAAAATTCATCTTCTTGTACTTAAGTCGGCATTGTCCATTTTGTATTCAATCCCGATGCAATTTCGGTGATTCATGGTCAATGTGAAGGTGCAAGGGATACGGTTAACCTGCACAGGTGCAGCGGAATCTAATGCTGGTCTCTCAGGAGCCGCTCAAACCATAAACTCTTAGAAAATTCACCTTCTTGTACTTAAGTCGGCATTCTCTCTTTTGTATTCAATCCTGATGCAACTTCTTTGTTTCATGGTCAATGTGACGGTCAAAGGGATACAGTAAACGTGCACTGATGCATTGGAATCTAATACAGGTCTCTCAGGAGACGCTCCAATCTTAAAGTCTTCTAAGATTCACACTACTTGTGCTTAAGTTGGCATTGTGAATTTTGTATTCAATCCCGATGCGATTTCTGTGTTTCATGGTCAGTGTGAAGGTCCAAGTTATACAGTAAGCCTGCACTGGCGCATCGGAATCTAATACTGGTCTGCCAGGAGCCGCTCAACCCACAAACTCTTAGAAGATTCACTCTTCTTGTACTTAAGTCGGCATTGTGCATTTTTTATTCAATCCCGATGCAATTTCTGTGTTTCATGGTCAATGTGAAGGTCCAAGGGATACAGTAAACCTGCACTGGTTCATCGGAATCTAGTACTGGTCTCCCAGGAGCCGCTGAAATCACTAAACTCCAAGAGGATTCATTCTACTTGTACTTTAGTCGGCATTGTCCCTTTTGTATTCAATCCCGATGCAATTTCTGTGTTTCATGGTCAATGTGAAGGTCCAAGGGATACAGTAAGCCTGCACTGGTGCTTCGGAAACTAATACTGGTCTCCCATGAGCCGCTCAAAGCACAAACTCTTAGAAGATTCACTCTTCTTGTTTTGAAGTCGCCATTGTGCTTTTTGTATTCAGTCCCGATGCGATGTCTGTGTTTCGTGGTCAATGTGAAGGTCCAAGGGATATAGTAAACCTGCACTGGTGCATCGGAAACTAAATCTATTCTCTCAGGAGCCGATCATACCACAGTCTCTTAGAAAATTCACCTTCTTGTACTTAAGTCGGCATTGTCCTCTTTGTATTCAATCCCGTTGCAATAACTGTGTTTAAAGGTCAATGTGAAGGTCAGAGGGATACAGTAAACGTGCACTGGTGCATCGGAATCTAATACAGGTCTCCGAGGAGACGCTCCAAGCACAAACTCTTCGAAGATTCGCATTACTTGTGCTTAATTTGGCATTGTGAGTTTTGCATTCAATCCCGATGCAATTTCTGTGTTTCATGGTCTATGTGAAGGTCCAAGGGATACAGTAAACCTGCACTGGTGCATCGGATTCTAATACTGGTCTGCCAGGAGCCGCTCCTACCACAAACTCTTAGAAGGTTCACTCTTCTTGTACTTAAGTCGGCATTGTGCCTTTTGTATTCAATCTCGATGCAATTTCTGTGTTTTTTACACCATGTGAAAGTCCAAGGCATACAGTAAACCTGCACTGGTACATTGCAATCTAATACTGGTCTCTCAGGAGCCGCTCAAACCACAAACATTTAGAAAATTCACCTTCTTGTACTCAAGTCGGCATTGTCCGAGTTGTATTCAATTCCGATGCAATATCTGTGTTTCATGGTCAATGCGAAGGTCAAAGGGATACAGTAAACGTGTACTGGTGCTTCGGAATCTAATACAGGTCTCCCAGGAGACGCTCAAAACTTAAAGTCTTCGAAGATTCTCACTACTTGTGCTTAAGTTGGCATTGTGAGTTTTGTATTCAATCCCGATGCGATTTCTGTATTTCATGGTCAATGGGAAGGTCCAAGGGATACAGTAAGCCTTCACCGGTGCATCGGAATCTAATACTGGTCCCCCAGGAGCCGCTCAAATCACAAACTCTTAGAAGCATCACTCTTCTTGTACCTAAGTCCGCATTGTCCTTTTCGTATTCATTCCCGATGCAATTTCTGTGTTTCCTGCTCAATGTGAAGGTCCAAGGGATACAGTAAACCTGGACTGGTGAATCGGAATCTAATACTGCTCAGCCAGGAGCCACTCGATTCACAAACTCTTAGAAGATTCACTCTTCTTGTACTTAAGACGGCATTGTACCTTTTCTATTCAATCCCGAAGCAAATTCTGTGTTTCATGGTCAATGTGAAGGTCCAAGGGATACAGTATACCCGCACTGGTGCATCGGAATCTAATACTGGTCTCCCAGGAACCGCCCAAACCACAAACTCTTAGAAGATTCACTCTTCTTGTACCTAAGACGGCATTGTCCTTTTTGTATTCATTCCCGATGCAATATCTGTGTTTCCTGCTCAATGTGAAGGTCCAAGGGATACAGTAAACCTGGACTGGTGAATCGGAATCTAAAACTGGTCTCCGTGGAGCCGTTCAAATTACAAAATCTTAGAAGATTCATTCTTCTTGTACTTATGTCTGCATTGTGCTTTTTGTATTCAATCCCGATGGAATTTTTGTGTATCATGGTCAATGTGAAGGTCGAAGGGATACAGTAAATTTGCAGTGGTGCATCGGAATCTAATACTGGTCTCCCAGAAGCCGCTGAAAGCAAAAACTCCTACATGATACATTCTTCTTGTACATAAGTCGGCATTGTCCATTTTGTATTCAATCCCGATGTAATTTCTGTGTTTCATGGTCAATGTGAAGTTCCAAATGATACAGTCTACCTGCACAGGCGCATCGCAATTTAATTTTGGACTCCCAGGAGCCGCTCAAAGCACAAACTCTTAGAAGAATCAGTCATGTTGAACTTAAGTTGGCATTGTGCCTTATGTATTCAATCCCGATGCAATTTCTGTGTTTCATGCTCAATTTGAAGATCCAAGGGATACAGTAAACCTGCACAGGTGAATCTGAATCTAAAACAGGTCTCTCAGGAGCCGCTCAAACCACAAACTCTTAGAAAATTCACATTCTTGTACTTAAGTTGGCATTCTCCTGTTTGTATTCAATCCCGTTGCAATAACTGTGTTTAAAGGTCAATGTGAAGGTCAGAGGGATACAGTAACGTGCTCTGGTGCATCGGAATCTAATACAGGTCTCCCAGGAGACGCTCCAAGCACAAAGTCTTCGAAGATTCGCATTAGTTGTGCTTAAGTTGGCATTGTGAGTTTTGCATTCAATCCCGCTGCAATTTCTGTGTTTCATGGTCAATGTGAAGGTCCAAGGGATACAGTAAACCTGCACTGGTGCATCGGAATATAATACTGGTCTGCCAGGAGCCGCTCCAACCACAAATTCTTAGAAGATCCACTCATATTGTACTTAAGTCGGCATTGTGCCTTTTGTATTCAATCCCGATGCAATTTCTGTGTTTCTTACACAATGTGAAATTCCAAGGGATACAGTAAACCTGCACTGGTGCATCGGAATCTAATACTGGTCACCCAGGAGCAACTGAAAGCACAAACTCCTAGAGGAATAATTCGTCTGGTACTTAAGTTGGCATTGTCCCTTTTGTATTCAATCCGGATGCAATTTCTGTCTTTCAAGGTCAATGTGAAGATCCAAGGGTTACAGTAAACCTGCACTGGTGCATCGGAATCTAATACTGGTCTCTCAGGAGCCGCTCATACCACAAACTCTTAGAAAATTCACCTTCTTGTACTTAAGTCGGCATTGTGCCTTTTGTATTCAATCCCGATGCAATTTCTGTGATTCGTGGTCAATGTGAAGGTCCGAGGGATTCAGTAATCCTGCACTGGTGCATCGGAAACTAATACTGGTCTCCGAGGAGCCGCTGAATTTACAAACTCTTAGAAGATTCACTCTTCTTGTACTTAAGTCGGTATTGTGCATTTTGTATTTAATCCCGATGCAATTTCTATGTTTCATGGTCAATGAGAATGTCCAAGGGATACAGTAAATCTGCACTGGTTCATCGGAATCTTATACTGGTCTCCCATGAGCCGCTCAAACCACAAACTCTTAGAAGATTCACCCTTCCTGTATTTAAGTCGCCATTGTGCCTTTTGTATTCAATCCCGATGCGATGTCTGTGTGTCATGGTCAATGTGAAGGTCCAAGGGATACAGTAAACCTGCACTGGTGCATCGGAATCTAATACTGGTCTCCCAGGAGCCGCTCAAACCACAAACTCTTGGAAGATTCACTCTTCTTGTACTTAAGACGGCATTGTGGATTTTTTATTCAATCCCGATGCAATTTCTGTGTTTCATGGTCAATGTGAATGTCCAAGGGATACAGTAAACCTGCACTGGTGCATCGGAATCTAGTACTGGTCTCCCAGGAGCCGCTGAAAGCACTAAACTCCAAGAGGATTCTTTCTGCTTGTACTTTAGTCGGCATTGTCCCTTTTGTATTCAATCCCGATGCAATTTCTGTGCTTCATGGTCTATGTGAAGGTCCAAGGGATACAGTAAACCTGGACTGGTGAATCGGAATCTAATACTGCTCACCCAGGAGCCACTCGAACCACAAACTTTTTGAAGATTCACTCTTCTTGTACTTAAGTCGATGCAATTTCTGTGTTTTTTACACGATGTGAAAGTCCAAGGCATACAGTAAACCTGCTCTGGTACATTGCAATCTAATACTGGTCTCTCAGGAGCCGCTCAGACCACAAACATTTAGAAAATTCACCTTCTTGTACTTAAGTCGGTATTGTCCGAGTTGTATTCAATCCCGATGCAATATCTGTCTTTCATGGTCAATGCGAAGGTCAAAGGGATACAGTAAACGTGCGCTGGTGCTTCGGAATCTAATACAGGTCTCCCAGGAGACGCTCAAAGCTTAAAGTCTTCGAAGATTCTCACTACTTGTGCTTAAGTTGGCATTGTGAGTTTTGTATTCAATCCCGATGCGATCTCTGTCTTTCATGGTCAATGGGAAGGTCCAAGGGATACAGTAAGCCTTCACCGGTGCATCGGAATCTAATACTGGTCCCCCAGGAGCCGCTCAAACCACAAACTCTTAGAAGATTCACTCTTCTTGTACCTAAGTCGGCATTGTCCTTTTTGTATTCATTCCCGATGCAATTTCTGTGTTTCCTGCTCAATGTGAAGGTCCATGGGATACAGTAAACCTGGACTGGTGAATCGGAATCTAATACTGCTCACCCAGGAGCCACTCGAACCACAAACTCTTAGAAGATTCACTCTTCTTGTACTTAAGACGGCATTGTGCCTTTTCTATTCAATCCCGAAGCAAATTCTGTGTTTCATGGTCAATGTGAAGGTCCAAGGGATACGGTATACCCGCACTGGTGCATCGGAATCTAATACTGGTCTCCCAGGAACCGCTCAAACCACAAACTCTTAGAAGATTCACTCTTCATGTACCTAAGTCGGCATTGTCCTTTTTGTATTCATTCCCGATGCAATATCTGTGTTTCCTGCTCAATGTGAAGGTCCAAGGGATACAGTAAACCTGGACTGGTGAATCGGAATCTAAAACTGGTCTCCGTGGAGCCGTTGAAATTACAAACTCTTAGAAGATTCATTCTTCTTGTACTTATGTCTGCATTGTGCTTTTTGTATTCAATCCCGATGCAATTTTTGTGTATCATGGTCAATGAGAAAGTCCAAGGGATACAGTAAACCTGCAGTGGTGCATCAGAATCTAATACTGGTCTCCCAGAAGCCGCTGAAAGCACAAACTCCTACATGATACATTCTTCTTGTACTTAAGTCGGCATTGTCCGTTTTGTATTCAATCCCGATGTAATTTCTGTGTTTCATGGTCAATGTGAAGTTCCAAATGATACAGTCTACCTGCACAGGCGCATCGCAATTTGATTTTGGTCTCCTAGGAGCCGCTCAAAGCGCAAACCCTTCGGAGATTCACTCTTCTTTTACATGAGTCGGTATTGTGCATTTTGTATTCAATACCGATGCAATATCTATGTTTCATGCTCAATGAGAATGTCCAAGGCATACAGTAAACCTGCACTGGTTCATCGGGATTTAATACTGCTCTCCCATGAGCCGTTCAAACCTCAAACTCTTAGAAGATTCACTCTTCTTGTATTTAAGTCGCCATTGTGCTTTTGTATTCAATCCCGATGCAATTTCTGTGTTTCTTACACAATGTGAAAATCCAAGGGATGCAGTAAACCTGCACTGGTGCATATGAATCTAATACTGGTCTGCCAGGAGCCGCTCCAACCACAAACTCTTAGAAGATTCACTTTCTTGTACTTAAGTCGGCATTGTGCCTTTTGTATTCAGTCCCGAAGTAATTTCTGTGTTTCATACACAATGTGAAGGTCCAAGGGATACAGTAAACCTGCACTGGTGCATCGGAATATAATACTGGTCTGCCAGGAGCCGCTCCAACCACAAACTCTTAGAAGGTCCACTCTTCTTGTACTTATGTCGCCATTGTCCATTTTGTATTCAATCCCGATGCAATTTCTATGTTTCATGGTCAATGTGAAGGTCCAAGCGATACAGTAAACCTGCACTGGTGCATCGGAATCTAAAACTGGTATCTCAGGAGCCGCTCAAACCACAAACTCTTAGAAAATTCACCTTATTGTACTTAAGTCGGCATTATCCGATTTGTATTCATTCCCGGAGCAATTTCTGTGAATCATGGTCAATGTGAATGTCCAAGGGATACAGTAATCCGGCACTGGTGCATCGGAATCTAATACTGGACTCCCAGGAGCTGCGCAAAGCACAAACTCTTAGAAGATTCAATCTTCTTGTACTTTAGCCTGTATTGTGCATTTTGTATTTAATCCCGGTGCCATTTCTATGTTTCATGGTCAATGAGAATGTCTAAGGGTACAGTAAACCTGCACTGGTTCATCGAAATCTTATACTGGTCTCCCATGAGCCGCTCAAACCACAAACTCTTAGAAGATTCACCCTTCTTGTATTTAAGTCGCCATTGTGCCTTTCGTATTCAATCCCGATGCGATGTCTGTGTTTCATGGTCTATGTGAAGGTCCCAGGGATACAGTAAACCTGCACTGGTGCATCGGAATAAAATACTGGTCTCCCAGGAGCCACTCAAAGCACAAACTCTTAGAAGATTCACTGTTCTTGTACTTAAGTCGGCATTGTCCCTTTTGTATTCATTCCCGATGCGATTTCTGTGTTTCATGGTCAATGTGAAGGTCCAAGGGATACAGTACACCTGCACTGCTGCATCGGAATCCAATACTGGTCTCCCAGGAGCCGCTGAAAGCACAAACTCATAGAGGAATCATTCTTCTTGTACTTTAGTCGGCAATGTCTATTTTGTATTCAATCCGGTGCAATTTCTGTGTTTCATGGTCAATGTGAAGGTCCAAGCGATACAGTAGACCTGCACTGGTGCATCGGAATCTAAAACTGGTATCTCAGGAGCCGCTCAAACCACAAACTCTTAGAAAATTCACCTTCTCGTACTTAAGTCCGCATTGTCCATTTTGTATTCAATCCCGATGCAATTTCTGTGATTCATGGTCAATGTGAAGGTGCAAGGGATACAGTAAACCTGCACAGGTGAATCGGATTCTAATACTGGTCTCCCTGTACCCGTTCATATTACAAACTCTTAGAAGATTCACTCTTCTTGTACTTAACTCGGCATTGTGCCTTTTGTATTCAATCCCGATGCAATTTCTGTGTGTCATGGTCAATGTGAAGGTCGTAGGGATACAGTAAACCTGCACTGGTGCATCGGAATCTAATACTGGTCACCCAGGAGCAACTGAAAGCACAAACTCCTAGAGGAATAATTCTTCTTGTACTTAAGTTGGCATTGTCTCTTTTGTATTCAATCCGGATGCAATTTCTGTCTTTCAAGGTCAATGTGATGATCCAAGGGTTACAGTAAACCTGCACTGGTGCATCGGAATTTAATACTGGTCTCTCAGGAGCCGCTCATACCACAAACTCTTAGAAAATTCACCATCTTGTACTTAAGTCGGCTTTGTGCCTTTTGTATTCAATCCCGATGCAATTTCTGTGATTCGTGGTCAATGTGAAGGTCCAAGGGATACAGTAATCCTGCACTGGTGCATCGGAAACTAATACTGGTCTCCCAGGGGCCGCTGAAGTTACAAACTCTTAGAAGATTCACTCTTCTTGTACTTAAGTCGGTATTGTGCATTTTGTATTTAATCCCGATGCAATTTCTATCTTTCATGGTCAATGAGAATGTCCAAGGGATACAGTAAATCTGCACTGGTTCATCGGAATCTTATACTGGTCTCCCATGAGCGGCTCAAACCACAAACTCTTAGAAGATTCACCCTTCCTGTATTTAAGTCGCCATTGTGCCTTTAGTATTCAATCCCGATGCGATGTCTGTGTTTCGTGGTCAATGTGAAGGTCCAAGGGATATAGTAAACCTGCACTGGTGCATCGGAAACTAAATCTATTCTCTCAGGAGCCGATCATACCACAGTCTCTTAGAAAATTCACCTTCTTGTACTTAAGTCGGCATTGTCCTCTTTGTATTCAATCCCGTTGCAATAACTGTGTTTAAAGGTCAATGTGAAGGTCAGAGGGATACAGTAAACGTGCACTGGTGCATCGGAATAAAATACAGGTCTCCCAGGAGACGCGCTAAGCACATACTCTTTGAAGATTTACATTACTTGTGCTTAAGTTGGCATTGTGAGTTTTGTATTCAATCCCGATGCAATTTCTGAGTTTAATGGTCAATGTGAAGTTCCAAGGGATACATTAAACCTGCACTGGTGCATCGGAATCTAATACAGGTCTCCCAGGAGACGCTCAAAGCTTAAAGTCTTCGAAGATTCTCACTACTTGTGCTTAAGTTGGCATTGTGAGTTTTGTATTCAATCCCGATGCGATTTCTGTCTTTCATGGTCAATGGGAAGGTCCAAGGGATACAGTAAGCCTGCACCGGTGCATCGGAATCTAATACTGGTCTCCCAGGACCCGCTCAAAGCACAAACTCTTAGAAGATTCATTCTTCTTGTACCTAAGTTGGCATTGTCCTTTTTGTATTCATTCCCGATGCAATTTCTGTGTTTCCTGCTCAATGTGAAGGTCCAAGGGATACAGTAAACCTGGACTGGTGAATCGGAATCTAAAACTGGTCTCCGTGGAGCCGTTCAAATTACAAACTCTTAGAAGATTCACTCTGCTTGTACTTAAGTCTGCATTGTGCTTTTTGTATTCAATCCCGATGCAATTTTTGTGTATCATGGTTAATGTGAAGGTCCAAGGGATACCGTAAACCTGCAGTGGTGCATCGGAATCTAATACTGGTCTCCCAGAAGCCGCTGAAAGCACAGGCTCCTAGATGATACATTCTTCTTGTACTTAAGTCGGCATTGTCCATTTTGTATTCAATCCCGATGTAATTTCTGTGTTTCATGGTCAATGTGAAGTTCCAAATGATACAGTCTACCTGCACAGGCGCATCGCAATCGTATTCTGGTCTCCCAGGAGCCGTTCGAAGCACAAACTCTTAGAAGAATCAGTCTTCTTGAACTTATGTCGGCATTGTCCCTTTTGTATTCAGTCCCGATGCTATTTCTGTGTTTCATGCTCAATGTGAAGGTCCAAGGGATACAGTAATCCGGCACTGGTGCATCGGAATCTAATACTGGACTCCCAGGAGCTGCGCAAAGCACAAACTCTTAGAAGATTCAATCTTCTTGTACTTTAGCCTGTATTGTGCATTTTGTATTTAATCCCGGTGCCATTTCTATGTTTCATGGTCAATGAGAATGTCTAAGGGTACAGTAAACCTGCACTGGTTCATCGAAATCTTATACTGGTCTCCCATGAGCCGCTCAAACCACAAACTCTTAGAAGATTCACCCTTCTTGTATTTAAGTCGCCATTGTGCCTTTCGTATTCAATCCCTATGCGATGTCTGTGTTTCATGGTCAATGTGAAGGTCCCAGGGATACAGTAAACCTGCACTGGTGCATCGGAATAAAATACTGGTCTCCCAGGAGCCGCTCAAAGCACAAACTCTTAGAAGATTCTCTGTTCTTGTACTTAAGTCGGCATTGTCCCTTTTGTATTCATTCCCGATGCGATTTCTGTGTTTCATGGTCAATGTGAAGGTCCAAGGGATACAGTACACCTGCACTGCTGCATCGGAATCCAATACTGGTCTCCCAGGAGCCGCTGAAAGCACAAACTCATAGAGGAATCATTCTTCCTGTACTTTAGTCGGCAATGTCCATTTTGTATTCAATCCGGTGCAATTTCTGTGTTTCATGGTCAATGTGAAGGTCCAAGCTATACAGTAGACCTGCACTGGTGCATCGGAATCTAAAACTGGTATCTCAGGAGCCGCTCAAACCACAAACTCTTAGAAAATTCACCTTCTCGTACTTAAGTCGGCATTGTCCATTTTGTATTCAATCCCGATGCAATTTCTGTGTGTCATGGTCAATGTGAAGGTCGTAGGGATACAGTAAACCTGCACTGGTGCATCGGAATCTAATACTGGTCACCCAGGAGCAACTGAAAGCACAAACTCCTAGAGGAATAATTCTTCATGTACTTAAGTTGGCATTGCCTCTTTTGTATTCAATCCGGATGCAATTTCTGTCTTTCAAGGTCAATGTGATGATCCAAGGGTTACAGTAAACCTGCACTGGTGCATCGGAATCTAATACTGGTCTCTCAGGAGCCGCTCATACCACAAACTCTTAGAAAATTCACCTTCTTGTACTTAAGTCGGCATTGTGCGTTTTGTATTCAATCCCGATGCAATTTCTGTGATTCGTGGTCAATGTGAAGGGGCAAGGGATACAGTAATCCTGCACTGGTGCATCGGAAACTAATACTGGTCTCCCAGGGGCCGCTGAAGTTACAAACTCTTAGAAGATTCACTCTTCTTGTACTTAAGACGGTATTGTGCATTTTGTATTTAATCCCGATGCAATTTCTGTCTTTCATGGTCAATGAGAATGTCCAAGGGATACAGTAAATCTGCACTGGTTCATCGGAATCTTATACTGGTCTCCCATGAGCGGCTCAAACCACAAACTCTTAGAAGATTCACCCTTCCTGTATTTAAGTCGCCATTGTGCCTTTTGTATTCAATCCCGATGCGATGTCTGTGTTTCATGGTCAATGTGAAGGTCCAAGGGATACAGTAAACCTGGACTGGTGAATCGGAATCTAAAACTGGTCTCCGTGGAGCCGTTCAAATTACAAACTCTTAGAAGATTCACTCTGCTTGTACTTAAGTCTGCATTGTGCTTTTTGTATTCAATCCCGATGCAATTTTTGTGTATCATGGTCAATGTGAAGGTCCAAGGGATACCGTAAACGTGCAGTGGTGCATCGGAATCTAATACTGGTCTCCCAGAAGCCGCTGAAAGCACAGGCTCCTAGATGATAGATTCTTCTTGTACTTAAGTCGGCATTGTCCATTTTGTATTCAATCCCGATGTAATTTCTGTGTTTCATGGTCAATGTGAAGTTCCAAATGATACAGTCTACCTGCACAGGCGCATCGCAGTCGTATTCTGGTCTCCCAGGAGCCGTTTGAAGCACAAACTCTTAGAAGAATCAGTCTTCTTGAACTTATGTCGGCATTGTCCCTTTTGTATTCAGTCCCGATGCAATTTCTGTGTTTCATGCTCAATGAGAAGGTCCAAGGGATACAGTAAACCTGCACAGGTGAATCTGAATCTAATACTGGTCTCCCTGTAGCCGTTCAAATTACAAACTCTTAGAAGATTTACTCTTCTTGTACTTAAGTCGGCATTGTGCATTTTGTAATCAATCCCGACGCAATTTCTGTGTTTCATAGTCAATGTGAAGGCCCAAAAGATACAGTCAACCTGCACTGGTGCATCGGAATCTAATACTGCTCTCCCATGAGCCGCTGAAACCACAAACTCTTAGAGGATTCACTCTTCTTGTATTTAAGTCGCCATTGTGTTTTTGTATTCAATCCCGATGCGATGTCTGTGTTTCGTGGTCAATGTGAAGGTCCAAGGGATATAGTAAACCTGCACTGGTGCATCGGAATCTAAAACTGGTCTCTCAGGAGCCGCTCAAACCACAAACTCTTAGAAAATTCACATTCTTGTACTTAAGTTGGCATTGTCCTCTTTGTATTCAATCCCGTTGCAATAACTGTGTTTAATGGTCAATGTGAAGGTCAGAGGTATACAGTAAACGTGCTCTGGTGCATCGGAATCTAATACAGGACTCCCAGGAGACGCTCCAACGACAAACTCTTAGAAGATCTACTCTTCTTGTACTTAATTTGGCATTGTGCCTTTTGTATTCAATCCCGATGCAATTTCTGTGTTTCTTACACAATGAGAAAGTCCAAGGGATACAGTAAACCTGCACTGGTGCATCGGAATGTAATACTGGTCTGCCAGGAGCCGCTCCAACCACAAACTCTTAGAAGATTAACTCTTCATGTACTCAAATCGGCATTGTTCCTTTTGTATTCAATCCCGATGCGATTTCTGTGTTTCATGGTCAATGTGAGGGTCCAAGCGATACAGTAAATCTGCACTGGTGCATCGGAATCTAAAACTGGTATCTCAGGAGCCGCTCAAATCACAAACTCTTAGAAAATTCACCTTATTGTACTTAAGTCGGCATTATCCGTTTTGTATTTAATCCCGAAGCAATTCCTGTGAATCATGGTCAATGTGAAGGTCCAAGGGATACAGTAATCCGGCACTGGTGCATCTGAATCTAATACTGGACTATCAGGAGCCGCGCAACGCACAAACTCTTAGAAGATTCACTCTTCTTGTACGTAAGCCGGTATTGTGCATTTTGAATTCAATCCCGGTGCCATTTCTATGTTTCATGGTCAATGAGAATGTCCAAGGGATACAGTAAACCTGCATTGGTTCATCGAAATCTTATACTGGTCTCCCATAAGCCGCTCAAACCACAAACTCTTAGAAGATTCACCCTTCTTGTATTTAAGTCGCCATTGTGCCTTTTGTATTCAATCCCGATGCGATGTCTGTGTTTCATGGTCAATGTGGAAGTCCAAGGGATATAGTAAACCTGTACTGGTGCATCGGAAACTAAAACTAGTCTCTCAGGAGCCGCTTAAACCACAAACTCTTAGAAAATTCTCCTTCTTGTACTTAAGTCGGCATTGTCCCTTTTGTATTCAATCCCGATGCAATTTCTGTGTTTCATGGTCAATGTGAAGGTCCCAGGGATACAGTAAACCTGCAATGGTGCATCGGAATAAAATACTGGTCTCCCAGGAGCCGCTCAAAGCACAAACTCTTAGAAGATTCACTCTTCTTGTACTTAAGTCGGCAGTGTCCCTTTTGTATTCAATCCCGATGCAATATCTGTGTTTCATGGTGAATGTGAAGTTCCAAGGGTTACAGTAAACCTGCACTGGTGCATCTGAATCTAATACTGGTCTGCCAGGAGCCGGTCCAACCACAAACTCTTAGTAGATTAATTCTTCTTGTACTTAAATCGGCATTGTGTTTTTTGTATTCAATCCCGATGCGATTTCTGTGTTTCATGGTCAAAGTGAAGGTCCAAGGGATACAGTAAACCTGCACTGGTGCATCGGAATCTAAAACTGGTATCTCAGGTGCTGCTCAAACCACAAACTCTTAGAAAATTCACCATCTTGTACTTAAGTCGGCATTGTCCATTTTGTATTCAATCCCGATGCAATTTCTATGATTCATGGTCAATGTGAAGGTGCACGGGATACGGTTAACCTGCACAGGTGCAGCGGAATCTAATACTGGCCTCTCAGGAGCCGCTCAACCATAAACTTTTAGAAAATTCACCTTCTTGTACTTAAGTCGGCATTCTCTCTTTTGTATTCAATCCCGATGCAATTTCTTTGTTTCATGGTCAATGTGACGGTCAAAGGGATACTGTAAACGTGCACTGATGCATTGGAATCTAATACAGGTCTCCCAGGAGACGCTTAAATCTTAAAGTCTTCTAAGATTCACACTACTTGTGCTTATGTTGGCATTGTGAGTTTTGTATTCAGTCCCGATGCGATTTCTGTGTTTCATGGTCAGAGTGAAGGTCCAAGGGATACAGTAAGCCTGCACTGGCGCATCGGAATCTAATACTGGTCTGCCAGGAGCCGCTCAAACCACAAACTATTAGAAGATTCACTCTTCTTGTACTTAAGTCGGCATTGTGCATTTTTTATTCAATCCCGATGCAAGTTCTGTGTTTCATGGTCAATGTGAAGGTCCAAGGGATACAGTAAACCTGCACTGGTGCATCGGAATCTAGTACTGGTCTCCCAGGAGCCGCTGAAAGCACTAAACTCCAAGAGGATTCATTCTACTTGTACTTTAGTCGGCATTGTCCCTTTTGTATTCAATCCCGATGCAATTTCTGTGTTTCATGGTCAATGTGAAGGTCCAAGGGATACAGTAAACCTGCACTGGCGCATCGGAATCTGATACTGGTCTGCCAGGAGCCGCTCAAACCACAAACTCTTAGAAGATTCACTCTTCTTGTACTTAAGTCGGCATTGTGCATTTTTTATTCAATACCGATGCAATATCTATGTTTCATGCTCAATGAGAATGTCCAAGGGATACAGTAAACCTGCATTGATTCATTCGGAATCTAATACTGGTCTCCCATGAGCCGCTCAAACCACCAACTCTTAGAAGATTCACTCCTCTTGTTTTGAAGTCGCCATTGTGCCTTTTGTATTCAATCCCGATGCGATTTCTGTGTTTCATGGTCAGTGTGAAGGTCCAAGGGATACAGTAAGCCTGCTCTGGTGCATCGGGATCTAAAACTGGTCTCTCAGGAGCCGCTCAAACCTGAAACTCTTAGAAAATTCTCCTTCTTGTACTTAAGTCGGCATTGTCCGTTTTGTATTCAATCCCGATGCAATTTCTGTGTTTAATGGTGAATCTAAAGGTCAATGGGATACTGTAAACGTGCTCTGGTGCATCGGAATCTAATACAGGTCTCCCAGGAGACGCTCTAAGCACATACTCTTCGAAGATTTACATTACTTGTGCTTAAGTTGGCATTGTGAGTTTTGTATTCAATCCTGATGCAATTTCTGTGTTTAATGGTCAATGTGAAGTTTCAAGGGATACATTAACCTGCACTGGTGCATCGGAATCTAATACTGGTCTGCCAGGAGCCGCTCCAACCACAAACTCTTAGAAGATTCACTTTCTTGTACTTAAATCGGCATTGTGCTTTTGCATTCAATTCTGAAGCAATTTCTGTGTTTCATACACAATGTGAAGGTCCGAGGGATACAGTAAACCTGCACTGGTACATCGGAATAAAATACTGGTCTCTCTGGAGCCGCTCAAAGCACAAACTCTTAGAAGATTCACTCTACTTGTACTTAAGTCAGCATTGTCCCTTTTGTATTCAATCCCGATGCGATTTCTGTGTTTCATGTTCAATGTGAAGGTCCAATGGATACAGTAAACCTGCACTGGTGCATCGAAATTCAATACTGGTCTCCCAGGAGCCGCTGAAAGCACAGACGTCTAGAGGATTCTTTCTTCTTGTACCTTAGTCGGCATTGTCCATTATGTATTCAATCCCGATGCAATTTCTGTGTTTCGTGGTCAATGTGAAGGTCCAAATGATACAGTAAACCTGCACTGCTGCATCGGAATCTAAAACTGGTATCTCAGGAGCCGCTCAAACCACAAACTCTTAGAAAATTCACCTTCTTGTACTTAAGTTGGCATTCTCTCTTTTGTATTCAATCCCAATGCAATTGCTGTGTTTCATGGTCAATGTGAACGTCAAAGGGATACAGTAAACGTTCACTGGTGCATTGGAATCTAATACAGGTCTCCCAGGAGGCGCTCAAAGCTTAAAGTGTTCTAAGATTGACACTACTTGTGCTTAAGTTGGCATTGTGAGTCTTGTATTCAATCCTGATGCGATTTCTGTGTTTCATGGTCAACGTGAAGGTCCAAGGGATACAGGAAGCCTGCACTGGCGCATCGGAATCTAATACTGGTCTGCCAGGAGCCGCTCAAACCACAAACTCTTAGAACATTCACTCTTCTTCTACTTAAGTCGGCATTGTGCATTTTTTATTCAATTCCGATGCAATTTCTGTGTTTCATGGTCAATGTGAAGGTCTGAGGGATACAGTAATCCTGCGCTGGTCCATCGGAAACTAATACTGGTCTCCCAGGAGCCGCTGAAGTCAAACTCTTAGAAGATTCACTCTTCTTGTACTTAAGTCGGCATTGTGAGTTTTGTATTCAATCCCGATTCAATTTCTGTGTTTTATATCAATGTGAAGGCCCAAATGATACAGTCAACCTGCACTGGTGAATCGGAATCTAATATTGGTCTCCCAGGAGCCGCTCAAAGCACAAACCCTTTGGAAATTCACTCTTCTTTTACATAAGTCGGTATTGTGCATTTTGTATTCAATACCGATGCAATTTCTGTGTTTTTTACACGATGTGAAAGTCCAAGGGATACAGTAAACCTGCACTGGTACATTGCAATCTAATACTGGTCTCTCAGGAGCCGCACAAACCACAAACATTTAGAAAATTCACCTTCTTGTACTTAAGTCGGCATTGTCCGTTTTGTATTCAATCCCGATGCAATATCTGTGTTTCATGGTCAATGTAAAAGTCAAAGGGATACATTAAACGTGCACTGGTGCATCGGAATCAAATACAGGTCTCCCAGGAGACGCTCAAAGCTTAAAGTCTTCGAAGATTCTCACTACTTGTGCTTAAGTTGGCTTTGTGAGTTTTGTATTCCATCCCGATGCGATTTCTGTCTTTCATGGTCAATGGGAAGGTCCAAGGGATACAGTAAGCCTGCACCGGTGCATCGGAATCTAATACTGGTCTCCCAGGAGCCGCTCAAAGCACAAACTCTTAGAAGAATCAGTCTTCTTGAACTTATGTCGGCATTGTCCGTTTTGTATTCAGTCCCGATGCAATTTCTGTGTTTCATGCTCAATGTGAAGGTCCAAGGGATACAGTAAAACTGCACAGGTGAATCTGAATCTAATACTTGTCTCCCTGTAGCCGTTCAAATTACAAACTCTTGGAAGATTCACTCTTCTTGTACTTAAGTCGGCATTGTGCATTTTGTAATCAATCCCGACGCAATTTCTGTGTTTCATACTCAATGTGAAGGCCCAAATGATACAGTCAACCTGCACTGGTGCATCGGAATCTAATACTGGTCTCCTAAGAGCCGCTCAAAGCGCAAACCCTTCGGAGATTCACACTTCTTTTACATAAGCCGGTATTGTGCATTTTGTATTCAATACCGATGCAATATCTATGTTTCATGCTCAATGAGAATGTCCAAGGCATACAGAAAACCTGCACTGGTTCATCGGAATCTAATACTGCGCTCCCATGAGCCGCTGAAACCACAAACTCTTAGAGGATTCACTCTGCTTGTATTTAAGTCGCCATTGTGCTTTTGTATTCAATCCCGATGCGATGTCTGTGTTTCGTGGTCAATGTGAAGGTCCAAGGCATATAGTAAACCTGCACTGGTGCATCGGAATCTGAAACTGGTCTCTCAGGAGCCGCTCAAACCACAAACTCTTAGAAAATTCACAGTCTTGTACTTAAGTTGGCATTGTCCTCTTTGTATTCAATCCCGTTGCAATAACTGTGTTTAATGGTCAATGTGAAGGTCAGAGGTATACAGTAAACGTGCTCTGGTGCATCGGAATCTAATACAGGTCTCCCAGGAGACGCTCCAAGCACAAAGTCATCGAAGATTCACATTAGTTGTGCTTAAGTTGGCATTGTGAGTTTTGCATTCAATCCCGAAGCAATTTCTGTGTTTCATGGACAATATGAAGGTCCAAGGGATACAGTAAACCTACACTGGTGCATCGGAATATAATACTGGTCTGCCAGGAGCCGCTCCATCCACAAACTCTTAGAAGATCCACTCTTCTTGTACTTATGTCGGCATTGTACGTTTTGTATTCAATCCCGATGCAAATTCTGTGTTTCTTACACAATGTGAAAGTCCAAGGGATACAGTAAACCTGCACTGGTGCATCGGAATCTAATACTAGTCTGCCAGGAGCCGCTCCAACCACAAACTCTTAGAAGATTCACTTTCTTGCACTTATGTTGGCATTGTGCCTTTTGTATTCAGTCCTGAAGCAATATCTGTGTTTCATACACAATGTGAATGTCCGAGGGTTACAGTAAACCTGCACTGGTGCATCGGAATCTCATACTGGTCTGCCAGGAACCGCTCCAACCACAAACTCTTAGAAGATTAACTCTTCATGTACTCAAATCGGCATTGTGCCTTTTGTATTCATTCCCGATGCGATTTCTGTGTTTCATGGTCAATGTGAGGGTCCAAGCGATACAGTAAACCTGCACTGGTGCATCGGAATCTAAAACTGGTATCTCAGGAGCCGCTCAAACCACAAACTCTTAGAGAATTCACCTTATTGTACTTAAGTCGGCATTGTCCGTTTTGTATTTAATCCCGAAGCAATTTCTGTGAATCATGGTCAATGTGAAGGTCCAAGGGATACAGTAATCCGGCACTGGTGCATCTGAATCTAATACTGGACTCCCAGGAGCTGCGCAAAGCACAAACTCTTAGAAGATTCACTCTTCTTGTACGTTAGTCGGTATTGTGCATTTTGAATTCAATCCCGGTGCCATTTCTATGTTTCATGGTCAATGAGAATGTCCAAGGGATACAGTAAACCTGCACTGGTTCATCGAAATCTTATACTGGTCTCCCATAAGCCGCTCAAACCACAAACTCTTAAAAGATTCACCCTTCTTGTATTTAAGTCGCCATTGTGCCTTATGTATACAATCTCGATGCGATGTCTGTGTTTCATGGTCAATGTGGAGGATCAAGGGATATAGTAAACCTGCACTGGTGCATCGGAATCTAAAACTAGTCTCTCAGGAGCCGCTTAAACCACAAACTCTTAGAAAATTCTCCTTCTTGTACTTAAGTCAGCATTGTCCCTTTTGTATTCAATCCCGATGCAATTTCTGTGTTTAATGCTCAATGGGAAGGTGAAAGGGATACAGTAAACGTGCTCTGGTGCTTCGGATTCTAATACAGGTCTCCCAGGAGACGCTCAAAGCTCATACTCTTCGAAGATTTACATTACTTGTGCTTAAGTTGGCATTGTGAGTTTTGTATTCAATCCCGATGCAATTTCTGTGTTTCATGGTCAATGTGAAGGTCCCAGGGATACAGTAAACCTGCATTGGTGCATCGGAATAAAATACTGGTCTCCCAGGAGCCGCTCAAAGCACAAACTCTTAGAAGATTCACTCTTCTTGTACTTAAGTCGGCAATATCCCTTTTGTATTCAATCCCGATGCAATTTCTGTGTTTCATGGTGAATGTGAAGTTCCAAGGGTTACAGTAAACCTGCACTGGTGCATCTGAATCTAATACTGGTCTGCCAGGAACCGGGCCACCCACAAACTCTTAGTAGATTAACTCTTCTTATACTTAAATCGGCATTGTGTTTTTTGTATTCAATCCCGATGCGATTTCTGTGTTTGATGGTCAATGTGAAGGTCCAAGGGATACAGTAAACCGGCACTGGTGCATCGGAATCTAAAACTGGTATCTCAGGAGCCGCTCAAACCACAAACTCTTAGAAAATTCACCTTCTTGTACTTAAGTCGGCATTGTCCATTTTGTATTCAATCCCGATGCAATTTCTGTGATTCATGGTCATTGTAAAGGTGCAAGGGATACGGTTAACCTGCACAGGTGCAGCGGAATCTAATACTGGTCTCTCAGGAGCCGCTCAAACCATAAACTCTTAGAAAATTCACCTTCTTGTACTTAAGTCGGCATTCTCTCTTTTGTATTCAATCCCGATGCAATTTCTTTGTTTCATGGTCAATGTGACGGTCAAAGGGATACAGTAAACGTGCACTGATGCATTGGAATCTAATACAGGTCTCCCAGGAGACGCTCAAATCGTAAAGTCTTCTAAGATTCACACTACTTGTGTTTACGTTGGCATTGTGAGTTTTGTATTCAATCCCAATGCGATTTCTGTGTTTCATGGTCAGTGTGAAGGTCCAAGGGATACAGTAAGCCTGCACTGGCCCATCGGAATCTAATACTGGTCTGCCAGGAGCCGCTCAAACCACAAATTCTTAGAAGATTCACTCTTCTTGTACTTAAGTCGGCATTGTGCATTTTTTATTCAATCCCGATGCAATTTCTGTGTTTCATGGTCAATGTGAAGGTCCAAGGGATACAGTAAACCTACACTGGTGCATCGGAATCTAGTACTGGTCTCCTAGGAGCCGCTGAAACCACTAAACTCCAAGAGGATTCATTCTACTTGTACTTTAGTCGGCATTGTCCCTTTTGTATTCAATCCCGATACAATTTCTGTGTTTCATGGTCAATGTGAAGGTCCAAGGGATACAGTAAGCCTGCACTGGCGCATCGGAATCTAATACTGGTCTGTCAGGAGCCGCTCAAACCACAAACTCTTAGAAGATTCACTCTTCTTGTACTTAAGTCTGCATTGTGCATTTTTTATTCAATACCGATGCAATATCTATGTTTCATGCTCAATGAGAATGTCCAAGGGATACAGTAAACCTGCACTGGTTCATCGGAATCTAATACTGCTCTCCCATGAGCCGCTCAAACCACAAACTCTTAGAAGATTCACTCTTCTTGTTTTGAAGTCGCTATTGTGCATTTTGTATTCAATCCCGATGCGATTTCTGTGTTTCATGGTCAGTGTGAAGGTCCAAGGGATACAGTAAGCCTGCATTGGCGCATCGGAATCTAATACTGGTCTGCCAGGAGCCGCTCAAACCACAAACTCTTAGAAGATTCACTCTTCTTGTACTTAAGTCGGCATTGTGAACTTTTTATTCAATCCCGATGCAATTTCTGTGTTTCATGGTCAATGTGAAGGTCCAAGGGATACAGTAAACCTGCACTGGTGCATCGGAATCTAGTACTGGTCTCCCAGGAGCCGCTGAAAGCACTAAACTCCAAGAGGATTCATTCTACTTGTACTTTAGTCGGCATTGTCCCTTTTGTATTCAATCCCGATGCAATTTCTGTGTTTCATGGTCAATGTGAAGGTCCAAGGGATACAGTAAGCCTGCACTGGCGCATCGGAATGTAATTTTGGTCTGCAATTAGCCGCTCAAACCACAAACTCTTAGAAGATTCACTCTTCTTGTACTTAAGACGGCATTGTGCATTTTTTATTCAATACCGATGCAATATCTATGTTTTATGCTCAATGAGAATGTCCAAGGGATACAGCAAACCTGCACTGGTTTATCGGAATCCAATACTGCTCTCCCCTGAGCCGCTCAAACCACAAACTTTTAGAAGATTCACTCTTCTTGTTTTGATGTCGCTATTGTGCATTTTGTATTCAATCCCGATGCGATTTCTGTGTTTCATGGTCAGTGTGAAGGTCCAAGGGATACAGTAAGCCTGCATTGGCGCATCGGAATCTAATACTGGTCTGCCAGGAGCCGCTCAAACCACAAACTCTTAGAAGATTCACTCTTCTTGTACTTAAGTCGGCATTGTGAACTTTTTATTCAATCCCGATGCAATTTCTGTGTTTCATGGTCAATGTGA
This sequence comes from Schistocerca piceifrons, assembly GCF_021461385.2. Taxonomy (NCBI): domain Eukaryota; kingdom Metazoa; phylum Arthropoda; class Insecta; order Orthoptera; family Acrididae; genus Schistocerca; species Schistocerca piceifrons. The sequence goes on from NC_060141.1 coordinate 842,767,839, forward strand.
AGGTCCAAGGGATACAGTAAACCTGCACTGGTGCATCGGAATCTAGTACTGGTCTCCCAGGAGCCGCTGAAAGCACTAAACTACAAGAGGATTCATTCTACTTGTACTTTAGTCGGCATTGTCCCTTTTGTATTCAATCCCGATGCAATTTCTGTGTTTCATGGTCAATGTGAAGGTCCAAGGGATACAGTAAACCTGCACTGGTGCATCGGAATCTAGTACTGGTCTCCCAGGAGCCGCTGAAAGCACTAAACTCCAAGAGGATTCATTCTACTTGTACTTTAGTCGGCATTGTCCCTTTTGTATTCAATCCCGATACAATTTCTGTGTTTCGTGGTCAATGTGAAGGTCCAAGGGATATAGTAAATCTGCACTGGTGCATCGGAATGTAAAACTGGTCTCTCAGGAGCCGATCATACCACAATCTCTTAGAAATTTCACCTTCTTGTACTTAATTCGGCATTGTCCTATTTGTTTTCAATCCCGTTGCAATAACTGTGTTTAAAGGTCAATGTGAAGGTCAGGGGGATACAGTAAACGTGCTCTGGTGCATCGGAATCTAATACAGGTCTCCCAGGAGACGCTCCAAGCACAAACTCTTCGAAGATTCACATTACTTGTGCTTAAGTTGGCATTGTGAGTTTTGCATTCAATCCCGAAGCAATTTCTGTGTTTCATGGTCTATGTGAAGATCCAAGGGATACAGTAAACCTGCACTGGTGCATCGGATTCTAATACTGGTCTGCCAGGAGCCGCTCCTACCACAAACTCTTAGAAGATTCACTCTTCTTGTACTTAAGTCGGCATTGTGCCTTTTGTATTCAATCTCGATGCAATTTCTGTGTTTTTTACACGATGTGAAAGTCCAAGGCATACAGTAAACCTGCACTGGTACATTGCAATCTCTACTGGTCTCTCAGGAGCCGCTCAAACCACAAACATTTAGAAAATTCTCCTTGTTGTACGTAAGTCGGCATTGTCCGTGTTGTATTCAATCCCGATGCAATATCTGTGTTTCATGGTCAATGTGAAGGTCAAAGGGATACAGTAAACGTGCACTGGTGCATCGGAATCTAATACAGGTCTCCCAGGAGACGCTCAAATCTTAAAGACTTCGAAGATTCTCACTACTTGTGCTTAAGTTGGCATTGTGAGTTTTGTATTCAATCCCGATGCGATTTCTGTCTTTCATGGTCAATGGGAAGGTCCAAGGGATACATTAAGCCTTCACCGGTGCATCGGAATCTAATACTGGTCCCCCAGGAGCCGCTCAAACCACAAAATCCTTAGAAGATTCAATCTTCTTGTACCTAAGTCGGCATTGTCCTTTTTGTATTCATTCCCGATGCAATTGCTGTGTTTCCTGCTCAATGTGAAGGTCCAAGGGATATAGTAAACCTGGACTGGTGAATCGGAATCTAATACTGCCCAGCCAGGAGCCACTCGAACCACAAATTCTTAGAAGATTGACTCTTCTTGTACTTAAGACGACATTGTGCCTTTTGTATTCACTCCCGAAGCAAATTCTGTGTTTCATGGTCAATGTGAAGGTCCAAGGGATACAGTATACCCGCACTGGTGCATCGGAATCTAATACTGGTCTCCCAGGAACCGCTCGAACCACGAACTCTTAGAAGATTCACTCTTCTTGTACCTAAGTCGGCATTGTCCTTTTTGTACTCATTCCCGATGCAATATCTGTGTTTCCTGCTCGATGGGAAGGTCCAAGGGATACAGTAAACCTGGACTGGTGAATCGGAATCTAAAACTGGTCTCCGTGGAGCCGTTCAAATTACAAACTCTTAGAAGATTCATTCTACTTGTACTTATGTCTGCATTGTGCTTTTTGTATTCAATCCCGATGCAATTTTTGTGTATCATGGTCAATGTGAAGGTCCAAGGGATACAGTAAACCTGCAGTGGTGCATCGGAATCTAATACTGGTCTCCCAGAAGCCGCTGAAAACACAAACTCCTACATGATACATTCTTCTTGTACTTAAGTCGGCATTGTCCATTTTGTATTCAATCCCGATGTAATTTCTGTGTTTCATGGTCAATGTGAAGTTCCAAATGATACAGTCTACCTGCACAGGCGCATCGCAATTTAATTTTGGTCTCCCAGGAGCCGCTCAAAGCACAAAGTCTTAGAAGAATCAGTCATGTATAACTTAAGTTGGCATTGTGCCTTATGTATTCAATCCCGATGCAATTTCTGTGATTCATGCTCAATTTGAAGGTCCAAGGGATACAGTAAACCTGAACTGGTTGATCGGAATCTAATACTGCTCTCCCATGAGCCGTTCAAACCTCAAACTCTTAGAAGATTCACTCTTCTTGTATTTAAGTCGCCATTGTGCTTTTGTATTCAATCCCGATGCGATGTCTGTGTTTCGTGGTCAATGCGAAGGTCCAAGGGATATAGTAAACCTGCACTGGTGCATCGGAATCTAAAACTTGTCTCTCAGGAGCCGCTCAAACCACAAACTCTTAGAAAATTCACATTCTTGTACTTAAGTTGCCATTGTCTCTTTTGAATGCAATCCCGATGTAATATCTGTGTTTCATGGTCATTGTGAAGGTCCGAGGGATACAGTTAATCAGCACTGGTGCATCGGAATCTAATACTGGTCTCCCAGGAACAGCTCAAATCACAAACTCTTAGAAGATTCACTCGTCTTGTACTTAAGTCTGCATTGTGCCATATGTATTCAATGCCCACGCAATTTCTGTGTTTCATGGTCAATGTGAAGGGCCAAGGGATACAGTAAACCTGCACTGGTGCATCGGAATCTAATACTGGTCTCCCATGAGCCGCTCAAAGCACAAACTCTTAGAAGACTCACTCTTCTTGTTCTTAAGTCGCCATTGTCCCTTTTATATTCAATCCCGATGCGATTTCTGTGTGTCTTGGTCAATGTGGAGGTCAAAGGGATACACTAAAGCTGCACTGGTGCAATGGGATCTAATACTGGTCTCCGAGGAGCCGCTCAAATCACAATCTCTTTGAAGATTCACTCTTGTTTTCCTTAAGTCGGCATTGTCCCATTTGTATTCAATCCCGATGCAATAACTGTGTTTAATGGTCAATGTGAAGGTCAGAGGGATACAGTAAACGTGCTCTGGTGCATCGGAATCTAACACAGGTCTCCCAGGAGACGCTCCAAGCACAAAGTCTTCGAAGATTCACATTAGTTGTGCTTAAGTTGGCATTGTGAGTTTTGCATTCAATCCCGCTGCAATTTCTGTGTTTCATGGTCAATGTGAAGGTCCAAGGGATACAGTAAACCCGCACTGGTGCATCGGAATATAATACTGGTCTGCAAGGAGCCGCTCCAACCACAAACTCTTAGAAGATCCACTCTTATTGTAATTAAGTCGGCATTGTGCCTTTTGTATTCAATCCCGATGCAATTTCTGTGTTTGTTACACAATGTGAAATTCCAAGGGATACAGTAAACCTGCACTGGTGCATCGGAATCTAATACTGGTCTGCCAGGAGCCGCTCCAACCACAAACTCTTAGAAGATTCACTTTCTTGTACTTAAGTCGGCATTGTGCCTTTTGTATTCAGTCCTGAAGTAATTTCTGTGTTTCATACACAATGTGAAGGTCCAAGGGATACAGTAAACCTGCACTAGTGCATCGGAATAAAGTACTGGTATCCCAGGAGCCGCTCAAAGCACAAACTCTTAGAAGATTCAATCTTCTTGTACTTAAGTTGGCATTGTCCCTTTTGTATACAATCCCGATGCGACTTCTGTGTTTCGTGGTCAATGTGAAGGTCCAAGGGGTACAGTAAACCTGCACTGGTGCATCGGAATATAATACTGGTCTGACAGGAGCCGCTCCAACCACAAACTCTTAGAAGATCCACTCTTCTTGTACTTAAGTCGGCATTGTGCCTTTTGTATTCAATCCCGATGCAATTTTTGTGTTTCTTACACAATGTGAAATTCCAAGGGATACAGTAAACCTGCAAAGGTGCATCGGAATCTAATACTGGTCTGCCAGGAGCCGCTCCAACCACAAACCCTTAGAAGATTAACTCTTCATGTACTCAAATCGGCATTGTGCCTTTTGTATTCCATCCCGATCCGACTTCTGTGTTTCGTGGTCAATGTGAAGGTCCAAGGGATACAGTAAACCTGCACTGGTGCATAGGAATCTAATACTGGTTTCCCAGGAGCCGGTGAAAGCACAAACTTCTAGAGTATTCATGCTTCTTGTACTTTAGTCGGCATTGTCCATATTGTATTCAATCCCGATGCAATTTCTATGTTTCATGGTCAATGTGAAGGTCCAAGCGATACAGTAAACCTGCACTGGTGCATCGGAATCTAAAACTGGTATCTCAGGAGCCGCTCAAACCACAAACTCTTAGAAAATTCACCTTATTGTACTTAAGTCGGCATAATCCGATTTGTATTCATTCCCGAAGCAATTTCTGTGAATCATGGTCAATGTGAAGGTCCAAGGGATACATTAATCCGGCCCTGGTGCATCGGAATCTAATACTGTACTCCCAGGAGCCGCGCAAAACACAAACTCTTAGAAGATTCACTCTTCTTGTACTTAAGCCGGTATTGTGCATTTTGTATTCAATCCCCGTGCCATTTCTATGTTTCATAGTCAATGAGAATGTCTAAGGGATACAGTAAACCAGCACTAGTTCATCGAAATCTTATACAGGTCTCCCATGAGCCGCTCAAACCACAAACTCTTAGAAGATTCACCCTTCTTGTATTTAAGTCACCATTGTGCCTTTCGTATTCAATCCCGATGCGATGTCTGTGTTTCATGCTCAATGTGAAGGTCCAAGGGATATAGTAAACCTGCACTGGTGCATCGGAATCTAAAACTAGTCTCTCAGGAGCCGCTTAAACCACAAACTCTTAGAAAATTCTCCTTCTTGTACTTATGTCGGCATTGTCTCTTTTGTATTCAATCCCGATTCAATTTCTGTGTTTAATGGTCAATGTGAAGGTCAAAGGGATACAGTAAACGTGCTCTGGTGCTTCGGATTCTAATACAGGTCTCCCAGAAGACGCTCAAAGCTCATACTCTTCGAAGAATTACATTACTTGTGGTTAAGCTGGCATTGTGAGTTTTGTATTCAATCCCGATGCAACATCTGTGTTTCATGGTCAATGTGAAGGTCCCAGGGATACAGTATACCTGCACTGGTGCATCGGAATAAAATACTGGTCTACCAGGAGCCGCTCAAAGCACAAACTCTTAGAAGATTCACTGTTCTTGTACTTAAGTCGGCATTGTCCCTTTTGTATTCATTCCCGATGCAATTTCTGTGTGTCATGGTCAATGTGAAGGTCGTAGGGATACAGTAAACCTGCACTGGTGCATCGGAATCTAATACTGGTCACCCAGGAGCAACTGAAAGCACAAACTCCTAGAGGAATAATTCTTCTTGTACTTAAGTTGGCATTGTCTCTTTTGTATTCAATCCGGACGCAATTTCTGTCTTTCAAGGTCAATGTGAAGATCCAAGGGTTACAGTAAACCTGCACTGGTGCATCGGAATCTAATACTGGTCTCTCAGGAGCCGCTTATACCACAAACTCTTAGAAAATTCACCTTCTTGTACTTAAGTCAGCATTGTGCCTTTTGTATTCAATCCCGATGCAATTTCTGTGATTCGTGGTCAATGTGAAGGTCCAAGGGATACAGTAATCCTGCACTGGTGCATCGGAAACTAATACTGGTCTCCCAGGAGCCGCTGAAGTTACAAACTCTTAGAAGATTCACTCTTCTTGTACTTAAGTCGGTATTGTGCATTTTGTATTTAATCCCGATGCAATTTCTATGTTTCATGGTCAATGAGAATGTCCAAGGGATACAGTAAGCCTGCACAGGTTCATCGGAATCCAAGCCTAGTCTCTCAGGATCAGCTTAAACCACAAACTCTTAGAAAATTCTCTTTCTTGTACTTAAGTCGGCATTGTCCCTTTTGTATTCAATCCCGATGCAATTTCTGTGTTTAATGGTCAATGTGAGGGTCAAAGGGATACAGTAAACGTGCTCTGGTGCTTCGGATTCTAATGCAGCTCTCCCAGGAGACGCTCAAAGCACATACTCTTCGAAGATTTCCTTTACTTGTGCTGAAGTTGGCATTGTGAGTTTTGTATTCAATCCCGATGCAATTTCTGTGTTTAATGGTCAATGTAAAGGTCCAAGGGATACAGTAAACCTGCACTGGTGCATCGGAATAAAATACTGGTCTCCCAGGAGCCGTTCAAAGCACAAACTCTTAGAAGATTCACTCTTCCTGTACTTATGTCGGCATTGTGCATTTTGTATTGAATCCCGATGCAATTTCTGTGTTTCATGGTAATGTGAAGTTCCAAGGGTTACAGTAAACCTGCACTGGTGCATCGGAATCTAATACTGGTCTGCCAGGAGCCGCTCCAACCACAAATTCTTAGAAGATTAACTCTTCTTGTACTTAAATCGGCATTGTGCCTTTTGTATTCAATCCCTACGCGATTTCTGTGTTTCGTGGTCAATGTTAAGGTCCAAGGGATACAGTAAACCAGCAATGGTGCATCGGAATCTAATACTGGTCTCTCAGGAGCCGCTCAAACCACAAACTCTTAGAAAATTCTCCTTCTTGTACTTAAGTCGTCATTGTGCTTTTTGTATTCAATCCTGATGCGATTTCTGTGTTTCATGGTCAATGTGAAGGTGCAAGGGATATGGTAAACCTGCCCTGGTTCATCGAAATCTTATACTGATCTCCCATGAGCCGCTCATACCACAAACTTTTAGAAGATTCACCCTCCTTGTATTTAAGTCGCCATTGTGCCTTTTGTATTCAATCCCGATGCGATGTCTGTGTTTCATGGTCAATGCGAGGGTCCAAGGGATATAGTAAACCTGCACTGGTGCATCGGAATCTAAGCCTAGTCTCTCAGGAGCAGCTTAAACCACAAACTATTAGAATATTCTCCTTCTTGTACTTAAGTCGGCATTGTCCCTTTTGTATTCAATCCCGACGCGATTTCTGTATTTCATGGTCAATGTGAAGGTCCAAGGGATACAGTAGAGCTGCACTGGTGCATCGGAATGTCATACTGGTCTCCCAGGAGTCGCTTAAAGCACAAACTCATAGAGGATTCATTCTTCTTGTACTTTAATCGCCAGTGTCCATTTTGTATTCAATCCCGATGCAATTTCTATGTTTCATGGTCAATGTGAAGGTCCAAGCGATACAGTAAACCTGCACTGGTGCATCGGAATCTAAAACTGGTATCTCAGGAGCCGCTCAAACCACAAACTCTTAGAAAATTCACCTTATTGTACTTACGTCGGCATTATCCGATTTGTATTCATTCCCGAAGCAATTTCTGTGAATCATGGTCAATGTGAAGGTCCAAGGGATACAGTAATCCGGCACTGGTGCATCGGAATCTAATACTGTACTCCCAGGAGCCGCGCAAAACACAAACTCTTAGAAGATTCACTCTTCTTGTACTTAAGCCGGTATTGTGCATTTTGTATTCAACCCGGTGCCATTTCTATGTTTCATAGTCAATGAGAATGTCTAAGGGATACAGTAAACCAGCACTGGTTCATCGAAATCTTATACAGGTCTCCCATGAGCCGCTCAAACCACAAACTCTTAGAAGATTCACCCTTCTTGTATTTAAGTCGCCATTGTGCCTTTCGTATTCAATCCCGATGCGATGTCTGTGTTTCATGCTGAATGTGAAAGTCCAAGGGATATAGTAAACCTGCACTGGTGCATCGGAATCTAAAACTAGTCTCTCAGGAGCCGCTTAAACCACAAACTCTTAGAAAATTCTCCTTCTTGTACTTATGTCGGCATTGTCTCTTTTGTATTCAATCCCGATTCAATTTCTGTGTTTAATGGTCAATGTGAAGGTCAAAGGGATACAGTAAACGTGCTCTGGTGCTTCGGATTCTAATACAGGTCTCCCAGGAGACGCTCAAAGCTCATACTCTTCGAAGAATTACATTACTTGTGGTTAAGCTGGCATTGTGAGTTTTGTATTCAATCCCGATGCAATTTCTGTGTTTCATGGTCAATGTGAAGGTCCCAGGGATACAGTATACCTGCACTATTGCATCGGAATTAAATACTGGTCTCCCAGGAGCCGCTCAAAGCACAAACTCTTAGAAGATTCACTGTTCTTGTACTTAAGTCGGCATTGTCCCTTTTGTATTCATTCCCGATGCAATTTCAGTGTGTCATGGTCAATGTGAAGGTCGTAGGGATACAGTAAACCTGCACTGGTGCATCGGAATCTAATACTGGTCACCCAGGAGCAACTGAAAGCACAAGCTCCTAGAGGAATAATTCTTCTTGTATTTAAGTTGGCATTGTCTCTTTTGTATTCAATCCGGACGCAATTTCTGTCTTTCAAGGTCAATGTGAAGATCCAAGGGTTAAAGTAAACCTGCACTGGTGCATCGGAATCTAATACTGGTCTCTCAGGAGCCGCTTATACCACAAACTCTTAGAAAATTCACCTTCTTGTACTTAAGTCAGCATTGTGCCTTTTGTATTCAATCCCGATGCAATTTCTGTGACTCGTGGTCAATGTGAAGGTCCAAGGGATACAGTAATCCTGCACTGGTGCATCGGAAACTAATACTGGTCTCCCAGGAGCCGCTGAAGTTACAAATTCTTAGAAGATTCACTCTTCTTGTACTTAAGTCGGTATTGTGCATTTTGTATTTAATCCCGATGCAATTTCTATGTTTCATGGTCAATGAGAATGTCCAAGGGATACAGTAAGCCTGCACTGGTTCATCGGAATCCAAGCCTAGTCTCTCAGGAGCAGCTTAAACCACAAACTCTTAGAAAATTCTCTTTCTTGTACTTAAGTCGACATTGTCCCTTTTGTATTCAATCCCGATGCAATTTCTGTGTTTAATGGTCAATGTGAGGGTCAAAGGGATACAGTAAACGTGCTCTGGTGCTTCGGATTCTAATACAGCTCTCCCAGGAGACACTCAAAGCACATACTCTTCGAAGATTTCCTTTACTTGTGCTGAAGTTGGCATTGTGAGTTTTGTATTCAATCCCGATGCAATTTCTGTGTTTAATGGTCAATGTAAATGTCCAAGGGATACAGTAAACCTGCACTGGTGCATCGGAATAAAATACTGGTCTCCCAGGAGCCGTTCAAAGCACAAACTCTTAGAAGATTCACTCTTCCTGTACTTATGTCGGCATTGTGCATTTTGTATTGAATCCCGATGCAATTTCTGTGTTTCATGGTAATGTGAAGTTCCAAGGGTTACAGCAAACCTGCACTGGTGCATCGGAATCTAATACTGGTCTGCCAGGAGCCGCTCCAACCACAAATTCTTAGAAGATTAACTCTTCTTGTACTTAAATCGGCATTGTGCCTTTTGTATTGAATCCCTACGCGATTTCTGTGTTTCGTGGTCAGTGTTAAGATCCAAGGGATACAGTAAACCAGCAATGGTGCATCGGAATCTAATACTGGTCTCTCAGGAGCCGCTCAAACCACAAACTCTTAGAAAATTCTCCTTCTTGTACTTAAGTCGTCATTGTGCTTTTTGTATTCAATCCTGATGCGATTTCTGTGTTTCATGGTCAATGTGAAGGTGCAAGGGATACGGTAAACCTGCCCTGGTTCATCGAAATCTTATACTGATCTCCCATGAGCCGCTCATACCACAAACTTTTAGAAGATTCACCCTCCTTGTATTTAAGTCGCCATTGTGCCTTTTGTATTCAATCCCGATGCGATGTCTGTGTTTCATGGTCAATGCGAGGGTCCAAGGGATATAGTAAACCTGCACTGGTGCATCGGAATCTAAGCCTAGTCTCTCAGGAGCAGCTTAAACCACAAACTATTAGAATATTCTCCTTCTTGTACTTAAGTCGGCATTGTCCCTTTTGTATTCAATCCCGACGCGATTTCTGTATTTCATGGTCAATGTGAAGGTCCAAGGGATACAGTAGAGCTGCACTGGTGCATCGGAATGTCATACTGGTCTCCCAGGAGTCGCTTAAAGCACAAACTCATAGAGGATTCATTCTTCTTGTACTTTAGTCGGCATTGTCCATTTTGTATTCAATCCCGATGCAATTTCTATGTTTCATGGTCAATGTGAAGGTCCAAGCGATACAGTAAACCTGCACTGGTGCATCGGAATTTAAAACTGGTATCTCAGGAGCCGCTCAAACCACAAACTCTTAGAAAATTCACCTTATTGTACTTAAGTCGGCATTATCCGATTTGTATTCATTCCCGAAGCAATTTCTGTGAATCATGGTCAATGTGAAGGTCCAAGGGATACAGTAATCCGGCACTGGTGCATCGGAATCTAATACTGTACTCCCAGGAGCCGCGCAAAACACAAACTCTTAGAAGATTCACTCTTCTTGTACTTAAGCCGGTATTGTGCATTTTGTATTCAATCCCGGTGCCATTTCTATGTTTCATAGTCAATGAGAATGTCTAAGGGATACAGTAAACCAGCACTGGTTCATCGAAATCTTATACAGGTCTCCCATGAGCCGCTCAAACCACAAACTCTTAGAAGATTCACCCTTCTTGTATTTAAGTCGCCATTGTGCCTTTCGTATTCAATCCCGATGCGATGTCTGTGTTTCATGCTCAATGTGAAGGTCCAAGGGATATAGTAAACCTGCACTGGTGCATCGGAATCTAAAACTAGTCTCTCAGGAGCCGCTTAAACCACAAACTCTTAGAAAATTCTCCTTCTTGTACTTATGTCGGCATTGTCTCTTTTGTATTCAATCCCGATTCAATTTCTGTGTTTAATGGTCAATGTGAAGGTCAAAGGGATACAGTAAACGTGCTCTGGTGCTTCGGATTCTAATACAGGTCTCCCAGGAGACGCTTAAAGCTCATACTCTTCGAAGAATTACATTACTTGTGGTTAAGCTGGCATTGTGAGTTTTGTATTCAATCCCGATGCAATTTCTGTGTTTCATGGTCAATGTGAAGGTCCCAGGGATACAGTAAACCTGCACTGGTGCATCGGAATAAAATACTGGTCTCCCAGGGGCCGCTCAAAGCACAAACTCTTAGAAGATTCACTGTTCTTGTACTTAAGTCGGCATTGTCCCTTTTGTATTCATTCCCGATGCAATTTCTGTTTGTCATGGTCAATGTGAAGGTCGTAGGGATACAGTAAACCTGCACTGGTGCATCGGAATCTAATACTGGTCACCCAGGAGCAACTGAAAGCACAAACTCCTAGAGGAATAATTCTTCTTGTACTTAAGTTGGCATTGTCTCTTTTGTAATCAATCCGGACGCAATTTCTGTCTTTCAAGGTCAATGTGAAGATCCAAGGGTTACAGTAAACCTGCACTGGTGCATCGGAATCTAATACTGGTCTCTCAGGAGCCGCTCATACCACAAACTCTTAGAAAATTGACCTTCTTGTACTTAAGTCGGCATTGTGCCTTTTGTATTCAATTCCGATGCAATTTCTGTGATTCGTGGTCAATGTGAAGGTCCAAGGGATACAGTAATCCTGCACTGGTGCATCGGAAACTAATACTGGTCTCCCAGGAGCCGCTGAAGTTACAAACTCTTAGAAGATTCACTCTTCTTGTACTTAAGTCGGTATTGTGCATTTTGTATTTAATCCCGATGCAATTTCTATGTTTCATGGTCAATGAGAATGTCCAAGGGATACAGTAAACCTGCACTGGTTCATCGGAATCCAAGCCTAGTCTCTCAGGAGCAGCTTAAACCACAAACTCTTAGAAAATTCTCTTTCTTGTACTTAAGTCGTCATTGTGCTTTTTGTATTCAATCCTGATGCGATTTCTGTGTTTCATGGTCAATGTGAAGGTGCAAGGGATACGGTAAACCTGCCCTGGTTCATCGAAATCTTATACTGATCTCCCATGAGCCGCTCATACCACAAACTTTTAGAAGATTCACCCTCCTTGTATTTAAGTCGCCATTGTGCCTTTTGTATTCAATCCCGATGCGATGTCTGTGTTTCATGGTCAATGCGAGGGTCCAAGGGATATAGTAAACCTGCACTGGTGCATCGGAATCTAAGCCTAGTCTCTCAGGAGCAGCTTAAACCACAAACTATTAGAATATTCTCCTTCTTGTACTTAAGTCGGCATTGTCGATTTTGTATCCCATCCCGATGCAATTTCTGTGATTCATGGTCAATGTGAAGGTGCAAGGGTACAGTAGACATGCACCGGTGCATATGAATCTAATAGTGGTCTCCCAGGAGCCCCTCAAGGCACAAACTCTTAGAAAATTCACTCTTATTGTACTTCAGTCAGCATTGTCCCTTTTGTATTCAATCCAGATGCAGTTTCTGTGATTCATGGTGAATGTGAGGGTCGAAGGTATACAGTAAACCAGCACTGGTGCATTCGAATCTAATACTGGTCTCTCAGGAGCCGCTGAAAGCACAATCTCGTAGAAGATTCACTCTTCTTGTACTTAAGTCGGCATTGTCCCATTTGTATTCAATCCCTAAGAAAATTCTGTGTCTCATGGTTAATGATAAGGTCCAAGGGATACAGTAAACGTGCACTGGTGCATCTGAATCTTATACTGGTCTCCCAGGAGCCGCTCAAAGCACAAACTCTTAGTAAATTAACTCTTTCATACTTAAGAAGGGATAATGCCTTTTGTATTCAATCGCGATGGAATTTCTGTGTTTCATGGTCAATGTGAAGGTCGAAGGGATACTGTAAACCTGCACTGGTGCATCGGAATCTAATACTGGTATCTCAGAAGCCGCTCAAAGCACAAAATCTGAAGAGATTCACTCTTCTTGTACTTAATTCGGCATTGTCCCTATTGTATTCAATCCCGATGCAATATCTGTGATTCATGGTCAATGTGAAGGACCAAGGGATACAGTAAATCTGCACTGGTGCGTCGAAACCTAATACTGGTCTCCCAGGAACCGCTCAAAGCACAAACTCTTAGAAGATTCAGCCCTCTTGTACTTAAGTCGGCATTGTCTCTTATGTATTCAATTCCGATGCATATTCTGTGTTTCATGGTCAATGTGAAGGTCCAAGGGATGCAAACACCTGCACTGGTGCAACGGAATCTAATACTGGTCTCTCAGGAGCTGCTCAGAGCAGAAACTCTTAGAAGATTCACTCTTCTGGTACTTAAGTCGGCATTGTGCCTTTTGTATCCAATTCCGATGCAATTTCTGTGTTTCATGGTCAATGTGAAGGCCCAATGGATACAGTGAACCTGCACTGGTGCACTGGAATCTAAAAGTGGTCTCCCAAGAGCCACCAAAAGCTCAAACTCTTAGAAGATTCCCTCTTCTTGCACTTAACCTTCATTGTGCCTTATGTATCAATCCCGATGCAATTTCTGTGTATCATGGTCAATGTGAAGGGCGAAGGGATACAGTAAAGCTGCACTGGTGCATCGGAATCTAATACTGGTCTCCCAGGAGACGCTGAAACACAAACTCTTAGATGATTCACTCTTCTTGTACTTAAGTCGGCATTGACTCTTTTGTATTCAATCCCGGTGCGGTTTCTATGATTCATGGTCAATCTGAGGGTCCAAGGTATACAGCAAACCAGCAATGGGGCATTTGAATCTAATAGTGGTCTCCCAGGAGCCGCTGTAAGCACAATCTCTTAGAAGATTCACTCTTCTTGTACTTAAGTCGGCATTGTCCCATTTGTATTCAATCCCGACGAAATTTCTGTGTCTCATGGTCAATGTGAAGGTCCAAGGGATACAGTAAACGTGCACTGGTGCATCTGAATCTAATACTGGTCTCCCAGGAGCCGCTCAAAGCACAAACTCTTAGAAAATTAACTCTTTTTGTACTTAAGACGGCATTGTGCCCTTTGTATTCAATCGCGATGGAATTTCTGTGTTTCATGGTCAATGTGAAGGTCGAAGGGATACAGTAAACTTGCACTGGTGCATCGGAATCTCATACTGGTATCCCAGGAGCCGCTCAAAGCACAAACTCTGAAGATATTCACTCTTCTTGTACTTAAGTCGGCATTGTCCCTATTGTATTCAATCCCGATGCAATATCTGTGTTTCATGGTCAATGTGAAGGACCAAGGGATACAGTAAAACTGCACTGGTGCATCGGAATCTAATACTGGTTTCCCAGGAGCCGCTCAAAACACAAACTCTTAGAAGATTTACTCCTCTTGTACTTAGGTTGGCATTGTCTCTTATGTATTCAATCCCGACGAAATTTCTGTGTCTCATGGTCAATGTGAAGGTCCAAGGGATACAGTAAACGTGCACTAGTGCATCTGAATCTAATACTGGTCTCCCAGGAGCCGCTCAAAGCACAAACTCTTAGAAAATTAACTCTTTTTGTACTTAAGACGGCATTGTGCCCTTTGTATTCAATCGCGATGGAATTTCTGTGTTTCATGGTCAATGTGAAGGTCGAAGGGATACAGTAAACCTGCACTGGTGCATCGGAATTGAATACTGGTATCCCAGAAGCCGGTCAAAGCACAAAATCTGAAGAGATTCACTCTTCTTGTACTTAATTCGTCATTGTCCCTATTGTATTCAATCCCGATGCAATATCTGTGATTCATAGTCAATGTGAAGCAACAAAGAGATACAGTAAACCTGCACTGGTGCATCGGAATCTAGTACTGGTCTCCCAGGAGACGCTCAAACACAAACTCTTAGAAAATTCACTCTTCTTGTACTTAAGTCATCATTGTCCCTTTTGTATTCAATCCAGATGCGGTTTCTGTGATTCATTGTCAATGTGAGGGTCCAAGGTATACAGTAAACCAGCACTGGTGCATTCGAATCTAATACTGGTCTCCCAGGAGCCGCTGAAAGCACAATCTCTTAGAAGATTCACTCTTCTTGTACTTAATTCGGCATTGTCCCATTTGTATTCAGTCCCGAAGAAATTTCTGTGTCTCATGGTCAATGTGAAGGTCCAAGGGATACAGTAAACGTGCACTGGTGCATCTGAATCTAATACTGGTCTCCCAGGAAACGCTCAAAGCACAAACTCTTAGAAAGTTAACTATTTTTGTACTTAATTCGGCATTGTCCCTATTGTATTAAATCCCGATGCAATATCTGTGATTCATGGTCAATGAGAAGGACCAAGGGATACAGTAAACCTGCACTGGTGCGTTGGAACCTAATACTGGTCTCCCAGGAGCCGCTCAAAGCACAAAATTTTATAAGAATCACCGTTCTTGTACTTAAGGCGGCATTGTCCCTTTTGTATTCAATCCCGATGCTATATCTGTGTTTCATGGTCAATGTGAAGTTCCAAGGAATACAGTAAACTTGCACTGGTGCATCGGAATCTAACACTTTTCTCCCAGGAGCCGCTCACACCACAAACTCTTAGAAAATTCACTCTTCTTGTACTAAAGTCTACATTGTCCATTTTGTATTCAATCCCAATGCAATTTCTGTACTTCATGGTCAATGTGAAGGTCCAAGGGATACAGTAAACCTTCACTGGTGCAACGGAACCTAATACTGGTCTCTCAGGAGCTGCTCAGAGCAGAAACTCTTAGAAGATTCACTCTTCTTGTTCTTAAGTCGGCGTTGTGCCTTTTGTATCCAATTCCGATGCAATTTCTGTGTTTCATGGTCAATGTGAAGGTCCAATGGATACAGTAAACCTGCACTGGTGCACTAGAATCTAAAAGTGGTCTCCCAAGAGCCACTAAAAGTACAAACTCTTAGAAGATTCCCTCTTCTTGTACTTAAGTCTTCATTGTGCCTTATCTATCAATCCCGATGCAATTTCTGTGTTTCATGGTCAATGTGAAGGGCGTAGGGATACAGTAAACCTAAACTGGTGCATTGGAATCTAATACTGGTCTCCTAGGAGTCGCGCAAAGCACAAAGTCTTACAAAATTCTCACTTGTTGTACTTGAGTCGGCATTGTCCCTTATGTATTCCATCCCGATGTAATTATGTGTTTCATGGTCAATGTGAAGGTCCTAGGGATACAGTAAACCTGCACTGGTGCATCGGAATCTAATAGTGGTCACCCAGGAGACGCTCAAAGCACAAACTCTTAGAAGATTCACTCTTCTGCTACTTAAGACGGCATTGTGCCTTTTGTATTCCATCGCGATGGAGTTTCTGTGTTTCATGGTCAATGTGAAGGTCGAAGGGATACAGTAAACTTGCACTGGTGCATCGGAATTTCATACTGGTATCCCAGGAGCCGCTCAAAGCACAAACTCTGAAGATATTCACTCTTCTTGTACTTAAGTCGGCATTGTCCCTATTCTATTCAATCCCGATGCAATATCTGTGTTTCATGGTCAATGTGAAGGACCAAGGGATACAGTAAAACTGCACTGGTGCATCGGAATCTAATACTGGTTTCCCAGGAGCCGCTCAAAACACAAACTCTTAGAAGATTTACTCCTCTTGTACTTAGGTTGGCATTGTCTCTTATGTATTCAATCCCGATGTAATTTCTGTGTTTCATGGTCAATGTAAAGGTTCAAACGATACAGTTAAACAGCACTGGTGCATCGGAATCTAATACTGGTCTCCCAGGAGCCGCTCAAAACACAAACTCTCAGGAGATTGTACTTAAGTCGGAATTGTCCATTTTGTATTCAATCCCGATGCAAGTTCTGTGTTTCATTGTCAATGTGAAGGTCCAAGGGATATCGGAAACCTGCACTGGTGCATCGGAATCTAACACTGGTCTCCTAGGAGCCGCTCAAACCACAAACTTGTAGAAAATATACTCTTCTTGTAGCTAAGCCGGCATTGTCCCTCCTGTATTCAATCCCGATGCAATTCGTGTGTTTCATGGTCAATGTGAAGGTCCAAGGGATACAGAAACCTGCACTGGTGAAACGGAATCTAATACTGGTCCCCCAGAAGCCGCTCAAAGCACAAACTCTTAGAAGATTCAGTCTTCTTGTACTTAAGTCGGCATTGTCTCTTTCGTAATTAATCCCGATGCATATTCTGCATTTCATGGTCAATGTGAAGGTCCAAATGATACCGTTAAGCAGCACTGGTGCATCGGAATCTCTTCTGGTCTCCCAGGAGCCGCTCAAAGCACAAAATCTTATAAGATTCATCCTTCTTGTACTTAAGTCGGCATTGTCCCTTTTGTATTAAATCCCGATGCAAGTTCTGTGTATCATGGTCAATGTGAAGGTCCAAGGGATACAGTAAACCTGCACTGGTGCAACGGAATCTAATACTGGTCTCCCAGGAGCCGCTCAGAGCAGAAACTCTTAGAAGATTCAATCTTCTTCTACTTAAGATGGCAT
Organism: Schistocerca piceifrons; assembly: GCF_021461385.2. Taxonomy (NCBI): domain Eukaryota; kingdom Metazoa; phylum Arthropoda; class Insecta; order Orthoptera; family Acrididae; genus Schistocerca; species Schistocerca piceifrons. The sequence goes on from NC_060141.1 coordinate 842,785,114, forward strand.
TGTGCCTTTTGTATTCAATCCCGATGCAATATCTTGTTTGATGGTCAGTGTGAAGGTCCAAGGTATCGTGTAAACCTGCACTGGTGCATCGGAATCTAATACTGGTTACCCAAGAGCCGCTAAAAGCACAAACTCTTAGAAGATTGACTCTTCTTGTACTTAAGTCGGCATTGTGCCATATGTATTTAATTCCCACGCAACCTCTGTGTTTCATGGTCAATGCGAATGGCCAAATGATACAGTAAACCTGCACTGGTGCATCGGAATCTAATACTGGTCTCCCATGAGCCGCTCAAAGCACAAACTGTTAGAAGATTCACTCTTCTTGTTCTTATGTCGGCATTGTCCCATTTGTATTCAATCCAGATGCGGTTTCTGTGATTCATTGTCAATGTGAGGGTCCAAGGTATACAGTAAACCAGCACTGGTGCATTCGAATCTAATACTGGTCTCCCAGGAGCCGCTGAAAGCACAATCTCTTAGAAGACTTACTCTTCTTGTACTTAAGTCGGCATTGTCCCATTTGTATTCAATCCCGAAGAAATTTCTGTGTCTCATGGGCAATGTGAAGGTCCAAGGGATACAGTAAACGTGCACTGGTGCATCTGAATCTAATACTGGTCTCCCAGGAAACGCTCAAAGCACAAACTCTTAGAAAGTTAACTCTTTTTGTACTTAATTCGGCATTGTCCCTATTGTATTAAATCCCGATGCAATATCTGTGATTCATGGTCAATGTGAAGGACCAAGGGATACAGTAAACCTGCACTGGTGCGTCGGAACCTAATACTGGTCTCCCAGGAGCCGCTCAAAGCAGAAACTCTTAGAAGATTCAGCCCTCTTGTACTTAAGTCGGCATTGTCTCCTTTGTATTCAATCCCGATGCATATTCTGTGTTTCATGGTCAATGTGAAGGTCCAAGGGATACCGTTAACTAGCACTGGTGCATCGGAATCTAATACTGGGCTCCCAGGAGCCGCTCAAAGCACAAACTCTTAGAAAATTCACTCTTCTTGTACTAAAGTCTACATTGTCCATTTTGTATTCAATCCCAATGCAATTTCTGTACTTCATGGTCAATGTGAAGGTCCAATGGATACAGTAAACCTGCACTGGTGCACTGGAATCTAAAAGTGGTCTCCCAAGAGCCACTAAAAGCACAAACTCTGAGAAGATTCCCTCTTCTTGTACTTAAGTCTTCATTGTGCCTTATCTATCAATCCCGATGCAATTTCTGTGTTTCATGGTCAATGTGAAGGGCGTAGGGATACAGTAAACCTAAACTGGTGCATTGGAATCTAATACTGGTCTCCCAGGAGACGCTCAAACGCAAACCCTTAGAAGATTCACTCTTCTTGTACTTAAGTCGACATTGACTCTTTTCTATTCAATCGTGATGCGGTTTCTGTTTTTCATGGTCAATGTGAGGGTCCAAGGCATACAGTAAACCTGCACTGGTGCATTCGAATCTAATACTGGTCTCCCAGGAGCCGCTGAAAACACAATCCCTTGGCAGATTCACTCTTCTTGTACTTAAGTCGGCATTGTCCCTATTGTATTCAATCCCGATGTAATTTCTGTGTTTCATGGTCAATGTGAAGGTTCAAGGGATACAGTTAAACAGCACTGGTGCATCGGAATCTAATACTGGTCTCCCAGGAGCCGCTCAGAGCACAAACTTTTAGAAGATTCACCCTTCTTGTACTTAAGTCGGCATTGTCCATTTTGTATTCATCCCCATGCAAGTTCTGTGTTTCATTGTCAATGTGAAGGTCTAAGGGATATAGGAAACCTGCACTGGTGCATCGGAATCTAACACTGGTCTCCCAGGAGCCGCTCAAACCACAAACTTGTAGAAAATTTACTCTTCTTGTAGTTAAGCCGGCATTGTCCCTCCTGTATTCAATCCCGATGCAATTTCTGTGTTTCATGGTCAATGTGAACGTCCAAGGGATACAGTAAACCTGCACTGGTGCATCGGAATCTAATACTGGTACCCCAGGAGCCGCTCAAAACACAAACTCTGTAGAGATTCACTTGTCTTGTACTTAAGGTGGCATTGTTCCTTTTGTATTCAATCCCAATGCAATATCTGTGTTTGATGGCCAATGTGAAGGTCCAAGGGATCGTGTAAACCTGCGCTGGTGCATCGGAATCTAATACTGGTTTCCCAAGAGCCGCTAAAAGCACAAACTCTTAGAAGATTCACTCTTCTTGTACTTAAGCCGGCATTGTGCCATATGTATTTAATCCCCACGCAACTTCTGTGTTTCATGGTCAATGTGAAGGGCCAAGTGATACAGTAAACCTGCACTGGTGCTTCGGAATCTAATACTGGTCTCCCATGAGCCGCTCGAAGCACAAACTCTTAGAAGACTCACTTTTCTTGTTCTTATATCGGCATTGTCCCTTTTGTATTCAATCCCGATGCGATTTCTGTGTTTCTTGTTCAATGTGAAGGTGGAAGGGATACCGTAAACCTGCACTGGTGCATCGGAATCTAATACTGGTCTCCCAGGAGTCGCGCAAAGCACAAAGTCTTACAAAATCCTCACTTGTTGTAGTTGAGTCGGCATTGTCCCTTATGTATTCCATCCCGATGTAATTATGTGTTTCATGGTCAATGTGAAGGTCCTAGGGATACAGTATACCTGCACTGGTGCATCGGAATCTAATAGTGGTCACCCAGGAGACGCTCAAAGCACAAACTCTTAGAAGATTCACTCTTCTGGTACTTAAGTCGGCATTGTCTCTTTCGTAATTAATCCCGATGCATATTCTGCATTTCATGGTCAATGTGAAGGTCCAAGGGATACCGTTAACCAGCACTGGTGCATCGGAATCTCTTCTGGTCTCCTAGGAGCCGCTCAAAGCACAAAATCTTATAAGATTCATCCTTCTTGTACTTAAGTCGGCATTGTCCCTTTTGTGTTCAAGCCCGATGCAATTTCTGTGTTTCATGGCCAATGTGAAGGTCCAAGGGATACAGTAAACTTGCACTGGTGCATTGGAATGTAACACTTTTCTCCCAGGACCCGCTCAAACCACAAACTCTTAGAAAACTCACTCTTCTTTTACTTAAGTCGGCATTGTCCCTTTTGTATTCGATCCCGATGCAAGTTCTGTGTATCATGGTCAATGTGAAGGTCCAAGGGATACAGTAAACCTGCACTGGTGCATCGGAACCTAATACTGGTCTCCCAGGAGCGGCTCAAAGCACAAACTCTTAGAAGATTCACTCTTGTTGTACTTAAGTTGGCATTGTGCATTTTGTTTTCAATCCCGATGCAATTTCTGCGTTTCATGGGCAATGTGAAGGTCCAAATGATACAGTAAACCTGCACTGGGGCATCGCAATCTAATACCGGTCTCCCAAGACCCGCTCAAAACACAAACTCTTAGATGATTAACTCGTTTTGTACTTAAGTCGGCAGTCCCTTTTGATTCAATCCCGATGCAATTTACTATGTTTCATGGTCAATGTGAAGGTCCAAGGGATACAGTAAACCTGCACTGGTGCATCGGAATCTAATACTGGTCTCCCAAGAGCCGCGCAAAACACAAACTCTTAGATGATTAACCCTTCTTGTACTTAAATCGGCAGTCCTTGTGTATTCAATCCCCATGCAATTTCTGTGTTTTATGGTGAATGTGAAGGTCCAAGGGATACCGTTAACCAGCACTGGTGCATCGGAATCTATTCTGGTCTCCCAGGAGCTGCTCAAAGCACAAAATTTTATAAGATTCATCCTTCTTGTACTCAAATCGGCAGTGTCCCTTTTGTGTTCAATCCCGATGCAATTTCTGTGTTTCATGGCCAATGTGAAGGTCCAAGGGATACAGTAAACTTGCACTGGTGCATCGGAATCTAACACTTTTCTCCCAGGACCCGCTCAAACCACAAACTCTTAGAAAACTCACTCTTCTTTTACTTAAGTCGGCATTGTCCCTTTTGTATTCGATCCCGATGCAAGTTCCGTGTATCATGGTCAATGTGAAGGTCCAAGGGATACAGTAAACCTGCACTGGTGCAACGGAATCTAATACAGGTCTCCCAGGAGCCGCTCAGAGCAGAAACTCTTAGAAGATTCAATCTTCTTGTACTTAAGTTGGCATTGTGCATTTTGTATTCAATCCCGATGGAATATCTGTGTTTGATGGTCACTGTGAAGGTCCAAGGGATCGTGTAAACCTGCACTGGTGCATCGGAATCTAATACTGGTTTCCCAAGAGCCGCCAAAATCACGAACTCTTAGAAGATTCACTCTTCTTGTACTTTAGTCGGCATTGTGCCATATGTATTTAATCCCCACGCAACTTCTGTGTTTCATGGTCAATGTGAAGGGCCAAGAGATACATTAAACATCCAGTGGTGCATCGGAATCTAATACTGGTCTCCCAGGAGCCGCGCAAAGCACAAAGTCTTACAAAATTCTCACTTGTTGTACTTGAGTCGGCATTGTCCCTTATGTATTCCATCCCGATGTAATTAAGTGTTTCATGGTCAATGTGATGGTTCAAGGTATACAGTTAAACAGCACTGGTGCATCGGAATCTAATACTGGTCTCCCAGGAGCCGCTCAAAACACAAACTCTTAGAAAATTCACTCTTGTTGTACTTAAGTCGGCATTGTGCATTTTGTATTCAATCCCGATGCAATTTCTGCGTTTCATGGGCAATGTGAAGGTCCAAATGATACAGTAAACCTGCACTGGTGCATCGCAATCTAATACCGGTCTCCCAAGAGCCGCTCAAATTACAAACTGTTAGATGATTAGCTCTTTTTGTACTTAAGTCGGCAGTCCCTTTTGTATTCAATCCCGTTGCAATTTCTGTGTTTCATGTTCAATGTGAAGGACCAAGGGATACAGTAAACCTGCACTGGTGCGTCGGAACCTAATACTGGTCTCCCAGGAGCCGCGCAAAGTACAAATTCTTACAAAATTCTCGCTTGTTGCACTTGAGTCGGCATTGTCCCTTATGTATTCCATCCCGATGTAATTATGTGTTTCATGTTCAATGTGAAGGTCCAATGGATACAGTAAACCTGCATTGGTGCATAGGAATCTAAAATTGGTGTCTCAAGAGCCACTAAAAGCACAAACTCTTAGAAGATTCCCTGTTCTTGTACTTAAGTCGTCATTGTGCCTTATGCTTTCAATCCCCATGCAATTTCTGTGTTTCATGGTCAATGTGAAAGGCGAAGGGATACAGTAAACCTGCACTGGTGCATCGGAATCTAATACTGGTCTCCCAGGAGACGCTCAAACATAAACTCTTACAAGATTCACTCTTCTTGTACTTAAGTCGGCATTGACTCTTTTGCATTCAATCCCGATGCGGTTTCTGTGTTCCATGGTCAATGTGAAGGTCGAAGGGATACAGTAAACTTGCACTGGTTCATCGGAATCTAATACTGGTATCCCAGGAGCCGCTCAAAGCACAAACTCTGAAGATATTCACTCTTCTTGTACTTAAGTCGGCATTGTCCCTACTGTATTCAATCCCGATGCAATATCTGTGTTTCATGGTCAATGTGAAGGACCAAGGGATACAGTAAACTTGCACTGGTGCATCGGAATCTAATACTGGTCTCCCAGGAGCCGCTCAGAGCAGAAACTCTTAGAAGATTTAATCTTCTTGTACTTAAGTTGTCATTGTGCCGTTTGTATTCAATCCCGATGCAATATCTGTGTTTGATGGTCAATGTGAAGGTCCAAGGAATACAGTAAACGTGCACCAGTGCATCGGAATCTAACACTTTTCTCCCAGGAGCCGCTCACACCACAAATTCTTAGAAAATTCACTCTTCTTGTACTAAAGTCTACATTGCCCATTTTGTATTCAATCCCAATGCAATTTCTGTGTTTCATGCTCAACGTGAAGATCCAAGGGATACAGTAAACCTGCACTGGTGCAACGGAATCTAATACTGGTCTCTCAGGAGCTGCTCAGAGCAGAAACTCTTAGCAGATTCATTCTTCTGGTACTTAAGTCGGCATTGTGCCTTTTGTATTCAATCCCGATGCGGTTTCTGTGTTTCATGGTCAATGTGAGGGTCCAAGGTATACAGTAAACCGCACTGGTGCATTTGATTCTAATACTGGTCTCCCAGGAGCCGCTGAAAGCACAATCTCATAGAAGACTCACTCTTCTTGTACCTAAGTCGGCATTGTTGCATCTGTATTCAATCCGGATGCAATTTCTGTGTTTCACGGTCAATGTGAAGGTCCAAGGGATATAGTAAACGTGCACTGGTGCATCGGAATCTAATAGTGGTCTTCCAGGAGACGCTCAAAGCGCAAACACTTAAACGATTCACTCTTCTGGTACTTAAGACGGCATTGTGCCTTTTGTATTCAATCGCGATGGAATTTCTGTGTTTCATGGTCAATGTGAAGGTCAAAGGGATACAGTAAACTAGCACAGGTGCATCGGAATCTAATACTGGTATCCCAGGAGCCGCTCAAAGCACAAACTCTGAACATATTCAATCTTCTTGTACTTAAGACGGCATTGTGCCTTTTGTATTCAATCGCGATGGAATTTCTGTGTTTCATGGTCAATGTGAAGGTCCAAGGGATACAGTAAACCTGCACTGGTGAAACGGAATCTAATACTGGTCTCCCAGAAGCCGCTCAAAGCACATACTCTTAGAAAATTCACTCTTGTTGTACTTAAGTCGGCATTGTGCATTTTGTATTCAATCCCGATGCAATTTCTATGTTTCATGGGCAATGTGAAGGTCCAAATGATACAGTAAACCTGCACTGGTGCATCGCAATCTAATACCGGTCGCCCAAGAGGCGCGCAAACCACAAACTCTTAGATGATTAACTCTTTTTGTACTTAAGTCGGCAGTCCCTTTTGTATTCAATCCCGATGCAATTTCTGTGTTTCATGGTCAATGGGAAGGTCCAAGGAATACAGTAAACCTGCACTAGTACATCGGAATCTAATACTGGTATCCCAGAAGCCGCTCAAGGCACAAACTCTGAAGATATTCACTCTTCTTGTATTTAAGTTGGCATTGTCCCTTTTGTATTCAATCCCGATGCAATATCTGTGTTTCATGTTCAATGTGAAGGACCAAGGGATACAGTAAACCTGCACTGGTGCGTCGGAACCTAATACTGGTCTCCCAGGAGCCGCTCAAAGCACAAACTCTTAGAAGATTCAGTCTTCTTGTACTTAAGTCGGCATTGTCCCTTTTGTGTTCAATCTCGATGCAATTTCTGTGTTTCATGGCCAATGTGAAGGTCCAAGGGATACAGTAATCCTGCACTGGTGCAACGGAATCTAATACTGGTCTCCCAGGAGCCGCTCAGAGCAGAAACTCATAGAAGATTCAATCTTCTTGTACTTAAGTTGGCATTGTGCCTTTTGTATTCAATCCCGATGCAATATCTGTGTTTGATGGTCAATGTGAAGGTCCAAGGGATCGTGTAAACCTGCACTGGTGCATCGGAATCTAATACTGGTCTCCCAGGAGCCGCTCAAAACACTAACTCTTAGATGATTTACTCTTCTTGTACTTAAGTCGGCAGTCCCTTTTGTATTCAATCCCGATGCAATTTCTGCGTTTCATGGGCAATGTGAAGGTCCAAATGATACAGTAAACCTGCACTGGTGCATCGGAACCTAATACTGGTCTCCCAGGAGCCGCTCAAAGCACAAACTCTTAGAAGATTCAGTCTTCTTGTACTTAAGTCAGCATTGTCTCTTTTGTAATCAATCCCGATGCATATTCTGTATTTCATGGTCAATGTGACGGTCCAAGAGATACCGTTAACCAGCACTGGTGCATCGGAATCTAATACTGGTCTCCCAGGGGCCGCTCAAAGCACAAATTCGGAAGAGATTCACTCTTCTTGTACTGAAGTCGGGATTGTCCCTTTTGTATTCAATCCCAATGCAATTTCTGTGTTTCATGGCCAATGTGAAGGTCCAAGGGATACAGTACACATGCACTTGTGCATCGGAATCTAACACTTTTCTCCCAGGAGTCGCTCAAGCCACAAACTCTTAGAAAATTCACTCCTCTTGTACTGAAGTCGGCATTGTCCCTTTTGCATTAAATCCCGATGCAAGTTCTGTGTATAATGGTCAATGTGAAGGTCCAAGGGATACAGTAAACCTGCACTGGTGCATGGGAATCTAATACTGGTCTCCCAGGAGCCGCTCAAACAACAAGCTCTTAGAAAATTCACTTTTCTTGTACTTAGGTCTGCATTGTAGCTCTTGTATTCAATCCCGATTCAATTTCTGTGTTTCATGATCAATGTGAAGGTCCATGGGATACAGTAAACCTCCACTGGTGAAACGGAATCTAATACTTGTCTCCCAGGAGCCGCTAAAAGCACAAACTCTTAGAAGATTCACTCTTCTTGTACTTAAGTCGGCATTGTCCATATTGCATTCAATCCCGATGCAAAATCTGTGTATCATTGTCAATGTGAAGTTCCGAATGATACAGTCAACGTGGACGTGTGCATCGGAAACTAATACTGGCCTCCCAGGAGCCGCTGAAACCACAAAATCTTAGAATATTCACCTTCTTGTACTTATGTCGGCATTGTCCCATTTGTATTCAATCCCGATGCAATATCTGTGTTTCATGTTCAATGTGAAGGACCAAGGATACCGTTAACCAGCACTGGTGCATCGAAATCTAATACCGGTCTCCCAGGAGCCGCTCGAAGCACAAAATCTTATATGATTCTTCCTTCTTGTACTTAAGTCTGCATTGTCCCTTTTGTATTCAATCCCAATGCAATTTCTGTGTTTCATGGCCAATGTGAAGGTCCAAGGGATACAGTAAACTTTCCCTGGTGCATCGGAATCTAACACTTTTCTCCCAGCAGCCGCTCAAAGCACAAACTCTTAGAAAATTCACTCTTCTTGTACTTAAGTTGGCATTGTGCCTTTTGTATTCAATCCTGATGCAATATCTGTATTTCATGGTCAATGTGAAGGTCCAAGGGATACAGTAAAACTGCACTGGTGCATCGGAATCTAATACTGGTCTCCCAGGAGCCGCTCAATGCTCATACTCTGAGAAGATTCACTCTTCTTGTACTTAAGTCGGCAATGTCCGATTTGTATTCAATCCCGATGCAATTTCTGTGTTTCATGGTCAATGTGAAGGTCCAAGGGATACAGTAAACGTGCACCGGTGCATCTGAATCTAATACTGGTCTCTTAGGAGCCGCTCAAAGCACAAACTCTTAGAAAATTCACTCGTCTTGTACTTACGTCAGCATTGTCCCTTTTGTATTCAATCCAGATGCGGTTTCTGTGATTCATGGTCAATGTGAGGGTCCAAGGAATACAGTAAACCAGCACTGGTGCATTTGAATCTAATACTGGTCTCCCAGGAGCCGCTGAAAGCACAATCTCTTAGAAGATTCACTCTTCTTGTACGTAAGTCGGCATTGTCCCATTTGTATTCAATCCCGAAGAAATTTCCGTGTCTCATGGTCAATGTGAATGTCCAAGGGATACAGTAAACGTGCACTGGAGCATCTGAATCTGATACTGGTCTCCCAGGAGCCGCTCAAAGCACAAACTCTTAGAATATTAACTCTTTTTGTACTTAAGACGGCATTGTGCCTTTTGTATTCAACCGCGATGGAATTTCTGTGTTTCATGGTCAATGTGAAGGTCGAAGGGATACAGTAAACCTGCACTGGTGCATCAGAATCTAATACTGGTATCCCAGAAGCCGCTCAAAGCACAAAATCTGAAGAGATTCACTCTTCTTGTACTTAATTCGGCATTATCCCTATTGTATCCAACCCCATGCAATATCTGTGATTCATGGTCAATGTGAAGGACCAAGGGATACAGTAAACCTACAGTGGTGCGTCGAAACCTAATACGGGTCTCCCAGGAGCCGCTCAAGGCACAAAATCTTGTAAGATTCACCGTTCTTGTACTTACGTTGGCATTGTCCCTTTTGTATTCAATCCCGATGCTATTTCTGTGTTTCGTGGTCGATGTGAAGGTCCAAGGAATACAGTAAACATGCACTGGTGCATCGGAATCTAACACTTTTCTCCCAGGAGCCGCTCAAACCACAAACTCTTAGAAAATTCACTCTTTTGTACTAAAGTCTACATTGTCCATTTTGTATTCAATCCCGATGCAATTTCTGTGTTTCATGGTCAATGTGAAGGTCCAAGGGATACAGTAAAGCTGCACCGGTGCAACGGAATCTAGTACTGGTCTCTCAGGAGCAGCTCAGAGCAGAAACTCTTAGAAGATTCACTCTTCTGTTTACTTAAGTCGGCATTGTGCCTTTTGTATTCAATCCCGATGCAATTTCTGTGTTTCATGGTCAATGTGAAGGTCCAATTGATACAGTAAACCTGCAATGGTGCACTGGAATCTAAAAGTGGTCTCCCAAGAGCCACTAAAAGCACAAACTCTCAGAAGATTCCCTCTTCTTGTACTTAAGTCGTCATTGTGTCTTATGTATTCAATCCCGATGCACTTTCTGTGTTTCATGGTCAATGTGAAGGGCGAAGGGATACAGTAAACCAGCACTGGTGCATCGGAATCTAATACTCGTCTCCCAGGAGCCGCTGAAAGCACAATCTCTTAGAAGATTCACTCTTCTTGTACTTAAGTCGGCATTGTCCATATTGTATTCAATCCCGATGCAAAATCTGTGTTTCATTGTCAATGTGAAGTTCCAAATGATACAATCAACCTGGACGTGTGCATCGGAAACTAATACTGGCCTCCCAGGAGCCGCTCAAACCACAAAATCTTATAAAATTCACCTTCTTGTACTTATGTCGGCATTGTCCCTTTTGTATTCAATCCCGATGCAATATCTTTGTTTCATGTTCAATGTGAAGGACCAAGGATACCGTTAACCAGCACTGGTGCATCGAAATCTAATACCGGTCTCCCAGGAGCCGCTCGAAGCACAAAATCTTATAAGATTCTTCCTTCTTGTACTTAAGTCTGCATTGTCCCTTTTGTATTCAATCCCAATGCAATTTCTGTGTTTCATGGCCAATGTGAAGGTCCAAGGGATACAGTAAACTTGCCCTGGTGCATCGGAATCTAACACTTTTCACCCAGCAGCCGCTCAAAGCACAAACTCTTAGAAAATTCATTCTTCTTGTACTTAAGTTGGCATTGTGCCTTTTGTATTCAATCCTGATGCAATATCTGTATTTCATGGTCAATGTGAAGGTCCAAGGGATACAGTAAAACTGCACTGGTGCATCGGAATCTAATACTGGTCTCCCAGGAGCCGCTCAATGCACATACTCTGAGAAGATTCACTCTTCTTGTACTTAAGTCGGCAATGTCCGATTTGTATCCAATCCCGATGCAATTTCTGTGTTTCATGGTCAATGTGAAGGTCCAAGGGATACAGTAAACGTGCACCGGTGCATCTGAATCTAATAGTGGTCTCCCAGGAGCCGCCCAAAGCACAAAATCTTAGAAAATTCACTCGTCTTGTACTTACGTCAGCATTGTCCCTTTTGTATTCAATCCAGATGCGGCTACTGTGATTCATGGTCAATGTGAGGGTCCAAGGAATACAGTAAACCAGCACTGGTGCATTTGAATCTAATACTGGTCTCCCAGGAGCCGCTGGAAGCACAATCTCTTAGAAGATTCACTCTTCTTGTACTTAAGTCGGCATTGTCCCATTTGTATTCAATCCCGAAGAAATTTCTGTGTCTCATGGTCAATGGGAATGTCCAAGGGATACAGTAAACGTGCACTGGAGCATCTGAATCTGATACTGGTCTCCCAGGAGTCGCTCAAAGCACAAACTCTTAGAATATTAACTCTTTTTGTACTTAAGACGGCACTGTGCCTTTTGTATTCAACCGCGATGGAATTTCTGTGTTTCATGGTCAATGTGAAGGTCGAAGGGATACAGTAAACCTGCACTGGTGCATCAGAATCTAATACTGGTATCCCAGAAGCCGCTCAAAGCACAAAATCTGAAGAGATTCACTCTTCTTGTACTTAATTCGGCATTGTCCCTATTGTATCCAACCCCGATGCAATATCTGTGATTCATGGTCAATGTGAAGGACCAAGGGATACAGTAAACCTACACTGGTGCGTCGGAACCTAATACCGGTCTCCCAGGAGCCGCTCAAAGCACAAACTCCTAGAAGATTCAGCCGTCTTGTACTTAAGTCGGCATTGTCTCTTTTGTATTCAATCCCGATGCATATTCTGTGTATCATGGTCAATGTGAAGGTCCAAGGGATGCCGTTAACCAGCACTGGTGCAACGGAATCTAATACGTGGCTCCCAGGAGCCGCTCAAAGCACAAAATCTTCTAAGATTCACCGTTCTTGTACTTAAGTTTGCATTGTCCCTTTTGTAATCAATCCCGATGCTATTTCTGTGTTTCGTAATCAATGTGAAGGTCCAAGGAATACAGTAAACATGCACTGGTGCATCGGAATCTAACACTTTGCTCCCAGGAGCCGCTCAAACCACAAACTCTTAGAAAATTCACTCTTTTGTACTAAAGTCTACATTGTCCATTTTGTATTCAATCCCGATGCAATTTCTGTGTTTCATGGACAATGTGAAGGTCCAAGGGATACAGTAAAGCTGCACCGGTGCAACGGAATCTATTACTGGTCTCTCAGGAGCAGCTCAGAGCAGAAACTCTTAGAAGATTCCCTCTTCTGTTTACTTATGTCGGCATTGTGCCTTTTGTATTCAATCCCGATGCAATTTCTGTGTTTCATGGTCAATGTGAAGGTCCAATGGATACAGTAAACCTGCAATGGTGCACTGGAATCTAAAAGTGGTCTCCCAAGAGCCACTAAAAGCACAAACTCTTAGAAGATTCCCTCTTCTTGTACTTAAGTCGTCATTGTGCCTTATGTATTCAATCCCGATGCAATTTCTGTGTTTCATGGTCAATGTGAAGGTCCAAGGGATACAGTAAACGTGCACTGGTACATTCGAATCTAATACTGGTCTCCCAGGAGACGCTCAAACCACAAACTCTTAGAAGATTCACTCTTCTGGTACTTAAGACGGCATTGTGTCTTTTGTATTCAATCGCGATGGAATTTCTGTGTTTCATGGTCAATGTGAAGGTCGAAGGGATACAGTAAACTTGCACTGGTGCATCGGAATCTAATACTGGTATCCCAGGAGCCGCTCAAAGCACAAACTCTGAAGTTATTCACTCTTCTTGTACTTAAGTCGGCATTGTCCCAATTGTATTCAATCCCGATGCAATATCTGTGTTTCATGGTCAATGTGAAGGACCAAGGGATACAGTAAACCTGCACTGGTGCATCGGAATCTAATACTGGTTTGCCAGGAGCCGCTCAAAACACAAACTCTTAGAAGATTTACTCTTCTTGTATTTAGGTTGGCATTGTCTCTTATGTATTCAATCCCGATGTAATTTCTGTGTTTCATTGTCAATGTGAAGGTTCAAGGGATACAGTTAAACAGCACTGATGCATCGGAATCTAATACTGGTCTCCCAGGAGCCGCTCAAAACACAAAATTCTCAGAAGATTCACCCTTCTTGTACTTAAGTCGGCATTGTCAATTTTGTATTCAATCCCGATGCAAGTTCTGTGTTTCATTGTCAATGTGAAGGTCCAAGGGATATAGGAAACCTGCACTGGTGCATCGGGAACTAACACTGGTCTCCCAGGAGCCGCTCAAACCACAAACATGTAGGAAATTTACTCTTCTTGTAGTTAAGTCGGCATTGTCCCTCCCGTATTCAATCGCGATGCAATTTCTGTGTTTCATGGTTAATGTGAAGGTCCAAGGGATACAGTAAACCTGCACTGGTGAAACGGAATCTAAAACTGGTCTCCCAGAAGCCGCTCAAAGCACAAACTCTTAGATGATTCACTCTTGTTGTACTTAAGTCGGCATTGTGCATTTTGTATTCAATCCCGATGCAATTTCTGCGTTTCATGGGCAATGTGAAGGTACAAATGCAGTAAACCTGCACTGGTGCATCGCAATCTAATACTGGTCTCCCAAGAGCCGCTCAAAACACAAACTCTTAGATGATTAACTCTTTTTGTACTTAAGTCGGGGGTCCCTTTTGTATTTCATCCCGATGCAATTTCTGTGTTTCATTGTCAATGTAAAGGTCCAAAGGATACAGTAAACCTGCACTGGTGCATCGGAATGTAATAATGGTATCCCAGGAGCCGCACATAGCACCAACTCTGAAGAGATTCACTCTTCTTGTATTTAAGTCGGCATTGTCCCTTTTGTATTCAATCCCGATGCAATATCTGTGTTTCATGTTCAATGTGAAGGATCAAGGGATACAGGTGCATCGGAATCTAATACTGGTCTCCCAAGAGCCGCTCAAGACACAAACTCTTAGATAATTAACTCTTCTTGTACTTAAGTCGGCAGTCCCTGTTGTATTCAATCCCGATGCAATATCTGTATTTCATGGTCAATGTGACGGTCCAAGGGATACCGTTAACCAGCACTGGTGCATCGGAATCTAATACTGGTCTCCCAGGAGCTGCTCAAAGCACAAATTCGGAAGGGATTCACTCTTCTTGTACTGAAGTCGGCATTGTCCCTTTTGTATTCAATCCTGATGCAATTTCCGTGTTTCATGTTCAATGTGAAGGACCAAGGGATACAGTAAACTTGTTCTGGTGCGTCGGAACCTAATACTGGTCTCCCAGGAGCCGCACAAAGCACAAAATCTTATAAGATTCATCCCTCTTGTACTTAAGTATTCATTGTCCCTTTTGTATTCAATCCCGATGCAATTTCTGTGTTTCTTGGCCAATGTGAAGGTCAAAGGGATACAGTAAACGTGCACTGGTGCATCGGAATCTAACACTTTTCTCCCAGGAGTCGCTCAAACCACAAACTCTTAGGAGATTCACTCTTCTTGTACCTAAGTTGGCATTGTCCCTTATGTATTCCATCCCGATGCAATTTCTGTGTTTCAAGGTCAATGTGAAGGTCCAAGGGTTACAGTAATCCTGCACGTGTGCATCGGAATTTAATACTGGTCTCCGAGGAGCCGCTCGAATCATAAACTCTTAGAAAATTCACTCTTCTTGTACTTAAGTTGGCATTGTGTGTTTTGTATTCAATCCCGATGGTATTTCTGTGTTTCATGTGGAATGTGAAGGTCCAAAGGATACAGTAAACCTGCACTGGTGCATCGGAATCTATTACTGGTCTCCCAGAAGCCGCTCAAAGCACAAACCCTTAGAAGTTTCACTCTTCTTGTACTTAAGTCGGCATTGTCCATTTTGTATTCAATCCCGATGCAATTTCTGTGTTTCATGGTCAATGTGAAGGTCAAAGGGATACGGTAAACGTGCACTGGTGCATCGGAATGTAATACAGGTCTCCCAGGAGACGCTCAAATCACAATCTCATCGATGAATAACACTTCTTGTGCTTTATTTACCATTGTGAGTTTTGTATTCAATCCCAATGCAATATCTGTGTTTCATGGTCAATGTGAAGGTCCAAAGGATACATAAAGCTGCACTGGTCCATCGGAATCTAATACCGGTCTGCCAGGAGCCGCTCAAACCGCAAACTCTTAGAACATTCACTCTTCTTGTAGTTAAGTCAGCATTGTGCCTAATGAATGTAATCCCGATGCAATTTCTATGTCTCATAGGTCGAAATAATACAGTCAACTTGCACTGGTGCATCGGAATCTAATACAGGGCTCCCAAGAGCCGCTCAAAGCACAAACTCTTAGAAAATTCACTCTTCTTGTACTTAAGTTGGCATTGTGTATTTTGTATTCAATCCCGATGCAATTCCTGTGTTTCATGGACAATTTGAAGGTCCAAGGGATGCAGTAAACCAACACTGGTGCGTCGGAATCTAATACTGGTCTCCCAGGAGCCGCCCAAAGCACAAACCCTCAGAAGATTCACTCTTCTTGTACTTAAGTCGGCATTGTCCCTTTGGTATTCAGTCCCGATGCAATTTCTGTGTTTCATGGTCAATTTGAAGGTCCAAATGATACAGTCAACCTGCAATGGTGCATCGGAATCTAATACTAGTCTTACAGGAGGCGCTTAAAGCACAAGCTCTTACAAGATTCACTCTTCTTGTACTTAAGTTGGTATTGTGCATTTTGTTTTTAATCCCGATGCAATTTCTATGTTTTATGGTCAATGAGAATGTCCAAGGGATACAGTAAATCTGCACTGGTGCATCGGAATCCAATTCTGGTCTTCCAGGAGCCGCTCGAACCACAAACCCTTAGAAAATTCACCTTCTTGTACTTAAGTCGGCATTGTTCCTTTTTCATTCAATCCCGATACAATTTCTGTGTTTCATTGTCAATGTGAAGGTCAATGGGATACAGTAAGCGTACACTGTGGCATGGGAATCTAATACATGTCTCCGAGGAGACGCTCAAAGCACAAACTCTTCGAAGAGTCACACTACTTGTGCTTAAGTTGGCCATGTGAGTTTTGTACTCAATCGCGATGCAATTTCTGTGTTTCTTGGTCAATGTGAAGGTCAAAGGGATACAGTAAACCTGCACTGGTGCATCGGAATCTAATACTGGTCTCCCATTAGCCGCTCAAACCACAAACTCTCACAAAATTCACACTTGTTGAACTTGAGTCGGCATTGTCCCTTATGTATTCCGTCCCGATAATATTTCTGTGTTTTATGGTCAATGTGACGGGCTAAGGGATATAGTAATCCTGCACTGGTGCTACGGAATCCACTACTGGTCTCCCAGGAGCCGCTCAAAGCACAAACTCTTAGGAGATTCACTCTTCTTGTACTTAAGTCGGCATTGTCCCCTTTGAATTCAATCGCGATGCGGTTTCTGTGATTCATGGTCAATGTGAGGATCCAAGTTATACATTAAACCTGCACTGGTGCATTCGAATCTGATACTGGTCTTCCAGGAGACGCTCAAAGCACAAACTCTTAGAAGATTCACTCTTCTGGTACTTAAGACGGCATTGTGTCTTTTGTATTCGATCGCGATGGAATTTCTGTGTTTCATGGCCAATGTGAAGGTCGAAGGGATACAGTAAACTTGCACTGGTGCATCGGAATCTAATACTGGTATCCCAGGAGCCGCTCAAAGCTCAAACTCTGAAGAGATTCACTCTTCTTGTACTTAAGTCGGCATTGTCCCTTTTGTATTCAATCCCGATGCAATAACTGTGTTTCTTGTTCAATGTGAAGGACCAAGGGATACAGTAAACTTGCACTGGTGCGTCGGAACCTAATACTGGTGCCCAGGAGCCGCTCAAAGGATAAACTCTTAGAAGATTCAGCCTTCTTGTACTTATTTCGGCATTGTCTGTTTTGTATTCAATCCCGATGCATCTTCTGTGTTTCATGGTTAATGTGAAGGTCCAAGGGATACCGTTATCCAGCACTGGTGCATCGGAATCTAATACTGGTCTCCCAGGAGCCGCTCAAAGCACAAAATCTTATAAGATTCACCCCTCTTGTACTTAAGTCGGCATCGTTCCTTTTGTATACAATATCGATGCAATTTCTGTGTTTCATGGTCAATGTGAAGGTCCAAGGGATACAGTAAACTTGCACTGGTGCATCGGAATTTAACACTTTTCTCCCAGGAGCGGCTCAAACCACAAAGTCTTAGAAAATTCACTCTTCTTGTACTTAAGTCGACATTGTCCCTTTTGTATTCAATCCCGTTGCAATTTCTGTGTTTCATGGTCAATGTGAAGGTCCAAGGGATACAGTAAACCTGCACTGGTGCAACGAAATCTAATACTGGTCTCCCAGAAGCCGCTCAAAGCACGAACCCTTAGAAGTTTCACTCTTCTTGTACTTAAGTCGGCATTGTCCCTTTTGTATTAAAACCCGATGCAATTTCTGTGTTTCATGGTCAATGTGAAGGTCAAAGGGATACAGTAAACGTGCACTGCTGCATCGGAATCTAATACAGGTCTCCCAGGAGGCGCGCAAAGCACAAACTCTTACAAAATTCACTCTTCATGCACTTGAATCGGCATTGTCCATTATGTATTCCATCCCGATGCAATATCTGTGTTTCATGGTCAATGTGAAGGTCCATGGGATACAGTAAACCAGTACAGGTGCATCGGAATCTAATACTGGACACCCAGGAGCCGCTCAAAGCTCAAACTCTTAGAAGATTCACCCTTCTTGTACTTAAGTCAGCATTGTGCCTTTAGAATTCCATTCCGTTGCAATTTCTGTGTTTCATGGTCAATTTGAAGTTCCAAGGGATACAGTAAACCTGCCCTGCTGCATCGGAATCTAATACTGGTTTCCGAGGATTCGCTCAAAGCACAAACTCTTAGAAAATTCACTCTTCTTGTACTTAAGTTGGCACTGTGTATTTTGTATTAAATCCCGATGCAATGTCTGTGTGTCTAGGTCAATGTGAAGGTCAAAAGAATACAGTAAACCTGCACTGCTGCATCGGAATCTAATACTGGATTCCGAGGATTCGCTCAAAACACAAACTCTTAGAAAATTCACTCTTCTTGTACTTAAGTTGGCTTTGTGTATTTTGTATTAAATCCCGATGGAATTTCTGTGTTTCATGGTCAACTTGAATGTCCAAGGGATACAGTAAATCAGCACAGGTGCATCGGAATCTAATACTGGTCTCCCAGGGGCCGCTCAAAGCACAAACCCTTAGAAGATTCACTCTTCTTGTACTTATGTGGGCATTGTGCCTTTTGTATTCAATCCCGATGCATGTTCTGTGTTTCATGATCAATGTGAAGGTCCAAGGGATACAGTAACCCTGCACTGGTCCATCGGAATCTAATACTGGTGTCCCAGGAGCCACTGAAAGCACAAACTCCTATAAGATTCATTCTTCTTGTACTTAAGTCGGCATTGTCCATTTTTTATTTAATACCGATGCAATTTCTGTGGTTCATGGTCAATGTGAAGGTCCAAATGATACAGTCAACCTGCAGTGGTGCATCCGAATGTAATACTGGCCTCCCAGGGGCCGCTCAAAGCACAATTTCTTAGATGATCACTCTTCTTGTACTTAAGTCGGCATTGTGGCCTTTGTATTCAATCCCGATGCAATTTCTATGTTTCATGGTCAATGAGGAGGTCCAAGGGATACGGTAAACCTGCACTGGTTCATCGGAATCTAATACTGGTCTCCCATGAGCCGCTCAAACCACAAACTCTTTGAAGATTCACTCTTCTTGTACTTAAGTGGGCATTGTGCCTTTTGTAATCAATCCCGATGCATGTTCTGTGTTTCATGGACAATGTCAAGGTCCAAGGGATACAGTAACCCTGCACTGGTGCATTGGAATCTAATACTGGTGTCCCAGGAGCCACTGAAAGCACAAACTCCTAGAAGATTCACTCTTCTTGTACTTAAGTCGGCATTGTGCCTTTTCTATTCAATCCCGGTGCGAATTATGTGTTTCGTGGTCAATGTGAAGGTACAGGGGATACAGTAAAAATGCACTGGTGCATCGGAATCCAATACTGGTCTTCCAGGAGCCGCTCAAACGACAAACCCTTAGAAAATTTACCTTCTTGTACTTAAGTCTGCATTGTCCCTTTTGTATTCAATCCCGATGCAATTTCTGCGATTCATGGTCAATGTGAAGGTCCAAGGGATACAGTAATCCTACACTGGTGCATCGGAATCTTATACTGGGCTCCCAGGAGCCGCTGACGACACAAATTCTAAGCAGATTCACTCTTCTTGTACTTAAGTCGGCACTGTGCTTTTTGTATTCAATTCCAATGCAATTTCTGTGTTTCATAGTCAATGTGAAGGTCCAAATGATACAGTCAACCTGCACTGGTGCATCGGAATCTAATACTGGTCTCCCAGCAGCCGCTCGAATCACAAACTCTTAGAAGAATCACTCTTCTTGTAGCTAAGTCGGTATTGTGCATTTGTATTCAATCCCGATGCAATTTCTATGTTTCATGGTCAGTGAGAATTTCCAAGGGATACAGTAAACGTTCACTGGTGCATCGGAATCTAATACTGGTCTCCCATGAGAAGATCAAACCACAAACTTTTAGAAGGTTCGCTCCTCTTGTACTTAAGTCGGCATTGTCCCTTTTGTATTCAATCTCGATGCAATTTCTGTGTTTCATGCTCAATGTGAAGGTCCAAGGGATTCAGTAAACCTGCACATGTGAATCGGAATCTAATACTGGTCTCCCTGGAGCCGTTTAAAGTACAACACTTAGAAGATTCACTCTTCTTGTACTTAAGTTGGCATTGTGCTTTTTGTATTCTATCCCAATGCAATATCTGTTTTTCATGGTTAATGTGAGGGTACAAGGGATACAGTAACCTTTACTGGTGCATCGGAATCTAATACTGGTCTCCCAGGAACCGCTAAAAGCACAAACTCCTAGAGGATTCATTCTTCTTGTACTTAATTCGGCATTGTCCCTTTTGCATTCAATCCCGATGCAATTTCTGTGTTTCATGGTCAATGCGAAGGTCCAAATGATACAGTCGACCTGTACTGGCGCATCGGAATCTAATACTGGTCTCCCAGGGGACGCTGAAAGCACAAACTCCTAGAAGATTCATTCTTCTTGTACTTAAGACGCCATTGTCCATTTTGGACTCAATCCCGATGAGTTTTCTTTGTTCATGGTCAATGTGAAGGGCCGAATGACACAGTCAGCCTGCACTGGTGCATCGGAATGTAATACTGGTCTGCCAGGAGCCGCTCAACGCACAAACTCTTAGTAGATTCACTCTTTTTGTACTTAAGTCGGTTTTGTGCCTTTTGTATTCAATCCCGATGCAATTTCCGTGTTTCATGGTCAATGAGAAGGTCCAAGGGATACAGTAAACCGTCACTGGTTCATCGGAATCTAATACTGGTCTCCCAGGAGCCGCTCAAAGCACAAAATCTTATAAGATTCACCCCTCTTGTACTTAAGTCGGCATTGTTCCTTTTGTATACAATATCGATGCAATTTCTGTGTTTCATGGTCAATGTGAAGGTCCAAGGGATACAGTAAACTTGCACTGGTGCATCGGAATTTAACACTTTTCTCCCAGGAGCGGCTCAAACCACAAAGTCTTAGAAAATTCACTCTTCTTGTACTTAAGTCGACATTGTCCCTTTTGTATTCAATCCCGTTGCAATTTCTGTGTTTCATGGTCAATGTGAAGGTCCAAGGGATACAGTAAACGTGCACTGGTGCATCGGAATCTAATACAGGTCTCCCAGGAGGCGCGCAAAGCACAAACTCTTACAAAATTCACTCTTCATGTACTTGAATCGGCATTGTCCATTATGTATTCCATCCCGATGCAATATCTGTGTTTCATGGTCAATGTGAAGGTCCATGGGATACAGTAAACCAGTACAGGTGCATCGGAATCTAATACTGGACACCCAGGAGCCGTTCAAAGCTCAAACTCTTAGAAGATTCACTCTTCTTGTACTTAAGTCAGCATTGTGCCTTATGAATTCCATTCCGTTGCAATTTCTGTGTTTCATGGTCAATTTGAAGTTCCAAGGGATACAGTAAACCTGCACTGCTGCATCGGAATCTAATACTGGTTTCCGAGGATTCGCTCAAAGCACAAACTCTTAGAAAATTCACTCTTCTTGTACTTAAGTTGGCTTTGTGTATTTTGTATTAAATCCCGATGCAATTTCTGTGTTTCACGGTCAACTTGAATGTCCAAGGGATACAGTAAATCAGCACAGGTGCATCGGAATCTAATACTGGTCTCCCAGGGGCCGCTCAAAGCACAAACCCTTAGAAGATTCACTCTTCTTGTACTTAAGTGGGCATTGTGCCTTTTGTATTCAATCCCGATGCATGCTCTGTGTTTCATGGTCAATGTGAAGGTCCAAGGGATACAGTAACCCTGCACTGGTCCATCGGAATCTAATACTGGTGTCCCAGGAGCCACTGAAAGCACAAACTCCTAGAAGATTCATTCTTCTTGTACTTAAGTCGGCATTGTCCATTTTTTATTTAATACCGATGCAATTTCTGTGGTTCATGGTCAATGTGAAGGTCCAAATGATACAGTCAACCTGCAGTGGTGCATCCGAATGTAATACTGGCCTCCCAGGGGCCGCTCAAAGCACAATATCTTAGATGATCACTCTTCTTGTACTTAAGTCGGCATTGTGGCCTTTGTATTCAATCCCGATGCAATTTCTATGTTTCATGGTCAATGAGGAGGTCCAAGGGATACGGTAAACCTGCACTGGTTCATCGGAATCTAATACTGGTCTCCCATGAGCCGCTCAAACCACAAACTCTTTGAAGATTCACTCTTCTTGTACTTAAGTGGGCATTGTGCCTTTTGTATTCAATCCCGATGCATGTTCTGTGTTTCATGGTCAATGTGAAGGTCCAAGGAATACAGTAACCCTGCACTGGTGCATTGGAATCTAATACTGGTGTCCCAGGAGCCACTGAAAGCACAAACTCCTAGAAGAATCACTCTTCTTGTACTTAAGTCAGCATTGTGCCTTATGAATTCCATTCCGTTGCAATTTCTGTGTTTCATGGTCAATTTGAAGTTCCAAGGGATACAGTAAACCTGCACTGCTGCATCGGAATCTAATACTGGTTTCCGAGGATTCGCTCAAAGCACAAACTCTTAGAAAATTCACTCTTCTTGTACTTAAGTGGGCATTGTGCCTTTTGTATTCAATCCCGATGCATGTTCTGTGTTTCATGGTCAATGTGAAGGTCCAAGGAATACAGTAACCCTGCACTGGTGCATTGGAATCTAATACTGGTGTCCCAGGAGCCACTGAAAGCACAAACTCCTAGAAGATTCACTCTTCTTGTACTTAAGTCTGCATTGACCCTTTTGTATTCAATCCCGATGAAATTTCTGCGATTCATGGTCAATGTGAAGGTCCAAGGGATACAGTAATCCTACACTGGTGCATCGGAATCTTATACTGGGCTCCCAGGAGCCGCTGACGGGACAAATTCTAAGCAGATTCACTCTTCTTGTACTTAAGTCGGCACTGTGCTTTTTGTATTCAATCCCAATGCAATTTCTGTGTTTCATAGTCAATGTGAAGGTCCAAATGATACAGTCAACCTGCACTGGTGCATCGGAATCTAATACTGGTCTCCCAGCAGCCGCTCGAATCACAAACTCTTAGAAGAATCACTCTTCTTGTAGCTAAGTCGGTATTGTGCATTTGTATTCAATCCCGATGCATATTCTATGTTTCATGGTCAGTGAGAATATCCAAGGGATACAGTAAACGTTCACTGGTGCATCGGAATCTAATACTGGTCTCCCATGAGAAGATCACACCACAAACTTTTAGAAGGTTCGCTCTTCTTGTACTTAAGTCGGCATTGTCCCTTTTGTATTCAATCTCGATGCAATTTCTGTGTTTCATGCTCAATGTGAAGGTCCAAGGGATTCAGTAAACCTGCACTGGTGAATCGGAATCTAATACTGGTGTCCCTGGAGCCGTTTAAAGTACAACACTTAGAAGATTCACTCTTCTTGTACTTAAGTTGGCATTGTGCCTTTTGTATTCTATCCCAATGCAATATCTGTTTTTCATGGTTAATGTGAGGGTACAAGGGATACAGTAAACCTGTACTGGTGCATCGGAATCTAATACTGGTCTCCTAGGAACCGCTAAAAGCACAAACTCCTAGAGGATTCATTCTTCTTGTACTTAATTCGGCATTGTCCCTTTTGCATTCAATCCCGATGCAATTTCTGTGTTTCATGGTCAATGCGAAGGTCCAAATGATACAGTCGACCTGTACTGGCGCATCGGAATCTAATACTGGTCTCCCAGAAGACGCTGAAAGCACAAACTCCTAGAAGATTCATTCTTCTTGTACTTAAGACGCCATTGTCCATTTTGGACTCAATCCCGATGAGTTTTCTTTGTTCATGGTCAATCTGAAGGGCCGAATGACACAGTCAACCTGCACTGGTGCATCGGAATGTAATACTGGTCTGCCAGGAGCCGCTCAACGCACAAACTCTTAGTAGATTCACTCTTTTTGTACTTAAGTCGGTTTTGTGCCTTTTGTATTCAATCCCGATGCAAATTCCGTGTTTAATGGTCAATGAGAAGGTCCAAGGGATACAGTAAACCGTCACTGGTTCATCGGACTCTAATACTGGTCTCCCAGGAGCCGCTCAAAGCACAAAATCTTATAAGATTCACCCCTCTTGTACTTAAGTCGGCATTGTTCCTTTTGTATACAATATCGATGCAATTTCTGTGTTTCATGATCAATGTGAAGGTCCAAGGGATACAGTAAACTTGCACTGGTGCATCGGAATTTAACACTTTTCTCCCAGGAGCGGCTCAAACCACAAAGTCTTAGAAAATTCACTCTTCTTGTACTTAAGTCGACATTGTCCCTTTTGTATTCAATCCCGTTGCAATTTCTGTGTTTCATGGTCAATGTGAAGGTCAAAGGGATACAGTAAACGTGCACTGGTGCATCGGAATCTAATACAGGTCTCCCAGGAGGCGCGCAAAGCACAAACTCTTACAAAATTCACTCTTCATGTACTTGAATCGGCATTGTCCATTATGTATTCCATCCCGATGCAATATCTGTGTTTCCTGGTCAATGTGAAGGTCCATGGGATACAGTAAACCAGTACAGGTGCATCGGAATCTAATACTGGACACCCAGGAGCCGTTCAAAGCTCAAACTCTTAGAAGATTCACTCTTCTTGTACTTAAGTCAGCATTGTGCCTTATGAATTCCATTCCGTTGCAATTTCTGTGTTTCATGGTCAATTTGAAGTTCCAAGGGATACAGGAAACCTGCACTGCTGCATCGGAATCTAAT
The DNA here is from genome assembly GCF_021461385.2 of Schistocerca piceifrons. Lineage (NCBI taxonomy): Eukaryota > Metazoa > Arthropoda > Insecta > Orthoptera > Acrididae > Schistocerca > Schistocerca piceifrons. The sequence goes on from NC_060141.1 coordinate 842,809,913, forward strand.
ACTGGTTTCCGAGGATTCGCTCAAAGCACAAACTCTTAGAAAATTCACTCTTCTTGTACTTAAGTTGGCTTTGTGTATTTTGTATTAAATCCCGATGGAATGTCTGTGTGTCTAGGTCAATGTGAAGGTCAAAAGAATACAGTAAACCTTCACTGCTGCATCGGAATCTAATACTGGATTCCGAGGATTCGCTCAAAACACAAACTCTTAGAAAATTCACTCTTCTTGTACTTAAGTTGGCTTTGTGTGTTTTGTATTAAATCCCGATGCAATTTCTGTGTTTCATGGTCAACTTGAATGTGCAAGGGATACAGTAAATCAGCACAGGTCCATCGGAATCTAATACTGGTGTCCCAGGAGCCACAGAAAGCACAAACTCCTAGAAGATTCATTCTTCTTGTACTTAAGTCGGCATTGTCCATTTTTTATTTAATACCGATGCTATTTCTGTGGCTCATGGTCAATGTGAAGGTCCAAATGATACAGTCAACCTGCAGTGGTGCATCCGAATGTAATACTGGCCTCCCAGGGGCCGCTCAAAGCACAATTTCTTAGATGATCACTCTTCTTGTACTTAAGTCGGCATTGTGGCCTTTGTATTCAATCCCAATGCAATTTCTGTGTTTCATAGTCAATGTGAAGGTCCAAATGATACAGTCAACCTGCACTGGTGCATCGGAATCTAATACTGGTCTCCCAGCAGCCGCTCGAATCACAAACTCTTAGAAGAATCACTCTTCTTGTAGCTAAGTCGGTATTGTGCATTTGTATTCAATCCCGATGCAATTTCTATGTTTCATGGTCAGTGAGAAATTCCAAGGGATACAGTAAACGTTCACTGGTGCATCGGAATCTAATACTGGTCTCCCATGAGAAGATCACACCACAAACTTTTAGAAGGTTCGCTCTTCTTGTACTTAAGTCGGCATTGTCCCTTTTGTATTCAATCTCGATGCAATTTCTGTGTTTCATGCTCAATGTGAAGGTCCAAGGGATTCAGTAAACCTGCAGTGGTGAATCGGAATCTGATACTGGTCTCCCTGGAGCCGTTTAAAGTACAACACTTAGAAGATTCACTCTTCTTGTACTTAAGTTGGCATTGTGCCTTTTGTATTCTATCCCAATGCAATATCTGTTTTTCATGGTTAATGTGAGGGTACAAGGGATACAGTAAACCTGTACTGGTGCATCGGAATCTAATACTGGTCTCCCAGGAACCGCTAAAAGCACAAACTCCTAGAGGATTCATTCTTCTTGTACTTAATTCGGCATTGTCCCTTTTGCATTCAATCCCGATGCAATTTCTGTGTTTCATGGTCAATGCGAAGGTCCAAATGATACAGTCGACCTGTACTGGCGCATCGGAATCTAATACTGGTCTCCCAGGAGACGCTGAAAGCACAAACTCCTAGAAGATTCATTCTTCTTGTACTTAAGACGCCATTGTCCATTTTGGACTCAATCCCGATGAGTTTTCTTTGTTCATGGTCAATGTGAAGGGCCGAATGACACAGTCAACCTGCACTGGTGCATCGGAATGTAATACTGGTCTGCCAGGAGCCGCTGAACGCACAAACTCTTAGTAGATTCACTCTTTTTGTACTTAAGTCGGTTTTGTGCCTTTTGTATTCAATCCCGATGCAATTTCCGTGTTTCATGGTCAATGAGAAGGTCCAAGGGATACAGTAAACCGTCACTGGTTCATCGGAATCTAATACTGGTCTCCCAGGAGCCGCTCAAAGCACAAACTCTTAGAAGATTCACTCTTCCTGTACTTAAGTCGGCATTGTTCCTTTTGTATTCAATCCCGATGCTAATTCTGTGTTTCATGGTCGATGAGAAAGTTTAAGGGATACAGTAAACCTGCACTGTTACATCGGAATCTAAAACTGGTCTCCCATGAGCCGCTCAATCCACATTTTCTTCGAAGATTCACTCTTCTTGTACTTAAGTCGGCATTGTGCCTTTTCTATTCAATCCCGATGCAATTTCTGTGTTTCATGGTCAATGTGAAGGTGCAAGGGATACAGTAAACCTGCACTGGTTCATCGGAATCTAATACTGGTCTCCCAGGAGCCGTTGAAAGCACAAACTCCTAGAGGATTAATACTTCTTGTACTTAAGTTAGCATTGCCCTTTTTGTATTCAATCCCTATGCAATTTCTGTGATTCATGGTCAATGTGAAGGTCCAAGGGATACAGTAAACCTGCACTAGTGCATCGTAATCTAATACTTGTCTCCCAGGAGCCGCTCAAAGCACAAACTCTTAAAAGATTCACTCTTCTTGTACTTAAGTCGGCATTGTTCCTCTTGTATTCAATCCCGATGCTATTTTTGTGTATCATGGTCAATGTGAAGGTCCAAGGGATACAGTAATCCTGCGCTGGTGCATCGGAATCTAATACTGGTTTCCCAGGAGCCGCTCAAACCACAAACTCTTAGAAAATTCGCTCTTCTTATACTTAAGTCCGCATTACCCCTTTTGTATTCAATCCCGATGCAATTTTTGTGTTTCATGGTCAATGTGAACGTCAAAGGTATACAATAAACGTGAACTGGTGCATCGGAATCTAATACAGGTCTCCCAGGAGATGCTCGAAGCACAAACTCTTCTAAGATTCACCCTTCTTGTACTTAAGTCGGCATTGTGCATTTTGTATTCACTCTCGATCCAATTTCTGTGTTTCATAGTCAAGGTGAAGGTCCAAATGATACAGTCGACCAGTACTGGCGCATCGGAATCTAATACTGGTCTCCCAAGAGACGCTGAAAGCACAAACTCCTAGAAGATTCATTCTTCTTGTACTTAAGACGCCATTGTCCATTTTGGACTCAATCCCGATGAGTTTTCTTTGTTCACGGTCAATGTGAAGGGCCGAATGACACAGTCAACCTGCACTGGTGCATCGGAATGTAATACTGGTCTGCCAGGAGCCGCTCAACGCACAAACTCTTAGTAGATTCACTCTTTTTGTACTTAAGTCGGTTTTGTGCCTTTTGTATTCAATCCCGATGCAATTTCCGTGTTTCATGGTCAATGAGAAGGTCCAAGGGATACAGTAAACCGTCACTGGTTCATCGGAATCTAATACTGGTCTCCCAGGAGCCGCTCAAAGCACAAACTCTTCGAAGATTCACTCTTCCTGTACTTAAGTCGGCATTGTTCCTTTTGTATTCAATCCCGATGCTATTTCTGTGTTTCATGGTCAATGAGAAAGTTTAAGGGATACAGTAAACCTGCACTGTTGCATCGGAATCTAAAACTGGTCTCCCATGAGCCGCTCAATCCACATTTTCTTCGAAGATTCACTCTTCTTGTACTTAAGTCGGCATTGTGCCTTTTCTATTCAATCTCGATGCAATTTCTGTGTTTCATGGTCAATGTGAAGGTGCAAGGGATACAGTAAACCTGCACTAGTGCATCGTAATCTAATACTTGTCTCCCAGGAGCCGCTCAAAGCACAAACTCTTAGAAGATTCACTCTTCTTGTAGTTAAGTCGGCATTGTTCCTCTTGTATTCAATCCCGATGCTATTTCTGTGTATCATGGTCAATGTGAAGGTCCAAGGGATACAGTAATCCTGCACTGGTGCATCGGAATCTAATACTGGCTTCCCAGGAGCCGCTCAAACCACAAACTCTTAGAAAATTCGCTCTTCTTATACTTAAGTCCGAATTGCCCCTTTTGTATTCAATCCCGATGCAGTTTATGTGTTTCATGGTCAATGTGAAGGTCAAAGGGATACAATAAACGTGAAGTGGTGCATCGGAATCTAATACAGGTCTCCCAGGAGATGCTCGAAACACAAACTCTTCTAAGATTCACCCTTCTTGTACTTAAGTCGGCATTGTGCCTTTTGTATTCAATCCCGATCCAATTTCTGTGTTTCATAGTCAAGGTGAAGGTCCAAATGATACAGTCAACCTGCACTGGTGCATCGGAATGTAATACTGGCCTCCCAGCAGCCGCTCAAAGCGCAAAATCTTAGAAGATTCACTCCTCTTGTATTTATGTCGGCATTGTGCCTTATGTATTCAATCCCAAATCAATTTCTGTGTATCATGGTCAATGTGAAGGTCCAAATGATACGGTCCACCTGCACTGGTGCATCGGAATCTAATACTTAAGTCGGCATTGTGCCTTTTCTATTGAATCCCGATGCGATTTCTATGTTTCATGGTCAATGTGAATGCCCAAAAGATACATTAAACCTGCACTGGTGCATCGAAATCCAATACTGGTCACCCTGGAGCCGCTGAAAGCACAAACTCCTAGAGGATATATTCTTCTTGTTCTTAAGTCGGCATTGTCCCCTTTTGTATTCATTCCCCATGCAATTTCTGTGTTTCATGGTCAATGTGAAGGTCCAAATGATTCAGTCAATCCGCACTGGTGCATCGGAATCTAATACTGGTCTTTCATAAGCCGCTCAAAGCACAAACTCTTAAAAGATTCACTCTTCTTGTACTTAAGTCGACATTGTTCCTTTTGTATTCAATCCCAATGCAATTTCTGTGTTTCATACACAATCTGAAGGTCCAAGGGATACAGTAAACCTGCACTGGTGCATCGGAATCTAATACTGGTCTCCCAGGAGCCGCTCAAAACACAAACTCTTAGAAGATTCACTCATCTTGTCCTTAAGTCGGCATTGTCCCTTTTGTATTGAATCCCGATGCAATTTCTGTGTTTCATGGTCAATGTGAAGTTCCATGGATACAGTAAACCTGCACTAGTGCATCAGAATCTAATACTGGTCTGCCAGGAGCCGCTCCAACCACAGACTCTTGGAAGGTTCACTCTTCTTGTACTTAAGTCGGCATTGTGCCATTTGTATTCAATCTCTATGCGATTTCTGTGTTTCATGGTCAATGTGAATGTCCAAGAGATACAGTAAACCTGCTCTGGTGCATCGGAATCTAATACTGGACTCTCAGGAGCCGCTCAAACCACAAACTCTTAGAAAATTCACCTTCTTGTACTTAAGTCGGCATTGTGCCCTTTGTATTCAATCCCGATGCAATTTCTGTGAATCGTGGTCAATGTGAAGGTCCAAGGGATGCAGTTATCCTCCACTGGTGCATCGGATTCTATACCGGTCTGCCAGGAGCCGCTGAAGTCACTAACACTTTGAAGATTCACCCTTCTTGTACTTAAGTCGGCATTGTGCATTTTGTATTCAATCCCGATGCAATTACTGTCTTTCATAGTCAATGTGAAGGTCCAAATGATACAGTAAACCTGCACTGGTGCTTCGGAATCTAAAACTGGTCTCTCAGGAGCCGCTCAAACCACAAACTCTTAGAAAATTCACCTTCTTGTTCTTAAGTCGGCATTGTCTATTTTGTATTCAATCCCGATGCAATTTCTGTGATAATGGTCAATGTGAAGGTCAGAGGGATACAGTAAACGTGCTCTGGTGCATCGGAATCTAAAACAGGTCTCCCAGGAGCCGCTCAAAGCACAAACTCTTCGATGCTTATCTCTTCTTTTACATAAGTCGTTATTGTGCATTTTATATTCAATCCCAATGCAATTTCTATGTTTCACCCTGAATGAGAATGTCCAAGGGATACAGTAAACATGCACTGGTTCATCGGAATATTATACTGGTTCCCCATGGGCCGCTCAAACCACAAACTCCTAGAGGATTCATTCTTCTTGTACTTAATTCGGCATTGTCCCTTTTGTATTCAATCCCGATGCAGTTTCTGTGTTTCATGGTCAATGCGAAGGTCCAAATGATACAGTCAACCTGCACCGGTGCATCGGAATGTAATACTGGTCTGCCAGGAGCCGCTCAACCCACAAACTCTTAGTAGATTCACTCTTTTTGTACTTAAGTCAGTTTTGTGCCTCTTGTATTCAATCCCGATGCAATTTCCGTGTTTCATGGTCAATGAGAAGGTCCAAGGGATACAGTAAACCAGCACAGGTGCATCGGAACCTAATACTGGACACCCAGGAGCCGCTCAAAGCTCAATCTCTTAGAAGATTCACTCTTCTTGTACTTAAGTCAGCATTGTGCCTTATGAATTCCATTCCGTTGCAAGTTCTGAGTTTCATGGTCAATTTGAAGTTCCAAGGGATACAGTAAACCTGCAATGGTGCATCGGAATCTAATACTGGTTTCCGAGGAGCCGCTCAAAGCACAAACTCTTAGAAAATTCACTCTTCTTGTACTTAAGTTGGCTTTGTGTATCTTGTATTAAATCCCGATGCAATTTCTGTGTTTCATGGTCAACTTGAATGTCCAAGGGAGACAGTAAATCAGCACAGGTGCATCGGAATCTAATACTGGTCTCCCAGGGGCCGCTCAAAGCACAAACCCTTAGAAGATTAACTCTTCTTGTACTTAAGAGGGCATTGTGCCTTTTCTATTCAATCCCGATGCATGTTCTGTGTTTCATGGTCAATGTGAAGGTCCAAGGGATACAGTAACCCTGCACTGGTCCATCGGAATCTAATACTGGTGTCCCAGGAGCCACTGAAAGCACAAATTCCTAGAAGATTCATTCTTCTTGTACTTAAGTCGGCATTGTCCATTTTTTATTTAATACCGATGCAATTTCTATGGTTCATGGTCAATGTAAAGGTCCAAATGATACAGTCAACCTGCAGTGGTGCATCCGAATGTAATACTGGCCTCCCAGGGGCCGCTCAAAGCACAATTTCTTAGATGATCACTCTTCTTGTACTTAAGTCCGCATTGTTGCCTTTGTATTCAATCCCGATGCAATTTCTATGTTTCATGGTCAATGAGGAGGTCCAAGGGATACGGTAAACCTGCACTGGTTCATCGGAATCTAATACTGGTCTCCCATGAGCCGCTCAAACCACAAACTCTTTGAAGATTCACTCTTCTTGTACTTAAGTGGACATTGTGCCTTTTGTATTCAATCCCGATGCATGTTCTGTGTTTCATGGTCAATGTGAAGGTCCAAGGGATACAGTAACCCTGCACTGGTGCATTGGAATCTAATACTGGTGTCCCAGGAGCCACTGAAAGCACAAACTCCTTGAAGATTCATTCTTCTTGTACTTAAGTCGGCATTGTCCATTTTTTGTTTAATACCGATGGTATTTCTGTGGTTCATGGTCAATGTGAAGGTCCAAATGATACAGTCAACCTGCACTGATGCATCCGAATGTTATACTGGCCTCCCAGGAGCCGCTCAAAGCACAATTTCTTAGATGATCATTCTTCTTGTACTTATGTCGGCATTGTGCCCTTTGTATTCAATCCCGATGCAATTTCTGTGTTTCATGGTCAATGAGGAGGTCAAAGGGATACGGTAAACCTGCACTGGTTCATCGGAATCTAATACTGGTCTCCCATGAGCCGCTCAAACCACAAATTCTTTGAAGATTCAGTGTTCTTGTACTTAAGTCGGCACTGTGCTTTTTGTATTCAATCCCAATGCAATTTCTGTGTTTCATAGTCAATGTGAAGGTCCAAATGATACAGTCAACCTGCACTGGTGCATCGGAATCTAATACTGGTCTCCCAGCAGCCGCTCGAATCACAAACTCTTAGAAGAATCACTCTTCTTGTAGTTAAGTCGGTATTGTGCATTTGTATTCAATCCCGACGCAATTTCTATGTTTCATGGTCAGTGAGAATTTCCAAGGGATACAGTAAACGTTCTCTGGTGCATCGGAATCTAATACTGGTCTCCCATGAGAAGCTCAAACCACAAACTTTTAGAAGGTTCGCTCTTCTTGTACTTAAGTCGGCATTGTCCCTTTTGTATTCAATCTCGATGCAATTTCTGTGTTTCATGCTCAATGTGAAGGTCCAAGGGATTCAGTAAACCTGCACTGGTGAATCGGAATCTAATACTGGTCTCCCTGGAGCCGTTTAAAGTACAACACTTAGAAGATTCACTCTTCTTGTACTTAAGTTGGCATTGTGCCTTTTGTATTCTATCCCAATGCAATATCTGTTTTTCATGGTTAATGTGAGGGTACAAGGGATACAGTAAACCTGTACTGGTGCATCGGAATCTAATACTGGTCTCCCAGGAACCGCTAAAAGCACAAACTCCTAGAGGATTCATTCTTCTTGTACTTAACTCGGCATTGTCCCTTTTGTATTCAATCTCGATGCAATTTCTGTGTTTCATGCTCAATGTGAAGGTCCAAGGGATTCAGTAAACCTGCACTGGTGAATCGGAATCTAATACTGGTCTCCCTGGAGCCGTTTAAAGTACAACACTTAGAAGATTCACTCTTCTTGTACTTAAGTTGGCATTGTTCCTCTTGTATTCAATCCCGATGCTATTTCTGTGTATCATGGTCAATGTGAAGGTCCAAGGGATACAGTAATCCTGCACTGGTGCATCGGAATCTAATACTGGTTTCCCAGGAGCCGCTCAGACCACAAACTCTTAGGAAATTCGCTCTTCTTATACTTAAGTCCGCATTGCCCCTTTTGTATTCAATCCCGATGCAATTCATGTGTTTCATGGTCAATGTGAAGGTCAAAGGGATACAATAAACGTGAACTGGTGCATCGGAATCTAATACAGGTCTCCCAGGAGATGCTCGAAGCACAAACTCTTCTAAGATTCACCCTTCTTGTACTTAAGTCGGCATTGTGCCTTTGTATTCAATCCCGATCCAATTTCTGTGTTTCATAGTCAAGGTGAAGGTCCAAATGATACAGTCAACCTGCAATGGTGCATCAGAATGTAATACTGGCCTCCCAGCAGCCGCTCAAAGCGCAAAATCTTAGAAGATTCACTCTTCTTGTATTTATGTCGGCATTGTGCATTATGTATTCAATCCCAATGCAATTTCTGTGTATCATGGTCAATGTGAAGGTCCAAATGATACGGTCCACCTGCACTGGTGCATCGGAATCTAATACTGGTCTCCCATGAGCCGCTCAATCCACATTTTCTTCGAAGATTCACTCTTTTTGTACTTAAGTCGGCATTGTGCCTTTTCTATTGAATCCCGATGCGATTTCTATGTTTCATGGTCAATGTGAATGTCCAAAAGATACATTAAACCTGCACTGGTGCATCGGAATCCAATACTGGTCACCCCTGGAGCCGCTGAAAGCACAAACTCCTAGAGGATATATTCTTCTTGTTCTTACGTCGGCATTGTCCCTTTTGTATTCATTACCGATGCAATTTCTGTGTTTCATGGTCAATGTGAAGGTCCAAATGATTCAGTCAATCCGCACTGGTGCATCGGAATCTAATACTGGTCTTTCATAAGCCGCTCAAAGCACAAACTCTTAAAAGATTCACTCTTCTTGTACTTAAGTCGACATTGTTCCTTTTGTATTCAATCCCAATGCAATTTCTGTGTTTCATACACAATCTGAAGGTCCAAGGGATACAGTAAACCTGCACTGGTGCATCGGAATCTAATACTAGTCTCCCAGGAGCCGCTCAAAACACAAACTCTTAGAAGATTCACTCATCTTGTCCTTAAGTCGGCATTGTCCCTTTTGTATTGAATCCCGATGCAATTTCTGTGTTTCATGGTCAATGTGAAGTTCCATGGATACAGTAAACCTCCACTAGTGCATCAGAATCTAATACTGGTCTGCCAGGAGCCGCTCCAACCACAAACTCTTAGAAGATTCACTCTTCTTGTACTTAAATCGGCATTGTGCCTTTTGTAATTAATCCCGATGCGATCTCTGTGTTTCATGGTCAATGTGAAGGTCCAAAGGATACAGTATACCTGCACTGGTGCATGGGAATCTAATACTAGTCGTCCGAGAGCCGCTGAAGACACAAACTCTTAGAAGATTCACTCTTCTTATACTTCAGTCGGCATTGTCCCTTTTGTGTTCAATCCCGATGCAATTTGTGTGTTTCATGGTCAATGTGAAGGTCCAAACGATACAGTCAACCAGCACTGGAGCATCGGAATCTATTACTGGTCTCCCAGGAGCCGCTCAAACCACAGACTCTTGGAAGGTTCACTCTTCTTGTACTTAAGTCGGCATTGTGCCATTTGTATTCAATCCCAATGCGATTTCTGTGTTTCATGGTCAATGTGAAGGTCCAAGAGATACAGTAAACCTGCTCTGGTGCATCGGAATCTAATACTGGTCTCTCAGGAGCCGCTCAAACCACAAACTCTTAGAAAATTCACCTTCTCTGTACTTAAGTCGGCATTGTGCCTTTTGTATTCAATCCGGATGCAATTTCTGTGATTCGTGGTCAATGTGAAGGTCCAAGGGATGCAGTTATCCTGCACTGGTGCATCGGATTCTATACCGGTCTGCCAGGAGCCGCTGAAGTCACAAACACTTTGAGGATTCACCCTTCTTGTACTTAAGTCGGCATTGTGCATTTTGCATTCAATCCCGATGCAATTACTGTCTTTCATAGTCAATGTGAAGGTCCAAATGATACAGTAAACCTGCACTGGTGCTTCGGAATCTAAAACTGGTCTCTGAGGAGCCGCTCAAACCACAAACTCTTAGAAAATTCACCTTCTTGTTCTTAAGTCGGCATTGTCCATTTTGTATTCAATCCCGATGCAATTTCTGTGATAATGGTCAATGTGAAGGTCAGAGGGATACAGTAAACGTGCTCTGGTGCATCGGAATATAATACAGGTCTCCCAGGAGCAGCTCAAAGCACAAACTCTTCGAAGCTTATCTCTTCTTTTACATAAGTCGTTATTGTGCATTTTATATTCAATCCCAATGCAATTTCTATGTTTCATCCTGAATGAGAATGTCCAAGGGATACAGTAAACATGCACTGGTTCATCGGAATATTATACTGGTTCCCCATGGGCCGCTCAAACCACAAACTCCTAGAGGATTCATTCTTCTTGTACTTAATTCGGTATTGTCCGTTTTGTATTCAATCCCGATGCAATTTCTGAATTTCATGGTCAATGCGAAGGTCCAAATGATACAGTCGACCTGTACTGGTGCATCGCAATCTAATACTGGTCTCCCAGGAGACGCTGAAATCACAAACTCCTAGAAGATTCATTCTTCTTGTACTTAAGACGGCATTGTCCATTTTGTATTCAATCCCGATGAGTTTTCTTTGTTCATGATCAATGTGAAGGGCCGAATGACTCAGTCGACCTGCACCGGTGCATCGGAATGTAATACTGGTCTGCCAGGAGCCGCTCAACCCACAAACACTTAGTAGATTCACTCTTTTTGTACTTAAGTCGGTTTTGTGCCTTTTGTATTCAATCCCGATGCAATATCCGTGTTTCATGGTCAATGAGAAGGTCCAAGGGATACAGTAAACCATCACTGTTTCATCGGAATATAATACTGGTCTCCCAGGAGCCGCTCAAAAGCACAAACTCTTAGAAGATTCACTCTTCCTGTACTTAAGTCGGCATTGTTCATTTTGTATTCAATCTCGATGCTATTTCTGTGTTTCATGGTCAATGAGAAAGTTTAAGGGATACAGTAAACCTGCACTGTTGCATCGGAATCTAAAACTGGTCTCTCAGGAGCCGCTTAAAACACAAATTCCCAGAAGATTCATTCTTCTTGTACTTAAGTCTGCATTGTGCCTTTTCTATTCAATCCCGATGCTATGTCTGTGTTTCTTGGTCAATGTGAAGGTCAAAGGGATACAGTAAACCTGCACTGGTGCATCGGAATCTAATACTGGTCTCCCATGAGCCGCTCAAACCACAAACTCTCACAAAATTCACACTTGTTGAACTTGAGTCGGCATTGTCCCTTATGTATTCCGTCCCGATAATATTTCTGTGTTTCATGGTCAATGTGACGGGCTAAGGGATATAGTAATCCTGCACTGGTGCTTCGGAATCCAATACTGGTCTCCCAAGAGCCGCTCAAAGCACAAACTCTTAGGAGATTCACTCTTCTTGTATTTAAGTCGGCATTGTGCCTTTTGGATTCAATCCCGATGCGATTTCTGTGTTTGATGGTCCATGTGAAGGTCCAAGGGATACACTATACCAGCACAGGTGCATCGGAATCTAATACTGGTCTCCCAGTAGCCGCTCAAAACACATACTCTGAGAAGATTCACTTTTCTTGTACCTAAGTCGGCAATGTCCGATTTGTATCCAATCCCGATGCAATTTGTGTTTTTCATGGTCATTGTGAAGGTCCAAGGGATACAGTAAACGTGCACCGGTGCATCTGAATCTAATACTGGTCTCCCAGGAGCCGCTCAAGGCACAAACTATTAGAAGATTCACTCTTCTTGTACTTAAGTCGGCATTGTCCCCTTTGAATTCAATCCCGATGCGGTTTCTGTGATTCATGGTCAATGTGAGAGTCCAAGTTATACGTTAAACCTGCACTGGTGCATTCGAATCTAATACTGGTCTCCCAGGAGCCGCTCTAAGCATAAACTCTTAGAATATTAACACTTCTTGTATTTAAGACGGCATTGGGGCGTTTGTATTCAATCGCGAATGAATTTCTGTGTTTCATGTTCAATGTGAAAGTCGAAGGGATACAGTAAACCTTCGCTGGTGCATCGGAATCTAATACTGGTATCCCAGGAGCAGCTCAAAGCACAAACTCTGGAGAGATTCACTCTTCTTGTACTTAATTCGGCATTGTCCCTATTACATTCAATCCCGATCCGATATCTGTGATTCATGGGCAATGTGAAGGACCAAGGGATACAGTAAACCTGCACTGGTGCATCGGAATCTAATACTGGTATCCCAGGAGCCGCTCAAAACTCAAACTCTGAAGAGATTCACTCTTCTTGTACTTAAGTCGGCATTGTCCCTTTTGTATTCAATCCCGATGCAATAACTGTGTTTCTTGTTCAATGTGAAGGACCAAGGGATACAGTAGACTTGCACTGGTGCGTCGGAACCTAATACTGGTGTCCCAGGAGCCGCTCAAAGGATAAACTCTTAGAAGATTCAGCCTTCTTGTACTTATTTCGGCATTGTCTGTTTTGTATTCAATCCCGAAGCATCTTCTGTGTTTCATGGTTAATGTGAAGGTCCAATGGATACCGTTATCCAGCACTGGTGCATCGGAACCTAATACTGGTCTCCCAGGTGCCGCTCAAAGCACAAAATCTTATAAGATTCACCCCTCTTGTACTTAAGTCGGCATTGTTCCTTTTGTATTCAATATCGATGCAATTTCTGTGTTTCATGGTCAATGTGAAGGTCCAAGGGATACAGTAAACCTGCACTGGTGCAACGGAATGTAATACTGGTCTCCCAGGAGCCGCTCAAACCACAAACTCTTAGAAGATTCACTCTTCCTGTACTTAAGTTGGCATTGTTCCTTTTGTATTCAATCCCGATGCTATTTCTGTGTTTCATGGTCAATGAGAAAGTTTAAGGGATACACTAAACCTGCACTAGTGCATCGGAATCTAATACTTGTCTCCCAGGAGCCGCTCAAAGCACAAACTCTTAGAAGATTAACTCTCCTTGTACTTAAGTCGGCATTGTTCCTCTTGTATTCAACCCGATGCTATTTCTGTGTATCATCGTCAATGTGAAGGTCCAAGGGATACAGTAATCCTGCACTGGTGCATCAGAATCTAGTACTGGTTTCCCAGGAGCCGCTCAAACCACAAACTCTTAGAAAATTCGCTCTTCTTATACTTAAGTCCGCATTGCCCCCTTTTGTATTCAATCCCGATGCAATTTATGTGTTTCATGGTCAATGTGAAGGTCAAAGGGATACAACAAACGTGAACTGGTGCATCGGAATCTAATACAGGTCTCCCAGGAGATGCTCCAAGCACAAACTCTTCTAAGATTCACCCTTCTTGTACTTAAGTCGGCATTGTGCCTTTTGTATTCAATCCCGATGCAATTTCTGTGTTTCATAATCAAGGTGAAGGTCCAAATGATACAGTCAACCTGCACTGGTGCATCGGAATGTAATACTGGCCCTCCCAGGAGCCGCTCAAAGCACAAAATCTTAGAAGATTCACTCTTCTTGTATTTATGTCGGCATTGTGATTTATGTATTCAAATCCCAATGCAATTTCTGTGTATCATGGTCAATGTGAAGGTCCAAATGATACAGTCAACCTGCACTGGTGCATGTGAATTTAATACTGGTCTCCCATGAGCCGCTCAATCCACATTTTCTTCGAAGATTCACTCTTCTTGTACTTAAGTCGGCATTGTGCCTTTTCTATTTAATCCCCGATGCGATTTCTATGTTTCATGGTCAATGTGAATGTCCAAAAGATACATTAAACCTGCACTGGTGGATCGGAATCCAATACTGGTCACCCTGGAGCCGCTGAAAGCACAAACTCGTAGAGGATATATTCTTCTTGTCCTTAAGTCGGCATTGTCCCCTTTTGTATTCATTCCCGATGCAATTTCTGTGTTTCATGGTCAATGTGAAGGTCCAAATGATTCAGTCAACCCACACTGGTGCATCGGAATCTAATACTGGTCTCCCAGGAGCCGCTCAAAGCACAAACTCTTAAAAGATTCACTCTTCCTTGTACTTAAGTCGACATTGTGCCTTTTGTATTCAATCCCATGCAATTTCTGTGTTTCATACACAATGCGAAGGTCCAAGGGATACAGTAAACCTGCACTGGTGCAATGGAATGTAATACTGGTCTCCCAGGAGCCGCTCAAAACACAAACTCTTAGAAGATTCACTCATCTTGTACTTAAGTCGGCATTGTCCCTTTTGTATTGAATCCCGATGCTATTTCTGTATTTCATGGTAAATGTGAAGTTCCATGGATACAGTAAACCTGCACTAGTGCATCAGAATCTAATACTGGTCTGCCAGGAGCCGCTCCAACCACAAACTTTTAGAAGATTCACTCTTCTTGTACTTAAATCGGCATTGTGCCTTTTGTAATTAATCCCGATGCGATCTCTGTGTTTCATGGTCAATGTGAAGGTCCAAGGGATACAGTATACCTGCACTGGTGCATCGGAATCTAATACTGGTCTCTCAGGGGCCGCTCAAACCACAAACTGTTTGAAAATTCACCTTCTTTTACTTATGTCGGCATTGTCCCTTTTGTATTCAATCCCGATGCAATATCTGTGATTCATGGTCAATGTGAAGTTTCAAGGGATACAGTTATCCTGCACTGGTGCATGGGAATGTAATACTGGTCGTCAGGAGCCGCTGAAGGCACAAACGTTTAGAAGATTCACTCTTCTTATACTTAAGTCGACATTGTGCATTTCGTATTCATCCCGATGCAATTTCCGTGTTTCATAGTCAATGTTAAGGTCCAAATGATACAGTAAACCTGCACTGGTGCATAGGAATGTAATACTTGTCACCCAGCAGCCGCTGAATGCACAAACTCCTAGAGGATTCATTCATCTTGTACTTAAGACGGCATTGTCCATTTTGTATTCAATCCCGATGAGTTTTCTTTGTTCATGGTCAATGTGAAGGGCCGAATGACTCAGTCAACCTGCACCGGTGCATCGGAATGTAATACTGGTCTGCCAGGAGCCGCTCAACCCACAAACTCTTGGTAGATTCACTCTTTTTGTACTTAAGTCGGTTTTGTGCCTTTTGTATTCAATCCCGATGCAAGTTCCGTGTTTCATGGTCAATGAGAAGGTCCAAGGGATACAGTAAACCATCACTGGTTCATCGGAATCTAATACTGGTCTCCCAGGAGCCGCTGAAAGCACAAACTCCTAGAGGATTCGTACTTCTTGTACTTACGTTAGCATTGTCCCTTTTGTATTCAATCCCTATGCAATTTCTGTGACTCATGGTCAATGTGAAGGTCGAAGGGATACAGTAAACCTGCACTGGTGGATCGGAAACTAATACTTGTCACCCTGGAGCCGCTGAAAGCACAAACTCCTAGAGGATTCATTCATCTTGTACTTAAGTCGGCATTGTCCATTTTGTATTCAATCCCGATGAGTTTTCTTTGTTCATGGTCAATGTGAAGGGCCGAATGACTCAGTCAACCTGCACTGGTGCATCGGAATGTAATACTGGTCTGCCAGAAGCCGCTCAACCCACAAACTCTTAGTAGATTCACTCTTTTTGTACTTAAGTCGGTTTTTTGCCTTTTGTATTCAATCCCGATGCAATTTCCGTGTTTCATGGTCAATGAGAAGGTCCAAGGGATACAGTAAACCATCACTGGTTCATCGGAATCTAATACTGGTCTCCCAGGAGCCGCTCAAATCACAAACTCTTAGAAGATTCACTCTTCCTGTACTTAAGTCGGCATTGTTCATTTTGTATTGAATTCCGATGCAATTTCTGTGTTTCATGGTCAATGTGAAGGTCCAAATGATTTAGTCAACCCGCACTGGTGCATCGGAATCTAATACTGGTCTTTCATAAGCCGCTCAAAGCACAAACTCTTAAAAGATTCACTCCTCTTGTACTTAAGTCGGCGTTGTGCCTTTTGTATTCAATTCCAATGAAATTTCTGTGTTTCATACACAATGTGAAGGTCCAAGGGATACAGTACACCTGCACTGGTGCATCGGAAACTAATACTGGTCTCCCAGGAGCCGCTCAAAGCACAAACTCTTAGAAGATTCACTCATCTTGTAATTAAGTCGGCATTGTCCCTTTTGTATTGAATCCCGATGCAATTTCTGTATTTCATGGTCAATGTGAGGTTCCATGGGATACAGTAAACCTGCACTAGTGCATCAGAATCTAGTACTGGTCTCCCAGGAGCCGCTGAAAACACAAACTCCTATAGGATTCATTCTACTTGTACTTAAGTCGGCATTGTCCCTTTTGTATTCATTCCCGATGCAATTTCTGTGTTTCATGGTCAATGTGAAGGTCCAAGGGATACAGTAAACCATCACTGGTTCATCGGAATCTAATACTGGTCTCCCAGGAGCCGCTCAAATCACAAACTCTTAGAAGATTCACTCTTCCTGTACTTAAGTCGGCATTGTTCATTTTGTATTCAATCCCGATGCTATTTCTGTGTTTCATGGTCAATGAGAAAGTTTAAGGGATACAGTAAACCTGCACTGTTGCCTCGGAATCTAAAACTGGTCTCTCAGGAGCCGCTTAAAACACAAACTCCCAGAAGATTCATTCTTCTTGTACTTAAGTCTGCATTGTGCCTTTTCTATTCAATCCCGATGCAATTTCTGTGTTTCATGGTCAATGTGAAGGTGCAAGGGATACAGTAAACCTGCACTGGTTCATCGGAATCTAATACTGGTCTCCCAGGAGCCGCTGAAAGCACAAACTCCTAGAGGATTCATACTTCTTGTACTTAAGTTAGCATTGTCCCTTTTGTATTCAATCCCTATGCAATTTCTGTGATTCATGGTCAATGTGAAGGTCAAAGGGATACAGTAAACCTGCACTAGTGCATCGGAATCTAATACTTGTCTCCCAGGAGCCGCTCAAAGCACAAACTCTTAGAAGATTCACTCTTCTTGTACTTAAGTCGGCATTGTTCCTTTTGTATTCAATCCCGATGCTATTTCTGTGTTTCATGGTCAATGTGAAGGTCCAAGGGATACAGTAATCCTGCACTGGTGCATCGGAATCTAATACTGGTCTCCCAGGAGCCGCTCAAACCATAAAATCTTAGAAAATTCGCTCTTCTTATACTTAAGTCCGCGTTGCCCCTTTTGTATTCAATCCCGATGCAATTTATGTGTTTCATGGTCAATGTGAAGGTCAAAGGGATACAGTAAACGTGAACTGGTGCATCGGAATCTAATACAGGTCCCCCAGGAGATGCTCGATGCACAAACTCTTCTAAGATTCACCCTTCTTGTACTTAGGTCGGTATTGTGCCTTTTGTATTCAATCCCGATGCAATTTCTGTGTTTCATAGTCAAGGTGAAGGTCCAAATGATACAGTCAACCTGCACTGGTGCATCGCAATCTAATACTGGTCTCCCAGGAGCCGCGCATGGCACAAAATCTTAGAAGATTCACTCTTCTTGTACTTAAGTCGGCATTGTGCCTTATGTATTCAATCCCGAAGCAATTTCTGTGTATCATGGCAATGTGAAGGTCCAAATGATACAGTCAACCTGCACTGGTGCATCGGAATGTAATACTGGCCTCCCAGGAGCCGCTCAAAGCACAAAATCTTAGAAGACTCACTCTTCTAGTACTTATGTCGGCATTGTGCCTTATGTATTCAATCCTAATGCAATTTCTGTGTATCATGGTCAATGTGAAGGTACAAATGATACAGTCAACCTGCACTGGTGCATCGGAATCTAATACTGGTCTCCCATGAGCCGCTCAAAGCACAATCTCTTAAAAGATTCACTCCTCTTGTACTTAAGTCGGCGTTGTGCCTCTTGTATTCAATTCCAATGCATTTTCTGTGTTTCATACACAATGTGAAGGTCCAAGGGATACAGTAAACCTGCACTGGTGCATCGGAAACTAATACTGGTCTCCCAGGAGCCGCTCAAAGCACAAACTCTTAGAAGATTCACTCATCTTGTACTTAAGTCGGCATTGTCCCTTTTGTATTGAATCCCGATGCAATTTCTGTATTTCATGGTCAATGTGAGGTTCCATGGGATACAGGTAACCTGCACTAGTGCACCAGAATCTAGTACCGGTCTCCCAGGAGCCGCTGAAAACACAAACTCCTATAGGATTCATTCTACTTGTACTTAAGTCGGCATTGTCCCATTTGTATTCATTCCCGATGCAATTTCTGTGTTTCATGGTCAATGTGAAGGTCCAAGGGATACAGTAAACCTGCACTGGTGCATCGGAATCTAATACTGGTCTCTCAGGAGCCGCTCAAACCACAAACTGTTAGAAAATTCACCTTCTTTTACTTAAGTCGGCATTGTCCATTTTGTATTCAATCCCGATGCAATATCTGTGATTCATGGTCAATGTAAAGTTCCAAGGGATACAGTTATCCTGCACTGGTGTATGGGAATCTAATACTGGTCGTCCGGGAGCCGCTGAAGCCACAAACTCTTCGAAGACTCACTCTTCTTATACTTAAGTCGGCATTGTGCATTTTATATTCAATCCCGATGCTATTTCCGTGTTTCATAGTCAATGTTATGGTCCAAATGATACAGTAAACCTGCACTGGTGCATAGGAATGTAATACTGGTCTCCCAGCAGCCGCTGAATGCACAAACTCCTAGAGGATTCATTCATCTTGTACTTAAGTCGGCATTGTCCATTTTGTATTCAATCCCGATGAGTTTTCTTTGTTCATGGTCAATGTGAAGGGCCGAATGACTCAGTCAACCTGCACTGGTGCATCGGAATAAAATGCTGGTCTGCCAGGAGCCGCTCAACCCACAAACTCTTAGTAGATTCACTCTTTTTGTACTTAAGTCGGTTTTGTTCCTTTTGTATTTAATCCCGATGCAATTTCCGATTTTCATGGTCAATGAGAAGGTCCAAGGGATACAGTAAACCATCACTGGTTCATCGGAATCTAATACTGGTCTCCCAGGAGCCGCTCAAATCACAAACTCTTAGAAGATTCACTCTTAATGTACTTAAGTCGGCATTGTTCACTTTATATTCAATCCCGATGCAATTTCCGTGTTTCATAGTCAATGTTATGGTCCAAATGATACAGTAAACCAGCACTGGTGAATAGGAATGTAATACTGGTCTCCCAGCAGCCGTTGAAAGCACAATCTCCTAGAGGATTCAAACTTCTTGTACTTAAGTTAGCATTGTCCCTTTTGTATTCAATCCCTATGCAATTTCTGTGATTCATGGTCAATGTGAAGGTCCAAGGGATACAGTAAACCTGCACTAGTGCATCGGAATCTAATACTTGTCTCCCAGGAGCCGCTCAAAGCACAAACTCTTAGAAGATTCACTCTTCTTGGACTTAATTCGGCATTGTTCCTTTTGTATTCAATCCCGATGCTATTTCTGTGTTCCATGGTCAATGTGATGGTCCAAGGGATACAGTAATCCTGCACTGGTGCATCGGAATCTAATACTGGTCTCCCAGGAGCCGCTAAAACCATAAACTCTTAGAAAATTCGCTCTTCTTATACTTAAGTCCGCGTTGCCCCTTTGATTTTCAATCCCGATGCAATTTATGTGTTTCATGGTGAATGTGAAGGTCAAAGGGATACAGTAAACGTGAACTGGTGGAACGGAATCTAATACAGGTCTCCCAGGAGATGCTCGAAGCACAAACTCTTCTAAGATTCACTCTTCTTGTACTTAAGTCGGCATTGTGCCTTTTGTATTCAATCCCGATGCAATTTCTGTGTTTCATAGTCAAGGTGAAGGTCCAAATGATACAGTCAACCTGCACTGGTGCATCGCAATCTAATACTGGTCTCCCAGGAGCCGCGCAAAGCACAAAATCTTAGAAGATTCACTCTTCTTGTACTTAAGTCGGCATTGTGCCTTATGTATTCAATCCCGAAACAATTTCTGTGTATCATGGCAATGTGAAGGTCAAAATGATACAGTCAACCTGCACTGGTGCATCGGAATGTAATACTGGCCTCCCAGGAGCCGCTCAAAGCACAAAATCTTATAAGACTCACTCTTCTACTACTTATGTCGGAATTGTGCCTTTTGTATTCAATCCCAATGCAATTTCTGTGTATCATGGTCAATGTGAAGGTCCAAATGATACAGTAAACCTGCACTGGTGCATCGGAAAGTAATACTGGTCTCCCAGGAGCCGCTCAAATCACAAACTCTTAGAAGATTCACTCATCTTGTACTTAAGTCGGCATTGTCCCTTTTGTATTCATTCCCGATGCAATTTCTGTGTTTCATGGTCAATGCGAAGGTCGAAGGGATACAGTAAACCAGCACTGGTGCTTCGGAATCTAATACTGGTCTCTCAGGAGCCGCTCAAACCACAAACTGTTAGAAAATTCACCTTCTTTTACTTAAGTCGGCATTGTCCCTTTTGTATTCAATCCCGATGCAATATCTGTGATTCATGGTCAATGTGAAGTTCCAAGGGATACAGTTATCTTGCACTGGTGCATGGGAATGTAATACTGGTCGTCCGGGAGCCGCTGAAGGCACAAACTCTTAGAAGATTCACTCTTCTGATACTTAAGTCGGCATTGTGCATTTTGTATTCAATCCCGATGCAATTTCCGTGTTTCATAGTCAATGTTATGGTCCAAATGATACAGTAAACCTGCACTGGTGCATAGGAATGTAATACTGGTCTCCCAGCAGGCGCTGAAAGCACAAACCCCTAGAGGATTCATTCATCTTGTACTTAAGTCGGCATTGTCCCTTTTGTGTTCAGTCCCGATGCAATTTGTGTGTTTCATGGTCAATGTGAAGGTCCAAATGATACAGTCAACCTGCACTGGAGCATCGGAATCTATTACTGGTCTCCCAGGAGCCTCTCAAACCACAAACTCTTAGAAGGTTCACTCTTCTTGTACTTAAGTCGGCATTGTGCCATTTGTATTCAATCCCTATGCGATTTCTGTGTTTCATGGTCAATGTGAAGGTCCAAGAGATACAGTAAACCTGCTGTGGTGCATCGGAATCTAATACTGGTCTGCCAGGAGCCGCTTAAACCACAAATTCTTAGAAAATTCACCTTCTTGTCCTTAAGTCAGCATTGTCCATCTTGTATTCAATCCCGATGCAATTTCTGTGTTTAATGGTCAATGTGAAGGTCAGAGGGATACAGTAAACGTGCTCTGGTGCATCGGAATCTACTACAGGTCTCCTAGGAGACGCTCAAATCACAAACTCTTCGAAGAATCACATTACTTGTGCTTAAGTTGGCATTGTGAGTTTTGTATTCAATCCCGATGCAATTTTTGTGTTTCATGGTCAATGTGAAGGTCCAATCGATACAGTACACCGGCACTGGTGCATCGGAATGTAATACTCGTCTCCCAGGAGCCGCTCAAAGCAAAAACCCTAAGAAGATTCACTCTTCTTGTACTTATGTCGGCATTGACCCTTTTGTATTCAATCCCGATGAAATTTCTGTGTTTCATGGTCAATGTGAAGTTCCAAGGGATACAGTAAACCTGCACTGGTGAATCGAAATCTAATACTGGTATGCCATGGGCCGCTCCAACCACAAACTCTTAGAAGATTCACTCTACTTGTACGTAAGACGGCAATGTGCGTTTAGAATTCAATCCCGAAGGAATTTCTGTGTTTCATGGTCAATGTGAAGGTCCAAGGGATACAGTTGACCTGCATGGTGCACTTGAATCTAATACTGGTCTCACATGAGCCGCACAAACCACAAACTCTTAGAAGATTCACTCTTCTTGTACTTAAGTCGGCATTGCCCCTTTTGTATTCAATCCCGATGCAATATCAATGTTTCATGGTCAATGGGAAGGTCCAAGGAATACAGGAAACCTGCACTGGTGCATCGGAATCTAATATTGGTCTCCCAGGAGCCACTGAAAGCACAAACTCCAAGAGGATTCATTCTTCTTGTACTTTAGTCGGCATTGTCCCTTTTGTATTCAATCCCGATGCACATTCGGTGTTTCATGGTCAATGTGAAGTTGGAAATGATACAGTCAACCTTGCACTCGTGCACCGTAATCTAAAACTAGTCTCCTAGGAGCCGCTCAAAACACAAACTCTTAGAAGATTCACCATCTTGTACTTTAGTCGGCATTGTGCCTTTTGTATTCAATCCCGATGCAATTTCTGTGATTCGTGGTCAATGTGAAGGTCCAAGGGATACAGTATACCTGCACAGGTGCATCGGAATCTAATACTGGTCTCCTAGGAGCCGCTGAAGTCACAAACACTTAGAAGATTCACCCTTCTTGTACTTAAGTCGGCATTGTGCATTTTGTATTCAATCCCGATGCAATTTCTGTCTTTCATAGTCAATGTGAAGTCCAAATGATACAGTAAACCTGCACTGCTGCTTCGGAATCTAAAGCTAGTCTCTCAGGAGCCGCTCAAACCACAAACTCGTAGAAAATTCACCATCTTGTACTTAAGTCGGCATTGTGCCTTTTGTATTCAATCCCGATGCAATTTCTGTGATTTGTGGTCAATGTGAAGGTCCAAGGGGTACAGTAATCCTGCACTGGTGCATCAGAATCTAATACTGGTCTCCCAGGAGCCGCTGAAGTCACAAACACTTAGAAGATTCACCCTTCTTGTACTTAAGTCGGCATTGTGCATTTTGTATTCAATCCCGATGCAATTTCTAACTTTCATAGTCAATGTGAAGTCCAAATGATACAGTAAACCTGCACTGCTGCTTCGGAATCTAAAGCTAGTCTCTCAGGAGCCGCTCAAAATACAAACTCTTAGAAAATTCACCTTCTTGTACTTAAGTCGGCATTGTCCATTTTGTATTCAATCCCGATGCAATTTCTGTGTTTAATGGTCAATGTGAAGGTCAGAGGGATACAGTAAACGTGCTCTGGTGCATCGGAATATAATACTGGTCTGCCAGGAGCCGCTGAAAACACAAACTCCTAGAGGATTCATTCTACTTGTACTTAAGTCGGCATTGTCCCTTTTGTATTCATTCCCGATGCAATATCTGTGATTCATGGTCAATGTGAAGTTCCAAGGGATACAGTTATCCTGCACTGGTGCATGGGAATCTAATACTGGTCGTCCGGGAGCCGCTGAAGGCACAAACTCTTAGAAGATTCACTCTTCTTATACTTAAGTCGGCATTGTGCATTTTGTATTCAATCCCGATGCGTGTTTCATAGTCAATGTTATGGTCCAAATGATACAGTAAACCTGCACTGGTGCATAGGAATGTAATACTTGTCTCCCAGTAGCCCGCTGAATGCACAAACTCCTAGAGGATTCATTCATCTTGTACTTAAGTCGGCATTGTCCATTTTGTATTCAATCCCGATGAGTTTTCTTTGTTCATGGTCAATGTGAAGGGCCGAATGACTCAGTCAACCTGCACTGGTGCATCGGAATGTAATACTGGTCTGCCAGGAGCCGCTCAACCCACAAACTCTTAGTAGATTCACTCTTTTTGAACTTAAGTCGGTTTTGTGCCTTTTGTTTTCAATCCCGATGCAATTTCCATGTTTCATGGTCAATGAGAAGGTCCAAGGGATAGAGTAAACCATCACTGGTTCATCGGAATGTAATACTGGTCTCCCAGGAGCCGCTGAAAACACAAACTCCTAGAGGATTCATACTTCTTGTACTTAAGTCGGCATTGTCCATTTTGTATTCAATCCCGATGCAATTTCTGTGATTCATGGTCAATGTGAAGGTCCAAGGGATACAGTAAACCTGCACTAGTGCGTCGGAATCTAATACTTGTCCCCCAGGAGCCGCTCAAAGCACAAACTCTTAGGAGATTCACTCTTCTTGTACTTAAGTCGGCATTGTTCCTTTTGTATTCAATCCCGATGCTATTTCTGTGTTTCATGGTCAATGTGAAGGTCCAAGGGATTCAGTAATCCTGCACTGGTGCATCGGAATCTAATACTGGTCTCCCAGGAGCCCCTCAAGCCATAAAATCTTAGAAAATTCGCACTTCTTATACTTAAGTCCGCGTTCCCCCTTTTGTATTCAATCCGATGCAATTTATGTGTTTCATGGTCAATGTGAAGTTCAAATTGATACAGTAAACGTGAACTGGTGCATCGGAATCTAATACAGGTCTCCAGGAGATGCTCGAAGCACAAACTCTTCTAAGATTCACCCTTCTTGTACTTAAGTCGGCATTGTGCCTCTTGTATTCAATCCCAATGCAATTTCTGTGTTTCATAGTCAAGGTGACGGTCCAAATGATACAGTCAACCTGCACTGGTGCATCGGAATGTAATACTGGCTTCCCAGGAGCCGCTCAAAGCAAAAAATCTTAGAAGACTCACTCTTCTAGAACTTATGTCGGCATTGTGCCTTATGTATTCAATCCCAATGCAATTTTTGTGTATCATGGTCAATGTGAAGGTCCAAATGATACAGTCAACCTCCACTGGTGCATCGGAATCTAATACTGGTCTCCTACGAGCCGCTCAATCCACATATTCTTCGAAGATTCACTCTTCTTGTACTGAAGTCGGCATTGTGCCTTTTTTATTGAATCCCGATGCGATTTCTATGTTTCATGGTCAATGTGAATGTCCAAAAGATACATTAAACCTGCACTGGTGGATCGGAAAATAATACTGGTCACCCTGGAAGCCGCTGAAAGCACAAACTCCTAGAGGAAATATTCTTCTTGTACTTAAGTCGGCATTGTCCCTTTTGTATTGAATTCCGATGCAATTTCTGTGTTTCATGGTCAATGTGAAGGTCCAAATGATTTAGTCAACCCGCACTGGTGCATCGGAATCTAATACTGGTCTTTCATAAGCCGCTCAAAGCACAAACTCTTAAAAGATTCACTCTTCTTGTACTTAAGTCGGCGTTGTGCCTTTTGTATTCAATTCCAATGCAATTTCTGTATTTCATACACAATGTGAAGGTCCAAGGGATACAGTAAACCTGCACTGGTGCATCGGAAACTAATACTGGTCTCCCAGGAGCCGCTCAAAGCACAAATTCTTAGAAGATTCACTCATCTTGTACTGAAGTCGGCATTGTCCCTTTTGTATTGAATCCCGATGCAATTTCTGTATTTCATGGTCAATGTGAGGTTCCATGGGATACAGTAAACCTGCACTAGTGCATCTGAATCTTGTACTGGTCTCCCAGCAGCCGCTGAATGCATAAACTCCTAGAGGATTCATTCATCTTGTTCTTAAGTCGGCATTGTCCATTTTGTATTCAATCCCGATGAGTTTTCTTTGTTCATGGTCAATGTGAAGGGCCGAATGACTCAGTCAACCTGCACTGGTGCATCGGAATGTAATACTGGTCTGCCAGGAGCCGCTCAACCCACAAACTCTTAGTAGATTCACTCTTTTTGTACTTATGTCGGTTTTGTGCCTTTTGTATTCAATCCCGATGCAATTTCCGTGTTTCATGGTCAATGAGAAGGTCCAAGGGATACAGTAAACCATCACTGGTTCATCGGAATCTAATACTGGTCTCCCAGGAGCCACTCAAATCACAAACTCTTAGAAGATTCACTCTTCCTGTACTTTAGTCGGCATTGTTCATTTTGCATTCAATCCCGATGCTATTTCTGTGTTTCATGGTCAATGAGAAAGTTTAAGGGATACAGTAAACCTGCACTGTTGCATCGGAATCCAAAACTCGACTCTCAGGAGCCGCTTAAAACACAAACTCCCAGAAGATTCATGCTTCTTGTACTTAAGTCTGTATTGTGCCTTTTCTATTCAATCCCGATGCAATTTCTGTGTTTCATGGTCAATGTGAAGGTGCAAGGGATACAGTAAACTTGCACTGGTTCATCGGAATCTAATACTGGTCTCCCAGGAGCCGCTGAAACCACAAACTCCTAGAGGATTCATACTTCTTGTACTTAAGTTAGCATTGTCCCTTTTGTATTCCATCCCTATGCAATTTCTGTGATTCATGGTCAATGTGAAGGTCCAAGGGATACAGTAAACCTGCACTAGTGCATCGGAATCTAATACTTGTCTCCCAGGAGCCGCTCAAAGGACAAACTCTTAGAAGATTCACTCCTCTTGTACTTAAGTCGGCATTGTTCCTTTTGTATTCAATCCCGATGCTATTTCTGTGTTTCATGGTCAATGTGAAGGTCAAAGGGATACAGTAAACGTGAACTGGTGCATCGGAATCTAATACAGGTCTCCCAGGAGATGCTCGAAGCACAAACTCTTCTAAGATTCACTCTTCTTGTACTTAAGTCGGCATTGTGCCTTTTGTATTCAATCCCGATGCAGTTTCTGTGTTTCATAGTCAAGGTGAAGGTCCAAATGATACAGTCAATCTGCACTGGTGCATCGCAATCTAATACTGGTCTCCCAGGAGCCGCGCAAAGCACAAAATCTTAGAAGATTCACTCTTCTTGTACTTAAGTCGGCATTGTGCCTTATGTATTAAATCCCGAAGCAATTTCTGTGTATCATGGCAATGTGAAGGTCCAAATGATACAGTCAACCTGGACTGGTGCATCGGAATGTAATACTGGCCTCCCAGGAGCCGCTCAAAGCACAAAATCTTAGAAGACTCACTCTTCTACTACTTATGTCGGCATTGTGCCTTTTGTATTCAATCCCAATGCAATTTCTGTGTATCATGGTCAATGTGAAGGTCCAAATGATACAGTCAACCTGCACTGGTGCATCGGAATCTAATACTGGTCTCCCATGAGCCGCTCAATCCACATATACTTCGAAGATTCACTCTTCTTGTACTTAAGTCGGCATTGTGCCTTTTCTATTGAATCCCGATGCGATTTCTATGTTTCATGGTCAATGTGAATGTCCAAAAGATACATTAAACCTGCACTGGTGGATCGGAAACTAATACTGGTCACCCTGGAGCCGCTGAAAGCACAAACTCCTAGAGGATATATTCTTCTTGTACTTAAGTCGGCATTGTAACTTTTGTATTGAATTCCGATGCAATTTCTGTGTTTCATGGTCAATGTGAAGGTCCAAATGATATAGTCAACCCGCACTGGTGCATCGGAATCTAATACTGGTCTTTCATAAGCCGCTCAAAGCACAAACTCTTAAAAGATTCACTCTTCTTGTACTTAAGTCGGCGTTGTGCCTTTTGTATTCAATTCCAATGCAATTTCTGTGTTTCATACACAATTTGAAGGTCCAAGGGATACAGTAAACCTGCACTGGTGCATCGGAAACTAATGCTGGTCTCCCAGGAGCCGCTCAAATCACAAACTCTTAGAAGATTCACTCACCTTGTACTTAAGTCGGCATTGTCCCTTTTGTATTCAATGCCGATGCAATATCTGTGATTCATGGTCAATGTGAAGTTCCAAGGGATACAGTAAACCTGCACTGGTGCATCGAAATCTAATACTGGTCTCTCAGGAGCCGCTCAAACCACGAACTGTTAGAAAATTCACCTTCTTTTACTTAAGTCGGCATTGTCCTTTTGTATTCAATCCCGATGCAATATCTGTGATTCATGGTCAATGTGGAGTTCCAAGGGATGCAGTTGTCCTGCACTGGTGCATGGGAATCTAATACTGGTCGTCCGGGAGCCGCTGAAGGCACAAACTCTTAGAAGATTCACTCTTCTTATACTTAAGTCGGCATTGTGCATTTTGTATTCAATCCCGATGCAGTTTCCGTGTTTCATAGTCAATGTTATGGTCCAAATGATACAGTAAACCTGCACTGGTGCATAGGAATGTAATACTGGTCTCCCAGCAGCCGCTGAAAGCACAAACTCCTAGAGAATTCATTCATCTTGTACTTAAGTCGGCATTGCCCCTTTTGTGTTCAATCCCGATGCAATTGGTGTGTTTCATGGTCAATGTGAAGGTCCAAACGATACAGTCAACCTGCACTGGAGCATCGGAATCTATTACTGATCTCCCAGGAGCCGCTCAAACCACAAACTCTTAGAAGGTTCACTCTTCTTGTACTTAAGTCGGCATTGTGCCATTTGTATTCAATCCCTATGCGATTTCTGTGTTTCATGGTCAATGTCAAGGTCCAAGAGATACACTAAACCTGCTCTGGTGCATCGGAATCTAATACTATTGTCTCAGGAGCCGCTCAAACCACAAACTCATAGAAAATTCACCTTCTTGTACTTAAGTCGGCATTTTGCCTTTTGTATTCAATCCTGATGTGATATCTGTGTTTCATGGTCCATGTGAAGGTCCAAGGGAAACAGTAATCCTGCACTGGTGCTTCGGAATCTAAAACTGGTCTCTCAGAAGCCTCTCAAACCACAAATTCTTAGAAAATTCACCTTTTTGTCCTTAAGTCAGCATTGTCCATTTTGTATTCAATCCCGATGCAATTTCTGTGTTTAATGGTCAATGTGAAGGTCAGAGGGATACAGTAAACGTGCGCTGGTGCATCGGAATCTACTACAGGTCTCTTTGGAGACGCTGAAAGCACAAACTCTTCGAAGAATCACATTACTTGTGCTTAAGTTCGCATTGTTAGTTTTGTATTCAATCCCGATGCAATTTCTGTGTTTCATGGTCAATGTGAAGGTCCAATCGATACAGTACACCGGCACTGGTGCATCGGAATCCAATACTGGTCTGCCAGGAGCCGCTCCAACTACAAACCCTTAGAAGATTCACTCTTCTTGTACTTAAGTCGGCATTGCCCCTTTTGTATTCAATCCCGATGCAATATCAATGTTTCATCGCCAATGGGAAGGTCCAAGGGATACAGGAAACCTGCACTGGTGCATCGGAATCTAATATTGGTCTCCCAGGAGCCACTGAAAGCACAAACTCCTAGAGGATTCATTCTTCTTGTACTTTAGTCGGCATTGTCCCTTTTGTATTCAATCCCGATCCACATTCTGTGTTTCATGGTGAATGTGAAGTTGGAAATGATACAGTCAACCTGCACTCGTGCACCGGAATCTAAAACTAGTCTCCTAGGAGCCGCTCAAAGCACAAACTCTTAGAAGTTTCACCTTCTTGTACTTAAGTCGGCATTGAGCCTTTTGTATTCAATCCCGATGCAATTTCTGTGATTCGTGGTCAATGTGAAGGTCCAAGGGATACAGTAAACGTGCACTAGTGCATCGGAATCTAATACTGGTCTCCCAGGAGCCGCTCAAAGCACAAACTCTTAGAAGATTCACTCATCTTGTACTTCAGTCGTCATTGTCCCTTTTGTATTGAATCCCGATGCAATTTTTGTATTTCATGGTCAATGTGAAGTTCCATGGGATACAGTAAACCTGCACTAGTGCATCGGAATCTAATACTGGTCTGCCAGGAGCCGCTCCAACCACAAACTTTTAGAAGATTCACTCTTCTTGTACTTAAATCGGCATTGTGTATTTTGTATTCAATCCCGATGCGATCTCTGTGTTTCTTGGTCAATGTGAAGGTCCAAGGGATACAGTATACCTGCACAGGTGCATCGGAATGTAAGACTGGTCTCCCAGGAGACGCTGAAAACACAAACTCCTAGAGGATTCATTCTTCTTGTACTTAAGTCGGCATTGTCCCTTTTGTATTCATTCCCGATGCAATTTCTGTGTTTCATGGTCAATATGAAGGTCCAAGGGTTACAGTAAATCTGCAAAGGTGCATCGGAATCAAATACTGGTCTCTCAGGAACAGCTAAAACCACAAACTGTTAGAAAATTCACCTTCTTGTACTTAAGTCGGCATTGTCCATTTTGTATTCAATTCCGATGCAATATCTGTGATTCATGGGCAATGTGAAGTTCCAAGGGATACAGTTATCCTGCACTGGTGCATGGGAATCTAATACTGGTCGTCCAGGAGCCGCTGAAGGCACAAACTCTTAGAAGATTCACTCTTCTTATACTTAAGTTGGCACTGTGCATTTTGTATTCAATCCCGATGCAATTTCCGTGTTTCATAGTCAATGTTAAGGTCCAAATGATACAGTAAACCAGCACTGGTGCATCGGAATGTCATACTGGTCTCTCAGCAGCCGCTGAAAGCACAAACTCCTAGAGGATTCATTCTTCTTGTACTTAAGTCGGCATTGTCCCTTTTGTGTTCAATCCCGATGCAATTTCTATGTTTCATGGTCAATGTCAAGGTCCAAATGATACAGTCAACCTGCACTGGTGCATCGGAATCTAATACTGGTCTCCCAGGAGCCGCTCAAACCACAGACTCTTAGAAGGTTCACTCTTCTTGTACTTAAGTCGGCATTGTGCCAATTGTATTCAATCCCGATGCAATTTCTGTATTTCATACTCAATGTGAAGGTCCAAATGATACAGTAAACGTGCACTGGTGCTTCGGAATATAAAACTGGTCTCTCAGGAGCCGCTCAAACCACAAACTCGTAGAAAATTCACCTTCTTGTACTTAAGCCGGCATTGTGCCTTTTGTATTCAATCCCGATGCAATTTCTATGATTGTTGGTCAATGTGAAGGTCAGAGGGATACAGTAAACGTGCACTGGTGCATCGGAATGTAATACTGGGCTCCCAGGAGCCGCTCAAAGCACAAACTCCAAGAGGATTCATTTTTCTTGTACTTTAGTCGGCATTGTCCCTTTTGTATTCAATCCAGATGCAATTCCTGTTACATGGTCAATGTGAAGGTTCAAGGGTTACAGTAAACCTGCACTGGTGCATCGGAATATTATACTGGTCTGCCAGGAGCCGCTCCAGCCACAAACTATTAGAAGATTCACTCTTCTTGTACTTAAGTCGGCATTGTGCCTTTTGTATTCAATCCGGATGCAATTTCTGTGTTTCATACACAATGTGAAGGTCCAAGGGATACAGTAAACCTGCACTGGTGCATCGGAATGTAATACTGGTCTCGCAGGAGCCGCTCAAAGCACAAACTCTAAGAAGATTCACTCTTCTTGTACTTATGTCGGCATTGACCCTTTTGTATTCAATCCCGATGCAATTTCTGTGTTTCATGGTCAATGTGAAGGTCCAAGGGATACAGTAAACATGCACTGGTGCATCGGAATCTGATAATGGTCTCCCAGGAGCCGCTGAAAGAACAAACTCCAAGAGGATTCATTTTTCTTGTACTTTAGTCGGCATTGTCCCTTTTGTATTCAATCCAGATGCAATTTCTGTGTTTCATGGTCAATGCGAAGGTCCAAGGGATACAGTAAACCTGCACTGCTGCATCGGAATCTAATACTGGTCTCTCAGGAAGAGCTAAAACCACAAACTGTTAGAAAGTATACCTTTTTGTACTTAAGACGGCATTGTCCCTATTTTATTCAATCCCGATGCAATTTCTGTGTTTCGTGGTCAATGTGAAGGTCAAAGGGATACAGCAAACGTGCACTGGTGCATCGGAATCTAATACAGATCTCCCAGGAGACGCTCAAAGCACAAACCCTTCGAAGATTCACACTATTTGAGCTTAAGTTGGCATTGTGGGTTTTGTGTTCAATCCCGATGCAAGTTCTGTGTTTCATGGTCAATGGAAGGTCCAAGAGATTCAGTAATCCTACACTTGTGCATCGGAATCTAATACTGGTCTCCCAGGAGACGCTGAAGACATAAACTCTGAGAAGATTCACTCTTCTTGTACTTAAGTCGGCATTGTGCATTTTGTATTGAATCCCGATGCAATTTCTGTGTTTCATAGTCAATGTGAAGGTCCAAATGGTGCAGTCAATATGCACTGGTGCATCGGAATCTACTACTGGTCTCCCATGAGCCGCTCAAACCACAAACTCTTAGAAGATTCACTCTTCTTGTACTTAAATCGGCATTGTGCCCTTTGTATTCAATCCCGATGCGATCTCTGTGCTTCTTGGTCAATGTGAAGGTCCAAGGGATACAGTATACCTGCACAGGTGCATCGGATTCTAATACTGGTCCCCCAGGGGCCGCTGAAAACACAAACTCCTAGAGGATTCATTCACTTGTACTTAAGTCGGCATTGTCCCTTCTGTTTTCATTCCCGATGCAATTTCTGTGTCTCATGGTCGATGTGAAGTTTCAAATGATACAGTCAACCTGCTCTGGTGCATCGGAATCTAAAACTGGTCTCCCAGGAGCCGCTCAAATCACAGACTCTTAGAAGATTCACTCTTCTTGTACTTAAGTCGGTATTGTGCACTTTGTATTCAATCCCGATGCAATTTCTATGTTTCATGGTCAATGAGAATGTCCAAGGGATTCAGTAACCCTGCACTGGTTCATCGGAATCTAATACTGGTCTCTCATGAGCCGCACAAACCACAAATTCTTAGAATATTCACTGTTCTTGTGCATAAGTCGGCATTGTGCACTTTGTATTCAATCCCGATGAGATTTCCGTGTTTCATGGTCAATGTGAAGGTGAAAGGGATACAGTATAGGTGCACTGGTGCATCGGAATCTAATACTGGTCTCTCAGGAGCCGCTCCAACAACAAACTTTTAGAAAATTCACCTTTTTGTACTTAAGTCGGCATTGTCCATTTTTTATTCAATCCCGATGCAATTTCTGTGTTTCATGCCCAATGTGTAGGTCCAAATGATTCAGTCAACCCACACTGGTGCATCGGTATCTAATTCTGTTCTCTCATAAGCCGCTCAAAGCGCAAACTCTTAAAAGATTCACTCTTCTTGTACTTAAGTCGGCATTGTGCCTTTTGTATTCAAACCCGGTGCGATTCCTGTGTTTCATGGTCAATGTGAAGGTCCAAGGGATACAGTAAACCTGCACTTGTGCATCGGAATCTAATACAGGTCTCTCAGAGGCCGCTCAAACCACAAACTCTTAGAAAATTCACCTTCTTGTACTTAAGTCGGCATTGTCCCTTTTATATTCACTCCCGATGGAATTTTTGTGATTCGTGGTCGATGTGAAGATCCAAGAGATTAAGTAATCCAGCACTGATGCATCGGAATCTAATACTGGTCTCCCAGGAGCCGCTGAAGACACAAACTCTTAGAAGATTCACTCTTCTTGTACTTAAGTAGGCATTGTGCGTTTTGTATTGAATCCCGATGCAATTTCTGTGTTTCATAGTCAATGTGAAGGTCCAAATGATGCAGTCAACCTGCACTGGTGCATCGGAATCAACTACTGGTCTCTCAGGACCTGCTCAAAGCACAAACTCTTCGAAGATTCACCCTTCTTGTACAGAAGTTTTTATTGTGCATATTGTATTCAATTCCGATGGAATATCTATGTTTCATGTTCAATGAGAATGTCCAAGGGATACAGTAAAACTACACTGGTTCATCGGAATCTAATGCTGGTTTCCCATGAGCCGCTCAAACCACAAACTCTTAGAAGATTCACTCTTCATGTATATAAGTCGTCATTGTGCCTTTTGTATTCAATCCCGATGCGATGTCTGTGTTTAATGGTCAATTTGAAGGTCAAAGGGATACAGTAAACGTGCTCTGGTGCATCGGAATCTAATACAGGTCTCCCAGGAGACGCTCTAAGCACAAAATCTTCGAAGATTCACACTACTTGTGCTTAAGTTGGCATTGTGAGTTTTGTATCCATTTCCGATGCGATTTCGGTGTTTCATGGTCAATGTGAAGGTCCAAGGGATACAGTAAACCTGCACAAGAGCATCGGAATCTATTACTGGTCTGCCAGGAGCCGCTCCAACCACAAACTCTTAGAAGATACGCTCTTCTTGTACTTAAGTCGGCATTGTGCTTTTTGTATTCAATCCCAATGCAATTTCTGTGTTTCATACACAATGTGAAGGCCCAAGGGATACAGTAAACCTGCACTGGCGCATCGGAATCTAATACTGGTCTCCCAGGAGCCGCTCAAAGCACAATCTCTTAGAAGATTCACTCATCTTGTACTTAAGTCGGCATTGTCCCTTTTGTATTGAATCCCGATGCAATTTCTGTATTTCGTGGTCAATGTGAAGTTCCATGGGATACAGTAAA
This sequence comes from Schistocerca piceifrons, assembly GCF_021461385.2. Lineage (NCBI taxonomy): Eukaryota > Metazoa > Arthropoda > Insecta > Orthoptera > Acrididae > Schistocerca > Schistocerca piceifrons. Next base: position 842,844,175 of record NC_060141.1, read on the forward strand.
CCTGCACTAGTGCATCGGAATCTAATACTGGTCTGCCAGGAGCCGCTCCAACCACAAACTTTTAAAAGATTCACTCTTCTTGTACTTAAATCGGCATTGTGCCTTTTGTATTCAATCCCGATGCGATCTCTGTGTTTCTTGGTCAATGTGAAGGTCCAAGGGATACAGTATACCTGCACAGGTGCATCGGAATCTAATACTGGTCTCTCAGGAACAGCGAAAACCACAAACTCTTAGAAAATTCCCCTTCTTGTACTTAAGTCGGCAATGTCCCTTTTGTATTCAATCCCGATGCAATATCTGTGATTCGTGGTCAATGTGAAGGTCCAAGGGTTACAGTAATCCTGCACTGGTGCATCGGAATCTAATACTGGTCTTCCAGGAACCGCTGAAGTCACAAACACTTAGAAGATTCACCCTTCTTGTACTTAAGTCGGCATTGTGCCTTTTGTATTTAATCCCGATGCGATTTCTGTGTTTCTTGGTCAATGTGAAGGTCCAAGGGATACAGTATACCTGCACAGGTGAATCGGAATCTAATACTGGTCTCCCAGGAGCCGCTCAAAGCACAAACTCCAAGAGGATTCATTTTTCTTGTACTTCAGTCGGCATTGTCCATTTGTATTCAATCCCGATGCACATTCTGTGTTTCATGGTCAATGTGAAGTTCCAAATGATACAGTCAACCTGCACTGGTGCATCGGAATCTAAAACTGGTCTCCCAGGAGCCGCTCAAAGCACAAACCTTTAGAAGATTCACTCTTTTTGTACTTATGGCGGTATTGTGCACTTTGTATTCAATCCCGATGCAATTTCTATGTTTCGTGGTCAATGAGAATGTCCAAGGGATTCAGTAAACCTGCACTGGTTCATCGGAATCTACACTCCTGGAAATGGAAAAAAGAACACATTGACACCGGTGTGTCAAACCCACCATACTTACTCCGGACACTGCGGGAGGGCTGTACAAGCAATGATCACACGCACGGCACAGCGGACACACCAGGAACCGCGGTGTTGGCCGTCGAATGGCACTAGCTGCGCAGCATTTGTGCACCGCCGCCGTCAGTGTCAGCCAGTTTGCCGTGGCATACTGAGCTCCATCGCAGTCTTTAACACTGGTAGCATGCCGCGACAACGTGGACGTGAACCGTATGTGCAGTTGACGGACTTTGAGCGAGGGCGTATAGTGGGCATGCGGGAGGCCGGGTATGCGTACCGCCGAATTGGTCAACACGTGGGGCGTGAGGTCTCCACAGTACATCGATGTTGTCGCCAGTGGTCGGCGGAAGGTGCACGTGCCCGTCGACCTGGGACCAGACCGCAGCGATGCACCGATGCACGCCAAGACTGTAGGATCCTACGCAGTGCCGTAGGGGACCGCACCGCCACTTCCCAGCAAATTAGGGACACTGTTGCTCCTGGGGTATCGGCGAGGACCATTCGCAACCGTCTCCATGAAGCTGGGCTACGGTCCCGCACACTGTTAGGCCGTCTTCCGCTCACGCCCCAACATCGTGCAGCCCGCCTCCAGTGGTGTCGCAACAGGCGTGAATGGAGGGACGAATGGAGACGTGTCGTCTTCAGCGATGAGAGTCGCTTCTGCCTTGGTGCCAATGATGGTCGTATGCGTGTTTGGCGCCGTGCAGGTGAGCGCCACAATCAGGACTGCATACGACCGAGGCACACAGGCCAACACCCGGCATCATGGTGTGGGGAGCGATCTCCTACACTGGCCGTACACCACTGGTGATCGTCGATGGGACACTGAATAGTGCACGGTACATCCAAACCGTCATCGAACCCATCGTTCTACCATTCCTAGACCGGCAAGGGAACTTGCTGTTCCAACAGGACAATGCACGTCCGCATGTATCCCGTGCCACCCAACGTGCTCTAGAAGGTGTAAGTCAACTACCCTGGCCAGCAAGATCTCCGGATCTGTCCCCCATTGAGCATGTTTGGGACTGGATGAAGCGTCGTCTCACGCGGTCTGCACGTCCAGCACGAACGCTGGTCCAACTGAGGCGCCAGGTGAAAATGGCATGGCAAGCCGTTCCACAGGACTACATCCAGCATCTCTACGATCGTCTCCAGGGAGAATAGCAGCCTGCTTTGTTGCGAAAGATGGATATACACTGTACTAGTGCCGACATTGTGCATGCTCTGTTGCCAGTGTCTATGTGCCTGTGGTTCTGTCAGTGTGATAATGTGATGTATCTGACCCCAGGAATGTGTCAATATAGTTTCCCCTTCCTGGGACAATGAATTCACGATGTTCTTATTTCAATTTCCAGGAGTGTAATACTGGTCTCCCATGATCCGCACAAACCACAAATTCTTAGAATATTCACTGTTCTTGTGCTTAAGTCGGCATTGTGCACTTTGTATTCAATCCCGATGCGATTTCCGTGTTTCATGGTCAATGTGAAGGTGAAAGGGATACAGTAAAGGTGCACTGGTGCATCGGAATCTAATACTGGTCTCTCAGGAGCCGCTCCAACAACAAACTCTTAGAAAATTCACCTTTTTGTTTTTAAGACGGCATTGTCCCTATTTTATTCAATCCCGATGCAATTTCTGTGTTTCGTGGTCAATGTGAAGGTCAAAGGGATACAGCAAACGTGCAATGGTGCATCGGAATCTAATACAGGTCTCCCAGGAGACGCTCAAAGCACAAACCCTTCGAAGATTCACACTACTTGTGCTTAAGTTGGCATTGTAAGTTTTGTGTTCAATCCCTATGCAAGTTCTGTGTTTCATGGTCAATGTGAAGGTCCAAGAGATTCAGTAATCCTGCACTTGTGCATCGGAATCTATTACTGGTCTCCCAGGAGACGCTGAAGACACAAACTCTTAGAAGATTCACTCTTCTTGTACTTAACTCGGCATTGTGCATTTTGTATTGAATCCCGATGCAATTTCTGTGTTTCATAGTCAATGTGAAGGTCCAAATGATGCAGTCAACCTGCACTGGTGCATCGGAATCTACTACTGGTCTCTCATGAGCCACTCAAACCACAAACTCTTAGAAGATTCACTCTTCTTGTATATAAGTCGTCATTGTGCCTTTTGTATTCAATCCCGATGCGATGTCTGTGTTTAACGGTCAATTTGAAGGTCAAAGGGATACAGTAAACGTGCTCTGGTGCATCGGAATCTAATACAGGTCTCCCAGGAGACGCTCTAAGCACAAAATCTTCGAAGATTCACACTACTTGTGCTTAAGTTGGCATTGTGAGTTTTGTATCCATTTCCGATGCAATTTCGGTGCTTCATGGTCAATGTGAACGTGCAAGTGATACAGTAAACCTGCACAAGAGCATCGGAATCTATTACTGGTCTGCCAGGAGCCGCTCCCACCACAAACTCTTAGAAGATACGCTCTTCTTGTACTTAAGTCGGCATTGTGCTTTTTGTATTGAATCCCAATGCAATTTCTGTGTTTCATACACAATGTGAAGGGCCAAGGGATACAGGAAACCTGCACTGGTGCATCTTAATCTAATATTGGTCTTCCACAAGCCGCTGAAAGCACAAACTCCAAGAGGATTCATTCTTCTTGTACTTAAGTCGGCATTGTCCATTTGTATTCAATCGCGATGCACATTCTGTGTTTCATGGTCAATGTGAAGTTTCAAATGATACAGTCAACATGCACTGGTGCATCGGAATCTAAAACTGGTCGCCCAGGAGCCGCTCAAAGCACAAACTCTTAGAAGATGCACTCTTCTTGTACTTATGTCGGTATTGTGCACTTTGTATTCAATCCCGATGCAATTTCTATGTTTCATGGTCAATGAGAATGTCCAAGAGATTCAGTAAACCTGCACTGGTTCATCGGAATCTAATACTGGTCTCCCATGAGCCGCACAAATCACAAATTCTTAGAATATTCACTGTTCTTGTGCATAAGTCGGCATTGTGCACTTTGTATTCAATCCCGATGCGATTTCCGTGTTTCATGGTCAATGTGAAGGTGAAAGGATACAGTATAGGTGCACTGGTGCATCGGAATCTAATACTGGTCTCTCAGGAGCCGCTCCAACAACAAACTCTTAGAAAATTCACCTTTTTGTACTTAAGACGGCATTGTCCCTATTTTATTCAATCCCGATGCAATTTCTGTGTTTCGTGGTCAATGTGAAGGTCACAGGGATATAGCAAAATTGCACTGGTGCATCGGAATCTAATACAGGTCTCCCAGGAGACGCTCAAAGCACAAACCCTTCGAAGATTCACACTACTTGTGCTTAAGTTGGCATTGTGAGTTTTGTATTCAATCCCGATGCAAGTTCTGTGTTTCATGGTCAATGTGAAGGTCCAAGGGATACAGTAAATCTTCACAGGTGCATCGGAATGTAATACTGGCTTTCCAGGAGCCGCTCAAAGCACAAATTAGAAGATTCACTCTTCTTCTACTTAAGACAGCATTGTGCCTTATGTATTTAATCCCGATGCAATATCTGCAAATCATGGTCAATGTGGAGGTCCAAATGATACAGTCAACCTGCACTGGTGCATCGGAATCTAATACTGGTCTCCCTGGTGCCGCTGAAAGCACAAACTCCTAGAGGATATATTCTTCTTGTACTTAAGTCGGCATTGACCCTTTTTTATTCAATCCCGATGCAATTTCTGTGTTTCATGCTCAATGTGTAGGTTCAAATTTTTTAGTCAACCCACACTGGTGCATCGGAATCTAATACTGGTCTCTCATAAGCCGCTTAAAGCACAAACTCTTAAAAGATTCACTCTTCTTGTACTTAAGTCGGCATTGTGCCTGTTGTATTCAATCCCGATGTGATTCCTGTGTTTCATGGTCAATGTGAAGCTCCAAGGGATACAGTAAACCTGCACTTGTGCATCGCAATCTAATACAGGTCTCTCAGGAGCCGCTCAAACCACAAACTCTTAGAAAATTCACCTTCTTGTACTTAAGTCGGCATTGTCCCTATTGTATTCACTCCCGATGGAATTTCTGTTATTCGTGGTCAATGTGAAGGTCCAAGAGTTTCAGTAATCCTGCACTGGTGCATCGGAATCTAATACTGGTCTCCCAGGAGCCGCTGAAGACACAAACTCTTAAAAGATTCACTCTTCTTGTACTTAAGTAGGCATTGTGCTTTTTGTATTGAATCCCGATGCAATTTCTGTGTTTCATAGTCAATGTGAAGGTCCAAATGATGCAATCAACCTGCACTGGTGCATCGGAATCAACTACTGGTCTCCCAGGAACTGCTCAAAGCACAAACTCTTCGAAGATTCACCCTTCTTGTACAGAAGTCTTTATTATGCATATTGTATTCAATCCCGATGGAATATCTATGTTTCATGTTCAATGAGAATGTCCAAGGGATACAGTAAACCTGCACTGGTTCATCGGAATCTAATGCTGGTCTCCCATGAGCCGCTCAACCCCAAACTCTTAGAAGATTCACTCTTCTTGTATATTAGTCGTCATTGTGCCTTTTGTATTCAATCCCGATGCGATGTCTGTGTTTAATGGTCAATTTGAAGGTCAAAGGGATACAGTAAACATGCTCTGGTGCATCGGAATCTAGTACAGGTCTCCCAGGAGACGCTCTAAGCACAAAATCTTCGAAGATTCACATTACTTGTGCTTATGTTGGCATTGTGAGTTTTGTATCCATTTCATTTGCAATTTCGGTGTTTCATGGTCAATGTGAAGGTCCAAGGGATACAGTAAACCTGCACAAGAGCATCGGAATCTATTACTGGTCTGCCAGGACCCGCTCCAACCACAAACTCTTAGAAGATACGCTCTTCTTGTACTTATGTCGGCATTGTGCTTTTTGTATTCAATCCCAATGCAATTTCTGTGTTTCATACACAATGTGAAGGTCCAAGGGATACAGTAAACCTGCACTGGTGCATCGGAATCTGATACTGGTCTCCCAGGAGTCGCTCAAAGCACAAACTCTTAGAAGATTCACTCATCTTGTACTTATGTCGCCATTGTCCCTTTTGTATTGAATCCCGATGCAATTTCTGTATTTCATGGTCAATGTGAAGTTCCATGGGATACAGTAAACCTGCACTAGTGCATCGGAATCTAAAACTGGTCTGCCAGGACCCGCTGCAACCACAATTTTTTAGAAGATTCACTCTTCTAGTACTTAAATCGGAATTGTGCCTTTTGTATTCAATCCCGAAGCGATATCTGTGTTTCTTGGACAATGTGAAGGTCCAAGGGATACAGTATACCTGCACAGGTGCATCGGAATCTAATACTGGTCTCCGAGGAGCCGCTGAAAACACAGGCTCCTTGAGGATTCATTCTTCTTGCAGTTATGTCGGCATTGTCCCTTTTGTATTCATTCCCGATGCAATTTCTGTGATTCATGGTCAATGTGAAGGTCCAAGGGTTACAGCAAATCTGCACTGGTGCATCGGAATCTAATACTGGTCTCTCAGGAACAGCGAAAACCACAAACTGTTAGAAAATTCACCTTCTTGTACTTAAGTCGGCATTGTGCCATTTGTATTCAATCCCGATGAAATTTCTGTCTATCATAGTCAATGTGAAGGTCCAAATGACACAGTAAACCTGCACTGGTACTTCGGAATCTAAAACTGGTCTCTCAGGAGCCGCTCAAACCACAAACTCTTAGAAAATTCACCTTCTTGTACTTAAGTCGGCATTGTGCCTTTTGTATTCAATCCCGATGCAATTTCTGTGATTCGTGGTCAATGTGAAGGTCCAAGGGGTACAGTAATCCTGCACTGGTGCATCGGAAACTATTACTGGTCTCCCAGGAGCCGCTGAAGTCACAAACACTTAGAAGATTCACCCTTCTTGTACTTGAGTCGGCATTGTGCATTTTGTATTCAATCCCGATGCAATTTCTGTCTTTCATAGTCAATGTGAAGGTCCAAATGGTACACTAAAACCTGAACTGGTGCTTCGGAATCTAAAACTGGTCTCTCAGGAGCCGCTCAAACCACAAACTCTTAGAAAATTCACCTTCTTGTACTTAAGTCGGCATTGTCCATTTTGTATTCAATCCCAATGCAATTTCTGTGTTTAATGGTCAATGTGAAGGTCAGAGGGAAAGGGTAAACGTGCTCTGGTGCATCGGAATGTAATACTGGTCTCCTAGGAGCTGCTCAAAGAACAAACTCCAAGAGGATTCATTTTTCTTGTACTTTTGTCGGCATTGTCCCTTTTGTATTCAATCCAGATGCAATTTCTGTGTTTCATGGTCAATGTGAAGGTCCAAGGGATACAGTAAACCTGCACTGGTGCAGCGGAATATAGTACTGGTCTGCCAGGAGCCGCTCCAACCACAAACTATTAGAAGATTCACTCTTCTTGTACTTAAGTCGGCATTGTGCCTTTTGTATTCAATCCCGATGCAATTTCTTTGTTTCATACACAATGTGAGGGTCCAAGGGATACAGTAAACCTGCACTGGTGCATCGGAATGTAATACTCGTCTCCCAGGAGCCGCTCAAAGCACAAACTCTAAGAAGATTCACTCTTCTTGTACGTAAGTCGGCATTGTGCGTTTAGTATTCAATCCCGATGCAATGTCTGTGTTGCATGGTCAATGTGAAGGTCCAAGGGATACAGTTGACCTGCACTGGTGCATTGGAATCTAATACTGGTCTCCCATGAGCCGCTCAAACCACAAATTCTTAGAAGATTCACTCTTCTTGTACTTAAGTCGGCATTGCCCCTTTTGCATTCAATCCCGATGCAATATCTATGTTTCATGGTCAATGGGAAGGTCCAAGGGATGCAGAAAACCTGCACTGGTGCATCGCAATCTAATATTGGTCTCCCAGGAGCCGCTGAAAACACAAACTCCAAGAGGATTCATTCTTCTTGTACTTTAGCCGGCATTGTATATTTGTATTCAATCCCGATGCACATTCTGTGTTTCATGGTCAATGTGAACTTCCAGATGGTACAGTCAACCTGCACTGGTGCATCGGAATCTAAAACTGGTCTCCCAGGAGCCGCTCAAAGCACAAACTCTTAGAAGATTCACTCTTCTTGTACGTAAGTCGGCATTGTGCGTTTAGTATTCAATCCCGATGCAATTTCCGTGTTCCATGGTCAATGTGAAGGTCCAAGGGATACTGTTGACCTGCACTGGTGCATTGAAATATAATACTGGTCTCCCACGAGCCGCTCAAACCACATATTCTTAGAAGATTCACTCTTCTTGTACTTAAATCGGCATTGCCCCTTTTGTATTAAATCCCGATGCAATATCTATGTTTCATGGTCAATGTGAAGGTCCAAATGACACAGTCAACCTGCACTGGTTCATCGGAATCTTGTACTGGTCTCCCATGAGCCGCACAAACCACCAATTCTTAGAATATTCACTGTTCTTGTGCTTAAGTCGGAGTTGTGCACTTTGTATTCAATCCCGATGCGATTTCCGTGTTTCATGGTCGATGTGAAGGTGAAAGGGATACAGTATAGGTGCACTGGTGCATCGGAATCTAATACTGGTCTCTCAGGAGCCGCTCCAACAACAAACTCTTAGAAAATTCACCTTTTTGTACTTAAGACGGCATTGTCCCTATTTTATTCAATCCCGATGCAATGTCTGTGTTTCGTGGTCAATGTGAAGGTCAAAGGCATACAGCAACGTGCACTGGTGCATCGGAATCTAATACAGGTCTCCCAGGAGAGGCTCAAAGCACAAACCCTTCGAAGATTCACACTACTTGTGCTTAAGTTGGCATTGTGAGCTTTGTGTTCAATCCCGATGCAAGTTCTGTGTTTCATGGTCAATGTGAAGGTCCAAGGGATACACTAAACCTTCACACGTGCATCGGAACGTAATACTGGGTTTCCAGGAGCCGCTCAAAGCACAAAATCTTAGAAGATTCACTCTACTTGTACTTAAGTCAGCATTGTGCCTTATGTATTTAATCCCGATGCAATATCTGTAAATCATGGTCAATGTGGAGGTCCAAATGATACAGTCAACCTGCACTGGTGCATCGGAATGTAATACTGGTCTACCTGGAGCCGCTGAAAGCACAAACTCCTAGAGGATATATTCTTCTTGTACTTAAGTCGTCATTGTCCCTTTTTTATTCAATCCCGATGCAATTTGTGTGTTTCATGCTCAATGTGTAGGTCCAAATTTTTCAGTCAACCCACACTGGTGCATCGCAATCTAATACTGGTCTCTCATAAGCCGCTCAAAGCACAATCTCTTAAAAGATTCACTCTTCTTGTACTTAAGTCGACATTGTCCCTATTGTATTCACACCCGATGGAATTTCTGTGATTGGTGGTCAATATGAAGGTCCAAGAGTTTCAGTAATCCTGCACTGGTGCATCGAAATCTAATACTGGTCTCCCAGGAGCCGCTGAAGACACAAACTCTTAGAAGATTCACTCTTTTGTTGTACTTAAGTAGGCATTGTGCATTTTGTATTGAATCCCGATTCAATTTCTGTGTTTCATAGTCAATGTGAAGGTCCAAATGATGCAGTCAACCTGCACTGGTGCATCGGAATCAACTACTGGTCTCCCAGGAGTTGCTCAAAGCACAAACTCTTCGAAGATTCACCCTTCTTGTACAGAAGTCTTTATTGTGCATATTGTATTCAATCCCGATGGAATATCTATGTTTCATGTTCAATGAGAATGTCCAAGGGATACAGTACACCTGCACTGGTTCATCGGAATCTAATGCTGGTCTCCCATGAGCCGCTCAAACCACAAACTCTTAGAAGATTCACTCTTCTTGTATATAAGTCGTCATTGTTCCTTTTGTATTCAATCCCGATGCGATGTCTGTGTTTAATGGTCAATTTGAAGGTCAAAGGGATACAGTAAACGTGCTCTGGTGCATCGGAATCTAATACTGGTCTCCCAGGAGTCGCTCAAAGCACAAACTCTTAGAAGATTCACTCATCTTCTACTTATGTCGGCATTGTCCCTTTTGTATTGAATCCCGATGCAATTTCTGTATTTCATGGTCAATGTAAAGCTCCATGGGATACAGTAAACCTGCACTAGTGCATCGGAATCTAATGCTGGTCTCCCATGAGCCGCTCAAACCACAAACTCTTAGAAGATTCACTCTTCTTGTATATAAGTCGTCATTGTGCCTTTTGTATTCAATCCCGATGCGATATCTGTGTTTCTTGGACAATGTGAAGGTCCAAGGGATACAGTATACCTGCACAGGTGCATCGGAATCTAATACTGGTCTCCCAGGAGCCGCTGAAAACACAAGCTCCTTGAGGATTCATTCTTCTTGCACTTAAGTTGTCATTGTCCCTTTTGTATTCATTCCCGATGCAATTTCTGTGATTCATGGTCAATGTGAAGGTCCATGGGTTACAGTAAATCTGCACTGGTGCATCGGAATCTAATACTGGTCTCTCAGGAACAGCGAAAACCACAAACTGTTAGAAAATTCACCTTCTTGTACTTAAGTCGGCAATGTCCCTTTTGTATTCAATCCCGATGTAATATCTGTGATTCGTGGTCAATGTGAAGGTCCAAGTGGTACAGTAATCCTGCGCTGGTGCATCGGAATCTGATACTGGTCTCCGAGGAACCGCTGAAGTCACAAACACTTAGAAGATTCACCCTTCTTGTACTTATGTCGGCATTGTGCCTTTTGTATTCAATCCCGATGCGATCTCTGTGTTTCTTGGTCAATGTGAAGGTCCAAGGGATACAGTATACCTGCACAGGTGCATCGGAATCTAATACTGGTCTCCCAGGAGCCGCTGAAAGCACAAACTCCAAGAGGATTCATTTTTCTTGTACTTTAGTCGGCATTGTCCCTTTTGTATTCAATCCAGATGCAATTTCTGTGTTTCATGGTCAATGCGAAGGTCCAAGGGATACAGTAAACCTGCCCTGGTGCATCGGAATTTAATACTGATCTCCCAGGGGCGGCTCAAACCACAAACTCTTAAAAGATTCACTCTTCTTGTACGTAAGTCGGCATTGTGCGTTTAGTATTCAATCCTGATGCAATTTCTGTAGTTTGTGGTCGATGTGAAGGTCCAAGGGATACAGTTGACCTGCACTGTTGCATTGGAATCTAAAACAGGTCTCCCATGAGCCGCTCAAACCACAAATTCTTAGAAGATTCACTCTTCTTGTACTTAAGTCGGCATTGTGCGTTTAGTATTCAATCCCGATGCAATATTTATGTTGCATGGACAATGGGAAGGTCCAAGGGATACAGAAAACCTGCACTGGTGCATCGGAATCTAACATTGGTCTCCCAGGAGCCGCTGAAAGCACAAACTCCAAGAGGATTCATTCTTCTTGTACTTTAGTCGGCATTGTCCATTTGTATTCAATCCCGATGCACATTCTGTGTTTCATGGTCAATGTGAAGTTCCAAATGATACAGTCAACCTGCACTGGTGCATCGGAATCTAAAACTGGTCTCCCAGGAGCCGCTCAAAGCACAAACTCTTAGAAGATTCACTCTTCTTGTACTTAAGTCTGTATTGTGCACTTTGTATTCAATCCCGATGCAATTTCTATGTTTCATGGTCAATGAGAATGTCCAAGGGATTCAGTAAACCTGCACTGGTTCATCGGAATCTACACTCCTGGAAATGGAAAAAAGAACACATTGACACCGGTGTGTCAGACCCACCATACTTGCTCCGGTCACTGCGAGAGGGCTGTACAAGCAATGATCACACGCACGGCACAGCGGACACACCAGGAACCGCGGTGTTGGCCGTCGAATGGCGCTAGCTGCGCAGCATTTGTGCACCGCCGCCGTCAGTGTCAGCCAGTTTGCCGTGGCATACGGAGCTCCATCGCAGCCTTTAACACTGGTAGCATGCCGCGACAGCGTGGACGTGAACCGTATGTGCAGTTGACGGACTTTGAGCGAGGGCGTATAGTGGGCATGCGGGAGGCCGGGTGGACGTACCGCCGAATTGCTCAACACGTGGGGCGTGAGGTCTCCACAGTACATCGATGTTGTCGCCAGTGGTCGGCGGAAGGTGCACGTGCCCGTCGACCTGGGACCGGACTGCAGCGACGCACGGATGCACGCCAAGACCGTAGGATCCGACGCAGTGCCGTAGGGGACCGCACCGCCACTTCCCAGCAAATTAGGGACACTGTTGCTCCTGGGGTATCGGCGAGGACCATTCGCAACCGTCTCCATGAAGCTGGGCCACGGTCCCGCACACCGTTAGGCCGTCTTCCGCTCACGCCCCAACATCGTGCAGCCCGCCTCCAGTGGTGTCGCAACAGGCGTGAATGGAGGGACGAATGGAGACGTGTCGTCTTCAGCGATGAGAGTCGCTTCTGCCTTGGTGCCAATGATGGTCGTATGCGTGTTTGGCGCCGTGCAGGTGAGCGCCACAATCAGGACTGCATACGACCGAGGCACACAGGGCCAACACCCGGCATCATGGTGTGGGGAGCGATCTCCTACACTGGCCGTACACCACTGGTGATCGTCGAGGGGACACTGAATAGTGCACGGTACATCCAAACCGTCATCGAACCCATTTTTCTACCATTCCTAGACCAGCAAGGGAACTTGCTGTTCCAACAGGACATTGCACGTCCGCATGTATCCCGTGCCACCCAACGTGCTCTAGAAGGTGTAAGTCAACTACCCTGGCCAGCAAGATCTCCGGATCTGTCCCCCATTGAGCATGTTTGGAACTGGATGAAGCGTCGTCTCACGCGGTCTGCACGTCCAGCACGAACGTTGGTCCAACTGAGGCGCGAGGTGGAAATGGCATGGCAAGCCGTTCTACAGGACTACATCCAGCATCTCTACGATCGTCTCCATGGGAGAATAGCAGCCTGCATTGCTGCGAAAGGTGGATATACACTGTACTAGGGCCGACATTGTGCATGCTCTGTTGCCTGTGTCTATGTGCCTGTGGTTCTGTCAGAGTGATCATGTGATGTATCTGACCCCAGGAATGTGTCAATATAGTTTCCCCTTCCTGGGACAATGAATTCACGGTGTTCTTATTTCAATTTCCAGGAGTGTAATACTGGTCTCCCATGATCCGCACAAACCACAAATTCTTAGAATATTCACTGTTCTTGTGCTTATGTCGGCATTGTGCACTTTGTATTCAATCCCGATGCGATTTCCGTGTTTCATGGTCAATGTGAAGGTGAAAGGGATACAGTAAAGGTGCACTGGTGCATCGGAATCTAATACTGGTCTCTCAGGAGCCGCTCCAACAACAAACTCTTAGAAAATTCACCTTTTTGTACTTAAGACTGCACTGTATCTATTTTATTCAATCCCGATGCAATTTCTGTGTTTCGTGGTCAATGTGAAGGTCAAAGGGATACAGCAAACGTGCACTGGTGCATCGGAATCTAATACAGGTCTCCCAGGAGACGCTCAAAGCACAAACCCTTCGAAGATTCACACTACTTGTGTTTAAGTTGGCATTGTGAGTTTTGTGTTCAATCCCTATGCAAGTTCTGTGTTTCATGGTCAAAGTGAAGGTCCAAGAGATTCAGTAATCCTGAACTTGTGCATCGGAATCTAATACTGGTCTCCCAGGAGCCGCTGAAGACACAAACTCTTAGAAGATTCACTCTTCTTGTACTTAAGTAGGCATTGTGCATTTTGTATTGAATCCCGATCCAATTTCTGTGTTTCATAGTCAATGTGAAGGTCCAAATGATGCAGTCAACCTGCACTGGTGCATCGGAATCAACTACTGGTCTCCCAGGAGCTGCTCAAAGCACAAACTCTTCGAAGATTCACCCTTCTTGTACAGAAGTCTTTATTGTGAATATTGTATTCAATCCCGATGGAATATCTATGTTTCATGTTCAATGAGAATGTCCAAGGGATACAGTAAACCTGCACTGCTTCATCGGAATCTAATGCTGTTCTCCCATGAGCCGCTCAAACCACAAACTCTTAGAAGATTCACTCTTCTTGTATATAAGTCGTCATTGTGCCTTTTGTATTCAATCCCGATGCGATGTCTGTGTTTAATGGTCAATTTGAAGGTCAAAGGGATACAGTGAACGTGCTCTAGTGCATCGAATTCTAATACAGGTCTCCCAGGAGACGCTCTAAGCACAAAATCTTCGAAGATTCACACTACTTGTGCTTAAGTTGGCATTGTGAGTTTTGTATCCATTTCGGATGCAATTTCGGTATTTCATGGTCAATGTGAAGGTCCAAGGGATACAGTAAACCTGCACAAGAGCATCGGAATCTATTACTGGTCTTCCAGGACCCGATCCAACCACAAACTCTTAGAAGATATGCTCTTCTTGTACTTAAGTCGGCATTGTGCTTTTTGTATTCAATCCCAATGCAATTTCTGTGTTTCCTACACAATGTGAAGGTCCAAGGGATACAGTAAACCTGCACTGGTGCATCGGAATCTAATACTGGTCTCCCAGGAGCCGCTCAAAGCACAAACTCTTAGAAGATTCACTCATCTTGTACTTCAGTCGGCATTGCCTTTTTTATTGAATCCCGATGCAATTTCTGTATTTCATGGTCAATGTGAAGTTCCATGGGATACAGTAAACCTGCACTAGTGCATCGGAATCTAATACTGGTCTGGCAGGGGCGCTTCAACCACAAACTTTTAGAAGATTCACTCTTCATGTACTTAAATCGGCATTGTGTATTTTGTATTCAATCCCGATGCGATCTCTGTGTGTCTTGGTCAATGTGAAGGTCCAAGGGATACAGTATACCTGCACAGGTGCATCGGAATGTAATACTGGTCTCTCAGGAACAGCAAAAACCACAAACTGTTAGAAAATTCACCTTCTTGTACTTAAGTCGGCAATGTCCCTTTTGTATTCAATCCCGATGCAATATCTGTGATTCGTGGTCAATGTGAAGGTCCAAGGGGTACAGTAATCCTGCACTGGTGCATCAGAATCTAATACTGGTCTCCCAGGAGCCGCTGAAGTCACAAACACTTAGAAGATTCACCCTTCTTGTACTTAAGTCGGCATTGTGCGTTTTGTATTCAATCGCGATGCAATTTCTGTCTTTCGTAGTCAATGTGAAGGTCCAAATGATACAGTAAACCTGCACTGGTGTTTCGGAATCTAAATCTGGTGTCTCAGGAGCCGCTCAAAACACAAACTCTTAGAAAATTCACCTTCTTGTACTTAAGTCGGCATTGTCCATTTTGTATTCAATCCCGATGC
The DNA here is from genome assembly GCF_021461385.2 of Schistocerca piceifrons. Lineage (NCBI taxonomy): Eukaryota > Metazoa > Arthropoda > Insecta > Orthoptera > Acrididae > Schistocerca > Schistocerca piceifrons. Next base: position 842,859,335 of record NC_060141.1, read on the forward strand.
GATTTCTGTGTTTAATGGTCAATGTGAAGGTCAGAGGGATACAGTAAACGTGCTCTGGTGCATCGGAATGTAATACTGGGCTCCCAGGAGCCGTTCAAAGCACAAACTCCAAGAGGATTCATTTTTCTTGTACTTTAGTCGGCATTGTCCCTTTTGTATTCAAACCAGATGCAATTTCTGTGTTTCATGGTCAATGTGAAGGTCCAAGGGATGCAGTAAACCTGCACTGGTGCATCGGAATATAATACTGGTCTACCAGGAGCCGCTCCAACCACAAACTATTAGAAGATTCACTCTTCTTGTACTTAAGTCGGCATTGTGCCTTTTGTATTCAATCCCGATGCAATTTCTGTGTTTCATACACAATGTGAAGGTCCAAGGGATACAGTAAACCTGCACTGGTGCATTGGAATGTAATACTGGTCTCCCAGGAGCCGCTCAAAGCACAAACTTCAATCCCGATGCAATTTCTGTGTTTCATGGTCAACGTGAAGTTCCAAGGGATACAGTAAACCGGCGTTGGTGCATCGGAATCTAATACTGGTCTGGCAGGGGCGTTCCAACCACAAACTTTTAGAAGATACACTCTTCTTGTACTTAAATCGGCATTGTGCCTCTTGTATTCAATCCCGATGCGATTTCTGTGTTTCATGGTCAATGTGAAGGTCCAAGGGATACAGTAAACCTGCACTGGTGCAACGGAATCTGATACTGGTCTCCCAGGAGCCGCTGAAAGCACAAACTCCAAGAGGATTCATTTTTCTTGTACTTTAGTCGGCATTGTCCCTTTTGTATTCAATCCAGATGCAATTTCTGTGTTTCATGGTCAATGCGAAGGTCCAAGGGATACAGTAAACCTGCACTGGTGCATCGGAATTTAATACTGGTCTCCCGGGGGCCGCTCAAAAAACAGACTCTTCTTGTACGTAAGTCGGCATTGTGCGTTTAGTATTCAATCCCGATGCAATTTCTGTGTTTCATGGTCAATGTGAAGGTTCAAGGGATACAGTTGACCTGCACTGGTGCATTGGAATCTAATACTGGTCTCCCATGAGCCGCTCAAACCACAAATTCTTAGAAGATTCACTCTTCTTGTACTTAAGTCAGCATTGCCCCTTTTGTATTCAATCCCGATGCAATATCTATGTTTCATGGTCAATGGGAAGGTCCAAGGGATACAGAAAACCTGCACTGGTGCATTGGAATCTAATATTGGTCTCCCACGAGCCGCTGAAAGCACAAACTCCAAGAGGATTCATTCTTCTTGTGCTTAAGTCGGCATTGTGCACATTGTATTCAATCCCGATGCGATTTCCGTGTTTCATGGACAATGTGAAGGTGAGAGGGTTACAGTATAGGTGCACTGGTGCATCGGAATCTAATACTGGTCTCTCAGGAGCCGCTCCAACAACAAACTCTTAGAAAATTCACCTTTTTGTACTTAAGACTGCATTGTATCTATTTTATTCAATCCTGATGCAATTTCTGTGTTTCGTGGTCAATGTGAAGGTTAAAGGTATACAGCAAACGTGCACTGGTGCATCGGAATCTAATACAGGTCTTCCAGGAGACGCTCAAAGCACAAACCCTTCGAAGATTCACACAACTTGTGCTTAAGTTGGCATTGTGAGCTTTGTGTTCAATCCCGATGCAAGTTCTGTGTTTCATGGTCAATGTGAAGGTCCAAGGGATACAGTAAACCTTCACAGGTGCATCGGAATGTAATACTGGGTTTCCAGGAGCCGCTCAAAGCACAAAATCTTAGAAGATTCACTCTACTTGTACTTAAGTCAGCATTGTGCCTTGTGTATTTAATCCCGATGCAATATCTGTAAATCATGGTCAATGTGGAGGTCTAAATGATACAGTCAACCTGCACTGGTGCATCGGAATCTAATACTGGTCTCCCTAGAGCCGCTGAAAGCACAAACTCTTAAAAGATTCACTCTTCTTGTACTTAAGTCGGCATTGTGCCTGTTGTATTCAATCCCGATGTGATTCCCGTGTTTCATGGTCAATGTGAAGGTCCAAGGGATACAGTAAACCTGCACTTGTGCATCGGAGTCTAATACAGGTCTCTCAGGAGCCGCTCAAACCACAAACTCTTAGAAAATTCACCATCTTGTACTTAAGTCGGCATTGTATCTATTGTATTCACTCCCGATGGAATTTCTGTGATTCGTTGTCAATGTGTAGGTCCAAGAGTTTCAGTAATCCTGCACTGGTGCATCGGAATCTAATACTGGTCTCCGAGGAGCCGCTGAAGACACAAATTCTTAGAAGATTCACTCTCCTTGTACTTAAGTAGACATTGTGCATTTTGTATTGATTCCCGATGCAATTTCTGTGTTTCATAGTCAATGTGAAGGTCCAAATGATGCAGTCAACCTGCACTGGTGCATCGGAATCAACTACTGGTCTCCCAGGAGCTGCTCAAAGCACAAACTCTTCGAAAATTCACCCTTCTTGTACAGAAGTCTTTATTGTGCATATTGTATTCAATCCCGATGGAATATCTATGTTTCATGTGCAATGAGAATGTCCAAGGGATACAGTAAACCTGCACAAGAGCATCGGAATCTATTACTGGTCTGCCAGGAGCCGCTCCAACCACATATTCTTAGAAGATACGCTCTTCTTGTACTCAAGTCGGCATTGTGATTTTTGTATTCAATCCCAATGCAATTTCTGTGTTTCATACACAATGTGAAGGTCCAAGGGATACAGTAAACCTGCTCTGGTGCATCGGAATCTAATACTGGTCTCCCAGGAGTCGCTCAAAGCACAAACTCTTAGAAGATTCACTCATCTTGTACTTATGTCGGCATTGTCCTTTTGTATTGAATCCCGATGCAATTTCTGTATTTCATGGTCAATGTGAAGTTCCATGGGATACAGTAAACCTGCACTAGTGCATCGGAATCTAAAACTGGACTGCCAGGAGCCGCTCCAACCACAATTTTTTAGAAGATTCACTCTTCTAGTACTTAAATCGGAATTGTGCCTTTTGTATTCAATCCCGATGCGATATCTGTGTTTCTTGGACAATGTGAAGGTCCAAGGGATACAGTATACCTGCACAGGTGCATCGGAATCTAATACTGATCATGGGAGCCGCTGAAAACACAAGCTCCTTGAGGATTCATTCTTCTTGCACTTAAGTCGGCATTGTCCCTTTTGTATTCATTCCCGATGCAATTTCTGTGATTCATGGTCAATGTGAAGGTCCAAGGGTTACAGTAAATCTGCACTGGTGCATCGGAATCTAATGCTGGTCTCTCAGGGACAGCTAAAACCACAAACTGTTAGAAAATTCACCTTCTTGTACTTAAGTTGGCATTGTGACATTTGTATTCAATCCCGATGAAATTTCTGTCTTTCATAGTCAATGTGAAGGTTCAAATGATACAGTAAACCTGCACTGGTGCTTCGGAATCTAAAACTGGTCTCTCAGGAGCCGCTCAAACCACAAACTCTTAGAAAATTCACCTTCTTGTACTTAAGTCGGCATTGTGCCTTTTGTATTCAATCCCGATGCAATTTCTGTGATTCGTGGTCAATGTGAAGGTCCAAGGGATACAGCAAACCTGCACTGGTGCATCGGAAACTCTTACTGGTCTCCCAGGAGCCGCTGAAGTCACAAACACTTAGAAGATTCACCCTTCTTCTACTTGAGTCGGCATTGTGCGTTTTGTATTCAATCCGAATGCAATTTCTGTCTTTCATAGTCAATGTGAAGGTCCAAATGATACAGTAAACCTGCACTGGTGCTTCGGAATCTAAAACTGGTCTCTCAGGAGCCGCTCAAGCCACAAACTCTTAGAAAATTCACCTTCTTGTACTTAAGTCGGCATTGTCCATTTTGTATTCAATCCCGATGCAATTTCTGTGTTTAATGGTCAATTTGAAGGTCAGAGGGAAAGGGTAAACGTGCTCTGGTGCATCGGAATGTAATACTGGTCTCCTAGGAGCCGCTCAAAACACAAACTCCAAGAGGATTCATTTTTCTTGTACTTTTGTCGGCATTGTCCCTTTTGTATTCAATCCAGATGCAATTTCTGTGTTTCATGGTCAATGTGAAGGTCCAAGGGATACAGTAAACCTGCACTGGTGCATCGGAATATAGTACTGGTCTGCCAGGAGCCGCTCCAACCACAAACTATTAGAAGATTCACTCTTCTTGTACTGAAGTCGGCATTGTGCCTTTTGTATTCAATCCCGATGCAATTTCTTTGTTTCATACACAATGTGAAGGTCCAAGGGATACAGTAAACCTGCACTGGTGCTTCGGAATGTAATACTGGTCTCACAGGAGCCGCTCAAAGCACAAACTCTAAGAAGATTCACTCTTCTTGTACTTATGTCGGCATTGACCCTTTTGTATTCAATCCCGATGCAATTTCTGTATTTCATGGTCAATGTGAAATTCCAAGGGATACAGTAAACCTGCACTGGTGCATCGGAATCTAATACTGGTCTGGCAGGGGCCGCTTCAACCACAAACTTTTAGAAGATTCACTCTTCTTGTACTTAAATCGGCATTGTGCCTTTTGTATTCAATCCAGATGCAATTTCTGTGTTTCATGGTGAATGTGAAGGTCCAAGGGATACAGTTGACCTGCACTTGTGCATTGGAATCTAATACTGGTCCCCCATGAGCCGCTCAAACCACAAATTCTTAGAAGATTCACTCTTCCTTTACTTAAATCGGCATTGCCCCTTTTGTATTAAATCCCGAAGCAATATCTATGTTTCATGGTCAATGTGAAGGTCCAAATGATACAGTCAACCTGCACTGGTTCATCGGAATCTTGTACTGGTCTCCCATGAGCCGCACAAACCACCAATTCTTAGAATATTCACTGTTCTTGGGCTTATGTCGGCATTGTGCACTTTGTATTCAATCCCGATGCGATTTCCGTGTTTCATGGTCAATGTGAAGGTGAAAGGGATACAGGATAGGTGCACTGGTGGATCGGAATCTAATACTGGTCTCTCAGGAGCCGCTCCAACAACAAACTCTTAGAAAATTCACCTTTTTGTACTTAAGACGGTATTGTCCCTATTTTATTCAATCCCGATGCAATGTCTGTGTTTCGTGGTCAATGTGAAGGTCAAAGGGATACAGAAAACGTGCACTGGTGCATCGGAATCTAATACAGGTCTCCCAGGAGATGCTCAAAGCACAAACCCTTCGAAGATTCACACTACTTGTGCTTAAGTTGGCATTGTGAGCTTTGTGTTCAATCCCGATGCAAGTTCTGTGTTTCATGGTCAATGTGAAGGTCCAAGGGATACAGTAAACCTTCACACGTGCATCGGAATGTAGTACTGGGTTTCCAAGAGCCGCTCAAAGCACAAAATCTTAGAAGATTCACTCTACTTGTCCTTAAGTCAGCATTGTGCCTTATGTATTTAATCCCGATGCAATATCTGTAAATCATGGTCAATGTGGAGGTCCAAATGATACAGTCAACCTGCACTGGTGCCACGGAATCTAATAATGGTCTCCCTGGAGCCGCTGAAAACACAAACTCCTAGAGGATATATTCTTCTTGTACTTAAGTCGGCATTGTCCCTTTTTTATTCAACCCGATGCAATTTGTGTGTTTCATGCTCAATGTGTAGGTTCAAATTTTTCGGTCAACCCACACTGGTGCATCGGAATCTAATACTGGTCTCTCATAAGCCGCTCAAAGCACAAACTCTTAAAAGATTCACTCTTCTTGTACTTAAGTCGGCATTGTGCCTGTTGCATTCAATCCCGATGTGATTCCTGTGTTTCATGGTCAATGTGAAGTTCCAAGGGATACAGTCAACCTGCACTTGTGCATCGGAATCTAATACAGGTCTCTCAGGAGCCGATCAAACCACAAACTCTTAGAAAATTCACCTTCTTGTACTTAAGTCGGCATTGTGCCTTTTGTATTCAATCCCGATGCAATTTCTGTGATTCGTGGTCAATGTGAAGGTCCAAGAGTTTCAGTAATCCTGCACTGGTGCATCGGAATCTAATACTGGTCTCCCAGGAGCCGCTGAAGACACAAACTCTTAGAAGATTCACTCTTCTTGTACTTAAGTAGGCATTGTGCATTTTGTATTAAACCCGATGCAATTTCTGTGTTTCATAGTCAATGTGAAGGTCCAAATGATGCAGTCAACCTGCACTGGTGCATCGGAATCAACTACTGGTCTCCCAGGAGCTGCTCAAAGCACAAACTCTTCGAAGATTCACCCTTCTTCTACAGAAGTCTTTATTGTGCATATTGTATTCAATCCCGATGGAATATCTATGTTTCATGTTCAATGAGAATATCCAAGGGATACAGTAAACCTGCACTGGTTCATCGGAATCTAATGCTGGTCTCCCATGAGCCGCTCAAACCACAAACTCTTAGAAGATTCACTCTTCTTGTATATAAGTCGTCATTGTGCCTTTTGTATTCAATCCCGATGCGATGTCTGTGTTTAATGGTCAATTTGAAGGTCAAAGGGATACAGTAAACGTGCTCTGGTGCATCGGAATCTAATACAGGTCTCCCAGGAGACGTTCTAAGCACAAAATCTTCGAAGATTCACATTACTTGTGCTTAAGTTGGCATTGTGAGTTTTGTAACCATTTCCGATGCAATTTCTGTGTTTCATGGTCAATGTGAAGGTCCAAGGGATACAGTAAACCTGCACTGGTGCATCGGAATCTAATACTGGTCTCCCAGGAGTCGCTCAAAGCACAAACTCTTAGAAGATTCACTCATCTTGTACTTATGTCGGCATTGTCCCTTTTGTATTGAATCCCGATGCAATTTCTGTATTTCATGGTCAATGTGAAGTTCCATGGGATACAGTAAACCTGCACTAGTGCATCGGAATCTAATACTGGTCTGCCAGGAGCCGCTCCAACCACAAACTTTTAGAAGATTCAGTCTTCTAGTACTTAAATCGGAATTGTGCCTTTTGTATTCAATCCCGATGCGATATCTGTGTTTCTTGGACAATGTGAAGGTCCAAGGGATACAGTATACCTGCACAGGTGCATCGGAATCTAATACTGGTCCCCCAGGAGCCGCTGAAAACACAAGCTCCTTGAGGATTCATTCTTCTTGCACTTAAGTCGGCATTGTGCCTTTTGTATTCATTCCCGATGCAATTTCTGTGATTCATGGTCAATGTGAAGGTCCAAGGGTTACAGTAAATCTGCACTTATGCATCGGAATCTAATACTGGTCTCTCAGGAACAGCTAAAACCACAAACTGTTAGAAAATTCACCTTCTTGTACTTAAGTCGGCATTGTGCCATTTGTATTCAATTCCGATGAAATTTCTGTCTTTCATAGTTAATGTGAAGGTCCAAATGATACAGTAAACCTGCACTGGTGCTTCGGAAACTAAAACTGGTCTCTTAGGAGCAGCTCAAACCACAAACTTTTAGAAAATTCACCTTCTTGTACTTAAGTCGGCATTGTGCCTTTTGTATTCAATCCCGATGCAATTTCTGTGATTCGTGGTCAATGTGAAGGTCCAAGGGGTACAGTTATCCTGCACTGGTGCATCGGAAACTATTACTGGTCTCCCAGGAGCCGCTGAAGTCACAAACACTTAGAAGATTCGCCCTTCTTGTACTTGAGTCGGCATTGTGCATTTTGTATTGAATCCCGATGCAATTTCTGTGTTTCATAGTCAATGTGAAGGTCCAAATAATGCAGTCAACCTGCACTGGTGCATCGGAATCTACTACAGGTCTCCCATGAGCCGCTCAAACCACAAACTCTTAGAAAATTCACCTTCTTGTACTTAAGTCGGCATTTTCCCTTTTGTATTCAATCCAGATGCAATTTCTGTGTTTCATGGTCAATGTGAAGGTCCAAGGGATACAGTAAACCTGGACTGGTGCATCGGAATATAGTACTGGTCTGCCAGGAGCCGCTCCAACCACAAACTATTAGAAGATTCACTCTTCTTGTACTGAAGTCGGCATTGTGCCTTTTGTATTCAATCCCGATGCAATTTCTTTGTTTCATACACAATGTGAAGGTCCAAGGGATACAGTAAACCTGCACTGGTGCATCGGAATGTAATACTGGTCTCCCAGGAGCCGCTCAAAGCACAAACTCTGAGAACATTCACTCTTCTTGTACTTATGTCGGCATTGACCCTTTTGTATTCAATCCCGATGCAATTTCTGTGTTTCATGGTCAATGTGAAATTCCAAGGGGTACAGTAAACCTGCACTGGTGCATCGGAATCTAATACTGGTCTGGCAGGGGCCGCTTCAACCACAAACTTTTAGAAGATTCACTCTTCTTGTACTTAAATCGGCATTGTGCCTTTTGTATTCAATCCCGATGCGATTTCTGTGTTTCATGGTCAATGTGAAGGTCCAACGGATACATTAAACCTGCACTGGTGCATCGGAATCTGATACTGGTCTCCCAGGAGCCGCTGAAAACACAAACTCCAAGAGGATTCATTTTTCTTGTACTTTAGTAGGCATTGTCCCTTTTGTATTCAATACAGATGCACATTCTGTGTTTCATAGACAATGCGAAGGTCCAAGGGATACAGTAAACCTGCACTGGTGCATCGGAATTTAATACAGGTCTCCCAGGGGCGGCTCAAACCACAAACTCTTAGAAGATTCACTCTTCTTGTACGTAAGTCGGCATTGTGCGTTTAGTATTCAATCCCGATGCTATTTCCGTGTTTCATGGTCAATGTGAAGGTCCAAGGGATACAGTAAACCTTCACACGTGCATCGGAATGTAATACTGGGTTTCCAGGAGCCGCTCAAAGCACAAAATCTTAGAAGATTCACTCTACTTGTACTTAAGTCAGCATTGTGCCTTGTGTATTTAATCCCGATGCAATATCTGTAAATCATGGTCAATGTGGAGGTCTAAATGATACAGTCAACCTGCACTGGTGCATTGGAATCTAATACTGGTCTCCCTAGAGCCGCTGAAAGCACAAACTCCTAGAGGATATATTCTTCTTGTACTTGAGTCGGCATTGTCCCTTTTTTGTTCAATCCCGATGCAATTTGTGTGTTTCATGCTCAATGTGTAGGTCCAAATTTTTCAGTCAACCCACACTGGCGCATCGGAATCTAATACTGGTCTCTCATAAGCCGCTCAAAGCACAAACTCTTAAAAGATTCACTCTTCTTGTACTTAAGTCGGCATTGTGCCTGTTGTATTCAATCCCGATGTGATTCCCGTGTTTCATGGTCAATGTGAAGGTCCAAGGGATACAGTAAACCTGCACTTGTGCATCGGAGTCTAATACGGGTCTCTCAGGAGCCGCTCAAACCACAAACTCTTAGAAAATTCACCTTCTTGTACTTAAGTCGGCATTGTATCTATTGTATTCACTCCCGATGGAATTTCTGTGATTCGTTGTCAATGTGTAGGTCCAAGAGTTTCAGTAATCCTGCACTGGTGCATCGGAATCTAATACTGGTCTCCCAGGAGCCGCTGAAGACACAAACTCTTAGAAGATTCACTCTCCTTGTACTTAAGTAGACATTGTGCATTTTGTATTGATTCCCGATGCAATTTCTGTGTTTCATAGTCAATGTGAAGGTCCAAATGATGCAGTCAACCTGCACTGGTGCATCGGAATCAACTACTGGTCTCCCAGGAGCTGCTCAAAGCACAAACTCTTCGAAAATTCACCCTTCTTGTACAGAAGTCTTTATTGTGCATATTGTATTCAATCCCGATGGAATATCTATGTTTCATGTTCAATGAGAATGTCCAAGGGATACAGTAAACCTGCACAAGAGCATCGGAATCTATTACTGGTCTGCCAGGAGCCGCTCCAACCACATATTCTTAGAAGATACGCTCTTCTTGTACTCAAGTCGGCATTGTGATTTTTGTATTCAATCCCAATGCAATTTCTGTGTTTCATACACAATGTGAAGGTCCAAGGGATACAGTAAACCTGCACTGGTGCATCGGAATCTAATACTGGTCTCCCAGGAGTCGCTCAAAGCACAAACTCTTAGAAGATTCACTCATCTTGTACTTATGTCGGCATTGTCCTTTTGTATTGAATCCCGATGCAATTTCTGTATTTCATGGTCAATGTGAAGTTCCATGGGATACAGTAAACCTGCACTAGTGCATCGGAATCTAAAACTGGTCTGCCAGGAGCCGCTCCAACCACAATTTTTTAGAAGATTCACTCTTCTAGTACTTAAATCGGAATTGTGCCTTTTGTATTCAATCCCGATGCGATATCTGTGTTTCTTGGACAATGTGAAGGTCCAAGGGATACAGTATACCTGCACAGGTGCATCGGAATCTAATACTGGTCCCGGGAGCCGCTGAAAACACAAGCTCCTTGAGGATTCATTCTTCTTGCACTTAAGTCGGCATTGTCCCTTTTGTATTCATTCCCGATGCAATTTCTGTGATTCATGGTCAATGTGAAGGTCCAAGGGTTACAGTAAATCTGCACTGGTGCATCGGAATCTAATACTGGTCTCTCAGGGACAGCTATAACCACAAACTGTTAGAAAATTCACCTTCTTGTACTTAAGTCGGCATTGTGACATTTGTATTCAATCCCGATGAAATTTCTGTCTTTCATAGTCAATGTGAAGGTTCAAATGATACAGTAAACCTGCACTGGTGCTTCGGAATCTAAAACTGGTCTCTCAGGAGCCGCTCAAACCACAAACTCTTAGAAAATTCACCTTCTTGTACTTAAGTCGGCATTGTGCCTTTTGTATTCAATCCCGATGCAATTTCTGTGATTCGTGGTCAATGTGAAGGTCCAAGGGATACAGTAAACCTGCACTGGTGCATCGGAAACTCTTACTGGTCTCCCAGGAGCCGCTGAAGTCACAAACACTTAGAAGATTCACCCTTCTTGTACTTGAGTCGGCATTGTGCATTTTGTATTCAATCCGAATGCAATTTCTGTCTTTCATAGTCAATGTGAAGGTCCAAATGATACAGTAAACCTGCACTGGTGCTTCGGAATCTAAAACTGGTCTCTCAGGAGCCGCTCAAGCCACAAACTCTTAGAAAATTCACCTTCTTGTACTTAAGTCGGCATTGTCCATTTTGTATTCAATCCCGATGCAATTTCTGTGTTTAATGGTCAATTTGAAGGTCAGAGGGAAAGGGTAAACGTGCTCTGGTGCATCGGAATGTAATACTGGTCTCCTAGGAGCCGCTCAAAACACAAACTCCAAGAGGATTCATTTTTCTTGTACTTTTGTCGGCATTGTCCCTTTTGTATTCAATCCAGATGCAATTTCTGTGTTTCATGGTCAATGTGAAGGTCCAAGGGATACAGTAAACCTGCACTGGTGCATCGGAATATAGTACTGGTCTGCCAGGAGCCGCTCCAACCACAAACTATTAGAAGATTCACTCTTCTTGTACTGAAGTCGGCATTGTGCCTTTTGTATTCAATTCCGATGCAATTTCTTTGTTTCATACACAATGTGAAGGTCCAAGGGATACAGTAAACCTGCACTGGTGCTTCGGAATGTAATACTGGTCTCACAGGAGCCGCTCAAAGCACAAACTCTAAGAAGATTCACTCTTCTTGTACTTATGTCGGCATTGACCCTTTTGTATTCAATCCCGATGCAATTTCTGTATTTCATGGTCAATGTGAAATTCCAAGGGATACAGTAAACCTGCACTGGTGCATCGGAATCTAATACTGGTCTGGCAGGGGCCGCTTCAACCACAAACTTTTAGAAGATTCACTCTTCTTGTACTTAAATCGGCATTGTGCCTTTTGTATTCAATCCTGATGCGATTTCTGTGTTTCATGGTCAATGTGAAGGTCCAAGGGATACAGTAAACCTGCACTGGTGCATCGGAATCTGATACTGGTCTCCCAGGAGCCGCTGAAAGCACAAACTCCAAGAGGATTCATTTTTCTTGTACTTCAGTAGGCATTGTCCCTTTTGTATTCAATCCAGATGCAATTTCTGTGTTTCATGGTCAATGCGAAGGTCCAAGGGATACAGTAAACCTGCACTGGTGCATCGGAATTTAATACAGGCCTCCCAGGGGCGGCTCAAACCACAAAGTCTTAGAAGATTCACTCTTCTTGTACGTAAGTCGGCATTGTGCGTTTAGTATTCAATCCCGATGCAATTTCCGTGTTCCATGGTCAATGTGAAGGTCCGAGGGATACAGTTGACCTGCACTGGTGCATTGGAATATAATACTGGTCTCCCATGAGCCGCTCAAACCACAAATTCTTAGAAGATTCACTCTTCTTGTACTTAAGTCGGCATTGCCCCTTTTGTATTCAATCCCGATGCAATATCTATGTTTCATGGTCAATGGGAAGGTCCAAGGGATGCAGAAAACCTGCACTGGTGCATCGCAATCTAATATTGGTCTCCCAGGAGCCGCTGAAATCACAAACTCCAAGAGGATTCATTCTTCTTGTACTTTGGTCGGCATTGTATATTTGTATTCAATCCCGATGCACATTCTGTGTTTCATGGTCAATGTGAAGTTCCAGATGGTACAGTCAACCTGCACTGGTGCATCGGAATCTAAAACTGGTCTCCCAGGAGCCGCTCAAAACACAAACTCTTAGAAGATTCACTCTTCTTGTACGTAAGTCGGCATTGTGCGTTTAGTATTCAATCCCGATGCAATTTCCGTGTTCCATGGTCAATGTGAAGGTCCGAGGGATACAGTTGACCTGCACTGGTGCATTGGAATCTAATACTGGTCTCCCATGAGCCGCTCAAACCACAAATTCTTAGAAGATTCACTCTTCTCGTACTTAAATCGGCATTGCCCTTTTTGTATTAAATCCCGATGCAATATCCATGTTTCATGGTAAATGTGAAGGTCCAAATGATACAGTCAACCTGCACTGGTTCATCGGAATCTTGTACTGGTCTCCCATGAGCCGCACAAACCACCAATTCTTAGAATATTCACTGTTCTTGTGCTTAAGTCCGCATTGTGCACTTTGTATTCAATCCCGATGCGATTTCCGTGTTTCATGGTCGATGTGAAGGTGAAAGGGATACAGTATAGGTGCACTGGTGCATCGGAATCTAATACTGGTCTCTCAGGAGCCGCTCCAACAACAAACTCTTAGAAAATTCACCTTTTTGTACTTAAGACGGCATTGTCCCTATTTTATTCAATCCCGATGCAATGTCTGTGTTTCGTGGTCAATGTGAAGGTCAAAGGGATACAGCAAACGTGCACTGGTGCATCGGAATCTAATACAGGTCTCCCAGGAGACGCTCAAAGCACAAACCCTTCGAAGATTCACACTACTTGAGCTTAAGTTGGCATTGTGAGTTTTGTATTCAATCCCGATGCAAGTTCTGTGTTTCATGGTCAATGTGAAGGTCCAAGGGATACAGTAAACCTTCACAGGTGCATCGGAATGTAATACTGGGTTTCCAGGAGCCGCTCAAAGCACAAAATCTTAGAAGATTCACTCTTCTTGTACTTAAGTCAGCATTGTGCCTTATGTATTTAATCCCGATGCAATATCTGTAAACCATGGTCAATGTGGAGGTCCAAATGATACAGTAAACCTGCACTGGTGCATCGGAATTTAATACTGGTCTCCCAGGGGCGGCTGAAACCACAAACTCTTAGAAGATTCACTCTTCTTGTACGTAAGTCGGCATCGTGCGTTTAGTATTCAATCCCGATGCAATTTCTGTGTTTCATGGTCAATGTGAAGGTCCAAGGGATACAGTTGACCTGCACTGGTGCATTGGAATCTAATACTGGTCTCCCATGAACCGCTCAAACCACAAATTCTTAGAAGATTCACTCTTCTTGTACTTAAGTCGGCATTGCCCCTTTTGTATTCAATCCCAATGCAATATCTATGTTTCATGGTCAATGTGAAGGCCCAAATGATACAGTCAACCTGCACTGGTGCATCGGAATCTAATACTGGTCTCCGATATGCCGCTCAAAGCACATACTCTTAGAAGATTCACTGTTCTTGTACTTAAGTCTTCATTGTTCATTTAGTATTCAATCCCGATGCAATTTCTTTGTTTCATGGTCAATGTGGGGGTGAAAGTGATACAGTATAGGTGCACTGGTGCATCGGAATCTAATCCTGGTCTCTCAGGAGCCGCTCCAACCACAAAGTCTTAGAAGATTCACTCTTCTTGTACTTAAATCGGCATTGTGCCTTTTGTAATCAATCCCGATGCGTTTTCTGTGAATCATGGTCAATGTGAAGGTCCAAGAGATACAGTAAACGTGCACTGGTGCATCGGAATTTAATACTGGTCTCTCAGGAGCCGCTCAAACCACAAACTCTATGAAAATTCACCTTCATGTACTTAAGTCGGCATAGTCCTTTTGTATTCAATCCCGATGCAATTTCTGTGATTCATGGGCAATGTGGAGTTCCAAGAGATACAGTTATCCTGCACTGGTGTATGGGAATCTAATACTAGTCGTCCAGGAGCCACTGAAGGCACAACTCTTAGAAGATTCACTCTTCTTATACTTAAGTCGGCATTGTGCATTTTGTATTCAATCCCGATGCAATTTCTGTGATTCATGGTCAATGTGAAGGTCCAAATGATATAGTCAACCTGCACTGGTGCATCGGAATCTAATACTGGTCTCCCAGGAGCCGCTGAAACCACAAACTCTTAGGAGGTTCACTCTTCTTGTACGTAAGTCGGTATTGTGCCACTTGTATTCAGTCCCTATGCGATTTCTGTGTTTCATAGTCAATGGGATGGTCCAAGAGATACAGTAAACCTGCACTGGTGCTTCGGAATCAAAAATGGTCTCTCAGGAGCCGCTCCAACCACAAATTCTTAGAAAATTCACCTTCTTGTTCTTAATTCGGCATTGTCCACTTTGTATTCAATCCCGATGCAATTTCTGTGTTTAATGGTCAATGTGAAGGTCAGAGGGATACAGTAAACGTGCTCTAGTGCATCGGAATCTACTACAGGTCTCCGAGGAAACGCTCAAAGCACAAACTCTTCGAAGAATAACATTACTTGTCCTTAAGTTGGCAATGTGAGTTTTGTAATCAATCCCGATGCAATTTCTGTGTTTCATGGTCAATGTGAAGTTCCAAGGGATACAGTGAATCTGCACTGGTGCATCGGAATCTGATACTGGTCTCCCAGGAGCCGCTGAAAGCACAAACTCCAAGAGGATTCATTCTTCTTGTACTTTAGTCGGCATTGTCCCTTTTGTATTCAATCCACATGCAATTTCTGTGTTTCATGGTCAATGCGAAGGTCCAAGGGATACAGTAAACCTGCACTGGTGCATCGGAATTTAATACTGGTCTCCCAGATGCGGCTCAAACCACAAACTCTTAGAAGATTCACTCTTCTTGTACGTAAGTCGGCATTGTGCGTTTAGTATACAATCCCGATGCAATTTCTGTGTTTCATGGTCAATGTGAAGGTCCAAGGGATACAGTTGACCTGCACTGGTGC
Source organism: Schistocerca piceifrons (assembly GCF_021461385.2). Lineage (NCBI taxonomy): Eukaryota > Metazoa > Arthropoda > Insecta > Orthoptera > Acrididae > Schistocerca > Schistocerca piceifrons. The sequence continues at coordinate 842,874,780 of NC_060141.1, forward strand.
ATTGGAATCTAATACTGGTCTCTTATGAGCCGCTCAAACCACAAATTCTTAGAAGATTCACTCTTCTTGTACTTAAGTCGGCATTGCCCCTTTTGTATTCAATCCCGATGCAATATCTATGTTTCATGGTCAATGGGAAGGTCCAACGGATTCAGAAAACCTGCACTGGTGCATCGGAATCTAAAACTGGTCTCCCAGGAGCCGCTCAAAGCATAAACTCTTAGAAGATTCACTCTTCTTGTACTTAAGTCTGTATTGTGCACTTTGTATTCAATCTCGATGCAATTTCTATGTTTCATGGTCAATGAGAATGTCCAAGGGATTCAGTAAACCTGCACTGGTTCATCGGAATCTAATACTGGTCTCCCATGAGCCGCACAAACCACAAATTCTTAGAATATTCACTGTTCTTGTGCTTAAGTCGGCATTGTGCACTTTGTATTCAATCCCGATGCGATTTCCGTGTTTCATGGTCAATGTGAAGGTGAAAGGGATACAGTAAAGGTGCACTGGTGCATCGGAATCTAATACTGGTCTCCCAGGAGCCACTCCAACAACAAACTCTTAGAAAATTCACCTTTTTTTCTTAAGACGTCATTGTCCCTATTTTATTCAATCCCGATGCAATTTCTGTGTTTCGTGGTCAATGTGAAGGTCAAAGGGATACAGCAAACGTGATCTGGTGCATCGGAATCTAATACAGGTCTCCCAGGAGACGCTCAAAGCACAAACCCTCCGAAGATTCACACTTCTTGTGCTTAAGTTGGCATTGTGAGTTTTGTATTCAATCCCGATGCAAGTTCTGTGTGTCATGGTCAATGTGAAGGTCGAAGGGATACAGTAAACCTGCACTGGTGCATCGGAATCTAATACAGGTCTCGCAGGAGCAGCTGAAAGCACAAACTCCTAGAGGATTATTTCTTCTTGTACTTAAAACGGCATTGTCACTTTTGTATTCAATCTGGATGCAATTTCTGTGTTTCATGGTCGATGTGAAGGGCCAAGGGATACAGTAAACCTGCACTGGTGCATTGTGTTCTAATACTGGTCTCCCAGGAGCCTCTGAAGGCACAAATCCTTAGAAGATTCACTCTTCTTGTACTTAAGTCGGCATAGTGCATTTTGTATTCAATCCCGATGCAATTTCTGTGTTTCATAGTCAATGTGAAGATCAAAATGATACGGTAAACCTGCACTGGTGCATCGGAATCTAATACTGGTCTCCCAGGAGCCCCTCAAACACAGTCTCTTAGAAGATTCACTCTTCTTGTATTTAAGTCGGTATTGTGCATTTTGTATTCAATCCCGATGCAATTTCTATGTTTCATGGTCAATGAGAATGTCCAAGGGATACAGTAAACCTGCACTGGTTCATCGGAATCTAATACTGGAATCCCATCAACTGCTCAAACCACAAACTCTTAAAAGATTCACTCTTGTTGTACTTAAGACGTCATTGTGTATTTTGTATTCAATCCCGATGCGATTTATGTGTTTCATTGTCAATGTGAAGGTCCAAGGGATACAGTAAACCTGCACTGGTGCATTGCAATCTAATACTGGTCTCTCAGGAGCCGCTCAAACCACAAACTCTTCGATGATTCACAGTACTTGTCCATAAGTTGGTATTGTGACTCTTGTATTCAATCAGGATGAAATTTCTGTGTTTTATGGCCAAAGTGAAGGTCCAAGGGATACAGTCAACCTGCACTGGTGCATTGGAATCTAATACTGGTCTGCCAGGAGCAGCTCAAACCAGAAACTCTTTGAAGATTCACTCTTCTTGTACTTAAGTCGTCATTGTGCCATTTGTATTCAATCCCGATCTGATTTCTGTGTTTCTTGGTAATGTGAAGGTCCAAGGGATACAGTAAACCTGCACTGGTGCATCGGAAACTAATACCACTAACAATGACAGGATTATCTCCTCTTGTACTTAAGTCGGCATTGTGCTTATTGTATTAATTCCCGACACAATATCTGTGTTTCATCGTCAATGTGAAGGTCCAAGCGATAGAATAAAGCTGCAGTAGTGCATCGGAATCTAGTACTGATCCCCCAGGAAACGCACAAAGCAAACCACAAACAATGAGAAGATTTACTCTTCTTGTGCTGTAGTCGGCATTGTGCTTTTTGTATTAAATCCCGACGAAATTTCTGTGTTTCATCGTCAATGTGAAGGTTCAAGAGATGGAGTAAAGCTGCAGTAGTGCATCGGAATCTAATACTGACCTCCCAGGAAACGCTCAAAGCAAACCACAAACAATGAGAAGATTTACTATTCTTGTACTTAAGTCGGCATTGTACCTTTTGTATTAAATCCCGACGCAATTTCTGTGTTTCATCGTCAGGGTGAAGGACCAAGGGATGGAGTGAAGCTGCAGTAGTGCATCCGAATCTAATCCTGATCTCCCAGGAAACGCTCATACAATCCATATACAATGAGAAGATCCAACCTTTTTGTATTTAAGTCGGCACTGTGCTGTTTGTATTAAATCCCGACGCAATTTCTGTGTTCCATCGTGAATGTGAAGGTCCAAGGGTTAGAGCAAAGCTGCAGTAGTGCATCGGAATCTAATACTGATCTCCCAGGAAACGCCCAAACAAACCACATTCAATGAGAATATTTACTCTTCTTGTACTTAAGTCGGCATTGTGCCTTTTGTATTAAATTCTTACACATTTTATGTGTTTCATCGTCAATGTGAAGGTCCAAGGGATAGAGTAAAACTGCAGTAATGCAACTGAATCTAGTACTGATCACCCTGGAAACGCTCAAAGCATACCGCAAACAGTGAGAAGATTTACTCTTCTTGTACTTAAGTTCACATTGTAAATTTTGTTTTAAATCCCGACGAAATATCTATGTTTCATCGTCAATCTGATGGTCCAAGGGATAGAGTAAAGCTGTAGTAGTTCATCGGAATCTAATACTGATCTCCCAGGAAACGCTCAAAGCAAACCGCAAACAAAGAGTAGACTTAAGTCAGCATTGTGCTTTTGTATTAAATCCCGTGGCAAATTCTTTGTTTCATCGTCAATGTGAAGGTCCAAGGGATAGTGTAAAGCTGAAGTAGTGCATCGGAATCTATTACTGATCTAACAGGAAACGCTCAAGCAAACCACAAACAATGAGAAGATTGAACCTTCTTTTACTTAAGTCGTCGTTGTGCCTTATGTGTTAAATCCCGACGCAATTTCTATGTATCATCGTCAATGTGAAGGTCCAAGGGATAGAGCAAAGCTGCAGTAGTGCATCGGAATATAATACTGATCCCCCAGAAAACGCTCAAACAAACCACATACAATGAGAAGATTTAACCCTTTTGTACTTAAGTCAGCATTGTGCCTTTTGTATTAAATCCCAACGCAATTTCTGTGTTTCATTGTCAATGTGAAGCTACAAGGGATAGAGTAAAGCTGCAATAGTGCATCATAATCTAATACTGATCTCCCAGGAAGCGCTCAAAACAATCCACTAACAATGAGAAGATTAACTCCTCTTGTACTTAAGTCGGCATTGTGCTTTTTGTATTAGAGCCCGACGTAATTTCTGTGTTCCATCGTCAATGTGAAGGTCCAAGGGATAGAGTAAAGCTGCAGTAGTGCATCGGAATCTAATTCTGATCTCCCAGGAAACGCTCAAAACAAACCACAAACAATGAGAGGATTTACTCTTCTTGCACTTAAGTCAGCATTGTGCGTTTTGTATTAGAGCCCCACGCAATTTCTGTCTTCCATCGTGAATGTGAAGGTCCAAGGGATAGAGGAAAGCTGCAATACTGCATCGGAATCTAATACTGATCGCCCAGGAAACGCTCAAAACAAACCACAAGCAATGAGAAGATTAACTCTTCTTGTATTTAAGTCAGCATTGTGCCTTTTGTATTAGAGCCCGACGCAATTTCTGTGTTCCATCGTGAATGTGAAGGTCCAAGGGACATAGTAAGGCTGCAGTAGTGCATCGGAATCTAATACTGATCTCCCAGGCAACGCTCAAAGCAAACCGCAAACAGTGAGAAGATATACTCTTCTTCTACTTATGACAGCATTGTGCCTTTTGTATTAAATCCCAACGCAATTTCTGTGTTTCATCGTCAATGTGAAGGTCCAAGGGATAGAGTAAAGCCGCAATAGTGCATCTGAACCTAATACTGATCTCCCAGGCAGGGCTCGAAACAAACCACAAACAATGAGGTGATTTACTCTTCTTGTACCTAAGTCGGCATTGTGCGTTTTGTATGAGAGCCCGACGCAATTTCTTTGTTTCATCGTCAATGGGAAGGTCCAAGGTATAGAGGAAAGCTGCAATAGTGCATCGGAAGCTAATACTGATCTCCCAGGAAACGCTCAAAACAAACCACAAACAATGAGAAGATTTACACTTCGTGCACTTAAGTCGGCCTTGTGCCTTATGTATTAGAGCCCGACGCAATTTCAGTGTTCCATCGTTAATGTGATGGTCCAAGGGATAGAGTAAAGCTGCAGTAGTAGTGCATCGGAATCTAATACTGATCTCACAGGAAACGCCCAAAGGAAACCACAAACAATGAGAAGATTTACGCTCCTTGTAGTTAAGTTGACATTGTATATTTTGTTTTAAATCCCGACGCAATATCTGTGTTTAATCGTCAATCTGAAGGTCCAAGGGATAAAGTAAAGCTGCAGTACATATCGGAATCTAATACTGATCTTCCAGGAAACGCTCAAAGCAAACCACAAACAATGAGAAGATTTACTCTTCTTGTTCTTCAGTCGGCATTGTGCCTGTTGTATTAAATCCCGTGGCATTTTCTTTGTTTCATCGACAATGTGAAGGTCCAAGGGATAGTGTCAAGCTGAAGTAGTGCATCGGAATCTATTACTGATCTAACAGGAAACGCTCAAACAAACCACAAACAATGAGAAGATTTAACCTTCTTTTACTTAAGTCGTCAATGTGCCTTTTGTATTAAATCCGGACGCAATTTCTGTGTTTCATCGTCAATGAGAAGGTCCAAGGGATAGGGTAAAGCTGCAGTAGTGCATCGGAATCTAATACTGATCTCCCAGGAAACGCCCAAAGGAAACCACAAACAATGAGAAGATTTACTCTCCTTGTACGTAAGTTGACATTGTATATTTTGTTTTAAATCCCGACGCAATTTCTGTATTTAATCGTCAATCTGAAGGTCCAAGGGATACAGTAAAGCTGCAGTAGTGCATCGGAATCTAATACTCATCTCCCTGGAAACGCTCAAAGCAACCCACAAACAATGAGAGGATTTACTCTTCTTGTACTTAAGTCGGCATGGTGCCTGTTGTATTAAATCCCGACACCATATCTGTGTTTCATCGTCAATGGGAAGGTCCAAGCGATAGAATGAAGGTGCACTAGAGCATCGGAATCTCATACTGAACTCCCAGGAAACGCTCAAAGGAAACCACAAACAAAGAGGATATTTACTCATCTTGGACTTAAGTCGGCATTGTGCCTTTTGTACTATATCCTTACGCATTTTCTGTGTTTCATCGTCAATGGGAAGGTCCAAGGGATACAGTGAAGCTGCAGTAGTGCATCGGAATCTAGTACTGATCCCCAAGGAAACGCTCAAATCAATTCACAAACAATGAGAAGTTTTACTCTTCTTGTACTTAAGTCGGCATTGTACCTTTTGTATTAAATCCCAACGCAATCTCTGTGTTTCATCGTCAGGGTAAAGGACCGAGGGATGGAGTTAAGCTGCAGTAGTACATCGGAATCTAATACTGATCTCCCAGGAATTGCTCAAACAATCCATATACAATGAGAAAATTTAACCTTTTTGTATTTAAGTCGTCATTGTCCTGTTTGTATTAAGTCCCGACGCAATTTCTGTGTTCCATCGTGAATGTGAAGGTCCAAGGGATAGAGGAAAGCTGCAATAGTGCATCGGAATCTAATACTGATCGACCAGGAAACGCTCAAGACAAACCACAAACAATTAGAAGATGAACTCTTCATTTACTGAAGTCGGCATTGTGCCTTTTGTATTACAGCCCGACGCCATTTCTGTGTTCCATCGTGAATCTGAAAGTCCAAGTGATAGAGTAAAGCTTCAGTAGTGCATCGGAATCTAATACTGATCTCCCAGGAAACGCTCAAAGCAAACCGCTAACAGTGAGAAGATATACTCTTCTTGTACTTAAGTTGACATTGTAAATTTTGTTTTATATCCCGACGCAATAACAGTGTTTGATCGTCAATCTGAAGGTCCAAGGGAGAGAGTAAAGCTGCAGTAGGTCATCGGAATCTAATACTGATCTTCCAGGAAACGCTCAAAGCAAACCACAAACAATGAGAAGATTAACTCTTCTTGTTCTTAAGTCGGCATTGTGCCTTTTGTATTAAATCCCGTGGCAATTTCTGTGTGTCATCGTTAATGTGAAGGTCCAAGGGATAGTGTAAAGCTGAAGTAGTGCATCGGAATCTATTACTGATCTAACAGGAAACGCCCAAACAAACCACAAACAATAAGAAGATTTAACCTTCTTTTACTTAAGTCGTCATTGTGCCTTTTGTCCTAAATCTGGACGCAATTTCTGTGTGCCATCGTCAATGTGAAGGTCCAAGGGATAGAGTAAAGCTGCAGTAGTGCATCGGAATCTAATACTGATCTCCCAGGAAACGCTCAATGCTAAACACAAACAATGATATGATTTACTCCTCTTGGACTTAAGTCGGTATTGTGCCTTTTGTATTAAATCCCGACGCAATTTCTGTGTTTCATCGTCAATGTGAAGGTCCAAGGGATAGAGTAAAGATGCAATAGTGCATCGGAATCTAATACTGATCTCCAAGGAAGCGCTCAAAACAAACCACAAACAATGAGATGAATTACACTTCATGTACTTAAGTCGGCATTGTGCGTTTTGTATTATAGCCCGACGCAATTTCTTTGTCTCATCGTCAATGTGAAGGTCCATGGGATAGATGAATGCTGCAATAGTGCATCGGAATCTAATACTGATCTCCCAGGAAGCGCTCAAAACAAACCACAAACAATGAGATGATTTACTCTTCTTGTACTTAAGTCGGCATTGTGCGTTTTGTATTAGAGCCCGACGCAATTTCTGTGTTCCATCGTGAATGTGAAGGTCCAAGGGATAGAGGAAAGCTGCAATAGTACATCGGAATCTAATACTGATCGCCCAGGAAACGCTCAAAACAAACCACAAACAATTAGAAGTTTAACTCTTCATTTACTGAAGTCGGCATTGTGCCTTTTGTATTAGAGCCCGACGCAATTTCTGTGTTCCATCGTGAATGTGAAACTCCAAGTGATAGAGTAAAGCTGCAGTAGTGCATCGGAATCTAATACTGATCTTCCAGGAAACGCTCAAAGCAAACCACAAACAATGAGAAGATTTACTCTTCTTGTTCTTAAGTCGGCATTGTGCGTTTTGTATTAAATCCCGTGGCAATTTCTGTGTTTTATCGACAATGTGAAGGTCCAAGGGATAGTGTAAAGCTGAAGTAGTGCATCGGAATCTATTACTGATCTAACAGGAAACGCCCAAACAAACCAAAAACAATGAGAAGATTTAACTTTCTTTTACTTAAGTCGTCATTGCGCCTTTTGTACTAAATCTGGACGCAATTTCTGTGTGTCATCGTCAATGTGAAGGTCCAAGGGATAGAGTAAAGCTGCAGTAGTGCTTTGGAATGTAACACTGATCTCCCAGGAAACGCTAAATGCTAACCACAAACAATGAGAAGATTTACTCTTCTTGGACTTAAGTCGGTATTGTGCCTTTTGTATTCAATCCCGACGGAATTTCTGTGTTTCATCGTCAATGTGAAGGTCCAAGGGATAGAGTAAACCTGCAATAGTGCATCGGAATCTAATACTGATCTCCCAGGAAGTGCTCAAAACAAACCACAAACAATGAGATGATTTACTCTACTTGTACTTAAGTCGGCATTGTGCGTTTTGAATTAGAACCCGACGCAATTTCTTTGTTTCATCGTCAATGTGATGGTCCAAGGGATAGAGGAAAGCTGCAATAGTGCATCGGTATCTAATACTGATCTCCCAGGAAGCGCTCAAAACAAACCACAAACAATGAGATGATTTACTCTTCTTGTACTTAAGTCGGCATTGTGCGTTTTGTATTAGAGCCCGACGCTATTTCTTAGTTTCATCGTCAGTGTGACGGTCCAAGGAATAGAGGAAAGCTGCAATAGTGCATCTGAATGTAATACTGATCTCCCTGGAGACGCTCAAAACAAACCACAAGCAATGAGAAGATTTACTCTTCTTGTACTTAAGTCGGCATTGTGCCTTTTGTGTTAAATCCCGACGCAATTTCTGTGTTTCATCGTCAATGTGAAGGTCCAAGGGATAGAGAAAAACTGCAGTAGTGAATCGCAATCTAATACTGATTTCCCAGGAAACGCTCAAAGCTAACTACAAACAATGAGAAGATTTACCCTTCTTGTACTTAAGTCGGCATTGTGAATTTTGTATTAAATCCCGACGCAATTTCTGTGTTTCATCGTCAATGTGAACGTCCAAGGGATAGAGTAAAGCTTCAGTAGTGCATCGGAATCTAATACTGATCACCCAGGAAACGCTCAAAGCAAACCACAAACAATGAGAAGATTTACTCTGCTTGTACTCAAGTTGGCATTGTGCCTTTTGTATTAAATCCCGGCGCAATTTCCGTGTTTCATCGTCAACGTGAAGGTCCAAGGGATAGAGTAAAACTGCAGTAGTGCATTGGGTACTAATACTGATCTTACGGGAAACACTCAAAGCAAACCACAATTAATTAGCAGGTTTACTCTTCATGTACTTAAGTCGGCATTGTGCCTTTTGTATTAAATCCCGACGCAATTTCAGTGTTTCATCGTCAATGTGAAGGTTCAAGAAATGGAGTAAAGCTGCAGTAGTGCATCGGAATCTAATACTGATCTCCCAAGAAACGCTCAAAGCAAACCACAAACAATGAGAGGATTTACTCTTCTTGTACTTATGTCGGCATTGTGCGTTTTGTATGAGAGCCCGACGCAATTTCTTTGTTTCATCGTCAATGGGAAGGTCCAAGGGATAGAGGAAAGCTGCAATAGTGCATCGGAATCTAATACTGATCTCCCAGGAAACGCTCAAAGCAAACCACAAACAATGAGAAGATTTACACTTCGTGCACTTAAGTCGGCATTGTGCCTTATGTATTAGAGCCCGACACAATTTCGGTGTTCCATCGTTAATGTGAAGGTCCAAGGGATAGAGTAAAGCTGCAGTAGTAGTGTATCGGAATCTAATACTGATCTCCCAGGAAACGCTCAAAGCAAACCGCAAACAGTGAGAAGATTTATACTTCTTGTACTTAAGTTGACATTGTAAATTTTGTTTTAAATCCCGACGCAATAACTGTGTTTCATCGTCAATCTGAAGGTCCAAGGAATAGAGTAAAGCTGCAGTAGTGCATCGGAATGTAATACTGATCTCCCAGGAAACGCCCAAAGGAAACTACAAACAATGAGAAGATTTACTCTCCTTGTACTTAAGTTGACATTGTATATTTTGTTTTAAATCCCGACGCAATTTCTGTGTTTAATCGTCAATCTGAAGGTCCATGGGATACAGTAAAGCTGCAGTAGTGCATCGGAATCTAATACTCATCTCCCTGGAAACGCTCAAAGCAAACCACAAACAGTGAGATGATTTACTCTTCTTGTACTTAAGTCGGCATTGTGCGTTTTGTATTAGAGCCCGACGCAATTTCTTTGTTTCATCGTCAATGTGAAGGTCCAAGGGATACAAGAAAGCTGCAATAGTGCATCGGAATCTAATACTGATCTCCCAGGAAACGCTCAAAGCAAACCACAAACAATGAGAAGATTTACTCTTCTTGTACTTAAGTCGGCATTGTGCCTTTTGAATTAGAGCCCGACGCAATGTCGGTGTACCATCGCTAATGTGAAGGTCCAAGGGATAGAGTAAAGCTACAGTACTAGTGCATCGGAATCTAATACTGATCTCCCAGGGAACGCTCAAAGTAAACCACAAACAATGAGAAGATTTACTCCTCTTGTACTTATGTCGGTATGGTGCCTGTTGTATTAAATCCCGACACCATTTCTGTGTTTCATCGTCAATGGGAAGGTCCAAGCGATAGAGTGAAGGTGCACTAGAGCATCGGAATCTCATAATGAACTCCCAGGAAACGCTCAAAGCAAACCACAAACAAAGAGAATATTTACTCATCTTGTACTTAAGTCGGCATTGTGCCTTTTGTATTATATCCTTACGCATTTTCTGTGTTTCATCGTCAATGTGAAGGTCCAAGGGAAACAGTAAAGCTGCAGTAGTACATCGGAATCTAGTACTGATCCCCAAGGAAACGCTCAAAACAAACCACAAACAATGAGAAGATTTACTCTTCTTGTACTTAAGTCGTCATTGTACCTTTTGTATTAAATCCCGACGAAATTTCTGTGTTTCATCGTCAGGGTATAGGACCAAGGGATGGCGTAAAGCTGCAGTAGTGCATCGGAATCTAATACTGATCTCCCGGGAATTGCTCAAACAACCCATATACAATGAGAAGATTTAACCTTTTTGTATTTAAGTCGTCATTGTGCTGTTTGTATTAAGTCCCGACGCAATTTCTGTGTTCCATCGTGAATGTGAAGGTCCAAGGAATAGGGTAAAGCTGCAGTAGTTCATCGGAATCTAATACTGATCTTCAAGCAAACGCTCAAAACAAACCACAAACACTGAGAAGATTTACTCTTCTTGTACTTAAGTCGGCATTGTGCCTTTTGTATTAAATCCCGACGCAATTTCTGTGTTTCATCGTCAATGTAAAGGTCCAAGGGATAGAGAAAAGCAGCAGTAGTGCATCGCAATCTAATACAGATCTCCCAGGAAACGCTCAAAGCTCACTACAAACTATGACAAGATTTACCATTCTTGTATTTAAGTCGCATTGTGAATTTCGTATTAAATCCCGACGCAATTTCCGTGTCTCATCGTCAATGTGAAGGTCCAAGGGATAGAGTAAAGCTGCAGTAGTGCATCGGAATCTAATACTGATCTTACGGGAAACGCTCAAAGCAAACCACAAACTATGAGAGGATTTACTCTTCTTGTACTTAAGTCGGCATTGTGCGTTTTGTATGAGAGCCCGACGCAATTTCTTTGTTTCATCGTCAATGGGAAGGTCCAAGGGATAGAGGAAAGCTGCAATAGTGCATCGGAATCTAATACTCATCTCCCAGGAAACGCTCAAAACAAACCACAAACAATGAGAAGATTTACACTTCGTGCACTTAAGTCGGCATTGTGCCTTATGTATTAGAGCCCGACACAATTTCGGTGTTCCATCGTTAATGTGAAGGTCCAAGGGATAAAGTAAAGCTGCAGTAGTAGTGTATCGGAATCTAATACTGATCTCCCAGGAAACGCTCAAAGCAAACCGCAAACAGTGAGAAGGTTTATACTTCTTGTACTTAAGTTGACATTGTAAATTTTGTTTTAAATCCCGACGCAATAACTGTTTTTCATCGTCAATCTGAAGGTCCAAGGGATAGAGTAAAGCTGCAGTAGTGCATCGGAATGTAATACTGATCTCCCAGGAAACGCCCAAAGGAAACCACAAACAATGAGAACATTTACTCTCCTTGTACTTAAGTTGACATTGTATATTTTGTTTTAAATCCCGACGCAATTTCTGTGTTTAATCGTGATCTGAAGGTCCAAGGGATAGAGTAAACCTGCAGTAGGTATCGGAATCTAATACTGATCTTCCAGGAAACGCTCAAAACAAACCACAAACAACGAGAAGATTTACTCTTCTTGTTCTTAAGTCGGCATTGTGCCTGTTGTATTAAATCCCGCGGCAATTTCTTTGTTTCATCGACAATGTGAAGGTCCAAGGGATAGTGTCAAGCTGAAGTAGTGCATCGGAATCTATTACTGATATAACAGGAAACGCTCAAACAAACCACAAACAATGAGAAGATTTAACCTTCTTTTACTTAAGTCGTCAATGTGCCTTTTGTATTAAATCCAGACGCAATTTCTGTGTCTCATCGTCAATGAGAGGGTCCAAGGGATAGGGTAAAGCTGCAGTAGTGCATCGAAATCTAATACTGATCTCCCAGGAAACAGCCAAAGGAAACCACTAACAATGAGAAGATTTACTCTCCTTGTACTTAAGTTGACATTGTATATTTTGTTTTAAATCCCGACGCAATTTCTGTGTTTAATCGTCAATCTGAAGGTCCATGGGATACAGTAAAGCTGCAGTAGTGCATCGGAATCTAATACTCATCTCCCTGGAAACGCTCAAAGCAAACCACAAACAGTGAGATGATTTACTCTTCTTGTACTTAAGTCGGCATTGTGCGTTTTGTATTAGAGCCCGACGCAATTTCTTTGTTTCATCGTCAATGTGAAGGTCCAAGGGATACAAGAAAGCTGCAATAGTGCATCGGAATCTAATACTGATCTCCCAGGAAACGCTCAAAGCAAACCACAAACAATGAGAAGATTTACTCTTCTTGTACTTAAGTCGGCATTGTGCCTTTTGAATTAGAGCCCGACGCAATGTCGGTGTACCATCGCTAATGTGAAGGTCCAAGGGATAGAGTAAAGCTACAGTACTAGTGCATCGGAATCTAATACTGATCTCCCAGGGAACGCTCAAAGTAAACCACAAACAATGAGAAGATTTACTCCTCTTGTACTTATGTCGGTATGGTGCCTGTTGTATTAAATCCCGACACCATTTCTGTGTTTCATCGTCAATGGGAAGGTCCAAGCGATAGAGTGAAGGTTCACTAGAGCATCGGAATCTCATAATGAACTCCCAGGAAACGCTCAAAGCAAACCACAAACAAAGAGAAAATTTACTCATCTTGTACTTAAGTCAGCATTGTGCCTTTTGTATTATATCCTTACGCATTTTCTGTGTTTCATCGTCAATGTGAAGGTCCAAGGGAAACAGTAAAGCTGCAGTAGTACATCGGAATCTAGTACTGATCCCCAAGGAAACGCTCAAAACAAACCACAAACAATGAGAAGATTTACTCTTCTTGTACTTAAGTCGTCATTGTACCTTTTGTATTAAATCCCGACGAAATTTCTGTGTTTCATCGTCAGGGTATAGGACCAAGGGATGGAGTAAAGCTGCAGTAGTGCATCGGAATCTAATACTGATCTCCCGGGAATTGCTCAAACAACCCATATACAATGAGAAGATTTAACCTTTTTGTATTTAAGTCGTCATTGTGCTGTTTGTATTAAGTCCCGACGCAATTTCTGTGTTCCATCGTGAATGTGAAGGTCCAAGGGATAGGGTAAAGCTGCAGTAGTTCATCGGAATCTAATACTGATCTTCAAGGAAACGCTCAAAACAAACCACAAACACTGAGAAGATTTACTCTTCTTGTACTTAAGTCGGCATTGTGCCTTTTGTATTAAATCCCGACGCAATTTCTGTGTTTCATCGTCAATGTAAAGGTCCAAGGGATAGAGAAAAGCTGCAGTAGTGCATCGCAATCTAATACAGATCTCCCAGGAAACGCTCAAAGCTCACTACAAACTATGAGAAGATTTACCATTCTTGTATTTAAGTCGCATTGTGAATTTCGTATTAAATTCCGACGCAATTTCAGTGTCTCATCGTCAATGTGAAGGTCCAAGGGATAGAGTAAAGCTGCAGTAGTGCATCGGAATCTAATACTGATCTTACGGGAAACGCTCAAAGCAAATCACAAACAATGAGAAGGTTTACTCTTCATGTACTTATGTCGGCATTGTGCCTTTTGTATTAAATCCCGACGCTATTTCAGTGTTTCATCGCCAATGTAAAGGTTCAAGAGATGGAGCAAAGCTGCAGTAGTGCATCGGAATCTAATACTGATCACCCAGGAAACGCTCAAAGCAAACCACAAACAATGAGAGGATTTACTCTTCTTGTACTTAAGTCGGCATGGTGCCTGTTGTATTAAATCCCGACACCATTTCTGTGTTTCATCGTCAATGGGAAGGTCCAAGCGTTAGAGTGAAGGTGCACTAGAGCATCGGAATCTCATACTGAACTCCCAGGAAACGCTCAAAGCAAACCACAAACAAAGAGAATTTTTACTCATCTTGTACTTAAGTCGGCATTGTCCCTTTTGAATTAGAGCCCGACGCAATTTGTGTGGTTCATCGTCAGGGTAAAGGACAAAGGGATGGAGTAAAGCTGTAGTACTGCATCGGAATCTAATACTGATCTCCCAGGAATTGCTCAAACAATCCATATACAATGAGAAGATTTACCCCTTTTGTATTTAAGTCGTCATTGTGCTGTTTGTATTAAGTCCCGACGCAATTTCTGTGTTCCATTGTGAATGTGAAGGTCCAAGGTTTAGAGTAAAGCTGCAGTAGTGCATCGGAATCTAATACTGATCTCGCAGGAATCGCCCAAAGCAAACCACATCCAATGAGAAGATTTACTCTTCTTGTACTAATGTCAGCATTGTGCCTTTTGTATTAAATCCCAACGCTATTTCTGTGTTTCATGGTCAATGTGAAGGTCCAAGGGATAGACTAAAGCTGCAATAGTGCATCGGAATCTAATACTGACCTCCCAGGAAGCGCTCAAAACAAACCACAAGCAATGAGATGATTCACTCTTCTTGTACTTAAGTCGGCATTGTGCGTTTTGTATTACAGCCCGACGGAATTTCTGTGTTTCATCGTCGATGTGAAGATTCAAGGGATAGAATGAAGCTGCAGTAGCGCATCGGACTCTAATACTAATCTCCCAGGAAACGCTCGAAGCAAACCACAAACAATGAGAATTTTTAACCTTCTTGTACGTAAGTCGACACTGTGCCTTTCGTATTAAATCTCGACGCAATTTCTGGGTTTCATCGTCAATGTGAAGGTCCAAGGGATAGAGTAAAGTTGCAGTAGTGCATCGGAATCTAATTCTGATCTCCCAGGAAACGCTCAAAGCATACCACGAACAATGAGAAGATTCACTCTTCTTGTACTAATGTCAGCATTGTGCCTTTTGTATTAAATCCCAACGCCATTTCTGTGTTTCATCGTCAATGTGAAGGTCCAAGGGATAGAGTAAAACTGCAATAGTGCATCGGAATCTAATACTGACCTCCCAGGAAGCGCTCAAAACAAACCACAAACAATGAGAGGATTTACTCTTCTTGTACTTAAGTCGGCATTGTGCGTCTTGTATTAGAGCCCGACGCAATTACGTTGTTACATCGTCAATGTGAAGGTCCAAGGGATAGGGGAAAGCTGCAATAGTGCATCGGAATCTAATCCTGATCACCCAGGAAACGCTCCAAACAAACCACAAACAATGAGAAGATTTACTCTGCTTGTACTTAAGTCGGCATTGTGCCTTTTGTATTAGAGAACGACGAAATTTCGGTGTTCCATCGTTAATGTGAAGGTCCAAGGGATAGAGTAAATCTGCAGTAGTAGTGCAACGGAATCTAATACTGATCTCCCAGAAAACGCTCAAAGCAAACCGCAAACAGTGAGAAGATTTACACTTCTTGTACTTAAGTTGACATTGTAAATTTTGTTTTAAATCCCGACGCAATATCTTTTTTTCATCGTCAATCTGAAGGTCCAAGGGATAGTGTAAAGCTGCAGTAGTTCATCGGAATCTAATACTGATCTTCCAGGAAACGCTCAAAGCAAACCACAAACAATGAGAAGATTTACTCTTCTTGTACTTAAGTCTGCATTGTGCCTTTTGTATTAAATCCCGCCTCAATTTCTATGTTTCATCGTCAATGTGAAGGTCCAAGGGATAGTGTGAAGCTGAAGTAGTGCAACGGAATCTATTACTGATCTAACAGGAAACGCTCAAACAAACCACAAACAATGAGAAGATTTAACCTTCTTTTACTTAAGCCGTCATTGAGCCTTTTGTATTAAATCCGGACGCAATTTCTGTGTTTCATCGTCAATGTTAAGGTCCAAGGGATAGAGTAAAGCTGCAGTAGTGCATCGGAATCTAATACTGATCTCCTAGGAAACGCCCAAAGGAATCCACAAACAATGAGAAGATTTACTCTCCTTGTACTTAAGTTGACATTGTAAATTTTGTTTTAAATCCCTGACGCAATTTCTGTGATTAATCGTCAATCTGAAGGTCCAAGGGATAGAGTAAAGCTGCAGCAGTGCATCGGAATCTAATACTGATCTCCCAGGAAACGCTCAAAGCAAACCACAAAGAATGAGAAGACTTACTCCTCTTGTACTTAAGTCGGCATTGTGCCTTTTGTATTAAATCCCGACGGAATTTCTGTGTTTCATCGTCGATGTGAAGGTCCAAGGGATAGAATGAAGCTGCAGTAGCGCATCGGACTCTAATACTAATCTCCCAGGAAACGCTCGAAGCAAACCACTAACAATGAGAATTTTTAACCTTCTTGTACGTAAGTCGACACTGTGCCTTTCGTATTAAATCTCGACGCAATTTCTGGGTTTCATCGTCAATGTGAAGGTCCAAGGGATAGAGTAAAGCTGCAGTAGTGCATCGGAATCTAATTCTGATCTCCCAGGAAACGCTCAAAGCATACCACGAACAATGAGAAGATTCACTCTTCTTGTACTAATGTCAGCATTGTGCCTTTTGTATTAAATCCCAACGCCATTTCTGTGTTTCATCGTCAATGTGAAGGTCCAAGGGATAGAGTAAAACTGCAATAGTGCATCGGAATCTAATACTGACCTCCCAGGAAGCGCTCAAAACAAACCACAAACAATGAGATGATTTACAATTCTTGTACTTAAGTCGGCATTGTGCGTTTTGTATTAGAGCCCGACGCAATTTCTTTGTTTCATCGTCAATGTGAAGGTCCAAGAGATAGGGGAAAGCTGCAATAGTGCATCGGAATCTAATCCTGATCTCCCAGGAAACGCTCAAAACAAACCACAAACAATGAGAAGATATACTCTGCTTGTACTTAAGTCGGCATTGTGCCTTTTGTATTAGAGAACGACGAAATTTCGGTGTTCCATCGTTAATGTGAAGGTCCAAGGGATAGAGTAAATCTGCAGTAGTAGTGCAACGGAATCTAATACTGATCTCCCAGAAAACGCTCAAAGCAAACCGCAAACAGTGAGAAGATTTACACTTCTTGTACTTAAGTTGACATTGTAAATTTTGTTTTAAATCCCGACGCAATATCTTTTTTTCATCGTCAATCTGAAGGTCCAAGGGATAGAGTAAAGCTGCAATAGTTCATCGGAATCTAATACTGATCTTCCAGGAAACGCTCAAAGCAAACCACAAACAATGAGAAGATTTACTCTTCTTGTTCTTAAGTCTGCATTGTGCCTTTTGTATTAAATCCCGCGGCAATTTCTATGTTTCATCGTCAATGTGAAGGTGCAAGGGATAGTGTGAAGCTGAAGTAGTGCAACGGAATCTATTACTGATCTAACAGGAAACGCTCAAACAAACCACAAACAATGAGAAGATTTAACCTTCCTTTACTTAAGCCGTCATTGAGCCTTTTGTATTAAATCCGGACGCAATTTCTGTGTTTCACCGTCAATGTTAAGGTCCAAGGGATAGAGTAAAGCTGCAGTAGTGCATCGGAATCTAATACTGATCTCCCAGGAAACGCCAAAACGAATCCACAAACAATGAGAAGATTTACTCTCCTTGTACTTAAGTTGACATTGTAAATTTTGTTTTAAATCCCTGACGCAATTTCTGTGATTAATCGTCAATCTGAAGGTCCAAGGGATAGAGTAAAGCTGCAGCAGTGCATCGGAATCTAATACTGATCTCCCAGGAAACGCTCAAAGCAAACCACAAACAATGAGTAGATTTATTCTTCTTATACTTAAGTTGACATTGTAAATTTTGTTTTGAATCCCAACGTAATTTCTGTGTTTAATCGTCAATCTGAAGGTCCAAGGTATAGAGTAAAGCTGCAATAGTTCATCGGAATCTAATACTGATCGCCCAGGAAACGCTCAAAGCAAACCACAAACAATGAGAAGATTCACTCTTCTTGTACTTAAGTCGGCATTGTGCCTTTTGTATTAAATCCCGACGCAATTTCTGTGTTTCACCGTCAATGTGAACGTCCAATGGATAGAGTACAGCTGCAGTAGTGCATCGCAATCTAATATTGATTTCCCAGCAAACGCTCAAAGCAAACCACAAACAATAAGAAGGTTTACTCTTCATGTACTTAAGTCGGCATTGTGCCTTTTGTATTAAATCCCGACGCAATTTTTGTGTTTCATCGTCAATGTGAACGTCCAAGGGATAGAGTAAAGCTGCAGTAGTGCATCGGAATCTAATACTGATCACCCAGGAAACGCTCAAAGCAAACCACAAACAATGAGAAGATTTACTCTGCTTGTACTCATGCTGGCATTGTGCTTTTTGTATTAAATCCCGACGCAATTTCCGTGTTTCATCGTCAATGTGAACGTCCAAGGGATAGAGTAATGCTGCAGTAGTGCATCGGGAACTAATACTGATCTTACAGGAAAAGCTCAAAGCAGACCACAAACAATGAGCAGGTTTACTCTTCATGTACTTAAGTCGGTATTGTGCCTTTTGTATTAAATCCCGACACAATTTCAGTGTTTCACCGTCAATGTGAAGGTTCAAGAGATGGAGTAAAGCTGCAGTAGTGCATCGGAATATAATACTGATCTCCCAGGAAACGCTCAAAGCAAACCACAAACAGTGAGAAGATATACTCTTCTTGTCCTTAAATTGACATTGTAAATTTTGTTTTATATCCCGACGCAATAACTGTGTTTAATCGTCAATCTGAAGGTACAAGGAATAGAGTAAAGCTGCAGTAGTTCATCGGAGTCTAATACTGATCTTCCAGGAAACGCTAAAAGCAAACCACAAACAATGAGAAGATTTACTCTTCTTGTTCTTAAGTCGGCATTGTGCGTTTTTTGTTAAATCCCGTGACTATTTCTGTGTTTCATCGGCAATGTGAAGGTCCAAGGGATAGTGTAAAGCTGAAGTAGTGCATCGGAATCTATTACTGATCTAACAGGAAACGCTTAAACAAACCACAAACAATGAGAAGATTTGACCTTCTTTTACTTAAGTAGTCATTGTGCCTTTTGTATTAAATCTCGACGCAATTTCTGGGTTTCATCGTCAATGTGAAGGTCCAAGGGATAGAGTAAAGCTGCAGTAGTGCATCGGAATCTAATTCTGATCTCCCAGGAATCGCTCAAAGCAAACCACGAACAATGAGAAGATTCACTCTTTTAGTACTTAAGTCGCCATTGTGCCTTTTGTATTAAATCCCGTGGCAATTTCTGTGCTCCATCGTCAATGTGAAGGTTCAAGAGATAGAGGAAAGCTGCACTAGTGCATCGGAATCTAATACTGATCTCAGAGGAAATGCTCAATGCAAACCGCAAACAATGAGAAGATTTACCCTTATTGTACTTAAGTTGACATTGTAAATTTTGTCTTAAATCCCGACGCAAATTCTGTTTTTCATCGTCTATGCGAAGGTCCATGGGATAGAGTAAAGCTGAAGTAGTGCATCGGGAACTAATACTGATCTTCCAGGAAACGCTCAAAGCAAACCACAAACAATGAGAAGTATTATTCTTCTTGTACTTAAGTCGACATTGTGCCCTTTGTATTAAATCCCGACGCAATCTCTGAGTTTCATCGTCAATGTGAAGGCCCAAGGGATAGAGTAAAGCTGCAATAGTGAATCGGAATGTAACTCTGATCTCCCAGAAGCGCTCAAAGCAAACCACTAACAATGAGGAGAATTACTATTCTTGTATTTAAGTCGGCATTGTGCGTTTTGTATTAGAGCCCCACGCAATTTCTGTGATTCTTTGTCAATGGAAAGGTCCAAAGGATAGAGTAAAGCTGCAGTAGTGCATCGGAATCTAATACTGTTCTCCCAGGAAACGCTCAAATCAAACCGCAAACAATGAGATCATTTACTCATTTTGTACTTAAGTTGGCATTCTAAATTTTGTTTTAAATCCCGACGCTATTTCTGAGTTTCATCGGCAATCTGAAGGTCCAAGGGATAGAGTAAAGCTGCAGTAGTTCATCGGAATCTAATACCGATCTTCCAGGAAACGCTTAAAGCAAACCACAAACAATGAGAAGATTTACTCCTCTTGTACTTAAGTCGGCATTATGCCTTTTGTATTAAATCCCGACGCAATTTCTGTGTTTCATCGTCAATGTGATGGTCCAAGGGATAGTGTAAAGCTGCAGTAGTGCATCGGACCCTAGTACTGATCCCCCAGGAGACGCTTAAAGCAAACCACAACCAAGACAAAATTTACACTTGTTGAACTTGTGTCGGCATTGTGCCTATTGTATTAAATCCCGACGCAATATCTGTGTTTCATTGTCAATGTGAATATCCAAGGGATAGAATGAAGCAGCAGTACTGCATCGGAATCTAATACTGATCTCCCAGGAAACGCTCAAACAAACCATATACAATGAGAAGATTTAACCTTTTTATATTTAAGTCGGCATTGGGCTTTTTCTATTAAATCCCGACGCAATTACTGTGTTCCACCGTGAATGTGAAGGTCCAAGGGTTAGAGTAAAGCTGCAGTAGTGCATCGGAATCTAATACTGATCACCCAGTAAACGCGCAAAGCAAACCACATCCAATGAGAAGATTTACTCTTCTTGTACTTAAGTCAGCATTGTGCCTTTTGTATTAAATCTCGACGCAATTTCTGGGTTTCATCGTCAATGTGAAGGTCCTAGGGATAGAGTAAAGCTGTAATAGTGCATCGGAATCTAATACTGGTCTCCCAGGAAACGATCACAGCAAACCACAAACAATGAGAGGATTTACTGTTCTTGTACTTATGTCAGCATTGTGCCTTTTGTATTAAACCCCCGAAGCCATTTCTGTGTTTCATCGTCAATGTGAAGGTCCAAACGATAGAGTAAAGCTGCACTAGTACATCGGAGTCTAATGCTGAACTCCCAGGAAACGCACAGAACTAACCACAAACAAAGAGAATATTTACTCTTCTTGTACGTAAGTTGACATCGTAAATTTTGTTTTAAATCCCGACGCAATTTCTGAGTTAAATCGTCAATCTGAAGGTCCAAGGGATAGAGTAAAGCTGCAGTAGTTCATCGGAATCTAATACTGATATTCCAGGAAACGCTTAAAGCAAACCACAAACAACGAGAAAATTTACTCTTCTTGTATTTAAGTCGGCATTGTGCCTTTTGTATTAAATCGCGACACTATTTCTGTGTTTCACCGTCAATGTGTAGGACCAAGGGATAGGGTAAAGCTGCAGTAGTGCATCGGAATCTAATATTGATCTCCCAGGAAACGCTCAAAGCAAACCACAAACAATGAGAAGATTTACTCCTCTTGTACTTAAGTCGGCATTATGCCTTTTGTATTAAATCCCGACGCAATTTCTGTGTTTCATCGTCAATGTGAAGGTCCAAGGGATAGAATAAAGCTGCAGTAGTGCATCTGAATCTGAACTCCCAGGAAACCTCAAACAAACCATATACAATGAGAAGATTTAACCTTTTTGTATTTAAGTCGGCATTGTGCTTTTTGTATTAAACCCCGACGCAATATCTGTGTTTCATCGTCAATCTGAAGGTCCAAGGGATAGAGTAAAGCTGCAATAGTGCATCGGAATCTAATACTGATCTCCCAGGAAGCGCTCAAAACAAACCACAAACAATGAGATGATTTACTCTTCTTGTACTTAAGTTGGAGTTGTGCGTTTTGTATTAGAGCCCGACGTAATTTCTGTGTTTCATCGTCAATGTGAAGGTCCAAGGAATAGAGAAAACCTGCAGTAGTGCATCGTAATCTAATACTGATCGCCCAAAAAACGCTCAAAGCAAACCACAAACAATGAGATGTTTTACTCTGCTTGTACTCAAGTTGGCATTGTGCCTTTCGTATTAAATCCCGACGCAATTTCTGTGTTTCATCGTCAATGTGAAGGTCCAAGGGATAGAGAAAAGTTGCAGTAGTGCATCGGGAACTAATACTGATCTTACGGGAAACGCTCAAGGCAAACCACAAACAATAAGAAGGTTTACTCTTCATGTACTTAAGTCGGCATTGTGCCTTTTGTATGAAATCCCGACGCAATTTCAGTGTTTCATAGACAATGTGAAGATTCAAGAGATGGAGTAAAGCTGCAGTAGTGCATCGGAATCTAATACTGATCTCCCAGGAAACGCTCAAAGTAAACAACAAACAATGAGAGGATTTACTCTTCTTGTACTTAAGTCGGCATTGTGCCTTTTGTAATAAATCCTTACGCATTTTCTGTGTTTCATCGTCAATGTGAAGGTCCAAGGGATGGAGTAAATCTGCAGTAGTGCATCGGAAACTAGTTCTGATCCCCAGGAAAACGCTCAAAGCAAACCATAATCAATTAGAAGATTTACTCTTCTTGTACTTAAGTCGGCATTGTGCGCTTTGTATTAGAGCCCGACGCAATTTCTGTGTTTCATCGTCAGGGTGAAGGACCAAGGGATAGTGTAAAGCAGCAGTAGTGCATCGGAATCTGATACAGATCTATCAGGAAACGCTCAAAGCAAACCACAAACAATGAGAAGAATTACTCTTCTTGTACTTAAGTCGGCATTGTGCGTTTTGTATTAAATCCCGACGCAATTTCTGAGTTTCATCGTCAATGTGAAGGTCCAAGGGATAGAGTAAAACTGCAATAGTGCATCGGAATGTAAAACTGATCTCCCAGGAAGCGCTCAAAACAAACTACTAACAATGAAGAAATTTACTCATCTTGTACTTAAGTCGGCATTGTGCGTTTTGTATTAGAGCCCCACGAAATTTCTGTGATTCATCGTCAATGGGAAGGTCCAAAGGATAGAGTAAAGCTGCAGTAGTGCATCGGAATCTAATACTGATCTCCCAGGAAACGCTCAAAGCAAACCGCAAACAATGAGAAGATTTACTCTTCTTGTACTTAAGTTGACATTGTAAATTTTGTTTTAAATCCCGACGCAATTTCTGAGTTTAATCGTCAATCTGAAGGTCCAAGGGATAGAGTAAAGCTGCAGTAGTTCATCGGAATCTAATACTGATCTTCCAGGAAACGCTTAAAGCAAACCACAAACAATGAGAAGATTTACTCTTCTTGTACTTAAGTCGGCATTGTGCCTTTTGTATTAGAGCCCCACGCAATTTGTGTGATTCATCGTCAATGGGAAGGTCCAAAGAATAGAGTAAAGCTGCAGTAGTGCATCGGAATCTAATACTGATCTCCCAGGAAACGCTCAAAGCAAACCGCAAACAATGAGAAGATTTACTCTTCTTGTACTTAAGTTGACATTGTAAATTTTGTTTTAAATCCCGACGCAATTTCTGAGTTTAATCGTCAATCTGAAGGTCCAAGGGATAGAGTAAAACTGCAGTAGTTCATCGGAATCTAATACTGATCTTCCAGGAAACGCTTAAAGCAAACCACAAACAATGAGAAGATTTACTCTTCTTGTACTTAAGTCGGCATTGTGCCCTTTGTAATAAATCCCGACACTATATCTGTGTTTCACCGTCAATGTGTAGGTCCAAGGGATAGGGTAAAGCTGCAGTAGTGCATCGGAATGTAATTTTGATCTCCCAGGAAACGCTCAAAGCAAACCACAAACAAAAAGAAGACTTACCCCTCTTGTACTTAAGTCGGCATTGTGCTTCTTGTATTAAATCCCGACGCTATTTCTGTGTTTCATCGTCAATCTGAAGGTCCAAGGGATAGAGTAAAGCTGCAGTAGTGCATCGGAATTTAATACTGATCTCCCAGGAAACGCCCAAAGCAAACCACATATAACGAGAAGATTTACTCTTCTTGTACTTAAGTCAGCATTGTGCCTTTCGTATTAAATCCCAACGCAATTTCTGTGTTTCATCGTCAATGTGAAGGTCCAAGGGATAGAGTAAAGCTGCAATAGTGCATCGGAATCTAATGCTGATCTCCCAGGAAGCGGTCAAAACAAACCACAAACAATGAGATGATTTGCTCTTCTTGAACTTAAGTCGGCATTGTGCGTTTTGTATTAGGGTCGGACGCAATTTCTGTGTTTCATCGTCAATGTGAAGGTCCAAGGGATGGAGGAAAGCTGCAGTAGTGCATCGTAATCTAATACTGATCGCCCAGGAAACGCGCAAAACGAACCACAAACAATGAGATGATTTACTCTTCTTGTACTGATGTCGGCATTGCGCCATTTGTATTAGAGCCCGACGCAATATCTGTGTTCCATCGTGAATGTGAAGGTCCAAGGGATAGAGTAAAGCTGCAGTAGTGCATCGGGAACTAATACTGCTCTTAAGGGAAACGCTCAAAGCAAACCACAGACAAAGAGAATATTTACTCTTCATGTACTTAAGTCGGCATTGTGCCTTTTGTATTAAATCCCGACGCACTTTCAGTGTTTCATCGTCAATGTATAGGGTCAAGAGATGGAGTAAAGCTGCAGTAGTGCATCGGAAACTAATACTGATCTCCCAGGAAACGCTCAAAGCAAACCACAAACAATGAGAGGATTTACACTTCTTGTACTTAAGTAGGCATGGTGCATTTTGTATTAAATCCCGACACCATTTCTGTGTTTCATCGTCAATGGGAAGGTCCAAGCAACAGAGTGAAGGTGCACTATAGCAACAGGATATAATACTGAACTCCCAGGAAACGCTCAAACCAAACCAAAAACAAGGAGAATATTTACGCATCTTGTACTTAAGTCGGCATTGTGCCTTTTGTATTAGAGCCCCACGCAATTTCAGTGTTCCATCGTGAATGTGAAGGTCCAAGGGATAGTGTAATGCTGAAGTAGTGCATCGGAATCTATTACTGATCTAACAGGAAACGCTCAAACAAACCACAAACAATCAGAAGATTTTTACCTTCTTTTACTTAAGTCGTCATTGTGCTTTTTGTATTAAAACCGGACGCAATTTCTGTGTTTCATCGTCAATGTGAAGGTCCAAGTAATAGAGTAAAGCTGCAGTAGTGCACCTGAATCTAATACTGATCTCAGAGGAAACGCTCAAAGCAAACCGCAAACAATGAGAAGATTTGCTCTTATTGTACTTGAGATGACATTGTAAATTTTGTCTTAAATCCGGACGCAATTTCTGTGTTTCATCGTCCATGTGGAGGTCGAAGGGATAGAGTAAAGCTGCAGTAGTGCATCGGGAACTAATACTGATCTTCCAGGAAACGCTCAAAGGAAACCACAAACAATGAGAAGGATTACTCTTCATGTACTTCTGTCGGCATTATGCCTTTTATATTAAATTCCGAAGCAATTTCAGTCTTTCAGCGTCAGGGTGAAGGACCAAGGAATAGAGTAAAGCAGCAGTAGTGCATCGGAATCTGATACAGATCTATCAGGAAACGCTCAAAGCAAACCACAAACAATGAGAAGAATTACTCTTCTTGTACTTAAGTCGGCATTATGCCCTTTGTATTAAATCCCGACGCAATTTCTGAGTTTCATCGTCAATGTGAACGTGCAAGGGATAGAGTAAAGCTGCAATAGTGCATCGGAATGTAATACTAATCTCCCAGGAAGCGCTCAAAACAAACCACTAACAATAAGGAGATTTACTCTTCTTGTACTTAAGTCAGCATTGTGCGTTTTGTATTAGAGCCCCACGCAATTTCTGTGTTTGATCGACAATGCGAAGGTCCAAAGGATAGAGTAAAGCTGCAGTAGTGCATCGGAATCTAATATTGATCTCCCAGGAAACGCTCAAAGCAAACCACAAACAATGAGAAGACTTACTCCTCTTGTACTTAAGTCGGCATTGTGCCTTTTGTATTAAATCCCGACACAATTTCTGTGTTTCATCGTCAATGTGAAGGTCCATGGGATAGAGTAAAGCTGCAGTAGTGCATCGGAATCTAATACTGATCTCCCAGGAAACGCTCAAAGCAAGCCACAAACAAAGATAATATTTACTCTTTTTGTACTTAAGTCGGCATTGTGCCTTTTGTATTATATCCCGACGCATTTTCTGTGTTTAATCGTCAATGTGAAGGTCCGAGGGATAGAGTAAAGGTGCAGTAGTGCATCGGAACCTAGTACTGATTCCCCAGGAGACGCTCAAAGCAAACCACAGACAATGACAAAAGTTACACTTTTTGTACTTGTGTCGGCATTGTGCCTTTTGTATTAAATCCAGACGCAATTTCTGAGTTTCATCGTCAATGTGAAGTGCCAAGGGATAGTGCGAAGCTGAAGTAGTGCATCGGAATCTGTTACTGATCTAACAGGAAACACTCAAACATACCACAAACAATGAGAAGAGTTAACCTTCTTGTACTTAAGCCGTCATTGTGCCTTTTGTATTAAATCCCGACGCATTTTCTGTGTTTCATCGTCAATGTGAGGGTCCAAGGGATAGAGTAAAGCTGCAGTAGTGCATCGGAATTTAATACTGATCTCCCAGGAGACGCTCAATGCTAACCACAAACAATGAGAAGATTTACTCTGTGGTGTCACCGCCAGACACCACCCTTGCTAGGTGGTAGCTTAAATCGGCCGCGGTCCATTTAGTACATGCCGGACCCGCGTGTCGCCACTGAGTAATCGCAGACCTAGCGCCACCACCAAGGCAGGTCTCGTGATACGAGAGAGCACTCGCCCCAGTTGTACGAGAACCTAGCTACCGCCCAGTTGTACGAGAACCTAGCTACCGCCCAGTTGTACGAAGCCTTTCTCTCTCATTAGCCGAGAGACAGAATAGCCATCAGCTACGTTAATGGCTACGAACTAGCAAGGCGCCATTAGCCATACAGTGATTGTACTTAAAGTCTTCTGTGTATCGTCCAGATCGATGTACCACAAGGAATGAGTAAAGTTAAGTATTAAACTTGCTCCGTACTTTTCTTCCTAACATTAATTACGTATCCAGTTCCAGTACTTCACGCCCGTCTGCGTTAGTCTAGCTTGCCTTTTCAGCCATCTCAACTTCACGGTGTCGGCCCAGATACCGACACAACATACTCTTCTTGTACTTATGTCGGCAATGTGCCTTTTGTATTAAATCCCGACGCAATTTCTGTGTTTCATCGTCAGTGTTAAGGTCCAACGGATAGAATAAAACTGCAGTAGTGCATCGGAACCTAATACTGATCTCCCAGGTAACGCTCAAACGAACCATATACAATGAAAAGATTTAACCTTTTTGTATTTAAGTCGGCATTGTGCTTTTTGTATTAAATCGCGACGCAATTTCTGTGTTCCATCGTGAATGTGAAGGTCCAAGGGTTAGAGTAAATCTGCAGTAGTGCATCGGAATCTAATACTGATCTCCCAGGAAACGCCCAAAGCAAACCACATCCAATGAGAAGATTTACTCTTCTTGTACTTAAGTCTGCATTGTGCCTTTTGTATTAAATCCCAGCGCAATTTCTGTGTTTCATCGTCAATTTGAAGGTCTAAGGGATAGAGTAAAGCTGCAATAGTGCATCGGAATCTAATACTGATTTCCCTGGAAGCGCTCAAAACAAACCACAAACAATGAGATGATTTACTCTACTTGTACTTAAGTCGGCATTGCGCGTTTTGTATTAGAGCCCGACGCAATTTCTGTGTTTCATCGTCAATGTGAAGGTCTAAGGGATAGAGGAAAGCTGCAGTAGTGCATCGGAATCTAATACTGATCGCCCAGGAAACACTCAAAACAAACCACAAATAGTGAGAAGATTTACTCTTCTTGTACTTAAGTCAGCATTGTGCCTTTTGTATTAGAGCCCGACGCAATTTTTGTGTTCCATCGTGAATATGAAGGTCCAAGGGATAGAGTAAAGCTGCAGTAGTGCATCGGAATCTAATACTGATCTCCCAGGAAACGCTCAAAGCAAACCACAAACAATGAGAAGGTTTATTCTTCATGTACTTAATTCGGCACTGTGCCTTTTGTATTAAATCCCATGGCAATTTCTGTGTTTCATCGTCAATGAGGAAGGTCCAAGGGATAGTGTAAAGCTGAAGTAGTGCATCGGAATCTATTACTGATCTAACAGGAAACGCTTTAACAAACCACAAACAATGAGAAGATTTAACCTTCTTTTACTTAAATCCGGACGCAATTTCTGTGTTTCATCGTCAATGTGAAGGTCTAAGGGATAAAGTAAAGCTGCAGTAGTGCATCGGAATCTAATACCGATCTCCCAGGAAACGCTCAATGCTAACCACAAACAACGAGAAGATTTACTCTTCTTGGACTTAAGTCGGCATTGTGCCTTTTGTATTAAATCCCGACGCAATTTCTGTGTTTCATCGTCCACGTGAAGGTCGAAGGGATAGAGTAAAGCTGCAGTAGTGCATCGGGAACTAATACTGATCTACCAGGAAACGCTCAAAGGAAACCACAAACAATGAGAAGGATTACTCTTCATGTACTTCTGTGGGCATTGTGCCTTTTATATTAAATTCCGACGCAATTTCAGTCTTTCAGCGTCAGGGTGAAGGACCAAGGAATAGAGTAAAGCAGCAGTAGTGCATCGGAATCTGATACAGATCTATCAGGAAACGCTCAAAGCAAACCACAAACATGGAGAAGAATTACTCTTCTTGTACTTAAGTCGGCATTATGCCCTTTGTATTAAATCCCGACGCAATTTCTCAGTTTCATCGTCAATGTGAACGTGCAAGGGATAGAGTAAAGCTGCAATAGTGCATCGGAATGTAATACTGAACTCCCAGGAAACGCTCAAAGCAAACCACAAACAAAGAGAATATTTACTCTTCTTGTACTTAAGTGGGATTTGTGACTTTTATATTAAATCCCGACGCATTTTCTGTGTTTCATCGTCAATGTGAAGATCCAAGGGATGGGGTAAAGCTGCAGTAGAGCATCGGAATCTAGTACTGATCCCCCAGGAAAGGCTCAAAGCAAACCACACACAATGGGAGGATTTACTCTTCTTGTACTTATGTCAGCATTGTGCCTTTTGTATTAAATCCCGACGCAATTTCTGTTTTTCAGCGTCAGGGTGAAGGACCAAGGAATAGAGTAAAGCAGCAGTAGTGCATCGGAATCTGATACAGATCTATCAGGAAACGCTCAAAGCAAACCACAAACAATGAGAAGAATTACTCTTCTTGTACTTAAGTCGGCATTATGCCCTTTGTATTAAATCCCGACGCAATTTCTCAGTTTCATCGTCAATGTGAACGTGCAAGGGATAGAGTAAAGCTGCAATAGTGCATCGGAATGTAATACTAATCTCCCAGGAAGCGCTCAAAACAAACCACTAACAATAAGGAGATTTACTCTTCTTGTACTGAAGTCAGCATTGTGCGTTTTGTATTAGAGCCCCACGCAATTTCTGTGTTTGATCGACAATGCGAAGGTCCAAAGGATAGAGTAAAGCTGCAGTAGTGCATCGGAATCTAATATTGATCTCCCAGGAAACGCTCAAAGCAAACCACAAACAATGAGAAGACTTACTCCTCTTGTACTTAAGTCGGCATTGTGCCTTTTGTATTAAATCCCGACACAATTTCTGTGTTTCATCGTCAATGTGAAGGTCCAAGGGATAGAGTAAAGCTGCAGTAGTGCATCGGAATATAATACTGATCTCCCAGGAAACGCTCAAAGCAAACCACAAACAAAGATAATATTTACTCTTCTTGTACTTAAGTCGGCATTGTGCCTTTTGTATTATATCCCGACGCATTTTCTGTGTTTAATCGTCAATGTGAAGGTCCGAGGGATAGAGTAAAGGTGCAGTAGTGCATCGGAACCTAGTACTGATTCCCCAGGAGACGCTCAAAGCAAACCACAGACAATGACAAAAGTTACACTTTTTGTACTTGTGTCGGCATTGTGCCTTTTGTATTAAATCCAGACGCAATTTCTGAGTTTCATCGTCAATGCGAAGTGCCAAGGGATAGTGCGAAGCTGAAGTAGTGCATCGTAATCTGTTACTGATCTAACAGGAAACACTCAAACATACTACAAACAATGAGAAGAGTTAACCTTCTTGTACTTAAGGCGTCATTGTGCCTTTTGTATTAAATCCCGACGCATTTTCTGTGTTTCATCGTCAATGTGAGGGTCCAAGGGATAGAGTAAAGCTGCAGTAGTGCATCGGAATTTAATACTGATCTCCCAGGAAACGCTCAATGCTAACCACAAACAATGAGAAGATTTACTCTTCTTGTACTTATGTCGGCAATGTGCCTTTTGTATTAAATCCCGACGCAATTTCTGTGTTTCATCGTCAGTGTTAAGGTCCAACGGATAGAATAAAACTGCAGTAGTGCATCGGAACCTAATACTGATCTCCCAGGTAACGCTCAAACGAACCATATACAATGAAAAGATTTAACCTTTTTGTATTTAAGTCAGCATTGTGCTTTTTGTATTAAATCGCGACGCAATTTCTGTGTTCCATCGTGAATGTGAAGGTCCAAGGGTTAGAGTAAATCTGCAGTAGTGCATCGGAATCTAATACTGATCTCCCAGGAAACGCCCAAAGCAAACCACATCCAATGAGAAGATTTACTCTTCTTGTACTTAAGTCTGCATTGTGCCTTTTGTATTATATCCCAGCGCAATTTCTGTGTTTCATCGTCAATGTGAAGGTCTAAGGGATAGAGTAAAGCTGCAATAGTGCATCGGAATCTAATACTGATCTCCCTGGAAGCGCTCAAAACAAACCACAAACAATGAGATGATTTACTCTACTTGTACTTAAGTCGGCATAGCGCGTTTTGTATTAGAGCCCGACGCAATTTCTGTGTTTCATCATCAATGTGAAGGTCCAAGGGATAGAGGAAAGCTGCAGTAGTGCATCGGAATCTAATACTGATCGCCCAGGAAACGCTCAAAACAAACCAAAATAATGAGAAGATTTACTCTTCTTGTACTTAAGTCGGCATTGTGCCTTTTGTATTAGAGCCCGACGCAATTTTTGTGTTCCATCGTGAATATGAAGGTCCAAGGGATAGAGTAAAGCTGCAGTAGTGCATCGGAATCTAATACTGATCTCCCAGGAAACGCTCAAAGCAAACCACAAACAATGGGAAGGTTTATTCTTCATGTACTTAAGTCGGCATTGTGCCTTTTGTATTAAATCCCGACGCAATTTCAGTGTTTCATCGTCAATGTGAAGGTCCAAGGGATAGAATGAAGCTGCAGTAGTGCATCGGACTCTAATACTGATCTCCCAGGAAACGCTCAAAGCAAACCACAAACAATGAGAAGGTTTATTCTTCATGTACTTAAGTCGGCATTGTGCCTTTTGTATTAAATCCCGTGGCAATTTCTGTGTTTCATCGTCAATGAGGAAGGTCCAAGGGATAGTGTAAAGCTGAAGTAGTGCATCGGAATCTATTACTGATCTAACAGGAAACGCTTTAACAAACCACAAACAATGAGAAGATTTAACCTTCTTTTACTTAAATCCGGACGCAATTTCTGTGTTTCATCGTCAATGTGAAGGTCTAAGGGATAAAGTAAAGCTGCAGTAGTGCATCGGATTCTAATACCGATCTCCCAGGAAACGCTCAATGCTAACCACAAACAACGAGAAGATTTACTCTTCTTGGACTTAAGTCGGCATTGTGCCTTTTGTATTAAATCGCGACGCAATTTCTGTGTTTCATCGTTAATGTGAAGGTCCAAGGGATAGAATGAAGCTGCAGTAGTGCATCGGACTCTAATACTGATCTCCCAGGAAACGCTCAAAGCAAACCACAAACAATGAGAAGGTTTATTCTTCATGTACTTAAGTCGGCATTGTGCCTTTTGTATTAAATCCCGACGCAATTTCAGTGTTTAGTCGTCAATGTGAAGTTTCAAGAGATAGAGTAAAGCTGCAGTAGTGCAACGGATTCTAATACTGAACTCGCAGGAAACGCTCAAAGCAAACCACAAACAAAGGGAATATTTACTCTTCTTGTACTTAAGTCGGCATTGGGCCTTTTGTATTACATCCCGACGCATTTTCTGTGTTTCATCGTCAATGTGAAGGTCCAAGGGGTAGAGTAAAGCTGCAGTAGAGCATCGGAATCTAGAACTGATCCACCATTAAAGGCTCAAAGCAAACCACAAACAATGGGAGGATTTACTCTTCTTGTACTTATTTCGGCATTGTGCCCTTTGTATTAAACCCCGACACAGTTTCTGTGTTTCATTAGCAATGTGTAGGTCCAATGGATAGAGTAAAGCTGCAGTAGTGCACCGCAATCTAATACTGATCTCACAGGATACGCTCAAAGCAAACCAAAAACAATGAGAAGATTTACTCTTCTTGTACTTAAGCCGTCATTGTGTCTTTTGTATTAAATCCCGATTCAATTTCTGTGTTTCAAAGTCAATGTGAAGATCCAAGGGATAAAATAAAGCTGCAGTAGTGCATCGGAATTTAATACTGATCTCCCAGGTAACGCTCAAAGGAACCATATACAACGAGAAGAATTAACCTTTTTGTATTTAAGTCGGCATTGTGCTTTTTGTATTAAAACCCGACGCAATTTCTGTGTTCCATCGTGAATCAGAAGGTGCAAGTGTTACAGTAAATCTGCAGTAGTGCATCGGAATCTAATACTGATCTCCCAGGAAAGGCCCAAAGCAAACCACATCCAATGAGAAGATTTACTCTTCTTGTACTTAAGTCAGCATTGTGCCTTTTGTATTAAATCCCAGCGCAATTTCTGTGTTTCATCGTCAATGTGAAGGTCTAAGGGATAGAGTAAAGCTGCAATAGTGCATCGGAATATAATACTGATCTCCCAGGAAGCGCTCTGAACGAACCACAAACAATGAGATGATTTACTCTACTTGTACTTAAGTCGGCATTGTGCGTTTTGTATCAGAGTCTGACGCAATTTCTGTGTTTCATCGTCAATGTGAAGGTCCAAGGGATAGTGTAAAGCTGCAGTAGTGCATCGGAACTTAGTGCTGATCCCCCAGGAAACGCTCAGAGCTAACCACAAACAATGAGAAGATTTAACCTTCTTTTACTTAAGTCGCCATTGTGCCTTTTGTATTAAATCCGGACGCAATTTCTGTGTTTCATCGTCAATGTGAAGGTCTAAGGGATAAAGTAAAGCTGCAGTAGTGCATCGGAATCAAATACCGATCTCCCAGGAAACGCTCAATGCTAACCACAAACAACGAGAAGATTTACTCTTCTTGGACTTAAGTCGGCATTGTGCCTTTTGTATTAAATCGCGACGCAATTTCTGTGTTTCATCGTTAATGTGAAGGTCCAATGGATAGAATGAAGCTGCAGTAGTGCATCGGACTCTAATACTGATCTCCCAGGAAACGCCCAAAGCAAACCACAAACAATGAGAATGTTTATTCTTTATGTATTTAAGTCGGCATTGTGCCTTTTGTATTAAATCCCGACGCAATTTCAGTGTTTCATCGTCAATGTGAAGGTTCAAGAGATAGAGTAAAACTGCAGTAGTGCAACGGAATCTAATACTGAACTCCCAGGAAACGGTCAAAGCAAACCACAAACAAAGGGAATATTTACTCTTCTTGTACTTAAGTCGGCATTGTGCCTTTTGTATTACATCCCGACGCATTTTCTGTGTTTCATAGTCAATGTGAAGTTCCAAGGGATAGAGTAAAGCTGCAGTAGAGCATCGGAATCTAGAACTGATCCACCAGGAAAGGCCCAAAGCAAACCACATCCAATGAGAAGATTTACTCTTCTTGTACTTAAGTCAGCATTGTGCCTTTTGTATTAAATCCCAGCGCAATTTCTGTGTTTCATCGTCAATGTGAAGGTCTAAGGGATAGAGTAAAGCTGCAATAGAGCATCGGAATATAATACTGATCTCCCAGGAAGCGCTCAAAACGAACCACAAAAAATGAGATGATTTACTCTACTTGTACTTAATTCGGCATTATGCGTTTTGTATTAGAGTCCGACGCAATTTCTGTGTTTCATCGTCAATGTGAAGATCCAAGGGATACAGGAAAGCTGCAGTAGAGCATCGGAATCTAGAACTGATCCACCAGGAAAGGCTCAAAGCAAACCACAAACAATGGGATTATTTACTCTTCTTGTACTTATTTCGGCATTGTGCCCTTTGTATTAAACCCCGACGCAGTTTCTGTGTTTCATCGTCAATGTGTAGGTCCGAGGGATAGAGTAAAGCTGCAGTAGTGCACCGGAATCTAATACTGATCTCACAGGATACGCTCAAAGCAAACCAAAAACAATGAGATGATTTACTCTTCTTGTACTTAAGCCGTCATTGTGTCTTTTGTATTAAATCGAGATGCAATTTCTGTGTTTCAAAGTCAATGTGAAGATCCAAGGGATAAAATAAAGCTGCAGTAGTGCATCGGAATTTAATACTGATCTCCCAGGAAACGCTCAATGCTAACCACAAACAATAAGAAGATTTACTATTCTTGTACTTATGTCGGCAATGTGCCCTTTGTATTAAATCCCGACGCAATTTGTGTTTTTCATCGTCAGTGTGAAGGTCCAACGGATAGAATAAAATTGCAGTATTGCATCGGAATCTAATACTGATCTCCCAGGTAACGCTCAAAGGAACCATATACAACGAGAAGATTTAACCTTTTTGTATTTAAGTCGGCATTGTGCTTTTTGTATTAAAACCCGACGCAATTTCTGTGTTCCATCGTGAATGTGAAGGTCCAAGGGTTAGAGTAAATCTGCAGTAGTGCATCGGAATCTAATACTGATGTCCCAGGAAAGGCCCAAAGCAAACCACATCCAATGAGAAGGTTTACTCTTCTTGTACTTAAGTCAGCATTGTGCCTTTTGTATTAAATCCCAGCGCAATTTCTGTGTTTCATCGTCAATGTGAAGGTGTAAGGGATAGAGTAAAGCTGCAATAGTGCATCGGAATATAATACTGATCTCCCAGGAAGCGCTCAAAACGAACCACAAACAATGAAATGATTTACTCTACTTGTACTTAAGTAGGCATTGTGCGTTTTGTATTAGAGTCCGACGCAATTTCTGTGTTTCATGGTCAATGTGAAGGTCCAAGGGATACAGGAAAGCTGCAGTAGTGCATTGGAATCTAATACTGATCGCCCAGGAAACGCTCAAAACAAACCACAAATAATGAGAAGATTTACTCTTCTTGTACTTAAGTCGGCATTGTGCCTTTTGTATTAGAGCCCGACGCAATTTTTGTGTTCCATCGTGAATGTGAAGGTCCAAGGGATAGAGTAAAGCTGCAGTAGTGCATCGGAATCTAATACTGATCTCCCAGGAAACGCTCAAAGCAAACCACAAACTATGAGAAGATTTACTCTTCCTGTTCTTAAGTCGGCATTGCGCATTTTGTATTAAATCCCGTGGAAATTTCTGTGTTTCATCGTCAATGAGGAAGGTCCAAGGAATAGTGTAAAGCTGAAGCAGTGCATCGGAATCTATTTTTATGAT
Organism: Schistocerca piceifrons; assembly: GCF_021461385.2. NCBI lineage: Eukaryota > Metazoa > Arthropoda > Insecta > Orthoptera > Acrididae > Schistocerca > Schistocerca piceifrons. The sequence continues at coordinate 842,910,197 of NC_060141.1, forward strand.
CTAACAGGAAACGCTCTAACAGACCACAAACAATGAGAAGATTTAACCTTCTTTTACTTAAGTCGCCATTGTGCCTTTTGTATTAAATCCGGACGCAATTTCTGTGTTTCATCGTCAATGTGAAGGTCTAAGGGATAATGTAAAGCTGCAGTAGTGCATCGGAATCTAATACCGATCTCCCAGGAAACGCTCAGTGCTAACCACAAACAACGAGAAGATTTACTCTTCTTGGACTTAAGTCGGCATTGTGCCTTTTGTATTAAATCGCGACGCAATTTCTGTGTTTCATTGTTAATGTGAAGGTCCAAGGGATAGAATGAAGCTGCAGTAGTGCATCGGACTCTAATACTGATCTCCCAGGAAACGCCCAAAGCAAACCACAAACAATGAGAAGGTTCATTTATCATGTACTTAAGTCGGCATTGTGCCTTTTGTATTAAATCCCGACGCAATTTCGGTGTTTCATCGTCAATGTGAAGGTTCAAGAGATAGAGTAAAGCTGCAGTAGTGCAACGGAATCTAATACTGAACTCCCAGGAAACGGTCAAAGCAAACCACAAACAAAGGGAATATTTCCTCTTCTTGTACTTACGTCGGCATTGTGCCTTTTGTATTACATCCCGACGCATTTTCTGTGTTTCATCGTCAATGTGAAGTTCCAAAGCTGCAGTAGAGCATCGGAATCTAGAACTGATCCACCAGGAAAAACTCAAAGCAAACCACAAACAAAGGGAATATTTACGCTTCTTGTACTTAAGTCAGCATTGTGCCTTTTGTATTACATCCCGACGCATTTTCTGTGTTTCATCGTCAATGTGAAGGTCCAAGGGATAGTGTAAAGCTGAAGTAGTGCATCGGAATCTATTACTGATTCTAACAGGAAACGCTAAAACAAACCGCAAACAATGAGAAGATTTAAACTTCTGTTACTTAAGTCGTCATTGTGCCTTTTGTATTAAATCCGGACGCAATTTCTGTGTTTCATCGTCTATGTGAAGGTCCAAGTGATAGAGTAAAGCAGCAGTAGTGCATCGGAATCTGATACAGATCTATCAGGAAACGCTCAAAGCAAACCACAAACTATGAGAAGAATTACTCTTCTTGTACTTATGTCGGCATTGTGCCCTTTGTATTAAATCCCGACGCAATTTCTGAGTTTCATCTTCAATGTAAAGGTCCAAGGGATAGAGTAAAGCTGCAATAGTGCATCAGAATGTAATACTGATCTCCCAGGAAGTGCTCAAAACAAACTACTAACAATGAAGAAATTTACTCATCTTGTACTTAAGTCGGCATTGTGCGTTTTGTATTAGAGCCCCACGCAATTTCTGTGATTCATCGTCAATGCGAAGGTCCAAAGGATAGAGTAAAGCTGCAGTAGTTCATCGGAATCTAATACTGATCTCCCAGGAAATGCTCAAAGCAAACCGCAAACAATGAGAAGATTTACTCTTCTTGTACTTAAGTTGACATTGTAAATTTTGTTTTAAATCCCGACGCAATTTCTGAGTTTAATCGTCAATCTGAAGGTCCAAGGTATAGAGTAAAGCTGCAGTAGTTCATCGGAATCTAATACTGATCTTCCAGGAAACGCTTAAAGCAAACCACAAACAATGAGAAGATTTACTCCTCTTGTACTTAAGTCGGCAATGTGCCTCTTGTATTAAATCCCGACGCAATTTCTGTGTTTCATCGTCAATGTGAAGGTCCAAGGGATAGTGTAAAGCTGCAGTAGTGCATCGGAATCTAATACTGATCTCCCAGGAAATGCTCAAAGCAAACCACAATCAAAGAGAACATTTACTCTTCTTGTACTTATGTCGGCATTGTGCATTTTGTATTATATCCCGACGCATTCTCTGTGTTTAATCGTCAATACGAAGGTACGAGGGATAGAGAAAATCTGCAGTACTGCATCCGAACCTAGTACTGATCCCCCAGGAGACGCCCAAAGCAAACCACAGACAGTGACAAAATTTACACTTCCTGTAATTGTGTCGGCATTGTGCCTTATGTATTAAATCCCGACGCAACTTCTGAGTTTCATCGTCAATGTGAAGGGCCAAGGGATAGTGGAAAGCTGAAGTAGTGCATCGGAATCTGTTACTGATCTAACAGGAAAACTCAAAGAAACCACAAACAATGAGAAGATTTAACCTTCTCGCACTTAAGCCGTCATTGTGCCTTTTGTATTAAATCGCGACGCATTTTCTATGTTTGATCGTCAATGTGAGGGTGCAAAGGATAGAGTATAGCTGTAGTGCATCGGAATTTAATACTGATCTCCCAGGAAACGCTCAATGCTAACCACAAACAATGAGAAGGTTTACTCTTCTTGTACTTAAGTCGGCATTGTGCTTTTTGTATTAAATCCCGACGCAATTTCTGTGTTTCATCGTCAATGTGAAGGTCCGAAGGATAGAGTAAAGCTGCAATAGTGCATCGGAATCTAATACTGATCTCCCAGGAAGAGCTGAAAACAAACCACAAACAATGACATGATTTACTCTTCTTGTACTTAAGTCAGCATTGTGCGTTTTGTATTAGAGCCCGACGCAATATCTGTGTTTCATCGTCAATGTGAAGGTCCAAGGGATAGAGGAAAGCTGCAGTAGTGCATCGGAATCTAATACTGATCGCCCAGGAAACGCTCAAAACAAACCACAAACAATGAGATGATTTACTCCTCTTGTACTGAAGTCGGCATTGTGCCATTTGTATTAGAGCCCGACGCAATATCTGTGTTCCATCGTGAATGTGAAGGCCCAAGGGATAGAGTATAGCTGCAGCAGTGCATCGGGATCTAATACTGATCTTCCAGGAAACGCTCAAAGCAAACCACAAGCAATGAGAGGATTTACTCTTCTTGTACTTAAGTCGGCATAGTGCCTTTTGTATTAAATCCCGACACCATTTCTGTGTTTCATCGTCAATGGGAAGGTCCAAGCAATAGAGTGAAGTTGCACTAGAGCATCGGGATCTAATACTGAACTCCCAGGAAACGCTCAAAGCAAACAAAAAACAAAGACAATATTTACTCATCTTGTACTTAAGTCAGCATTGTTCCTTTTGAATTAAATCCTTACGCAATTTCTGTGATCCATCGTGAATGTGGAGGTCCAAGGAATAGAGTAAAGCTGCAATAGTGCATCGGAATCTAATACTGATCTCCCAGGAAGAGCTCAAAACAAACCACAAACAATGAGATGATTTACTCTTCTTGAACTTAAGTCGGCATTGTGCGTTTTGTATTAGAGCCCCACGCAATTTCAGTGTTCCGTCGTGAATGTGAAGGTCCAAGGGTTAGAGTAAAGCTCCAGTAGTGCATCGGAATCTAATACTGATCTCCCAGGAAACGCTCAAAGCAAACCACAAACTATTAGAAGATTTACTCTTCCTGTTCTGAAGTCGGCATTGCGCCTTTTGTATTAAATCCCGTGGCAATTTCTGTGTTTCATCGTCAATGTGAAGGTCCAAGGGATAGTGTAAAGCTGAAGTAGTGCATCGGAATCTATTACTGATCTAACAGGAAACGTTCTAACAAACCACAAACAATGAGAAGATTTAACCTTCTTTTACTTAAGTCGCTATTGTGCCTTTTGTATTAAATCCGGACGCCATTTCTCTGCTTCATCGTCAATGTTAAGTTCCAAACGATAAAGCAAAGCTGCACTAGTGCAACGGAATCTAATACTGAACTCCCAGGAAACGCTCAAAGCAAACCACAAGCAAAGAGAATCTTTACTCTTCTTGTACTTAAGTCGGCATTGTGTATTTTGTATTAAATCCCGACGCATTTTCTGTGTTTCATCGTCAATGTGAAGGTCCATGGGATAGAGTAAAGCTGCAGTAGTGCATCGGAATCTAATACTGATCTCCCAGGAAACGCTCAAAGCAAACCACAAACTATGAGAAGATTTACTCTTCCTGTTCTTAAGTCGGCATTGCGCCTTTTGTATTAAATCCCGTGGCAATTTCTGTGTTTTTCATCGTCAATGAGGAAGGTCCAAGGAATAGTGTAAAGCTGAAGTAGTGTATCGGAATCTATTACTGATCAAAAGGGGAAACGCTCTAACAAACCACAAACAATGAGAAGATTTAACCTTCTTTTACTTAAGTCGCCATTGTGCCTTTTGTATTAAACCCGGACGCAATTTCTGTGTTTCATCGTCAATGTGATGGTCTAAGGGATAAAGTAAAGCTGCAGTAGTGCATCGGAATCTAATACCGATCTCCCAGGAAACGCCCAAAGCAAACCACAAATAATGAGAAGGTTTATTCTTCATGTACTTAAGTCGGCATTGTGCCTTTTGTATTAAATCCCGACGCAATTTCAGCGTTTCATCGTCAATGTGAAGGTTCAAGAGATAGAGTAAACCTGCAGTAGTTCAACGGAATCTAATACTGAACTCCCAGAAAACGGTCCAAGCAAACCAAAAACAATGAGAAGATTTACTCTTCTTGTACTTAAGCCGTCTTTGTGCCTTTTGTATTAATTCCCGACGTAATTTCTGTGTTTCATCGTCAATGTGAGGGTCCAAGGGATAGAGTAAAGCTGCAGTAGTGCATCGGAATTTAATACTGATCTCCCAGGAAACGCTCAATGCTAACCACAAACAATGAGAAGATTTACTCTTCTTGTACTTATGTCGGCATTGTGCCTTTTGTATTAAATCCCGACGCAATTTCTGTGTTTCAACGTCAATGTGAAGGTCCAAGGGATAAAATAAAGCTGCAGTAGTGCATCGGAATCTAATACTGATCTCCCAGGAAACGCTCAAAGCAAACCACAAACAATGAGAATATTTAACTTTCTTGTACGTAAGTCGGCATTGTGCCTTTCGTATTAAATCCCGACGCAATTTCTGGCTTTCATCGTCAATGTAAAGGTCCAAGGGATAGAGTAAAGCTGCAGTAGTTTATCGGAATCTAACACTGATCTCCCAGGAAATGCTCAAAGCAAACCACGAACAAAGAGAAGATTCACTTTTCTAGAACTTAAATCGGCATTGTGCCTTTTGTATTAAATCCCGACGCAATTTCTGTGTTTTATCGTCAATGTGAAGGACCAAGGGATAGAGTAAAGCTGCAGTAGTGCATCGGAATGTAATACTGATATCCCAGGAAACGCTCAAAACAAAACACAAACAGTGGGAAGATTTACTCTTCTTGTACCCAAGTTGGCATTGTGGCTTTTGTATTATATCCCGACGCAAATTCTGGGTTTGATCGACAATGAGAAAATCCAAGTGTAAGAGTAAATCTGCAGTAGTGCATCGAAATGTAACACTGACCTCCCGGGAAAAGCTCAAAGCAAACCACAAACAAGGAGAAGATTTACTCTTCTTGTATATATGTCGGCATTGTGCCTTTTGTATTAAATCCCGACGCAATTTCTGTGTTTCAACGTCAATACGAAGGTCCAAGGGATAGATTAAAGCAGCAGTATTGCATCCGAATCTAATCCTGAGCTCCCAGGAATCGCTCAAAGCAAACCACAAACAATGAGGAGATTTACTTTTCTTGTACTTATGTTGACTTTGTAAATTTTGTTTTAAATCCCGACGTATTTTCTGTGTTTCATCGTCAATCTGAAGGTCCAAGGGATAGAGTATAACAGCAGTAGTGCACCGCAATCTACTACTGATCTCACAGGAAACGCTCAAAGCAAACCACATACAATGAAAAGATTTACTCTTCTTGTACTTAAGTCGGCATTGTGTATTTTGTATTAAATCCCGACGCATTTTCTGTGTTTCATCGTCAATGTGAAGGTCCATGGGATAGAGTAAAGCTGCAGTAGAGCATCGGAATCAAGAACTGATCCACCAGGAAAGGCTCAAAGCAAACCACAAACAATGGGAGGATTTACTCTTCTTGTATTTATGTCGACATTGTGCCCTTTGTATTAAATCCCGACGCAATATCTGTGTTTCATCGTCAATGTAAAGGTCCAAGGGATAGAGTAAAGCTGCAGTAGTGCACCGGAATATAATACTGATCTCACAGGAAACGCTCAAAACAAACCAAAAACAATGAGGAGATTTACTCTTCTTGTACTTAAGCCGTCATTGTGCCTTTTGTATTAAATCCCGACGCAATTTCTGTGTTTCATCGTCAATGTGAGGGTCCAAGGGATAGAGTAAAGCTGCAGTAGTGCATCGGAATTTAATACTGATCTCCCAGGAAACGCTCAATGCTAACCACAAACAATGAGAAGATTTACTCTTCTTGTACTTATGTCGGCATTGTGCCTTTTGTATTAAATCCCGACGCAATTTCTGTGTTTCAACGTCAATGTGAAGGTCCAAGGGATAAAATAAAGCTGCAGTAGTGCATCGGAATCTAATACTGATCTCCCAGGAAACGCTCAAAGCAAACCACAAACAATGAGAATATTTAACCTTCTTGTACGTAAGTCGGCATTGTGCCTTTCGTATTAAATCCCGACGCAATTTCTGGCTTTCATCATCAATGTGAAGCTCCAAGGGATAGAGTAAAGCTGGAGTAGTTTATCGGAATCTAATACTGATCTCCCAGGAAATGCTCAAAGCAAACCACGAACAAAGAGAAGATTCACTCTTCTAGAACTTAAATCGGCATTGTGCCTTTTGTATTAAATCGCGACGAAATTTTTGTGTTTCATCGTCAATGTAAAGGTCCAAGGGATAGAGTATAGCAGCAATAGTGCACCGCAATCTACTACTGATCTCACAGGAAACGCTCAAAGCAAACCACATACAATGAAAAGATTAACTCTTCTTGTACTTAAGTCGGCATTGTACCTTTTGTATTAAATCTCGACGCAATTTCTGTGTTTCATCGTCAATGTGAAGTTCCAAGGGATAGAGTAAAGCTGCAGTAGGGCATCGGAATCTAATACTATTCTCCCAGGAAACGCTCAAATCAAACCACAAACAATGAGAAGATTTACTCATCTTGTACTTAAGTAAGCATTATGCCTCTTGTATTAATTCCGGACGCTATTTCTGTGTTTCATAGTCAATGTGAAGGTCCAAGTTATATAGTAAAGCTGCAGTAGTGCATCGGAATCTAATACTGATCTTCCACGAAACGCTCACAGCAAACCACAAACAATGATAAGAAATACTCTTCTTGTACTTAAGTCGGCATTGTGCCTTTTGTATTAAATCCCGACGCGATTTCTGTGTTTCATCGTCAATGTGAAGGTCCAAGGGATAGAGTGAAGCAGCGGTAGTGCACGTGAATCTAATACTGATCTCCCAGGGATCGCTCAAAGCTAACCACAAACAATGAGAAGATTTACTCTCCTTGTACTTATGTCGGCATTGTGCCTTTTGTATTAGATTTCGACGCAATTTGTGTGTTTAATCGTCAATGTGAAGGTCCAAGGGATAGAGTAAAGCTGCAGTAGTTAATCGGAATGTAATACTGATCTTCCAGGAAGCGCTCAAAGCAAACGACAAACAATAGAAGATTTACTCTACTTGTACTTAAGTCGGCATTGTGCCTTTTGTATTAGAGCCGGACGCAAATTCTGTGTTTCATCGTCAATGTGAAGGTCAAAGGGATAGAGTAAAACTGCAGTAGTGCATCGGAATCTAATACTGATCTCCCAGGTAACGCTCAAAGCAAACCACAAACAATGATAAGATTTTCTCTTCTTGTGCTTAAGTCTGCAGTGTGCATTTTATATTAAATCCCGATGCTATTTCTGTGTTTCATCGTCAATGTGAAGGGCCAAGGGATAGATAAAAATTGCAGTATTGGATTTGAATCTAGTACTGATCTCCCAGGAAACGCTCAAAGCAAGCCACAAACATCGAGAAGATTTACTCTTCTTGTACTTAAGTCGGCATTGTGCATTTTGTATTAAATCCCGATATTATTTCTGTGTTTCATCGTCAATGTGAAGGGCCAAGGGATAGGGTAAAGCTGCAGTAGTGCATCGAAATCTGATACTGATCTCGCAGGAAACGCTTAAACCAAACACATACAATGAGAAGTTTTAACCTTCTTGTACTTAAGTCAGCATTGTGCCATTTGTGCTAAATCCCAACGAAATTTCTGTGTGTTACATCGTCAATGTGAAGTTCCAAGGCATGGAGTAAAGCTGCAGTAGTGCATCGGAATCTAGTACAGAGCTCCCAGGAAACGCTCAAAGCAAACCACAATCAATGAGAGGATTTACTCTTCTTGTACTTAAGTCGGCATAGTGCCTTTTGTATTAAATCCCGACGCAATATCTGTGTTTCATCGTCAACGTGAAGGTCCAAGGGATATAGCAAAGCTGCAGGTGTGCATCGGAATCCAATACAGATCTCCCAGGAAACGCTCAAAGGAAACCACAACCAATGAGAACATTTACTCTTCTTGTACTTAGGTCGGCATTGTGCCCTTTGTATTAAGTCCCGATGCAATTTCTGTGTTATATGGTCAATGTGAAGGTCCAAGGGATAGTGTAAAGCTGCAGTAGTGCATCGGAACTTAGTGCTGATCCCCCAGGAAACGCTCAGAGCAAACCACAAACAATGAGAAGATTTACACTTCTTGTATTTAAGTCGGCATTGTGCCTTTTGTATTAAATCACGACGCAATTTCTTTAATTCATCGTCAATGTGAAGGTCCCAGGGATAGTGAAAATCTGCAGTAGAGTATCGGAATCTATTACTAATGTCCCAGGAAACGCTCAATCAAACCACAGAATATGAGAAGATTTATCCTTACTGTACATAAGTCGGCGTTGTTCCTTTCGTATTAATGCCCGTTCAATTTCTGTGTTTCATCGTCAATGAGAGGGTCCAAGAGATAAAGCAGCAGTAGTGCATCGGAATCTAATACAGATATCTAAGGAAACGCTCAAAGCAAACCACACACAAGGAGAAGATTTACTCTTCTTGTACTTAAGTCGGCATTGTGCCAATTGTATTAATCCCCAACGCAATGTCTGTGTTTCATCGTCAATGTGAAGGTCTATGGGATAGAGTGAAGCTGCAGTAGTGCATCGGAATGAAATACAGATATCCCAGGAAACGCTCAAAGCAATCCACAAACAATGATAAGATTTAACCTTCTTGTAAGTTAGTCGGCATTGTGCCTTTTGTATTCAACCCCGACGCAATTTCTTTGTCACATCGCCAATGTGAAGGTCCAACGGATATTGTAAAGCTGCAGTAGTGCATCGGAATCTATTACTGATCTCCCAGGAAACACTCGAACGAACCACAAACAATGAGAAGATTTAACTATCTTGTACATAAGACGGCATTGTGCCTTTCGTCTTAAATCCCGTTCAATATCTGTGTATCATCGTCAATGTAAAGGTCCAGGGGTAGAGTGAAGCTGAAGTAGTGCATCGGATTCTAATACTGATCTCCCAGGAAACGCTCACAGCAAACCTCAAACAATGATGGGATTTACTCCTCTTGTACTTAAGTTGTCATTGTGCCAATTGTATTAAATCTCGACGCAATTTCTGTGTTTCGTCATCAATGTGAAGGTAAAAGGGATAGAGTAAAGCTGCAGTAGTGCATCGGAATCTAATACCGATCTCCCAGGAAACGCTCAAACAAACCACAAACAATGAGAAGATTTACTCTTCTTGTACTTAAGTCGGCATTGTGAACCTTGTATTAAATCCCGACGCCATTTCTGTGTTTCATCGTCAATGTGAATGTCCTAGGGATAGAGTATTACTGCAATAGTGCATCGGAATGTAATACAGACATCCCAGGAAACGTTCAAAGCAAAAGGCAAACAATGCGAAGATTTACTCTTCTTGTACTCATGTTGGCATTGTGCCTTTTGTATTAAATCCCGACGCAATTTCTGTGCTTCTTCGACAATGTGAAAGTCGAGGTGTTAGAGTAAACCTGCAGTAGTGCATCGAAATCTAACACTGATCTCCCAGGAAACGCTGAAGGGAAACCACAAACAATGAGAAGCTATACTCTTCTTGTACTAAAGGCGGCATTGTGCCTTTTGTATTAAATCCCGACGCAATTTCTGCGTTTCATCGTCAATGAGAAAGGCCAAGGGATAGAAAAAAGCTGCAGAAGTGCATCGGAATCTAATACAGATATCCCAGGAAACACTCAAAGCAAACCACAAACAATGAGAAGATTTGCTCTTGTTGTACTAAAGTCAGCATTGTTCCTATTGCATTAAATCCCGGGGCAATTTCTGTGTGTCATTGTGAATGTGAAGGGCGAAGGGATAGAGTAAACCTACAGTAGAGCGTCGGAATCTAATACTGATCTCCCAGGAAACGCTCAAACAAACCACAAACAATGAGAAGTTTTAACCATCTTGTACATAAGTCGTCATTGCGCGTTTCATATTAAATCCCGTTCAATATCTGTGTTTCATCGTCAATGTGAAGGTCCAAGTGAAAGAGTAAAGCTGCAGTAATGCATTGGAATCTAATACTGATCAACCAGGAAACACTCAAAGCAAACCATAAACATCAAGAAAATTTACTCATCTTGTACTTAAGTTGGCATTGTGCCTTTCGTATTAAATCCCGACGCCATTTCCGTGTTTCATCGTCAATGTGAAGGTCCAAGGGATAGAGTAAAACTGCAGTAGTGTATCTCAATTTAATACTGATCTCCCAAGAATCGCTCAAAGCAAACCTCAAAGAAAGAGAAGATATTCTTTTCTTGTACTTAAGTTGGCATCGTGCCTTTTGTATTAAATCCCGACGCAATTTCTGTGTTTCATCGTCAATGTGAAGGTCAAAGGGATAGAAGAAAGCTGCAGTAGTGCATCGGAATCAAATACTGATCTCCCAGGAAACGCTCAAAGCTAACCACAAACAATGAGAAGATTTACTCTTCTTGTATCTAAGTCAGCATTGTGCCTTTTGCCTTAAGTCCTGACGCAATTTCTGTGTTTCATCGTCAATGTGAAGGTCCAAGGGATAGAATAAAGCTGCAGTAGTGCATCGAAATCCAATACTGATTTCCCGGGAAGCGCTCATTGCAAACAACAAACAATGTGAATATGTACTCTTCTTGTTCTTAAGTCAGCATTGTGCCTTTTGTATTAAATCCCGACGCAATATATGAGTTCATCGTCAATGAGAAGGTCCAATGGATAGATTAAAGCTGCACTATTGCATCCGAATCTAGTACTGATCTCCCAGGAATCGCTCAAAGCAAACCACAAACATCGAGAAGATTTACTCTTCATGTACTTAAGTCGGCATTGTGCATTTTGTATTAAATTTCGGGGCAATTTCTGTGTTTTATGTTCAATGTGATGGTCCAAGGGACAGAGTAAAGCTGCAGTAGTGCATCGGAATCTAATACTGATCTCCCAGGAAACGTTCAAAGCAAACCGCAAACAAAGAGGAGATTTACTTTTCTTGTTCTTCAGTTGACGTTGTAAATTTTTATTTCAATCCCGACGCAAGGTAAAAGGGATAGAGTAAAGCTGCAGTAGTGCATCGGAATCTAATACCGATCTCCCAGGAAACGCTCAAACAAACCACAAACAATGAAAAGATTTACTCTTCTTGTACTTAAGTCGGCACTGTGACCCTTGTATTAAATCCCGACGCCATTTCTGTGTTTTATCTTCAATGTGAAGGTCCTAGGGATAGAGTATTACTGCAATAGCGCATCGGAATGTAATACAGACATCCCAGGAAACGCTCAAAGCAAAAGGCAAACAATGAGGAGATTTACTCTTCTTGTACTCATGTTGGCATTGTGCCTTTTGTATTAAATCCCGTCGCAATTTCTGTGCTTCTTCGGCAATGTGAAAGTCGAGGTGTTAGAGTAAACCTGCAGTAGTGCATCGATATCTAACACTGATTTCCCAGGAAACGCTGAAGGAAAACCACAAACAATGAGAAGATATACTCTTCTTGTACTAAAGGTGGCATTGTGCCTTTTGTATTAAATCCCGACGCTATTTCAGTGTTTCATCATCAGTGAGAAAGGCCAAGGGACAGAATAAAGCTGCAGAAGTGCATCTGAATCTAATACTGATATCCCAGGAAACGCTCACAACAAACCACAAACAATGAGAAGATTTTCTCTTCTTGTACTTAAGTCAGCATTGTGCCTTTTGTATTAAATCCCGGGGCAATTTCTGTGTGTCATTGTGAATGTGAAGGGCGAAGGGATAGCGTAAACTTACAGTAGAGCGTCGGAATCTAATACTGATCTCCCAGGAAACCCTCTAACAAACCACAAACAATGAGAAGTTTTAACCATCTTGTACATAAGTCGTCATTGCGTCTTTCGTATTAAATCCCGTTCAATTTCTGTGTTTCATCGCCAATTTGAAGGTCCAAGTGAAAGAGTAAAGCTGCAGTAATGCATCGGAATCTAATACTGATCTACCAGGAAACGCTCAAAGCAAACCATAAACATCAAGAAAATTTACTCATCTTGTACTTATGTTGGCATTGTGCCTTTCGTATTAAATCCCGACGCCATTTCCGTGTTTCATCGTCAATGTGAAGGTCCAAGGGATAGAGTAAAACTGCAGTAGTGTATCGGAATTTAATACTGATCTCCCAAGAGTCGCTCAAAGCAAACCTCAAAGAAAGAGAAGATATTCTCTTCTTGTACTTAAGTTGGCATCGTGCCTTTTGTATTAAATCCCGACGCAATTTCTGTGTTTCATCGTCAATGTGATGGTCCAAGGGATAGAATTAAGCTGCAGTAGTGCATCGAAATCTAATACTGATTTCCCGGGAAGCGCTCATTGCAAACCACAAACAATGTGAATATGTACTCTTCTTTTACTTAAGTCAGCATTGTGCCTTTTGTATTAAATCCCGACGCAATATATGAGTTCATCGTCAATGAGAAGGTCCAATATATAGATTAAAGCTGCACTATTGCATCCGAATCTAGTACTGATCTCCCAGGAAACGTTCAAAGCAAACCGCAAACAAAGAGGAGATTTACTTTTCTTGTTCTTCAGTTGACATTGTAAATTTTTATTTCAATCCCGGCGCAATTTCTGTGATACATCGGCAGTGTGAAGGTCCAAGGGATAGAGTAAAGATGCAGTAGTGCATCGGAATCTAATGCTGATCTTCCACGAAACGCTCAAAGCAAACCACAATTAATGATATGATTTTCTCTTCTTGTGCTTAAGTCTGCAGTGTGCATTTTGTATAAAATCCCGATGCTATTTCTGTGTTTCATAGTCAATGTGAAAGGCCAAGGGATAGATAAAAATTGCAGTATTGGATTTGACTCTAGTACTGATCTCCCAGGAAACGCTCAAAGCAAACCACAAACATCGAGAGGATTTACCCTTCTTGTACTTAAGTCGGCATTGTGCATTTTGTATTAAATCCCGATGCTATTTCTGTGTTTCATCGTCAATGTGAAGGGCCAAGGGATAGGTTAAAGCTGCAGTAGTGCATCGAAATCTGATACTGATCTCGCAGGAGACGCTTAAACCAACCACATACAATGAGAAGTTTTAACCATCTTGTACTTAAGTCGGCATTGTGCCTTTAGTGTTAAATCAAAACGCAATTTCTGTGTGTCATCGTCAATGTGATGGACCATGGGATAGAGTAAAGCTACAGTAAAGCATCGGAATCTAATACTGATCTCCCAGGAAACTCTCAAACGAAACCACAAACAAAGACAACATTTACTCTTCTTGTACTTACGTCGGCATTGTGCCCTTTGTATTAAATCACGACTCATTTTCTGTGTTTCGTCGTCAATGTGAAGGTCCGAGGGATAGAGTAAAGATGCAGTAGTGCATCGGAGTCTAATACTGATATCCCAGGAAACGCACAAAGCAAACCAGAAACAATGGGAAGATTTACGCTTCTTGTACTTAAGTCGGCATTGTGCCATTTGTACTAAATCCCAACGTAGATTCTGTGTGTTCCATCGTCAATGTGAATTTCCAAGGCATGGAGTAAAGCTGCAGTAGTGCATCAGAATCTAGTACAGATCTCCCAGGAAACGTTCAAAGCAAACCACAATCAATGAGAGGATTTACTCTTGTTGTACTTAAGTCGGCATAGTGCCTTTTGTATTAAATCCCGACGCAATTTCTTTGTTTCATCGTCAATGTGAAGGTCCCAGGGATAGTGAAAATCTGCAGTAGAGTATCGGAATCTATTACTAATGTCCCAGGAAACGCTCAATCAAACCACAGAATATGAGAAGATTTATCCTTACTGTACATAAATCGGCGTTGTGCCTTTCGTATTAATGCCCGTTCAATTTCTGTGTTTCATCGTCAATCAGAGGGTCCAAGAGATAAAGCTGCAGTAGTGCATCGGAATCTAATACGGATATCAAAGGAAACGTTCAAAGCAAACCACAAACAAGGAGAAGATTTATTCTTCTTGTACTTAAGTCGGCATTGTGCCAATTGTATTAATCCCCGACGCAATGTCTGTGTTTCATCGTCAATGTGAAGGTCTATGGGATAGAGTGAAACTGCAGTAGTGCAGCGGAATGAAATACTGATATCCCAGGAAACGCTCAAAGCAATCCACAAACAATGATAAGATTTAACCTTCTTGTATGTAAGTCGGTATTGTTCCTTTCGTATTAAAACACGACGCAATTTCTGTGTTCATCGTCATTGTGAAGGTTAAAGGGAAAGAGTAAAGCTGCAGTAGTGCATCGGAATCTAATACTGATCTTCCAGGAAACGCTCAAAGCAAACCTCAAACAATGAGGGGATTTACTCCTCTTGTACTTAATTCGGCATTGTGCCAATTGTATTAAATCTCGACGCAATTTCTGTGTTTCGCCATCAATGTGAAGGTAAAAGGGATAGAGTAAAGCTGCAGTAGTGCATCGGAATCTAATACTAATCTCCCAGGAAGCGATCAAACAAATCACAAACAATGAAAGGATTTACTCTTCTTGTACTTAAGTCGGCACTGTGACCCTTGTATTAAATCCCGACGCCATTTCTGTGTTTCATCTTCAATGTGAAGGTCCTAGGGATAGAGTATTACTGCAATAGTGCATCGGAATGTAATACAGACATCCCAGGAAACGCTCAAAGCAAAAGGCAAACAATGAGGAGATTTACTCTTCTTGTACTCATGTTGGCATTGTGCCTTTTGTATTAAATCCCGACGCAATTTCTGTGCTTCTTCGGCAATGTGAAAGTCGAGGTGTTAGAGTAAACCTGCAGTAGTGCATTGAAATCTAACACTGATCTCCCAGGAAACGCTGAAGGCAAACCACAAACAATGAGAAGATATACTCTTCTTGTACTAAAGGTGGCATTGTGCCTTTTGTATTAAATCCCGACGCAATTTCTGTGTTTCATCATCAGTGAGAAAGGCCAAGGGACAGAATTAAGCTGCAGTAGTGCATCGAAATCTAATACTGATTTCCCGGGAAGCGCTCATTGCAAACCACAAACAATGTGAATATGTACTCTTCTTGTACTTAAGTCAGCATTGTGCCTATTGTATTAAATCCCGACGCAATATATGAGTCCATCGTCAATGAGAAGGTCCAATATATAGATTAAAGCTGCACTATTGCATCCGAATCTAGTACTGATCTCCCAGGATTCGCTCAAAGCAAACCACAAACATCGAGAAGATTTACTCTTCATGTATTTCAGTCGGCATTGTGCATTTTGTATTAAATTTCGGGGCAATTTCTGTGTTTTATGTTCAATGCGATGGTCCAAGGGACAGAGTAAAGCTGCAGTAGTGCATCGGAATCTAATACTGATCTCCCAGGAAACGTTCAAAGCAAACCGCAAACAAAGAGGAGATTTACTTTTCTTGTTCTTCAGTTGACATTGTAAATTTTTATTTCAGTCCCGACGCAATTTCTGTGTTACATCGGCAGTGTGAAGGTCCAAGGGATAGAGTAAAGATGCAGTAGTGCATCGGAATCTAATGCTGATCTTCCACGAAACGCTCAAAGCAAACCACAATTAATGATATGATTTTCTCTTCTTGTGCTTAAGTCTGCAGTGTGCATTTTGTATAAAATCCCGATGCTATTTCTGTGTTTCATAGTCAATGTGAAAGGCCAAGGGATAGATAAAAATTGCAGTATTGGATTTGAATCTAGTACTGATCTCCCAGGAAACGCTCAAAGCAAACCACAAACATCGAGAAGATTTACGCTTCTTGTACTTAAGTCGGCATTGTGCATTTTCTATTAAATGCCGATGCTATTTCTGTTTTTCATCGTCAATGTGAAGGGCCAAGGGATAGGTTAAAGCTGCAGTAGTGCATCCAAATCTGATACTGTTCTCGCAGGAAACGCTTAAACCAACCACATACAATGAGAAGTTTTAACCATCTTGTACTTAAGTCGGCATTGTGCCTTTAGTGTTAAATCCCAACGCAATTTCTGTGTGTCATCGTCAATGTGATGGACCATGGGATAGAGTAAAGCTACAGTAAAGCATCGGAATCTAATACTGATCTCCCAGGAAACTCTCAAACGAAACCACAAACAAAGACAACATTTACTCTTCTTGTACTTACGTCGGCATTGTGAACTTTGTATTAAATCACGACTCATTTTCTGTGTTTCGTCGTCAATGTGAAGGTCCGAGGGATAGAGTAAAGATGCAGTAGTGCATGGGAGTCTAATACTGATATCCCAGGAAACGCACAAAGCAAACCAGAAACAATGAGAAGATTTACGCTTCTTGTACTTAAGTCGGCATTGTGCCATTTGTACTAAATCCCAACGTAGATTCTGTGTGTTCCATCGTCAATGTGAATTTCCAAGGCATGGAGTAAAGCTGCAGTAGTGGACCAGAATCTAGTACAGATCTCCCAGGAAACGTTCAAAGCAAACCACAATCAATGAGAGGATTTACTCTTGTTGTACTTAAGTCGGCATAGTGCCTTTTGTATTAAATCCCGACGCAATATCTGTGTATCATCGTCAACGTGAAGGTCCAAGGGATATAGCAAAGCTGCAGGAGTGCATCGGAATCCAATACAGATCTCCCAGGAAACGCTCACAGGAAACCACAACCAATGAGAACATTTACTCTTCTTGTACTTAGGTCGGCATTGTGCCCTTTGTATTAAGTCCCGATGCAATTTCTGTGTTACATTGTCAATCTGAAGGTCCAAGGGATAGTGTAAAGCTGCAGTAGTGCATCGGAACTTAGTGCTGATCCCCCAGGAAACGCTCAGAGCAAACCACAAACAATGAGAAGATTTACACTTCTTGTATTTAAGTCGGCATTGTGCCTTTTGTATTAAATCCCGACGCAATTTCTTTGTTTCATCGTCAATGTGAAGGTCCCAGGGATAGTGACAATCTGCAGTAGAGTATCGGAATCTATTACTAATGTCCCAGGAAACGCTCAATCAAACCACAGAATATGAGAAGATTTATCCTTACTGTACATAAATCGGCGTTGTGCCTTTCGTATTAATGCCCGTTCAATTTCTGTGTTTCATCGTCAATGAGAGGGTCCAAGAGATAAAGCTGCAGTAGTGCATCGGAATCTAATACAGATATCAATGGAAACGCTCAAAGCAAACCACAAACAAGGAGAAGATTTATTCTTCTTGTACTTAAGTCGGCATTGTGCCAATTGTATTAATCCCCGACGCAATGTCTGTGTTTCATCGTCAGTGTGAAGGTCTATGGGATAGAGTGAAACTGCAGTAGTGCAGCGGAATGAAATACTGATATCCCAGGAAACGCTCAAAGCAATCCACAAACAATGATAAGATTTAACCTTCTTGTATGTAAGTCGGTATTGTTCCTTTCGTATTAAAACACGACGCAATTTCTGTGTTCATCGTCATTGTGAAGGTAAAAGGGAAAGAGTAAAGCTGCAGTAGTGCATCGGAATCTAATACTGATCTTCCAGGAGACGCTCAAAGCAAACCTCAAACAATGAGGGGATTTACTCCTCTTGTACTTAATTAGGCATTGTGCCAATTGTATTAAATCTCGACGCAATTACTGTGTTTCGCCATCAATGTGAAGGTAAAAGGGATAGAGTAAAGCTGCAGTAGTGCATCGGAATCTAATACTAATCTCCCAGGAAGCGTTCAAACAAATCACAAACAATGAGAAGATTTACTCTTCTTGTACTTAAGTCGGCACTGTGACCCTTGTATTAAATCCCGACGCCATTTC
Organism: Schistocerca piceifrons; assembly: GCF_021461385.2. NCBI lineage: Eukaryota > Metazoa > Arthropoda > Insecta > Orthoptera > Acrididae > Schistocerca > Schistocerca piceifrons. The sequence continues at coordinate 842,928,277 of NC_060141.1, forward strand.
TGTGTTTCATCTTCAATGTGAAGGACCTAGGGATAGAGTATTACTGCAATAGTGCATCGGAATGTAGTACAGACATCCCAGGAAACGCTCAAAGCAAAAGGCAAACAATGAGGAGATTTACTCTTCTTGTACTCATGTTGGCATTGTGCCTTTTGTATTAAATCCCGACGCAATTTCTGTGCTTCTTCGGCAATGTGAAAGTCGAAGTGTTAGAGTAAACCTGCAGTAGTGCATCGAAATCTAACACTGATTTCCCAGGAAACGCTGAAGGCAAACCACAAACAATGAGAAGATATACTCTTCTTGTACTAAAGGTGGCATTGTGCCTTTTGTATTAAATCCCGACGCAATTTCTGTGTTTCATCATCAATGAGAAAGGCCAAGGGATAGAATAAAGCTGCAGAAGTGCATCTGAATCTAATATTGATATCCCAGGAAACGCTCAAAACAAACCACAAACAATGAGAAGATTTACTCTTCTTGTACTTAAGTCAGCGTTGTGCCTTTTGCATTAAATCCCGGGGCAATTTCTGTGTGTCATTGTGAATGTGAAGGGCGAAGGGATAGAGTAAACTTACAGTAGAGCGTCGGAATCTAATACTGATCTCCCAGGAAACGCTCAAACAAACCACAAACAATGAGAAGTTTTAACCATCTTGTACATAAGTCGTCATTGCGTCTTTCGTATTAAATCCCGTTCAATTTCTGTGTTTCATCGTCAATTTGAAGGTCCAAGTGAAAGAGTAAAGCTGCAGTAATGCATCGGAATCTAATACTGATCTACCAGGAAACGCTCAAAGCAAACCATAAACATCAAGAAAATTTACTCATCTTGTACTTATGTTGGCATTGTGCCTTTCGTATTAAATCCCGACGCCATTTCCGTGTTTCATCGTCAATGTGAAGGTCCAAGGGATAGAGTAAAACTGCAGTAGTGCATCGGAATCTAATACTGATCTCCCAAGAATCGCTCAAAGCAAACCTCAAAGAAAGAGAAGATACACTCTTCTTCTACTTAAGTTGGCATTGTGCCTTTTGCCTTAAGTCCTGACGCAATTTCTGTGTTTCATCGTCAATGTGAAGGTCCAAGGGATGGAATTAAGCTGCAGTAGTGCATCGGAATCTAATACTGATCTCCCGGGAAGCGCTCATTGCAAACCACAAACAATGTGAATATTTACTCTTCTTGTACTTAAGTCAGCATTGCGCCTTTTGTATTAAATCCCGACGCAATATATGAGTTTCATCGTCAATGAGAAGGTCCAAGGGATAGATTATAGCTGCACTATTGCATCCGAATCTAGTACAGATCTCCCAGGAAACGTTCAAAGCAAACCACAATCAATGAGAGGATTTACTCTTGTTGTACTTAAGCCGGCGTAGTGCCTTTTGTATTAAATCCCGAAGCAATATCTGTGTTTCATCGTCAACGTGAAGGTCCAAGGGATATAGCAAAGCTGCAGGAGTGCATCGGAATCCAATACAGATCTCCCAGGAAACGCTCACAGGAAACCACAACCAATGAGAACATTTACTCTTCTTGTACTTAGGTCGGCATTGTGCCCTTTGTATTAAGTCCCGATGCAATTTCTGTGTTACATTGTCAATCTGAAGGTCCAAGGGATAGTGTAAAGCTGCAGTAGTGCATCGGAACTTAGTGCTGATCCCCCAGGAAACGCTCAGAGCTAACCACAAACAATGAGAAGATTTACACTTCTTCTATTTAAGTCGGCATTGTGCCTTTTGTATTAAATCCCGACGCAATTTCTTTGTTTCATCATCAATGTGAAGGTCCCAGGGATAGTGGAAATCTGCTGTAGATTATCGGAATCTATTACTAATGTCCCAGGAAACGCTCAATCAAACCACAGAATATGAGAAGATTTATCCTTACTGTACATAAATCGGCGTTGTGCCTTTCGTATTAATGCCCGTTCAATTTCTGTGTTTCATCGTCAATGAGAGGGTCCAAGAGATAAAGCTGCAGTAGTGCATCGGAATCCAATACAGATATCAAAGGAAACGCTCAAAGCAAACCACAAACAAGGAGAAGATTTATTCTTCTTGTACTTAAGTTGGCATTGTGCCAATTGTATTAATCCCCGACGGAATGTCTGTGTTTTATCGTCAATGTGAAGGTCTATGGGATAGAGTGAAACTGCAGTAGTGCAGCGGAATGAAATACTGATATCCCCGGAAACGCTCAAAGCAATCCACAAACAATGATAAGATTTAACCTTCTTGTATGTAAGTCGGTATTGTTCCTTTCGTATTAAAACACGACGCAATTTCTGTGTTCATCGTCATTGTGAAGGTTAAAGGGAAAGAGTAAAGCTGCAGTAGTGCATCGGAATCTAATACTGATCTTCCAGGAAACGCTCAAAGCAAACCTCAAACAATGAGGGGATTTACTCCTCTTGTACTTAATTCGGCATTGTGCCAATTGTATTAAATCTCGACGCAATTTCTGTGTTTCGCCATCAATGTGAAGGTAAAAGGGATAGAGTAAAGCTGCAGTAGTGCTTCGGAATCTAATACTAATCTCCCAGGAAGTGATCAAACAAATCACAAACAATGAGAAGATTTACTCTTCTTGTACTTAAGTCGGCACTGTGACCCTTGTATTAAATCCCGACGCCATTTCTGTGTTTCATCTTCAATGTGAAGGTCCTAGGGATAGAGTATTACTGCAATAGTGCATCGGAATGTAATACAGACATCCCAGGAAACGCTCAAAGCAAAAGGCAAACAATGAGGAGATTTACTCTTCTTGTACTCATGTTGGCATTGTGCCTTTTGTATTAAATCCCGACGCAATTTCTGTGCTTCTTCGGCAATGTGAAAGTCGAGGTGTTAGAGTAAACCTGCAGTAGTGCATCGAAATCTAACACTGATTTCCCAGGAAACGCTGAAGGCAAACCACAAACAATGAGAAGATATACTCTTCTTGTACTAAAGGTGGCATTGTGCCTTTTGTATTAAATCCCGACGCAATTTCTGTGTTTCATCATCAGTGAGAAAGGCCAAGGGACAGAATTAAGCTGCAGTAGTGCATCGAAATCTAATACTGATTTCCCGGGAAGCGCTCATTGCAAACCACAAACAATGTGAATATGTACTCTTCTTGTACTTAAGTCAGCATTGTGCCTTTTGTATTAAATCCCGACGCAATATATGAGTTCATCGTCAATGAGAAGGTCCAATATATAGATTAAAGCTGCACTATTGCATCCGAATCTAGTACTGATCTCCCAGGATTCGCTCAAAGCAAACCACAAACATCGAGAAGATTTACTCTTCATGTATTTCAGTCGGCATTGTGCATTTTGTATTAAATTTCGGGGCAATTTCTGTGTTTTATGTTCAATGCGATGGTCCAAGGGACAGAGTAAAGCTGCAGTAGTGCATCGGAATCTAATACTGATCTCCCAGGAAACGTTCAAAGCAAACCGCAAACAAAGAGGAGATTTACTTTTCTTGTTCTTCAGTTGACATTGTAAATTTTTATTTCAGTCCCGACGCAATTTCTGTGTTACATCGGCAGTGTGAAGGTCCAAGGGATAGAGTAAAGATGCAGTAGTGCATCGGAATCTAATGCTGATCTTCCACGAAACGCTCAAAGCAAACCACAATTAATGATATGATTTTCTCTTCTTGTGCTTAAGTCTGCAGTGTGCATTTTGTATAAAATCCCGATGCTATTTCTGTGTTTCATAGTCAATGTGAAAGGCCAAGGGATAGATAAAAATTGCAGTATTGGATTTGAATCTAGTACTGATCTCCCAGGAAACGCTCAAAGCAAACCACAAACATCGAGAAGATTTACGCTTCTTGTACTTAAGTCGGCATTGTGCATTTTCTATTAAATGCCGATGCTATTTCTGTTTTTCATCGTCAATGTGAAGGGCCAAGGGATAGGTTAAAGCTGCAGTAGTGCATCCAAATCTGATACTGATCTCGCAGGAAACGCTTAAACCAACCACATACAATGAGAAGTTTTAACCATCTTGTACTTAAGTCGGCATTGTGCCTTTAGTGTTAAATCCCAACGCAATTTCTGTGTGTCATCGTCAATGTGATGGACCATGGGATAGAGTAAAGCTACAGTAAAGCATCGGAATCTAATACTGATCTCCCAGGAAACTCTCAAACGAAACCACAAACAAAGACAACATTTACTCTTCTTGTACTTACGTCGGCATTGTGAACTTTGTATTAAATCACGACTCATTTTCTGTGTTTCGTCGTCAATGTGAAGGTCCGAGGGATAGAGTAAAGATGCAGTAGTGCATGGGAGTCTAATACTGATATCCCAGGAAACGCACAAAGCAAACCAGAAACAATGAGAAGATTTACGCTTCTTGTACTTAAGTCGGCATTGTGCCATTTGTACTAAATCCCAACGTAGATTCTGTGTGTTCCATCGTCAATGTGAATTTCCAAGGCATGGAGTAAAGCTGCAGTAGTGCACCAGAATCTAGTACAGATCTCCCAGGAAACGTTCAAAGCAAACCACAATCAATGAGAGGATTTACTCTTGTTGTACTTAAGTCGGCATAGTGCCTTTTGTATTAAATCCCGACGCAATATCTGTGTTTCATCGTCAACGTGAAGGTCCAAGGGATATAGCAAAGCTGCAGGAGTGCATCGGAATCCAATACAGATCTCCCAGGAAACGCTCACAGGAAACCACAACCAATGAGAACATTTACTCTTCTTGTACTTAGGTCGGCATTGTGCCCTTTGTATTAAGTCCCGATGCAATTTCTGTGTTACATTGTCAATCTGAAGGTCCAAGGGATAGTGTAAAGCTGCACTAGTGCATCGGAACTTAGTGCTGATCCCCCAGGAAACGCTCAGAGCAAACCACAAACAATGAGAAGATTTACACTTCTTGTATTTAAGTCGGCATTGTGCCTTTTGTATTAAATCCCGACGCAATTTCTTTGTTTCATCGTCAATGTGAAGGTCCCAGGGATAGTGACAATCTGCAGTAGAGTATCGGAATCTATTACTAATGTCCCAGGAAACGCTCAATCAAACCACAGAATATGAGAAGATTTATCCTTACTGTACATAAATCGGCGTTGTGCCTTTCGTATTAATGCCCGTTCAATTTCTGTGTTTCATCGTCAATGAGAGGGTCCAAGAGATAAAGCTGCAGTAGTGCATCGGAATCTAATACAGATATCAAAGGAAACGCTCAAAGCAAACCACAAACAAGGAGAAGATTTATTCTTCTTGTACTTAAGTCGGCATTGTGCCAATTGTATTAATCCCCGACGCAATGTCTGTGTTTCATCGTCAGTGTGAAGGTCTATGGGATAGAGTGAAACTGCCGTAGTGCAGCGGAATGAAATACTGATATCCCAGGAAACGCTCAAAGCAATCCACAAACAATGATAAGATTTAACCTTCTTGTATGTAAGTCGGTATTGTTCCTTTCGTATTAAAACACGACGCAATTTCTGTGTTCATCGTCATTGTGAAGGTAAAAGGGAAAGAGTAAAGCTGCAGTAGTGCATCGGAATCTAATACTGATCTTCCAGGAGACGCTCAAAGCAAACCTCAAAGAATGAGGGGATTTACTCCTCTTGTACTTAATTAGGCATTGTGCCAATTGTATTAAATCTCGACGCAATTACTGTGTTTCGCCATCAATGTGAAGGTAAAAGGGATAGAGTAAAGCTGCAGTAGTGCATCGGAATCTAATACTAATCTCCCAGGAAGCGTTCAAACAAATCACAAACAATGAGAAGATTTACTCTTCTTGTACTTAAGTCGGCACTGTGACCCTTGTATTAAATCCCGACGCCATTTCTGTGTTTCATCTTCAATGTGAAGGACCTAGGGATAGAGTATTACTGCAATAGTGCATCGGAATGTAGTACAGACATCCCAGGAAACGCTCAAAGCAAAAGGCAAACAATGAGGAGATTTACTCTTCTTGTACTCATGTTGGCATTGTGCCTTTTGTATTAAATCCCGACGCAATTTCTGTGCTTCTTCGGCATTGTGAAAGTCGAAGTGTTAGAGTAAACCTGCAGTAGTGCATCGAAATCTAACACTGATTTCCCAGGAAACGCTGAAGGCAAACCACAAACAATGAGAAGATATACTCTTCTTGTACTAAAGGTGGCATTGTGCCTTTTGTATTAAATCCCGACGCAATTTCTGTGTTTCATCATCAATGAGAAAGGCCAAGGGATAGAATAAAGCTGCAGAAGTGCATCTGAATCTAATATTGATATCCCAGGAAACGCTCAAAACAAACCACAAACAATGAGAAGATTTACTCTTCTTGTACTTAAGTCAGCGTTGTGCCTTTTGCATTAAATCCCGGGGCAATTTCTGTGTGTCATTGTGAATGTGAAGGGCGAAGGGATAGAGTAAACTTACAGTAGAGCGTCGGAATCTAATACTGATCTCCCAGGAAACGCTCAAACAAACCACAAACAATGAGAAGTTTTAACCATCTTGTACATAAGTCGTCATTGCGTCTTTCGTATTAAATCCCGTTCAATTTCTGTGTTTCATCGTCAATTTGAAGGTCCAAGTGAAAGAGTAAAGCTGCAGTAATGCATCGGAATCTAATACTGATCTACCAGGAAACGCTCAAAGCAAACCATAAACATCAAGAAAATTTACTCATCTTGTACTTATGTTGGCATTGTGCCTTTCGTATTAAATCCCGACGCCATTTCCGTGTTTCATCGTCAATGTGAAGGTCCAAGGGATAGAGTAAAACTGCAGTAGTGCATCGGAATCTAATACTGATCTCCCAAGAATCGCTCAAAGCAAACCTCAAAGAAAGAGAAGATACACTCTTCTTCTACTTAAGTTGGCATTGTGCCTTTTGCCTTAAGTCCTGACGCAATTTCTGTGTTTCATCGTCAATGTGAAGGTCCAAGGGATGGAATTAAGCTGCAGTAGTGCATCGGAATCTAATACTGATCTCCCGGGAAGCGCTCATTGCAAACCACAAACAATGTGAATATTTACTCTTCTTGTACTTAAGTCAGCATTGCGCCTTTTGTATTAAATCCCGACGCAATATATGAGTTTCATCGTCAATGAGAAGGTCCAAGGGATAGATTATAGCTGCACTATTGCATCCGAATCTAGTACAGATCTCCCAGGAAACGTTCAAAGCAAACCACAATCAATGAGAGGATTTACTCTTGTTGTACTTAAGCCGGCGTAGTGCCTTTTGTATTAAATCCCGACGCAATATCTGTGTTTCATCGTCAACGTGAAGGTCCAAGGGATATAGCAAAGCTGCAGGAGTGCATCGGAATCCAATACAGATCTCCCAGGAAACGCTCACAGGAAACCACAACCAATGAGAACATTTACTCTTCTTGTACTTAGGTCGGCATTGTGCCCTTTGTATTAAGTCCCGATGCAATTTCTGTGTTACATTGTCAATCTGAAGGTCCAAGGGATAGTGTAAAGCTGCAGTAGTGCATCGGAACTTAGTGCTGATCCCCCAGGAAACGCTCAGAGCTAACCACAAACAATGAGAAGATTTACACTTCTTCTATTTAAGTCGGCATTGTGCCTTTTGTATTAAATCCCGACGCAATTTCTTTGTTTCATCATCAATGTGAAGGTCCCAGGGATAGTGAAAATCTGCTGTAGAGTATCGGAATCTATTACTAATGTCCCAGGAAACGCTCAATCAAACCACAGAATATGAGAAGATTTATCCTTACTGTACATAAATCGGCGTTGTGCCTTTCGTATTAATGCCCGTTCAATTTCTGTGTTTCATCGTCAATGAGAGGGTCCAAGAGATAAAGCTGCAGTAGTGCATCGGAATCCAATACAGATATCAAAGGAAACGCTCAAAGCAAACCACAAACAAGGAGAAGATTTATTCTTCTTGTACTTAAGTCGGCATTGTGCCAATTGTATTAATCCCCGACGGAATGTCTGTGTTTTATCGTCAATGTGAAGGTCTATGGGATAGAGTGAAACTGCAGTAGTGCAGCGGAATGAAATACTGATATCCCCGGAAACGCTCAAAGCAATCCACAAACAATGATAAGATTTAACCTTCTTGTATGTAAGTCGGTATTGTTCCTTTCGTATTAAAACACGACGCAATTTCTGTGTTCATCGTCATTGTGAAGGTTAAAGGGAAAGAGTAAAGCTGCAGTAGTGCATCGGAATCTAATACTGATCTTCCAGGAAACGCTCAAAGCAAACCTCAAACAATGAGGGGATTTACTCCTCTTGTACTTAATTCGGCATTGTGCCAATTGTATTAAATCTCGACGCAATTTCTGTGTTTCGCCATCAATGTGAAGGTAAAAGGGATAGAGTAAAGCTGCAGTAGTGCTTCGGAATCTAATACTAATCTCCCAGGAAGTGATCAAACAAATCACAAACAATGAGAAGATTTACTCTTCTTGTACTTAAGTCGGCACTGTGACCCTTGTATTAAATCCCGACGCCATTTCTGTGTTTCATCTTCAATGTGAAGGTCCTAGGGATAGAGTATTGCTGCAATAGTGCATCGGAATGTAATACAGACATCCCAGGAAACGCTCAAAGCAAAAGGCAAACAATGAGGAGATTTACTCTTCTTGTACTCATGTTGGCATTGTGCCTTTTGTATTAAATCCCGACGCAATTTCTGTGCTTCTTCGGCAATGTGAAAGTCGAGGTGTTAGAGTAAACCTGCAGTAGTGCATCGAAATCTAACACTCATTTCCCAGGAAACGCTGAAGGCAAACCACAAACAATGAGAAGATATACTCTTCTTGTACTAAAGGTGGCATTGTGCCTTTTGTATTAAATCCCGACGCAATTTCTGTGTTTCATCATCAGTGAGAAAGGCCAAGGGACAGAATAAAGCTGCAGAAGTGCATCTGAATCTAATACTGATATCCCAGGAAACGCTCAAAACAAACCACAAACAACGAGTAGATTTTCTCTTCTTGTACTTAAGTCAGCATTGTGCCTTTTGTATTAAATCCCGGGGCAATTTCTGTGTGTCATTGTGAATGTGAAGGGCGAAGGAATAGAGTAAACTTACAGTAGAGCGTCGGAATCTAATACTGATCTCCCAGGAAACGCTCAAACAAACCACAAACAATGAGAAGTTTTATCCATCTTGTACATAAGTCGTCATTGCGTCTTTCGTATTAAATCCCGTTCAATTTCTGTGTTTCATCGTCAATTTGAAGGTCCAAGTGAAAGAGTAAAGCTGCAGTAATGCATCGGAATCTAATACTGATCTACCAGGAAACGCTCAAAGCAAACCATAAACATCAAGAAAATTTACTCATCTTGTACTTATGTTGGCATTGTGCCTTTCGTATTAAATCCCGACGCCATTTCCGTGTTTCATCGTCAATGTGAAGGTCCAAGGGATAGAGTAAAACTGCAGTAGTGTATCGGAATTTAATACTGATCTCCCAAGAGTCGCTCAAAGCAAACCTCAAAGAAAGAGAAGATATTCTCTTCTTGTACTTAAGTTGGCATCGTGCCTTTTGTATTAAATCCCGACGCAATTTCTGTGTTTCATCGTCAATGTGAAGGTCAAAGGGATAGAAGAAAACTGCAGTAGTGCATCGGAATCAAATACTGATCGCCCAGGAAATGCTCAAAGCTAACCACAAACAATGAGAAGATTTACTCTTCTTGTATCTAAGTCAGCATTATGCCTTTTGCCTTAAGTCCTGACGCAATTTCTGTGTTTCATCGTCGATGTGAAGGTCCAAGGGATAGAATTAAGCTGCAGTAGTGCATCGAAATCTAATACTGATTTCCTGGGAAGCGCTCATTGCAAACCACAAACAATGTGAATATGTACTCTTCTTGTACTTAAGTCAGCATTGTGCCTTTTGTATTAAATCCCGACGCAATATATGAGTTCATCGTCAATGAGAAGGTCCAATATATAGATTAAAGCTGCACTATTGCATCCGAATCTAGTACTGATCTCCCAGGAAACGTTCAAAGCAAACCGCAAACAAAGAGGAGATTTACTTTTCTTGTTCTTCAGTTGACATTGTAAATTTTTATTTCAATCCCGACGCAATTTCTGTGTTACATCGGCAGTGTGAAGGTCCAAGGGATAGAGTAAAGATGCAGTAGTGCATCGGAATCTAATGCTGATCTTCCACGAAACGCTCAAAGCAAACCACAATTAATGATATGATTTTCTCTTCTTGTGCTTAAGTCTGCAGTGTGCATTTTGTATAAAATCCCGATGCTATTTCTGTGTTTCATAGTCAATGTGAAAGGCCAAGGGATAGATAAAAATTGCAGTATTGGATTTGAATCTAGTACTGATCTCCCAGGAAACGCTCAAAGCAAACCACAAACATCGAGAAGATTTACCCTTCTTGTACTTAAGTCGGCATTGTGCATTTTGTATTAAATCCCGATGCTATTTCTGTGTTTCATCGTCAATGTGAAGGGCCAAGGGATAGGTTAAAGCTGCAGTAGTGCATCGAAATCTGATACTGATCTCGCAGGAAACGCTTAAACCAACCACATACAATGAGAAGTTTTAACCATCTTGTACTTAATTCGGCATTGTGCCTTTAGTGTTAAATCCCAACGCAATTCCTGTGTGTCATCGTCAATGTGATGGACCATGGGATAGAGTAAAGCTACAGTAAAGCATCGGAATCTAATACTGATCTCCCAGGAAACGCTCAAACGAAACCACAAACAAAGACAACATTTACTCTTCTTGTACTTACGTCGGCATTGTGCCCTTTGTATTAAATCACGACTCATTTTCTGTGTTTCGTCGTCAATGTGAAGGTCCGAGGGATAGAGTAAAGATGCAGTAGTGCATCGGAGTCTAATACTGATATCCCAGGAAACGCACAAAGCAAACCAGAAACAATGAGAAGATTTACGCTTCTTGTACTTAAGTCGGCATTGTGCCATTTGTACTAAATCCCAACGTAGATTCTGTGTGTTCCATCGTCAATGTGAATTTCCAAGGCATGGAGTAAAGCTGCAGTAGTGCATCAGAATCTAGTACAGATCTCCCAGGAAACGTTCAAAGCAAACCACAATCAATAAGAGGATTTACTCTTGTTGTACATAAGTCGGCATAGTGCCTTTTGTATTAAATCCCGACGCAATATCTGTGTTTCATCGTCAACGTGAAGGTCCAAGGGATATAGCAAAGCTGCAGGAGTGCATCGGAATCCAATACAGATCTCCCAGGAAACGCTCACAGGAAACCACAACCAATGAGAACATTTACTCTTCTTGTACTTAGGTCGGCATTGTGCCCTTTGTATTAAGTCCTGATGCAATTTCTGTGTTACATTGTCAATCTGAAGGTCCAAGGGATAGTGTAAAGCTGCAGTAGTGCATCGGAACTTAGTGCTGATCCCCCAGGAAACGCTCAGAGCAAACCACAAACAATGAGAAGATTTACACTTCTTGTATTTAAGGCGGCATTGTGCCTTTTGTATTAAATCCCGACGCAATTTCTTTGTTTCATCGTCAATGTGAAGGTCTCAGGGATAGTGAAAATCTGCAGTAGAGTATCGGAATCTATTACTAATGTCCCAGGAAACGCTCAATCAAACCACCGAATATGAGAAGATTTATCCTTACTGTACATAAATCGGCGTTGTGCCTTTCGTATTAATGCCCGTTCAATTTCTGTGTTTCATCGTCAATGAGAGGGTCCAAGAGATAAAGCTGCAGTAGTGCATCGGAATCTAATACAGATATCAAAGGAAACGCTCAAAGCAAACCACAAACAAGGAGAAGATTTATTCTTCTTGTACTTAAGTTGGCATTGTGCCAATTGTATTAATCCCCGACGCAATGTCTGTGTTTCATCGTCAATGTGAAGGTCTATGGGATAGAGTGAAACTGCAGTAGTGCAGCGGAATGTAATACTGATATCCCAGGAAACGCTCAAAGCAATCCACAAACAATGATAAGATTTAACCTTCTTGTATGTAAGTCGGTATTGTTCCTTTCGTATTAAAACACGACGCAATTTCTGTGTTCATCGTCATTGTGAAGGTAAAAGGGAAAGAGTAAAGCTGCAGTAGTGCATCGGAATCTAATACTGATCTTCCAGGAAACGCTCAAAGCAAACCTCAAACAATGAGGGGATTTACTCCTCTTGCACTTAATTCGGCATTGTGCCAATTGTATTAAATCTCGACGCAATTTCTGTGTTTCGCCATCAATGTGAAGGTAAAAGGGATAGAGTAAAGCTGCAGTAGTGCATCGGAATCTAATACTAATCTCCCAGGAAGCGTTCAAACAAATCACAAACAATGAGAAGATTTACTCTTCTTGTACTTAAATCGGCACTATGACCCTTGTATTAAATCCCGACCCCATTTCTGCGTTTCATCTTCAATGTGAAGGACCTAGGGATAGAGTATTACTGCAATAGTGCATCGGAATGTAATACAGACATCCCAGGAAACGCTCAAAGCAAAAGGCAAACAATGAGGAGATTTACTCTTCTTGTACTCATGTTGGCATTGTGCCTTTTGTATTAAATCCCGACGCAATTTCTGTGCTTCTTCGGCAATGTGAAAGTCGAGGTGTTAGAGTAAACCTGCAGTAGTGCATCGAAATCTAACACTGATCTCCCAGGAAACGCTGAAGGCAAACCACAAACAATGAGAAGATTTTCTCTTCTTGTACTTAAGTCAGCATTGTGCCTTTTGCATTAAATCCCGGGGCAATTTCTGTGTGTCATTGTGAATGTGAAGGGCGAAGGGATAGAGTAAACTTACAGTAGAGCGTCGGAATCTAATACTGATCTCCCAGGAAACGCTCAAACAAACCACAAACAATGAGAAGTTTTAACCATCTTGTACTTAAGTCGTCATTGCGTCTTTCGTATTAAATCCCGTTCAATTTCTGTGTTTCATCGTCAATTTGAAGGTCCAAGTGAAAGAGTAAAGCTGCAGTAATGCATCGGAATCTAATACTGATCTACCAGGAAACGCTCAAAGCAAACCATAAACATCAAGAAAATTTACTCATCTTGTACTTATGTTGGCATTGTGCCTTTCGTATTAAATCCCGACGCCATTTCCGTGTTTCATCGTCAATGTGAAGGTCCAAGGGATAGAGTAAAACTGCAGTAGTGCATCGGAATCTAATACTGATCTCCCAAGAATCGCTCAAAGCAAACCTCAAAGAAAGAGAAGATACACTCTTCTTCTACTTAAGTTGGCATTGTGCCTTTTGCCTTAAGTCCTGACGCAATTTCTGTGTTTCATCGTCAATGTGAAGGTCCAAGGGATGGAATTAAGCTGCAGTAGTGCATTGGAATCTAATACTGATCTCCCGGGAAGCGCTCATTGCAAACCACAAACAATGTGAATATTTACTCTTCTTGTACTTAAGTCAGCATTGTGCCTTTTGTATTAAATCCCGACGCAATATATGAGTTTCATCGTCAATGAGAAGGTCCAAGGGATAGATTATAGCTGCACTATTGCATCCGAATCTAGTACTGATCTCCCAGGAATCGCTCAAAGCAAACCACAAACATCGAGAAGATTTACTCCTTATGTACTTAAGTCGGCATTGTGCATTTTGTATTAAATTTCGGGGCAATTTCTGTGTTTTATGGTCAATGTGATGGTCCAAGGGATAGAGTAAAGCTGCAGTAGTGCATCGGAATCTAGTACTGATCTCCCAGGAAACGTTCAAAGCAAACCGCAAACAAAGAGGAGATTTACTTTTCTTGTCCTTCAGTTGACATTGTAAATTTTGTTTTCAATCCCGACGTAATTTCTGTCTTACATCGGCAGTGTGAAGGTCCAAGGGATAAAGTAAAGATGCAGTAGTGCATCGGAATCTAATGCTGATCTTCCACGAAACGCTCAAAGCAAACCACAAACAATGATTAGATTTTCTCTTGTTGTGCTTATGTCTGCAGTGTGCATTTTGTATAAAATCCTGAAGCTATTTCTGTGTGTCATCGTCAATGTGAAGGGCCAAAGGATAGATAAAAATTGCAGTATTGGATTTGAATCTAGTACTGATCTCCCAGGAAACGCTCAAAGCAAACCACAAACATCGAGAAGATTTACTCATCTTGTACTTAAGTCGGTATTGTGCCTTTAGTGTTAAATCCCAACGCAATTTCTGTGTGTCATCGTCAATGTGATGGTCTTAGGGATAGAGTAAAGCTACAGTAGTGCATCGGAATCTAATACTGATCTCCCAGGAAACGCTCAAAGCAAACCACAAACAAAGACAACATTTACTCTTCTTGTACTTACGTCGGCATTGTGAACTTTGTATTAAATCACGACTCATTTTCTGTGTTTCGTCGTCAATGTGAAGGTCCGAGGGATAGAGAAGAGATGCGGTAGTGCATCGGAATCTAATACTGATCTCCCAGGAAACACTAAAAGCAAACCACAAACAATGAGAAGATTTACTCTTCTTGTACTTAAGACGTCATTGTGCCATTTGTGTTAAATCCTGACGCAATATCTGTGATCCATCGTGAATGTGATGGTCCAAGGGATAGAGTAAAGCTACAGTCGTGCATCGGAATCTAATACTGATCTCCCAGGAAACACTCAAAGCAAACCACAAACAATGCGAATATTTACTCTTCTTGTACTTAAGTCGGCATTGTGCCTTTTGTATTAAATCCCGAGGCAATGTCTGCGTTTCATCGTCAATGTGAAGGTCCATGAGATAGAGTAAAGCTGCAGAAGTGCATCGGAAACTTATACTGATATCCCAGGAAACGCACAAAGCAAACCACAAACAATGAGAAGATTTACGCTTCTTGTACTTAAGTCGGCATTGTGCCATTTGTACTAAATCCCAACGTAATTTCTGTGTGTTCCATCGTCAATGTGAAGTTCCAAGGCATGGAGTAAAGCTGCAGTAGTGCATCGGAATCTAGTACAGATCTCCCAGGAAACGCTCAAAGCCAACCACAATCAATGAGAGAATTTACTCTTCTTGTACTTAAGTCGGCATAGTGCCTTTTGTATTAAATCCCGACGCAATATCTGTGTTTCATCGTCAACGTGAAGGTCCAAGGGATATAGCAAAGCTGCAGGAGTGCATCGGAATCCAATACAGATCTCCCAGGAAACGCTCAAAGGAAACCACAACCAATGAGAACATTTACTCTTCTTGTACTTAGGTCGGCATTGTGCCCTTTGTATTAAGTCCCGATGCAATTTCTGTGTTATATCGTCAATCTGAAGGTCCAAGGGATAGTGTAAAGCTGCAGTAGTGCATCGGTACTTAGTGCTGATCCCCCAGGAAACGCTCAGAGCAAACCACAAACAATGAGAAGATTTACACTTCTTGTATTTAAGTCGGCATTGTGCCTTTTGTATTAAATCCCGACGCAATTCCTTTGTTTCATCGTCATTGTGAAGGTCCCAGGGATAGTGAAAATCTGCAGTAGAGTATCGGAATCTATTACTAATCTCCCAGGAAATGCTCAATCAAACCACAGAATATGAGAAAATTTATCCTTACTGTACATAAGTCGGCGTTGTGCCTTTCGTATTAATGCCCGTTCAATTTCTGTGTTTCATCGTCAATGAGAGGGTCCAAGAGATAAAGCTGCAGTAGTGCATCGGAATCTAATACAGATATCAAAGGAAACGCTCAAAGCAAACCACAAACAAGGAGAAGATTTACTCTTCTTGTACTTAAGTCGGCATTGTGCCAATTGTATTAATCCCCGACGCAATGTCTGTGTTTCATCGTCAATGTGAAGGTCTATGGGATAGAGTGAAGCTGCAGTAGTGCAGCGGAATGAAATACTGATATCCCAGGAAACGCTCAAAGCAATCCACAAACAATGATAGGACTTAACCTTCTTGTATGTAAGTCGGTATTGTGCCTTTCGTATTAAAACACGACGCAATTTCTGTGTTTCATCGTCATTGTGAAGGTAAAAGGGAAAGAGTAAAGCTGCAGTAGTGCATCGGAATCTAATACTGATATCCCAGGAAACGCTCAAAGCAAACCGCAAACAATGAAAAAATTTACATTTCTTGTATTTAAGTCGGCATTATGCCTTTTGTATTCAACCCCGACGCAATTTCTTTGTTACATCGCCAATGTGAAGGTCCAACGGATGGTGTAAAGCTGCAGCAGTGCATCGGAATCTATTACTGACCTCCCAGGAAACGCTCAAACGAACCACAAACAATGAGAAGATTTATCTATCTTGTACATAAGATGGCATTGTGCCTTTTGTCTTAAATCCCGTTCAATTTCTGTGTATCATCGTCAATGTGAAGGTCCTGGGGATAGAGTAAAGCTGAAGTAGTGCATCGGAATCTAATACTGATCTTTCAGGAAACGCTCAAAGCAAACCACAAACAATGAGGAGATTTACTCTTCTTGTACTTAAGTCGGCATTGTGCCTTTTTTATTAAATCGCGACGCAATTTCTGTGTTCCATCGTGAATGTGAAGTTCCAATGGATAGAGTAAAGGTGAAGTAGTGCATTTGAATCTAATACTGATCTCCCAGGAAACGCTCAAAGCAAACCTCAAACAATGAGGGGATTTACTCCTCTTGTACTTAAGTCGGCATTGTGCCAATTGTTTTAAATCTCGACGCAATTTCTGTGTTTCGTGATCAATGTGAAGGTAAAAGGGATAGAGTAAAGCTGCAGTAGTGCATCGGAATCTAATACTGATCTCCCAGGGAACGTTCAAACAAATCATAAACAATGAGAAGATTTACTCTTCTTGTACTTAAGTCGGCATTGTGACCCTTGTATTAAATCCTGACGCCATTTCTGTGTTTCATCGTCAAAGTGAGGGACCTAGGGATAGAGTATTACTGCAATAGTGCATCGGAATGTAATACAGACATCCCAGGAAACGCTCAAAGCAAAAGGGAAACAATGAGAGGATTTACTCTTCTTGTACTCATGTTGGCATTGTGCCTTTTGTATTAAATCCCGACGCAATTTCTATGCTTCTTCGACAATGTGAAAGTCGAGGTGTTAGAGTAAACCTGCAGTAGTGCATCGAAATCTAACACTGATCTCCCAGGAAACGCTGAACGCAAACCACAAACAATGAGAAGATATGCTCTTGTTGTACTAAAGGCGAAATTTTGCCGTTTGTATTAAATCCCGACGCAATTTCTGTGTTTAATCGTCAATGAGAAAGGCCAAGGGATAGAATAAAGCTGCAGTAGTGCATCGGAATCTAATACTGATATCCCAGGAAACGCTCAAAGCAAACCTCAAACAATGAGAAGATTTACTCTTCTTGTACTTAAGTCAGCATTGTGCCTTTTGTATTAAATCCCGGGGCAATTTCTGTGTGTCATTGTGAATGTGAAGGGCGAAGGGATAGACTAAAGCTACAGTAGTGCGTCGGAATCTAATACTAACCTCCCAGGAAACGCTCAAAGAAACCACACACAATGAGAAGTTTTGACCTTCTTGTACATAAGTCCTCATTGCGCCTTCCATATTAAATCCCGTTCAATTTCTGTGTTTCATCGTCAATGTGAAGGTCCAAGTGAAAGAATAAAACTGCAGTAATGCATCGGAATCTAATACTGATCTACCAGGAAACGCTCAAAGCAAACCATAAACATCAAGAAAATTTACTCTTCTTGTACTTAAGTTGTCATTGTGCCTTTCGTATTAAATCCCGACGCCATTTCCGGGTTTCATCGTCAATGAGAAGGTCCAAGAAATAGAGTAAAGCAGCAGTTGGCCATCGGTATCTAATACTGATCTGCCAGGGTACACTAAAAGCAAACCACAAACAATGAGAACATTTAACCTTCTTGTACTTAAGTCGGCATTGTGCATTCCGTCGCCATTTCTGTGTTTCAACATCAATGTGAAGATCCAAGGGATAGAGTAAAGCTCCATTAGTGCATCGGAATCTAATACTGATCTCCCAGGAATCGCTCAAAGCAAAACTCAAACAATGAGAAGATTTACTCTTCTTGTACTTAAGTCCGCATTGAGCCTTTTGTATTAAATCCCGACGCATAATCTGTGTTTCATCGTCATGTGAAGGGCCAACGGATAAAGCAAAGCTGCAGTAGTGCATCGGAATCTAATACTGATCTCCCAGGGAACGCACAAAACTAACCACAAACAATGAGAAGATTTACTCCTCTTGTACTTAAGTCGGTATTGAGCCTTTTGCATTCAAGCCCGACGCAATTTCTGTGTTTCAACGTCAATGTGAAGGTCCAATGGATACAGTAAATCTGCAGTAGTGCTTCGGAATCTAATACTGATCTCTCAGGAAACACTCAAGCGAATCACAAACAATGAGAAGATTTAACCTTCTTGTACATAAGTCAGCATTGTGCCTTTCGTCTTAAATTCCGTTCAATTTCTGTGTTTCATCGCCAATGTGAAGGTCCAGGGGATAGCGTAAAGCTGAAGTAGTGCATCGGAATCTAATACTGATCTCCCAGGAAACGCTCAAAGCAAACCACAAACAAAGAGAAGATTTAGTCTTCTTGTACTTAAGTCGGCATTGTGCCTTTTGTTTTAAATCCCGACGCAATTTCTGTGTTCCATCGTGAATGTGAAGGTACAAGGGATAGAGTAAAGCTGAAGTAGTGCATGGAATCTAATACTGATCTCCCAGGAAACGCTCAAAACAAACCACAAAAAATGAGAAGATTTACTCTTCTTGTACTTAAGTCGGCATGGTGCCTTTTGTATTCAATCACGACGCAATTTCTGTGTTCCATCGCGAATGTGAAGCTCCCAGGGATAGAGTAAAGCTGAAGTAGTGCATCGCAATCTAAGACTGATCTCCCAGGAATCGCTCAAAGCAAACCTCAAACATTGAGAAGGTTTACTCTTCTTGTACTTAAATCGGCATCGTGCCTTTTGTATTAAATCCCGACGCTATTTCTGTGTTTCATCGTCATGTGAAGGTCCAACGGATAGAGTAAAGCTGCAGTAGTGCATCGGAATCTAATACTGATCTCCCAGGAAACGCTCAAAGCAAACCACAAACTATGAGGGGATTTGCTCTTCTTGTACTTAAGTCGGCATTGTGCCTTTTGTATTTAATCCCGACGCAATTTCTTTGTTCCATTGTGAGTGTGAAGGTCCAAGGGATAGAGTAAAGCTGCAGTATGTGATGTTACAAAATAGAAGTGATGTTGCTATTCAACGGAAAGTTGGAAATTGAGATTTAGCTTACTGTTTTATCAATCACAATTGGCGTAAGAATCATGGATTGACCATTGTCATAAAATATTGCATATTGAGATGTGATTAGTTTTTACTTGCAGTTTCGCGTGGCTTGAGGCAGTCTCAACTAGCGTGCTATTGATTAAGAAATTGCGTTATCGTCTTTCTAATTACTTCATGATCGTAGATACGATCATACCCGGTTGTGAAGTTATTGTTATGACAAAAAAATTTCCTAAGGGACCAGAAAGTTCTTAAGGGCGCAAAAACAACTGTAACATCACACAAAAGAGAAATTCAATATTAAAGCTGATGCAAGAAGACGATAAAACAGTTTTCTTTTTATCAATGTAACACGCACATTGGACTGCTGATCTTGGAGTCTGTAATATTAGCAAAATGCATAATTAAAATGAAAATAATACTGAGGGGATAATAGAAATGAGCACTGCTAAATGATTCAGTATTCCCAGAACAAATATTTATTATAACTAAAACATATATCGTACCTTAAGCTTAATACTACAATGACGGTAGATTTTTATGTCCATATCATGTCCATTGAGCGCTCTTTTATATAGCCATTGTCCTCTTTGAGTCGCTCGTGCGTCGTCACGGTAAGTTATAACAGTTCTTTACACTTCACTCAACTCAGACATACACGTTTTTATACATTTAGTAAAAATTAGATCAGACTGCCACAAATCTGCGTCCGTCTTACTTCAGAAAAACAGTACAAGACTTCTTAGCGCTGAAGGCTTCATTTGTTCTCCAGCGAACAAAATAGTGAAGGATCGCATATCCATCCGTACTTTTCTGTTTATATTGCCGCCCAAAGACGACGAATTACATTATCTAGAAAATTCCACCGTCGCTATGCGACGCCTCATTATACATTAATCATTATTTACAAACAAGTATTTGCCTTCTGGCTGAAAGTATTAACTACTCGTATTTGCTGTTTAAATTAAGGCAAAAATAGCGAATATCACATTGCCTCCCATGAGGAGAGAGGGAATGCCGAAGGATTACCTCGATCCTCATGTCCTCATGAGATATTCGTGATTTTTGGTGTGACATTTACATAATGTTACTGGCGTACTATGTACTTAAATTGAAATTACATTTATAAACATATATCAGATATTTATCATTTTTCAAAATAAAGTTTTTCATTCTTTGTTCATCAGTCACTTCATTCCATAATACCAAGACTAACATTTATGTGCATTTTTAAGTTTGGTCCATATTTGCTTATAACAATAAGTGAACGTTCATTTCGCTCTTCAGGGGATAGAATTCAGAAATTACTTTCTCTTGAGCTTAACAACTAATACATGAGTACAGTGAGTGCTTATTTTCACTAAACTAGAGTGGACAATGTTCGAGCATCTGTTGACTCATTGTGGTTCAATTACAGTTTAACAACGTAGCACTACACTTCGTGATGCTTTCACTTTCTGTGTTAGCTGTCTACGGCGTTCATCATGCAGTACATCTGTCCTTTCCATTGTGGTGCCAGGAATTCAAGTGGTTTCCCGGGTTTTTATTTACAATATGAAACAGAAGAAGTGGAAAATTATTAGTATAACTTACAACCTATTGGATACATTTGTTAAGGATCGGGACTGGTCTGGAGTTTAGGGTCTTCCTATAGTGCACATTCATTTTCTTTGTCCATCAAGAGACAGTGTTATAATTCACTTTAGCAGTGTACAGGAGTGCCGGTATTAATGGCTTTAAGGCCTGAGTAATCTATCAATCTACTTCTCACTCATCTTAACTTCAACTCAAGAAAATTGCATAATTTACATATGAAAATGTAGTCACACAAGTGTACAAATGTCTTTCCTCCAGTATGTACGATGGAAGTCATGGCGGTTAGCAGTTTAAAGTTTGGATTGTTTCGTCACCCACACGTCAGCCACTCACAGCAGCTGCACAGTGTTGCGTGAGCTCCAACACTCAGTATCCGTCCGCGCTCAGGCTGTAACAGAGCTGGTGGTCGTCGAGTGCTCCTTTTTTTTGTGAACTTCGTATCACACGAGTGCATCGATACAAACACCTCGCGCGCGTTTTCCATCGGAGGAGCCAGACACTGAAGCTGCCTTCATACTTCTCTGTCAACTGCCTCCCATGAGGCTCACAGGTAAGTGACGACGAATGTTTTAGCTGTCGCTGCACTTAGAACAACACTGAACTTTGCGTTGCACCTGTTGTCGTAGCCTTGACTTCTTTTTTACACTTGCAGTACAACACTACCACTAGTATACAGTGAACAGTTATTTTTATTATGCACGTCGCACTTTAGTGTGCATCTTCACACAGCATTTGTGCTTAGTTCCTTCGCCGATAGAATTCATTTACAAAACAACCAATTTTGCACGTTTCCTCCACTGGTATAGAAAGACTTATATTCTACTATTTACAAAATATCACTTACGAGCTAATATTTACAATTAATGGTCACTCCTTTTGTTAAGTCCAGTGAACAACTGCTTTATGAATGGACTCTTTATATCTCAAGATTTGCTTTCACTAGTGAACCTAAAAATATTCTTTCAAACTTTCTTTTAAGTGCTCATCTCCTCATTATGAAAACTACAGGCTTCGCAACACTCGTTGCATTTATTCTTTAGTGCACCCAAGATCATTTTTTACTGCCACGCAGCATATCTACTACTTAACGAGTACACATTTAACGCTGAATCTTTTCCCAATTTTTTTTTTTTTTTTTTTATAAATTTGAGGGCAGACTGGATAACAATAGGTCTCCCTCTTCGCTTCATGTACTCAGCAATCGTTCTCTGTTAAAAAAAAAATAGGGTAACGCGTGTCTACTATTTTTTTTTTTTTTGCATGAATGGAATTACCGACAGTTCACTGGGTTTACGCAACCGGTCCATAACAAACATTACCAAAGCTAGCGAAGTTCATCACGCTACGTGTCTCATTTCTCATAAGCACTGCTTTGCTTCGAAGCACACGTGCCTTTTACAAGTCGACCCTTGGTCTGGGTTAATGAACCAGGATCAAAAGGAACGGGCAGAAGGAAAATGGATTTCATAAGAGGAGTGTCTTAGGAGACATTTTTGCAATAAAATCTGCATGTAAATAAAATTATCATAATAAACATAGGCACATATATAAACTTCAACCTCCTTCCTTACAGCATGCTTTGCTACTTCTACGTCTTACTCAGGTTATAGTCAATATTAAGTTTAAATATCACTGCATTGCTTGTTCTTTAGATTAGCCTTCAATTAGGGTATTGAATGGTCGCTAGATTACACTACAAATCTTCTGAAGATCTTTACTTGGACTTATTTATGATACAGGGGGCTTGCTGTGTGGTTATTTAGTAACTTGATTCTACTGAAATCAATTCGTCAGCTAACATTCCTCATATACTCTTTACATTGGGCTCAGATCACAGGGAAATAGTTTACTTTCATAGCAATTAATGGCCTCGTGGAGTACTTACGCTACATTATTGATGCTTCATGGTTTGCCTCTATTTGTACTGTATTTCACCTTACTTAGTTTACTACAGCTTTTTGTCTCCTTGCGTGAACACATGCGGGTTACCACTTGTTTTTTCCATTTAACAGCACGCTTTAACTGAACTTTAAGCTATTTCTTCTACTCCTGTCCACTGTCTGGACTGTTTGACCATGTACCTTTTTTTTTTAAGCAGGTAATTTGGGCTTTTACTACAGAACTTCAAGTACTTACATTACTAAAAATAAATCTATAAATCTTCTTGTACCTTGAGAGAAGTGCTTATTTACGCATCCTTCTCCATTTCTCACCTTTACATATTTATATAGCTCCGGGCAATCGCCTCGCAAGCACTTTATTTTTCTTAATACTAACTTAAAATTAAATTGAAATTCTTGGTGCAACCCCAATTTCCTGCTTCAGCTTGTTGAAGAAATATCAGTTCAATGTCCATTACTATAAACAATTTTTCCATACTTAACATTTAATACTTAAAGTTTACATATAGTAGTTTTTACCATGTAGTCAGTGCGCTGTTCAACACAATACTTATCATTAACAGTTCACACAAGGAAATTTCCAGTACGCAAGAGGCAAGAAACCAAAACAGATTCTATCTGCAGTTGAGGCTGTGTCTGTAAACTAACTCTTTGTTTCAATGGACCAATCGCTCCCGATATGGAGCAGCCCTGAATCGGCAATGATAAAACTTTTGAAACAGAAGACACCTGTCTGAAGAGACATGGTGACATGACATTGATGTTTGCTCCTGTATCAACAACGGCTGTGAAAGGAATGTTGGCAATAGAAATCTTAATCGCAGCCTGGACCTGTTCATCATAAATGTTGTTAATGTCTTGAGCTTCTTTGTTACGTGCAAGGTCATCTCGTAAGTCGGTCTCATGGTCGTACCGTATCGCATTAACATACTCGGAATCAGAGTATTCGTTAGTGCCCCCACTCAAAATCCGCAGGATGTTTAACCTGTTTGTCATTCATGGCCTTAAGTGTTTGTTCCGTTTCATATTGATGCTGGTTATGTGGTACAAATGCCGGTGTAAAGGGGTAAAATCCACTGGGTGCATTCACTTGTGAATAGAATACTTGAGAAGGCTGATGTCGCCCGATCTTTTGGTTGCCGGCAAAACCATTTCCTTGTGAAGGAAAGTTCGCATTTGGTGCCATTTGAAAATTGTTCCGCGGTCCTCTATCCTGTGAATAGTTGTTCTTATGTTGTGCTGGGTGGCCTCCGCCTTGCCCATGCCACTTGCTATATTTCGACCTATAACTTTGATTGTACACTGGTCCATTTGAAAAATTACCACTAGTTTGTGGAGAATTTCCATGCTGCTCAGGCGCAGAATTAAAGGGTGGGTTTCCGTACTGATGTTGTACCTGGTGGTTGTAAATTGGGTGGTATCTCTGCTGATTACTGTAATTGGTTTTCTGCTTCCGTTTAAAGTTATTGCCGTTTGCGTTTTGATAACCGCTGGCAGGTTGGCAACAGCGGTCGCAGTAGCTCGCTCTCTCCTTGGGCGCATTGTTGTCCGCGTGCGATGCATTCTGCTGGCTGCCAGGGAAGAATTTGCCGCTGCCAACCTTGGAGCGCACATCCTCGCTAATTAAATCTAAGGAATCCAGCACAGAAAGGAATACATCCGTGTCTTCTTCGGACACATTTACTAATTTCTCTCTAATAGACACAGGGAGTTTGCTTTTGAGAATCATAATTACGTCCTTGGAAGAAATCGGAGAATCCCAGAATTTAATTTTTGCTAGATACTTCTCAAAGTATCGCCGGAGACTTCCATGCTTCTCATTGAAAATTTCCGCACCATACGCCTCCTTCCTTAATCTTTGCTGTACCCCATTACTCCAAAATTTTGCCAAGAACATTTTCTCAAACTCTTCATAATTCCTACACGTGTCTACCATTTCCGTTCCCCATAATGCTGCATCACCAGAAATAAAGCCAGTGACGAACTGAATACGCTGTCTGTCTGTCCAGCTCCTGGGAAATATGCCGGAAAAATTCTTTAGGAACACGATGGGGTGTATTTCTCGCTTCTGCGGATGAAAAACAGGAAAAGTGCGATGCTTAATCACACTTTCCTCTTGCATTAAACTCACAATTGTGGGCGGATCATTTATTTTCCCTACTCGGGACTCAACAGGACTGTTGTTTTGCATGTAATCAGGCGGTGAACGATAAGGAGTTGACTGACATTCGTCACCGTCTAAAGAGTTGTTCCCTATAGTTTGCGTATGTGTATGCGGATTTTCTACCCAGTTTCTCAGCATTCTGACTTCGTCCACTACTTGCTGCTTCCACTCGGGAAGATCCCGTGTGAGTGTCCTCCGAATCTGTCCCAATTCAGAAACTACTGTGTCTCCCGACTTACCAGGAGCAGCTAAGATTTCGTAAGTTACATCCTTGACAGTCTCCCTAAGCTCCTCCCTGACCTTCTTTTCGATAAAAATATCTTTACCCTTTATCCATTCACTGTAGTGTTCCGACAATGCCTCCGCGTGTGCTTTCACGGTGCTCTTAACCTGTTCTTCAATATTGATTGAGTCTATCTGCCTCGACAGATCCTCTACTACACCTTCAATGTCAGATACTGCATTTCTAACTGAGTTTATTTCTTTGGTAGCTGCCTGAATTTTTGTGTTTAATGTTCCAGATACTTCAGCTATTTCACTTTTCACCTGTTTCTGCATTTTCTGAATTTGATCACTGATCTTAGTTTGCACCTCACCCAAATGGGTATTTAATTCAGCCGTAATTTCTTTATGCAGATCTGTTTTGATTGTGCCTAGCTGTGTTTTTAATGATTCGCTTACAGCATCTAATCGGGCGTTAACAGTCTCATTTTGTGTTTTTATAGTCTCATTTTGTGTTTTTACTGATTCGCTTACAGCATCTAATCGGGCGTTAACAGTCTCATTTTGTGTTTTTACTGATTCGCTTACAGCATCTAATCGGGCGTTAACAGTCTCATTTTGTGTTTTTATAGTCTCATTTACTGCGTCAAACTGTTGTTTCAGCATTTCCATTAACGCACCGAGGTCATTTGTAGCTGCAGCGGGAAGAATTTGGACTTTAGGGTCACTTTCCCCTGTTACAGACGTGGTTAGTTCAGTTTCCACACGGGAACCTACCGTTCGCGATCGTAAAGGGTATGGAATACTATTAACGTCTTCACTCCCGTCTCCTGTTGTCACCTGTCTCTGTTTACTATCTGCCATTTTCGTTAGTAAATCACGTGCTACGTAAGGCTTTCGTCGTTTGTCAGTGACGTGGTGAGTCCGCTAAGAGCACCACTCTCGCGTGAGCAACAAATGAAATTCTATCTGGCAAGAAGACAAGATGGAACCTAACCGTTTCAGACAAATGAATGAAGATGCTCTTCACTGCAAATTGCGCACACTATCCACCATGTTGAAAATGCAATACAGCTATACTAACAATGGGGAGAAATAATTTCTATTATCAGACTACGAAGAATTTTACTTTGAAAGATAAAATAAAGCAGATTTTCTATAGCGGGAAGGAGATAGAAAGGATGTGGATCGACTTGGAAAAGCAACGTTGCTACTGAAGCACTACACTGCGT
This sequence comes from Schistocerca piceifrons, assembly GCF_021461385.2. Classification (NCBI taxonomy): domain Eukaryota; kingdom Metazoa; phylum Arthropoda; class Insecta; order Orthoptera; family Acrididae; genus Schistocerca; species Schistocerca piceifrons. Next base: position 842,954,548 of record NC_060141.1, read on the forward strand.
ATGCAAAATTCTGACTTACTTTTTGATGGCTTGAATACCGCTATGTTGTCTCAGCAAATTCACGTCTCTTTTCTTTTCTTTTCTCTCGGTAATTAAACTGCATTATTGACCGTTATTCTCACAGAGATACGATGTGTACATGAAACGACAGAACATTTATTAACACAAGCACATAGAAAATTTTCCAAGAATTTGAACTAATTTTTGGTCAAGTCCCTGTTCGGGCGCCAAGTGTGATGTTACAAAATAGAAGTGATGTTGCTATTCAACGGAAAGTTGGAAATTGAGATTTAGCTTACTGTTTTATCAATCACAATTGGCGTAAGAATCATGGATTGACCATTGTCATAAAATATTGCATATTGAGATGTGATTAGTTTTTACTTGCAGTTTCGCGTGGCTTGAGGCAGTCTCAACTAGCGTGCTATTGATTAAGAAATTGCGTTATCGTCTTTCTAATTACTTCATGATCGTAGATACGATCATACCCGGTTGTGAAGTTATTGTTATGACAAAAAAATTTCCTAAGGGACCAGAAAGTTCTTAAGGGCGCAAAAACAACTGTAACATCACACAAAAGAGAAATTCAATATTAAAGCTGATGCAAGAAGACGATAAAACAGTTTTCTTTTTATCAATGTAACACGCACATTGGACTGCTGATCTTGGAGTCTGTAATATTAGCAAAATGCATAATTAAAATGAAAATAATACTGAGGGGATAATAGAAATGAGCACTGCTAAATGATTCAGTATTCCCAGAACAAATATTTATTATAACTAAAACATATATCGTACCTTAAGCTTAATACTACAATGACGGTAGATTTTTATGTCCATATCATGTCCATTGAGCGCTCTTTTATATAGCCATTGTCCTCTTTGAGTCGCTCGTGCGTCGTCACGGTAAGTTATAACAGTTCTTTACACTTCACTCAACTCAGACATACACGTTTTTATACATTTAGTAAAAATTAGATCAGACTGCCACAAATCTGCGTCCGTCTTACTTCAGAAAAACAGTACAAGACTTCTTAGCGCTGAAGGCTTCATTTGTTCTCCAGCGAACAAAATAGTGAAGGATCGCATATCCATCCGTACTTTTCTGTTTATATTGCCGCCCAAAGACGACGAATTACATTATCTAGAAAATTCCACCGTCGCTATGCGACGCCTCATTATACATTAATCATTATTTACAAACAAGTATTTGCCTTCTGGCTGAAAGTATTAACTACTCGTATTTGCTGTTTAAATTAAGGCAAAAATAGCGAATATCACAAGTAGTGCAAACGAATCTAGTACTGATCTCCCAGGAAACGCTCAAAGCAAACCACAAACGTGAAGAAAATTTCCTCTTCTTGTACTTAAGTTGGCATTGTGCCTTTCGTATTAAATCCCGACGCAATTTCTGTGTTTCATCGTCAATGTGAAGGTCCAAGGCTTAGAGTAAAGCTGCAGTGTTGCATCGGAATGTAATACTGATATATCAGGAAACGCTCGAAGCAAACCACAAGCAATGACAAGATTTACTCTACTTGTACTCAAGTTGGCATTGTGCCTTTTGTATTTTATCCCGACGCAATATCTGTGATTCACCAACAATGTGAAAGTCCAAGGGATAGAGTAAAGTTGCAGTAGTGCATCGAAATCTAACATTGATCTCCAAGGAAACTTTCAAAGCAAACCACATGCATTGAGAAGATTTAACCTTCTTGTACTTATGTCGGCATTGTGCCTTTTGTTTAAATTCCGGGGCAATTTCTGTGATTCATGGTCAATGTGAAGGTACAGGGGATAGAGTAAAGCAGCAGTAGTGCAAACGAATCTAGTACTGATCTCCCAGGAAACCCTCAAAGTAAACCACAAACATCAAGAAAATTTACTCTTCTTGTACTTAAGTTGACATTGTGGCTTTCGTATTAATTTCCGATTCAATGTCTGTGTTACATCGCCAATGTGAAGGTCCAAGGGATAGAGTAAAGCTGCAGTAGTCGATCGGAATCTAATACTGATCTTTAAGGAAACCCTCAATCAAACCACAAATAATGAGATAATTTGATCTTCTTGTACTTCAGTCGGCCTTGTGCCTTTTGTATTAAATCCCGACGCAATTTCTGTGTTTCATCGCAATGTGAAGGTCCAAGTGATTGAGTAACGCTGCAGTTGTGCATCGGAATCTAATACTGATCTCCCAGGAAACGCTCAAAGGAACTCGTAAACAATGAGTAGTTTTACTCTTCTAGTACTTAAGTCGGCATTGTGCCTTTAATATTAAATACCGACGGAATTTCTGTGTTTCAACGTCAATGCGAAGGTGCAATGGGTAGAGTAAAGTTGCAGTAGTGCATCAGAATCTAATTCTGGTCTCACAGGAAACGCACAAAGCAAATTACAAACAATGAGAAGCTTTACTTTTCTTGTACTTAAGTCGGCATTGTGCCTTTTGTATTAAATCCCGACTCATTTACTGTGTTTCATCTTCAATGTGAAGGTCCAAGGGATAGAGAAAAGCTGCAGTAGTGCATCGGAATCTAGTACTGATTTCCCAGGAAACGCTCAAACAAACCACAAACAATGAGAAGATTTACTCTTCTTGTACTGAAGTCGGCATTGTGCCTTTTGTATTAAATCCCAACGCAATTTCTGTGTTCCATCATGAATGTGAAGGTCCTATTGATAGAGTAAAGCTGCAGTAGTCTATACAAATCTAATACTGATCTCCCAGGAAACGCTCAAAGCAAACCACAAACAATGAGCAGATTTACTCTTCTTGTACTTAAGTCTGCATTGTGCCCTTTGTATTAAATCCCGACGCAAATTCTGTGGTCCATCGTGAATGTGAAGGTCCTATGGATAGAGTAAAGCTGCAGCAGTGCAAACGAATCTAGTACTGATCTCCCAGGAAACGCTCAAAGCATACCACAAACATCGAGAAAATTTACTCTTCCTGTACCTAAGTTGGCATTGTGCCTTTCGTATTAAATCCCAACGCAATTTCTGTGTTTCATCGTCAATCAGAAGGTCCGTGGAATAGAGTAAAGCTGCAGTAGTGCATCGGATCCCAAATACTGGTCTTCCAGGAAACGCTCAAAACAAACCACAAACAATGCGAAGATATATTCTTCTTGTACTTAAGTCGGCATTGTGAATTTCGTATTAAATCCCGACGCAATTTCTGTGTTTCATCGTCAACGTGTAGTTCCAAGGGATGGAGTAAGGCTGCAGTAGTGCATCGGAATCTAATACAGATCTACCAGGAAACGCACAAAGCAAACCACAAACGATGAGAAGATTTACTCTTCTTGTACTTAAGTCGGGATTGTGCCTTTTGTATTAAATCCCGACGCAATTTTGGTGTTTCATCGTCAATGTGAAGGTCCAAGGGATAGAGTAAAGCTGCAGTAGTGCATCGGAATCTAATACTGATCTCCCAGGAAACGCTCAAAGGAAACCACAGCCAATGAGAAGATTTACTCATCTTGTACTTAAGTCGGCATTGTGTCATTTGTATTAAATCCCGATGCTATTTCTGTGTTATATCGTCAATGTGAAGGTCCAAGGGATAGAGTAAAGCAGCAGTAGTGCATCGGAATCTAATGCTGATCTCCCAGGAAACCCTCAATGCAAACCGCAAAAAATCAGAAGATTTACTCTTCCTGTACTTATGTTCACATTGTAAACTTTGTTTTAAGCCCCAACGCAATTTCTGTGTTGCATCGTAAATCAGAAGGTCCAAGGGATAGAGTAAAGCTGCAGTAGTGCATCGGAATCTAATACTGAACTCCCAGGAAACGCTCAAAGGAAACCACAACCAATGAGAAGATTTACTCTTCTTGTACTTAAGTCGTCATTGTGCCTGTTGTAATGAATCCCGACGCAATTTCTGTGTTTCCTCGTGAATGAGAAGGTCCAAGGGATAGAGTAAAGCTGCAGTAGGGCATCGGATTCTAATACTGATCTCCCACGAAACGCTCAAAGCAAACCACAAACAATGAGATGATATACTCTTCTTGTACTTAAGTCGGCATTGTGCCTTTCGTGTTAAATCCCGGCGCAATTTCTGTGTTTCATCGTCAATGTGAAGGTCCAAGTGATACAGTAAAGCTGCAGTAGTACATCGGATTCAAATCTGATATCCCAGGAAACGCACAAAGTAAACCACAAGCAATGAGAGGATTTACTGTTTTTGTACTGAAGTTGGCATTGTGCCTTTTGTATTAAATCCCGACGCAATATCTGTATTTCATCGTCAATGTGAAAGTCCAAAGGATAGAGTTAAGCTGCAGTAGTGCATCGGAATCTACCACTGATCACCAAGGAAACGCTCAAAGTAAACCACAAACAATGAGAAGGTTTAACCTTCCTGTACTTAAGTCGGCATTGTGCTTTTTGTATAAAATCACGACGCAATTTCAGTGTTTCATCGTCAATGTAAAAGTCTAAGAGAAAGAGTAAAGCTGCAGTAGTGCATCGCAGTCTAATACTGATCTCCCAAAAATCTCTCAAAGCAATCCGCAAAAAGTGGGAAGATTTACTCTCCTTGTACTTAAGTTGACATTGTACATTTTGTTTTAAGCCCCAACGCAATTTCTGTGTTTCATCGTCAATCAGAAGGTGCATGGAATAGAGTCAAGCTGCAGTAGTGCATCGGATCCTAATACTGGTCTTCCAGGAAACGCTCAAAACAACCACATACAAAGCGAAGATTTACTCCTCTTGTACTTAAGTCGGCATTGTGAATTTCGTATTAAATCCCGACGCAATTTCTATGTTTCATCGTCAATGTGTAGTTCCAAGGGATGGAGTAAGGCTGCAGTAGTGCATCGGAATCTAATACAGATCTCCCAGGAAACGCACAAAGCACACCACAAACAATGAAAAGATTTACTCTTCTTGTACTTAAGTCGGGATTGTGATTTTTGTATTAAATCCCGACGCAATTTTTGTGTTTCATCGTCAATGTGAAGGTCCAAAGGATAGAGTAAAGCTGCAGTAGTGCATCGGAATCTAATACTGATCTCCCAGGAAAAGCTCAAAGCAAACCGCAAACACTGAGAAGATTTACTCGTCTTGTACTGAAGTTCACATTGTGCCTTTTGTATTAAATCCTGACGCAATTTCTGTATTTCATCGTCAGTCGGAAGGTCCAAGGGATGGAGTAAAGCTGCAGTAGTGCAACGGAATCTAATACAGATCATCCAGGAAACGTTCAAAGCAAACCACAAACAATGCGTAGATTTACTCTTCTTGTACTTAATTCGGCATAGTGCATTTTGTATTGAATCCCGACGCTATTTCTGTGATCCATCGTCAATGTGAAGGTCCAAGGGATATAGTAACGCTGCACTATTGCTTCGGAATCTAATACTGGACTGCCAGCAAACGCTCAAAGCAAACCACAAACAATAAGAGGATTTATTCTTCTTGTACTTATGACGGCATTGTGCCTTTTGTATTAAGACCCGACGCAATTTCTGTGTTCCATCGTTAATGTGAACGTCCAAGGGATAGAGTAAAGCTGCAGTAGTGCATCCGAATCTAATACTGATCCCCCAAGAAACGCTCAAACCAAACCACAAAGAATGAGAAGATTTACTCCTCTTGTACTTAAGTCGGCATTGTGCCTTTTATATTAAACCCCGACGCATTTTCTTTGTTTCATCGTCAATGCGAAGGTCCAAGTGATAGAGTATAGCTGCAGTAGTGCATCGGAATCTAATACTGATTTCCAAGGAAACGCTCAAAGCAAACCACAAACAATGAGCAGATATACTCTTCTTGTACTTCAGTCGGCATTGTGCCTTTTGTATTAAATCCCGGCGCAGTATCTGTGTTTCATCGTCAATGTAAAGGTCCAAGGGATAGAGTAAAGCTGCAGTAGTGCATCGGAATCCAATACTGACCTCCCAGGAAATGCTCAAAACAAACCACAAACAATGAGAAGATTTACTCTTCTTGTGCTTAAGTTGGCATTGCGCCATTTGTATAAAATCGCGGTGCAATTTCTGTGTTTCGTCGTCAATGTGAAAGTCCAAGGGATAGAGTAAAGCTGCAGTAGTGCATCGGAATCTAATACAGATCTCCCAGGAAACGCTCAAAGCAAACCACAAACAATAAGAAGATTTACTCTTCTTGTACGTATGTCGGCATTGTGCCTTTTGTATTATATCCCGACGCAATTTCTGTGTTTCATTGTCAATGTGAACGTCCAAGGGATAGAGTAAAGCTGCAGTAGTGCATCGGAATATAACACTGATCTCCAACGAAACGCTCAAAGTAAACCACAAACAATGAGAAGATTTAAACCCCTAGTACTTATTATGCATTGAGCCTTCTGTATTAAATCCCGACTCAATTTCTGTGTTTCATCCTCAATGTGAAGGTACAAGGTATAGAGTGAAGCTGCAGTTGTGGATCGGAATCTAATACTGATCTCCCAGGTAACGCTCAAAGCAAAATGAAAAACAATGAGAAGAATTACTCTTCTTGTACTTAAGTTCACGTTGTGCCTTTTGTTTTACTTTCCGACGCAATATCAGTGTTTCATCGTCTATCGGAATGTCCCTGGGATAGAGTAACGCTGCAGTAGTGCATGGGAATCTAATAGGGATATTGCGGGAAACGCTCAAACCAAACCACAAACCATGCGATGATTTACTCTTCTTGTACTTAATTCGGCATTGTGCCTTTTGTATTAAATCCCGACGCTATTTCTCTGGTCCATCGTCAATGTGAAGGTACAAGGTATAGAGTAAAGCTGCAGTTGTGGATCGGAATCTAATACTGATCTCCCAGGTAACGCTCAAAGCAAAATGCAAACAATGAGAAGAATTACTCTTCTTGTACTTAAGTTCACGTTGTGCCTTTTGTTTTACTTTCCGACGCAATATCAGTGTTTCATCGTCTATCGGAATGTCCCTGGGATAGAGTAACGCTGCAGTAGGTCATGGGAATCTAATAGGGATATTGCGGGAAACGCTCAAAGCAAACCACAAACCATGCGATGATTTACTCTTCTTGTACTTAATTCGGCATTGTGCCTTTTGTATTAAATCCCGACGCTATTTCTGTGGTCCATCGTCAATGTGAAGGTCCAAGGGATAGAGTAAAGCTGCAGTAGTGCATCGGAATCTAATACTGATCTCCCAGGAATCGCTCAAAACAAACCACAAACAAGGAGCAGATTAACTCTTCCTGTACTTGAGTCGGCATTGTGCCTTTTGTATTAAATCCCGACGTAATTTCTGTGTTTCATCGTGAATGTGAAGGTCCAAGGGATAGAGTAAAGCTGCAGTAATGCATCGGAATCTAATACTGATCTCCCATGAAGTGATCAAAGCAAACCACAAACAATGAGAGGATTTATTCTTCTTGTACTTATGACGGCATTATGCCTTTTGTATTAAATCCCGACGCAATTTCTGTGTTCCATCGTTAATGTGAACGTCCAAGGAATAGAGTAAAGCTGCAGTAGTGCTTCCGAATCTAATACTGATCCCCCAAGAAACGCTCAAAGCAAACCACAAAGAATGAGAAGATTTACTCCTCTTGTACTTAAGTCGGCATTGTGCCTTTTGCATTAAATCGCGGTGCAATTTCTGTTTTTTATCATCAATGTGAATGTACAAGGGATGGAGTTAAGCTGCAGTAGTGCGTCGAAATCCAACAATCATCACCGAGGAAACGCTCAAAGCAAATCACAAACAACGAATAGATTAAACCTTGATGTACTTATGTCGGCATTGTGCCATTTGTATTAAATCCCGACGCAATTTCTGTGTTTCATCGTCAATGAGAAGGTCCAAGGATAGATTAAAGCTCTATAAGTGCATCCGAATCTAGTACTGAACTCCCAGGAAACGCACAAAGCAAACCACAAACAATGAGACGATTTACTCTTTATGTACTTATGTCGGCTTTGTGCAATTTGTATTAAATCCCGACGCAATTTCTATGTTTCATCGACAATGTCAAAGACCAAGGGATAGAGTAAAGCTGCAGTAGTGCATCGGAATCTAACACTGATATCCTAGGAAACGCTCAAAGCAAACCACAAATAATGAGACGATTTACTCTTCCTGTACTTATGTCGGGTTTGTGCAATTTGTATTAAATCCCGACGCAATTTCTATGTTTCATCGACAATATGAAAGACCAAGGGATAGAGTAAAGCAGCAGTAGTGCATCGGAATCTAACACTGATGTCCCAGGACACGCTCAAATGAAACCACAAACATCGAAATGATTTACTCTTCTTGTACGTAAGTCGGCATTGTGCCTTTTGTATTAAATCCCGACGCAATTTCTGTGTTTCAACGTGATCGTGAAGGTCCAAGGTATATAGTAAAGCTGCAGTTCTGCAACGGAATCGAATACTGATCTCAAAGCAAACGCTCAAAGCTAACCACAAACAGTGAGAAGATTTACTCTTCTTGTACTTAAGTCGGCATTGAGCCTTTTGAATTAAATCACGACGCAATTTCTGTGTTTCGTCGTCAATGAGAAGGTCCAAGGGATGGAGTAAAGCTGCAGTAGTGCATCGGAATCCAATACTGACCTCCCAGGAAATGCTCAAAGCAAACCACAAACAATGAGAAGATTTACTCTTCTTGTAATTAAGTCGTCATTGCGCCTTTTGTATAAAATCACGGTGCAATCTCTGTGTTTCGTCATCAATGTGAAAGTCCAAGGGATAGAGTAAAGCTGCAGTAGTGCATCGGAATCTAATACCGATCTGCCAGGAAACGCTCAAAGCAAACCGCAAGCAATGTGAGGATTTACTCTTCTTGTATTTAAGTTCACATTGTGCCTTTTGTTTTAGATCCCGACGCAATATCTGTGTTTCATCGTCAATCGGAAGGTACAAGGGATAGAGTAAAGCTGCAGTAGTGCAACGGAATCTAATACAGATCGTCCAGGAAACGCTCAAAGCAAACCACAACAATGCGAAGATTTACTCTTCTTGTACTTAATTCGGCATTGTGCATTTTGTATTAAATCCCGACGCTATTTCTGTGAGCCATCGTCAATGTGAAGGTCCGAGGGATAGAGTAAAGCTGCACTAGTGCATCGGAATCTAATACTGATCTCCCAGGAAACGCTCAAAGCAAACCACAAACAATAAGAAGATTTACTCTTCTTGTACTTATGTCGGCATTGTGCCTTTTGTATTATATCCCGACGCAATTTCTGTGTTTCATCGTCAATGTGAACGTCCAAGGGATAGTGTAAAGCAGCAGTAGTGTATCGGAATATAACACTGAACTCCAACGAAAGCTCGAATCAAACGACAAACAATGAGAAGATTTAACCCTCTAGTACTTATTATGCATTGAGCCTTCTGTTTTAAATCCCGACGCAATTTCTGTGTTTCATCGTTAATGTGAAGGTCCCAGGGATAGAGTAAAGCTGCAGTTGTGCATCGGAATCTAATAATGGTCTCCCAGGTTGTAACCTCCCCCTCACTTACCGACCTAGAATGACAGTGAAAAATGAAACCGCGTGTACCTAATGGGAGTTTTGGAAAAGCAATCGTCACCGAAGTTAACCTGTCGGTAAAGAGGGAGGAAAGGGTTACATCTAAATGAAAGGAAATGTGCTAATGAAACTGGTGGAAATTAGTTTTGAAAAGGGGTAAAGTTAATAAAGAAGGTAAATGTGCAGCTGTTACGTTAACAATTAACTATCGGTAATTAGGTATTTGAGATTTGGGGGAAATTACGGTCGCCAGTCCTAAGGACAATTACTATAGTAACTGAAAAAGAAAGGTTATTACACATATAATTAGCACTAGAAGCGTGGCAACTGAAGGTTGACACGTGTAGTGTGAAAACTGAAAGTTTGTCAGAAGTAATAAATTTCGCTACACTCTGACTTAATTTAGCAAAAGAATTACTAAAACCGGAAAATCGAAAGTTAATTTAGTGACTGAAGTTAATAGTGAGCTTTCTTTCTGAAGCACATCGAAATTCAGTAAAATACGGTTAGTCTTGGACTACCTCAACAATCATTTCAAAAGTTACTTGAATCTACGCAATTTAGAAAGAAGAGATTTAACTTTGAACTTGAATTAAATGATTCTGAACAATTAACAATAGTAAAATTTAGTACGTACCAAGCTGAGCTGCAGTCACAGGTAACTAAAATACGGTAACAAAACTCGCACTCTTAATTTGTGCTTGTGCAATTTAAATATTGTAGCCAGCTGAACTTTGAAATTAAAGCAGTGAAATCGAATGATGCTGGCGTTTGAATTTCAACGACCCTCGGGCTCATTTCGGAAAAGGAAGGGACCCTGCTTGGCAATGCAATTGGGACAATGAGCAACAAAAGGTTCATGCTAAGTTGCTGTAATTTTGCGAGGCAAATGGAACAATTTGAAAAGCTGAGGTCTGCCATACAGTTCTGAAACTTTACGTGCTTTTAGTCTTCCTTGTTGGTTGATTGAAGGTTTGAAGCCGTCGATCGAGGAGGTGGCGACAGTCACTCATTGTCGGCCGTCGCTGTTGCAGAAGCTGGATGTTGGCGCGCCTTCTTCTCGACACGGTTACCAGGCGAAACGGGCTCTTGATGTGCGCCAGCTAATGCTTCCCGTCCGCGACACCATGTCAGAAACTATCATCGCGAGTCGAGCGCAACTACCTGCTGCCAAACCCCGAAAGCGCGGCAACTCGCGGGAGCTTCTCACAACACACCTGCTCCACTCGCTACTCCCGCCAGACTCCTCCGTTCTGCCCGCGCTCCACGCGGCAGAGTTAACACTGCCAAAGATCCTACACACTTTGATTCTTCACACGACCCATCGATGTAATCGTTCGATAGCAGTTTTCCCTAGGCAAGACCCAGCGTAAAAATACAAATAATATTTACGAAACAAACCAATTATACATCGACATGAGTGCATAAATATATGTATACAAATAGTAAAACAATTACAATATGTAAAGACACAGAAATGTCATATATTCAGGTAACAAAAATAAGGAAAACAAATTATAGTACACTAGATGCAAATAGGAGGATATGCATTTCCGGCGTTACAAGGTAACGCTCAAAGCAAAATGCAAACAATGAGAAGAATTACTCTTCTTGTACTTATGTTCACATTGTGCCTTTTGTTTTAGTTTCCCACGCATTATCTGTGTTTCATCGTCTATCGGAAGGTCCCAGGGATAGAGTAAAGCTGCAGTAGTGCGTGGGAATCTAATACAGATCTTGCGGGAAACGCTCAAAGCAAGCCACAAACCATGCGATGATTTACTCTTCTTGTACTTAATTCGGCATTGTGCCTTTTGTATTAAATCCCGTCGCTATTTCTGTAGTCCATCGTCAATGTGAAGATCCAAGGGATAGAGTAAAGCTGCAGTAGTGCATCGGAATCTGATACTGATCTCCCAGGAAACGCTCAAAGCAAACCACAAACAAGGAGCAGATTAACTCTTCTTGTACTTAAGTCGGCATTGTGCCTTTTGTATTAAATCCCGACGTAATTTCTGTGTTTCATCGTGAATGTGAAGGTCCAAGGGATAGAGTAAAGCTGCAGTAATGCATCGGAATCTAACACTGATCTCCCATGAAGTGCTCAAATCAAACCACAAACAATGAGAAGATTTACTCTTCTTGTACTCAAGTCGGCATTGTGAATTTTGTATTAAATCGCAGTTCAATTTCCGTGTTTCATCGACAATGTGAAGGTCCAAGAGATAGGGTAAAGCTGCCGTAGTGCATCGGAATCTAATACTGATCTCCCAGGAAACGCTAAAAGCAAACTGCAAAAAGTGAGAAGATTTACTCTTCTTGTACTTAAGTTGACATTGTAAATTTTGCTTTAAGCCCCAACGCAATCTCTGTGTTTCATCGTCAATCAGAAGGTCTATGGAATATAGTAAAGCTGCAGTAGTGCATCGGATCCTAATACTGGTCTTCCAGGAAACGCTCAAAACAAACCACATACAATGCGAAGATTTACTCTTCTTGTACTTAAGTCGGCATTGTGAATTTCGTATTAAATGCCGACGCAATTTCTGTGTTTCATCGTCAATGTGTAGTTCCAAGGGATGGAGTAAGGCTGCGGTAGTGCATCGGAATCTAATACAGATCTCCCAGGAAACGCACAAACCACACCACAAACGATGAAAAGATTTACTCTTCTTGTACTTAAGTCGGGATTGTGCCTTTTGTATTAAATCCCGACGCAATTTTTGTGTTTCATCGTCAATGTGAAGGTCCAAGGGATAGAGTAAAGCTGCAGTAGTGCATCGGAATCTAGTACTGATCTCCCAGGAAACGCTCAAAGGAAACCACAACCAATGAGAAGATTTACTCTTCTTGTACTTATGTCGGCATTGTGTCATTTGTATTAAATCCCGATGCTATTTCTGTGTTATATCGTTAATGTGAAGGTCCGAGGGATAGAGTAAACCATCAGTAGTGCAACGGAATCTAATGCTGATCTCCCAGGAAACGCTCAAAGCAAACCTCAAAAAATGAGAATATTTACTCTTCTTGTACTTAAGTCGTCATTGTGCCTTTTGTAATAAATCCCGACGCAATTTCTGTGTTTCCTCGTCAATGTGAAGAGCCAAGGTATAGAGTAAAGCTACGGTAGAGCATTGGAATCTAATACTGTTCTCCCAGGAAAGCTGAAAGCAAAACACAAACAAAGAGGGGCATTACTCTTCTTGTAGTTATGTCGGCATTGTGCCTTTCGTATCAAATTCCCAAAGCAGTTTCTGTGGTTCATCGTCAATGTCAAAGTCCAAGGGATACAGTAACGCTGCCGTGGTGCATCGGAATCTAATACTGATCTCCCAGGAAATGCTTAAAGCATACCACAAACAACGAGAAGTTTTAATCTTCTTGTACTTAAGTGGGCATTGTGCCTATTGTATTAAATCCCATAGCAATTTCTGTGTTCCATCGTCAATGTGAAAGTCCAAGGGATACAGTAACGCTGTCGTGGTGCATCGGAATCTAATACTGATCTCGCTGGAAACGCTCAAATCAAACCACAAACAATGAGATGATTTACTCTTCTTCCACTTAAGTCGGCATTGTGAATTTTGTATTAAATCCCGACGCAATTTCGGTGTTTCATCGTCTATGTGAAGGTCCAAGGAATAGAGTTAAGCAGCAGTAGTGCATCGGAATCTAATACTGACCTCCCAGGAAACGCTCAAAGCAGACTGCCAACAATGAGAAGACTTACTCATCTTGTACTTAAGTCGGCATTGTGCCTATTGCATTAAATCCCAGCGCAATATCTGTGTTTCATCGTCAATGTGAAGGTCCAACGGATAGATTAAAGCTACAGTAGTGCATCGGAATCTAATACTGATCTCCCAGGAAACGCTCAAAACATACCACAAACAAAGAGAAGATTTACTCTTCTTGTACTTATGTCGTCATTGTGCCTTTCGTATTATATCCCGGCGCAATTTCTGTGTTTTATCGTCAATTTGACGGTCCAAGTGATACAGTAAAGCTGCAGTTGGGCATCGGTAATTAATACTGATATCCCAGGGAACCCACAAAGTAAACCACAAGCAATGACAAAGTTTACTCTTCTTGTACTTAAGCCGGCATTGCGCCTTTTGTATAAAATCGCGGTGCAATTTCTGTGTTTCGTCGTCAATGTGAAAGTCCAAGGCTTAGAGTAAAGCAGCAGTAGTGCATCGGAATGTACTACTGATCTCCCAGGAAACGCTCAAAGCAAACCACAAACAATAAGAAGATTTACTCTTCTTGTACTTAAGTTCACATTGTTCCTTTTGTTTTAGATCCCGACGCAATATCTGTGTTTCATCGTCAATCGGAAGGTTGAAGGGATAGAGTAAAACTGCAGTAGTGCAACGGAATCTAATACAGATCATCCAGGAAACGCTCAAAGCAAACCACAACAATGCGAACATTTACACTTCTTGTACTTAATTAGGCATTGTGCATTTTGTATTAAATGATGACGCTATTTCTGTGATCCATCGTCAATGAGAAGGTCCGAGGGATAGAGTAAAGCTGCACTAGTGCATCGGAATCTAATGCTGATCTCCCAGGAAACGCTCAAAGCAAACCACAAACAATAAGAAGATTTAACCCTCTAGTACTTATTATGCATTGAGCCTTCTGTTTTAAATCCCGACGCAATTTCTGTGTTTCATCGTCAATGTGAAGGTCCAAGGGATAGAGTGCAGCTGCAGTTGTGGATCGGAATCTAATACTGATCTCCCAGGTAACGCTCAAAGGAAAATGCAAACAATGAGAAGAATTACTCTTCTTGTACTTAAGTTCACATTGTGCCTTTTGTTTTAGTTTCCGACGCAATATCTGTGTTTCATCGTCTATCGGAAGGTCCCAGGGATAGAGTAAAGATGCAGTAGTGCATGGGAATCTAATAGGGATCTTGCGGGAAACGCTCAAAGCAAACTACAATCCATGCGGTGATTAACTCTTCTTGTACTTAATTCGGCATTGTGCCTTTTGTATTAAATCCCGTCGCTATTTCTGTGGTCCATCGTCAATGTGAAGGTGCAAGGGATAGAGTAAAGCTGCAGTAGTGCATCGGAATCTAATACTGATCTCCCAGGAAACGCTCAAAGCAACCCACAAACAAGGAGCAGATTAACTCTTCTTGTACTTGAGTCGGCATTGTGCCTTTTGTATTAAATCCCGACTTAATTTCTGTGTTTCATCGTGAATTTGAAGGTCCAAGGGATAGAGTAAAGCTGCAGTAATGCATCGGAAACTAATACTGATCTGCCATGGAGTGCTCAAAGCAAACCACAAACAATGAGAAGAATTACTCTTCTTGTACTTATGTCGGCATTGTGCCTTTTGTATTAAATCGCGGTGCAATTTCTGTGTTTCATCGTCAATGTGAAGGTCCATGAGATAGAGTAATGCTGCAGTAGTGCATCGGAATCTAATACTGATCTCCCAGGAAACGCTCAAAGCAAACCGAAAACACTGAGAAGATTTACTCGTCTTGTACTGAAGTTCACTTTGTGCCCTTTGTATTAAATCCCGACGCAATTTCTGTATTTGATCGTCAATCGGAACGTCCAAGCGATAGAGTAAAGCTGCAGTAGTGCAACGAAATCTAATACAGATCATCCAGGAAACGTTCAAAGCAAACCACAAACAATGCGTAGATTTACTCTTCTTGTACTTATTGGGCATAGTGCATTTTGTATTGAATACCGACGTTAATTCTGTGATCCATCGTCAATGTGGAGGTCCAAGGGATATAGTAATGCTGCACTATTGCATCGGAATCTAATACTGATCTCCCAACAAACGCTCAAAGCAAACCACAAACAATAAGAGGATTTATTCTTCTTGTACTTATGACGGCATTGTGCCTTTTGTATTAAATCCGTGCGTAATTTCTGTGTTTCATCGTCAATGTGAAGGTCCAAGGGATAGAGTAAGTCTACAGTCGTGCATCGGAATCTAATACTGATCTCCCAGGCAACGATCAAAGCAAACGACAAACAATGAGAAGTCCTAACCTTCTTGTACTTAAGTTCACATTGTGCCTTTTGTATTAAATCCGGGCGCAATTTCTGTGTTGAATGGTCAATGTGAAGGTCCAAGGGATAGAGTAAGTCTACAGTCGTGCATCGGAATCTAATACTGATCTCCCAGGCAACGATCAAAGCAAACGGCAAACAATGAGAAGACTTAACCTTCTTGTACTCAAGTTCACATTGTGCCTTTTGTTTTACATCCCGACGCAATTTCTGTGTTTTATCGTCAAACGGAAGGTCCAAGGGATAGAGTAAAGCTGTAGTAGTGCATGGGAATCTAATACAGATCTTCTGGGAAACGCTCAAAGCAAACCACAAACAATGCGAAGATTTACTCTTCTTGTACTTAATTTGGCATTGTGCCTTTTGTATTAAATCCCGCCGCTATTTCTGTGTTCCATCGTCTATGTGAAGCTCCAAGGGTTAGAGGGAAGGTGTAGTAGTGCATCGGAATCTAATACTGATCTCCCAGGAAACGCTCGAAGCAAATCACAAACAATGAGATGATCTACTCTTCTAGTACTTAAGTCGGCATTGTGCCTTTTGTATTAAATCCCGACGCTATTTCTGTGTTTCATCGTCAATGTGAAGGTCCAAAGGATACAGTAAAGCTGCAGTAGTGCATCGCAATCTAATTCTGATATCCCAGGAACAGCACAACGCAAACCACAAGCAATGAGAAGATTTGCTCTTCTTGAACTCAAGTTGGCATTGTGCCTTTTGTATTAAATCCCGAGGCAAATTCACTGTTTCATCGTCAATGTGAAAGTCCAGGGGATAGAGTAAAGCTGCAGTAGTGCATCGGAATCTAACACTGATCTCCAAGGAAACGCTCAAAGTAAACCACAAACAATGAGAAGATTTATCCCTCTTGTACCTAAGACTACACTGTGCCTTCTGTATTAAATGCAGACGCAATTTCTGTGTTTCATCTACAATGAGAAGATCCAAGGGATAGAGTAAAGCTGCAGTAGTGCATATGAATCTAGTACTGATCCCCCAGGAAACGCCCAAACAAACCACAAACAATGAAAAGACTTAACCTTCTTGTACTTAAGTCGGCATTGTGCCTCTTGTATAAAATCCCGACACAATTTCTGTGTTTCATCGTCATTCGGAAGGTCCAAGGGATAGAGTAAAGCTGCAGTAGTGCATCGGAATCTAATACAGATCTTCTGGGAAACGCTCAAAGCAAACCACAAACAATGCGAAGATTTACTCTTCTTGTACTTAAGTCGACATTATGCCTTTTGTATTAAATCCCGTCCCTATTTCTGTGGTCCATCGTCAATGTGAAGGTCCAAGGGATAGAGTAAAGCAGTGGTAGTGCATTGGAATCTAATTCTGATATCCCTGGAAACGCACAAAGCAAACCCCAAGCAATGAGAAGATTTACTCTTCTTGTACTTAAGTCGGCATTGTGCCTTTTGTATTAAATCCGGGCGCAATTTCTCTGTTTCATCGTCAATAAGAAGGTCCAAGGGATTGAGTAAGTCTACAGTAGTGCATCGGAATCTAGTACTGATCTCCCAGGCAACGATCAAAGCAAACCACAAACAATGAGAAGACTTAACCTTCTTGTACTTAAGTCGGCATTGTGCCTTTTGTATTAAATCCCGACGCTATTTGTGTGTTTCATCGTCAATGTGAAGGTCCAAGGGATACAGTAAAGCAGCAGTAGTGCATCGGAATCTAATTCTGATATCCCAGGAACCGCACAAAGCAAACCACAAGCAATGAGGAGATTTACTCTACTTGAACTCAAGTTGGCATTGTGCTTTTTGTATTAGATCCCGCGGCAATTTCTCTCTTTCATCGTCAATGTGAAAGTCCAAGGGATAGAGTAAAGCTGCAGTAATGCATCGGAATTTAACACTGATCTCCAAGGAAACGCTCAAATTAAACCACAAACAATGAGAAGATTTACCCTTCTTGTACTTAAGTCGGCTATGTTCCCTTTGTATTAAATCCCAGCGCAATTTCTGTGTTTCATCGTCAAAGTGAAGGTCCAAGGGATAGAGTAAAGCTGCAGTAGTGCATCGGAATCTAACACTGATCTCCAAGGAAACGCTCAAAGTAAACCACAAACAATGAGAAGATTTCCCCTTCTTGTACTTAAGTCGGCTTTGTTCCTTTTGTATTAAATCTCGGCGCAATTTCTGTGTTTCATCGTCAATGTGAAGGTCCAAGGGATAGAGTAATGCTGCAGTAGTGCTTCGGAATCTATTACTGATCTCCCAGGAGACGCTCAAACAAACCGCAAACAATGAGAAGACCTAACCCTCTTGTACTTAAGTCGGCATTGTGCCTTTTGTATAAAATCCCGACGCAGTTTCTGTGTTTCATCGTCAATGTGAAGGTCCAAGGTTTAGAGTAAAGCTGCAGTAGTGCATCATAATCTAATACTGATCTCCCAGGAAACGCTCAAAGCAAACCGCACACAATGAGAAGATTTACTCTTCTCGTACTAAAGTTCACATTTTGCCTTTTGTTTTACATCCCGACGCAATTTCTGTGTTTCATCGCCATTCGGAAGGTCCAAGTTATAGAGTAAAGTTCCAGTAGTGCAAGGGAATCAAATACAGATCCGCCGGGAAACGTTCAAAGCAAATCACAAACTATGCGAAGATTTACTCTTCTTGTACGTCATTCGGCATTGTGCCTTTTGTATTCAATCCCGTCGCAATTTCTGTGTTCCATCGTCATTGTGGAAATTCAAGGGATAGAGTAAAGCTGCAGTAGTGCAACGGAATCTAATACTGATCTCCCAGGAAACGCTCAGAACCAACCACAAACAAAGATATATATTTACTCTTCTTGTACTTAAGTCGGCATTGTGCCTTTTGTATTAAATCCCGACGCTATTTGTGTGTTTCATCGTCCATGTGAAGTTCCAAGGGATAGAGAAAAGCTGCAGTAGAGCATCGGAATCTAGTACTGATCCTCCAAGAAACGCTCAAAGCAAAACACAAACAATGACAACATATACTCCCCTTGTACTGAAGTCGGCATTGTGCCTTTTGTATTAAATCCAGACGCAATTTCTGGTTTTCATCGTCAATGTGATGGCCCAAGCGAGAGAGTAAAGCTGCAGTAGTGCATCGGAATCTAATACAGATCTCC
This sequence comes from Schistocerca piceifrons, assembly GCF_021461385.2. NCBI lineage: Eukaryota > Metazoa > Arthropoda > Insecta > Orthoptera > Acrididae > Schistocerca > Schistocerca piceifrons. The sequence continues at coordinate 842,973,198 of NC_060141.1, forward strand.
CAGGATACGCTCAAAGCAAACGACAAACAATGAGAAGATTTACTCTTCTTGTACTTAAGTCGGAAATGTGCCTTTTGTATTATATCCCGACGCAATTTCTGTGTTTCATCGTCAATGTGAAGTTCTAAGGGATAGAGTAAAGCTGCAGTAGTGCATCGGAATCTAATACTGATCTCCCAGGAAACCCTCAAAGCAAACCACAAACAATGAGAAGATTTACTCTTCTTGTAATTAATTCGGCATTGTGCCTTTTGTACTAAATCCCGGCGCTATTTCTGTATTTCATCGTCAATGTGAAGGACCAAGGTAATAAGTAAAGCAGCAGTAGTGCATCGGAATCTAATACTGATCTCCCAGGGAACGATCGAAGCAAGCCACAAACACTGAAAAAATTTACTATTTTTGTACGTAAGTTGACATTGTGCCCTTTGTTTTAAATCCCGACGCAATTTCGGAGTTTCATCGTCAATCTGAAGGTCCTAGGGATAGAGTAATGCAGCAGTAGTGCATCGGAATCTAATACTGATCTTCCAGGAAACGCTCAAAGAAAACCACAAACAATGAGAAGATTTACTCTTCTTGTTCTTAAGTCGGCATTGTGCCTTTTGTATTAAAACCCGACGATATTGCTGTGCTTCAACGTCAATGTGAAGGTCCAAGGGATAGACTAAAGCTGCAGTAGTGCATCGGGTTGTAATAGTGATATCCCAGGAAACGTTCAAAGCTAACCACAAACAATGAGAAGATTTACCCTTCTTGTACTCAAGGTGGCGTTGTGCCTCTTGTATTAAATTCCGACGCAATTTCAGTGTCTCATCGACAATGCGAAGTTCCAAGGGATAGAGTACAGCTGCAGTAGTGCATCGGAAGCTAATACTGATCTCCCAGGAAGCGCTCAAAGCAAACCACAAACAATGAGAAGAATTACTCTTCTTGTACATATGTCGGCATTGTGCCTTTTGTATTAAATCCCGAGCAATTTCTGCGTTTCATCGACAATGTGAAGGTCCAGGGGATAGAATAAAGCTGCAGTAGTGCATCGGAATGTAATAGTGGTCTCCTAGGAACGGCTCAAAGCAAACCACCAACAATGAGGAGACTTACTCTTCTAGTACTTAAGTCGGCATCGTGCCTTTGGTAATAAATCCCGACGCAATTTATGTGTTTCATCGTCAATGTGAAGTTTCAAGGGATAGAGTATAGCTGCAGTAGTGCATCGGAAGCTAATACTGATCTCCCAGGAAACGCTCAAAGCAAACCATAAACACTGAGAAGAATTACTCTTCTTGTACATATGTCGGCATTGTGCCTTTTGTATTAAATCCCGACGCAAATTCTGTGTTTCATCGTCAATGTGAAGGTCCATGGGATAGAGTAAAGCTGCAGTAGTGCATCGGAATCCAATACTGATCTCCCAGGAAAAGCTCAAATCACACCACAAACAATGAGAAGATTTACTCTTCTTGTATTAAATCGGCATTGTGCCTTCTGTATTAAATCCCGACGCAATATCTGTGTTTCATCGTCAATGTGAAGGTCCAAGGGATAGAGTAAGTCTACAGTCGTGCATCGGAATCTAATATTGATCTCCCAGGCAACGATCAAAGCAAACGACAAACAATGAGAAGACCTAACCTTCTTGTACTTAAGTTCACATTGTGCCTTTTGTATTAAATCCGGGCGCAATTTCTGTGTTTCATGGTCAATGTGAAGGTCCAAGGGATAGAGTAAGTCTACAGTCGTGCATCGGAATCTAATACTGATCTCCCAGGCAACGATCAAAGCAAACGGCAAACAATGAGAAGACTTAACCTTCTTGTACTTAAGTTCACATTGTGCCTTTTGTTTTACATCCCGACGCAATTTCTGTGTTTTATCGTCAAGCGGAAGGTCCAAGGGATAGAGTAAAGCTGTAGTAGTGCATGGGAATCTAATACAGATCTTCTGGGAAACGCTCAAAGCAAACCACAAACAATGCGAAGATTTACTCTTCTTGTACTTAATTTGGCATTGTGCCTTTTGTATTAAATCCCGCCGCTATTTCTGCGTTCCATCGTCTATGTGAAGCTCCAAGGGTTAGAGTAAAGCTGTAGTAGTGCATCGGAATCTAATACTGATCTCCCAGGAAACGCTCGAAGCAAATCACAAACAATGAGATGATCTACTCTTCTAGTACTTAAGTCGGCATTGTGCCTTTTGTATTAAATCCCGACGCTATTTCTGTGTTTCATCGTCAATGTGAAGGTCCAAAGGATACAGTAAAGCTGCAGTAGTGCATCGCAATCTTATTTCCGATATCCCAGGAACCGCACAACGCAAACCACAAGCAATGAGAAGATTTGCTCTTCTTGAACTCAAGTTGGCATTGTGCCTTTTGTATTAAATCCCGAGGCAAATTCACTGTTTCATCATCAATGTGAAAGTCCAGGGGATAGAGTAAAGCTGCAGTAGTGCATCGGAATCTAACACTGATCTCCAAGGAAACGCTCAAAGTAAACCACAAACAATGAGAAGATTTATCCCTCTTGTACCTAAGACTACACTGTGCCTTCTGTATTAAATGCCGACGCAATTTCTGTGTTTCATCTTCAATGAGAAGATCCAAGGGATAGAGTAAAGCTGCAGTAGTGCATATGAATCTAGTACTGATCCCCCAGGAAACGCCCAAACAAACCACAAACAATGAGAAGACTTAACCTTCTTGTACTTAAGTCGGCATTGTGCCTCTTGTATAAAATCCCGACACAATTTCTGTGTTTCATCGTCATTGGGAAGGTCCAAAGGATACAGTAAAGCTGCAGTAGTGCATCGCAATCTAATTCTGATATCCCAGGAACCGCACAACGCAAACCACAAGCAATGAGAAGATTTGCTCTTCTTGAACTCAGGTTGGCATTGTGCCTTTTGTATTAAATCCCGAGGCAAATTCACTGTTTCATCATCAATGTGAAAGTCCAGGGGATAGAGTAAAGCTGCAGTAGTGCATCGGAATCTAACACTGATCTCCAAGGAAACGCTCAAAGTAAACCACAAACAATGAGAAGATTTATCCCTCTTGTACTTAAGTCGACAATGTGCCTTCTCTATTAAATCCCGAAGCAATATCTGTGTTTCATCGTCAATGAGAAGATCCAAGGGAAGCTGCAGTAGTGCATCGGAATCTAGTTCTGATCCCCCAAGAAACGCTCAAAGCAACAACAAACAATGAGAAGATTTACTCCTCATGAACTTAAGTCGGCATTGTGCATTTTGTATTAAACCCCGACGCATTAACTGTGTTTCATAGTCAATGCGAAGGTCCAAGTGATGGAGTAAAGCTGCAGTAGTGCATCGGAATCTAATACTGATCTCCAAGGAAACGCTCAAAGCAAACCACAAACAATGAGAAGATTTACACTTCTTGTACTTAAGTCGGCATTGTGCCTTTTGTATTAAATCCGGGCGCAATTTCTCTGTTTCATCGTCAATAAGAAGGTCCAAGGGATTGAGTAAGTCTACAGTAGTGCATCGGAATCTAGTACTGATCTCCCAGGCAACGATCAAAGCAAACCACAAACATTGAGAAGACTTAACCTTCTTGTACTTAAGTCGGCATTGTGCCTTTTGTATTAAATCCCGACGCTATTTGTGTGTTTCATCGTCAATGTGAAGGTCCAAGGGATACAGTAAAGCAGCAGTAGTGCATCGGAATCTAATTCTGATATCCCAGGAACCGCACAAAGCAAACCACAAGCAATGAGAAGATTTACTCTACTTGAACTCAAGTTGGCATTGTGCTTTTTGTATTAGATCCCGCGGCAATTTCTCTCTTTCATCGTCAATGTGAAAGTCCAAGGGATAGAGTAAAGCTGCAGTAATGCATCGGAATTTAACACTGATCTCCAAGGAAACGCTCAAAGTAAACCACAAACAATGAGAAGATTTACCCTTCTTGTACTTAAGTCGGCTATGTTCCTTTTGTATTAAATCCCAGAAAAATGTCTGTGTTTCATCGTCAATGTGAAGGTCCAAGGGATAGAGCAATGCTGCAGTAGTGCTTCGGAATCTATTACTGATCTCCCAGGAGACGCTCAAACAAACCACAAACAATGAGAAGACTTAACATTCTTGTACTTAAGGCGGCATTGTGCCTTTTGTATAAAATCCTGACGCAGTTTCTGTGTTTCATCGTCAATGTGAATGTCCAAGGTTTAGAGTAAAGCTGCAGTAGTGCATCATAATCTAATACTGATCTCCCAGGAAACGCTCAAAGTAAACCGCACACAATGAGAAGATTTACTCTTCTTGTACTAAAGTTCACATTTTGCCTTTTGTTTTACATCCCGACGCAATTTCTGTGTTTCATCGCCATTCGGAAGGTCCAAGTTATAGAGTAAAGTTGCAGTAGTGCAAGGGAATCAAATACAGATCTGCCGGGAAACGTTCAAAGCAAATCACAAACAATGGGAAGATTTACTCTTCTCGTACTTCATTTGGCACTGTGCCTTTTGTATTCAATCCCGTCGCAATTTCTGTGTTCCATCGTCATTGTGGAAGTTCAAGGGATAGAGTAAAGCTGCAGAAGTGCAACGGAATCTAATACTGATCTCCCAGGAAACGCTCAAACCAACCACAAACAAAGATATATATTTACTCTTCTTGTACTTAAGTCGGCATTGTGCTTTATGTATTAAATCCTGACGCATTTTCTGAGTTTCATCGTCCATGTGAAGTTCCAAGGGATAGAGAAAAGCTGCAGTAGAGCATCGGAATCTAGTACTGATCCTCCAAGAAACGCCCAAAGCAAAACACAAACAATGACAACATATACTCCCCTTGTACTGAAGTCGGCATTGTGCCTTTTGTATTAAATCCCGACGCAATTTCTGGTTTTCATCGTCAATGTGATGGTCCAAGCGAGAGAGTAAAGCTGCAGTAGTGCATCGGAATCTAATACAGATCTCCCAGGATACGCTCAAAGCAAACGACAAACAATGAGAAGATTTACTCTTCTTGTACTTAAGTCGGCAATGTGCCTTTTGTATTAAAACCCGACGATATTGCTGTGCTTCAACGTCAATGTAAAGGTCCAAGGGATAGACTAAAGCTGCAGTAGAGCATCGGGTTGTAATAGTGATATCCCAGGAAACATTCAAAGCTAACCAAAAACAATGAGAAGATTTACCCTTCTTGTACTCAAGTTGGCATTTTGCCTCTTGTATTAAATTCCGACGCAATTTCTGTGTTACATCGACAATGTGAAGGTCCAAGGGATAGAGTAATGCTGCAGTAGTGCTTCGGAATCTATTACTGATCTCCCAGGAGACGCTCAAACAAACCACAAACAATGAGAAGACTTGACCTTCTTGTACTTAAGTCGGCATTGTGCCTTTTGTATAAAATCCCGACGCAATTTCTGTGTTTCATCGTCAATGTGAAGGTCCAGGGGATAGAGACAAGCTGCAGTAGTGCATCGGAATCCAATACTGATCTCCCAGGAAACGCTCAATGCAAACCACAAACAGAGAAAAGATTTACTCTTCTTGTACTTATGTCGGCATTGTGCCTTTTGTATTAAATCCCGACGCAATTTCTGTTTTTCATCGTCAATGTGATGGTCCAAGCGAGAGAGTAAAGCTGCAGTAGTGCATCGGAATCTACTACAGATCTCCCAGGATACGCTCAAAGCATACGACTAACATTGAGAAGATTTACTCTTCTTGTACTTAAGTCGGCAATGTACCTTTTGTATTATATCCCGACGCAATTTCTGTGTTTCATCGTCAATGTGAAGTTCCAAGGGATGGAGTAAAGCTGCAGTAGTGCATCGGAATCTAATACTGATCTCCCAGGAAACCCTCAAAGCAAACCACAAACAATCAGAAGATTTACTCTTCTTGTAATTAATTCGGCATTGTGCCTTCTGTATTAAATCCCGGCGCTATTTCTGTATTTCATCGTCAATGTGAAGGGCCAAGGTATTAAGTAAAGCTGCAGTAGTGCATCGGAATCTAATACTGATCTCCCAGGGAACGATCGAAGCAAGCCACAAACAATGAAAAAATTTACTATTTTTGTACGTAAGTTGACATTGTGCCTTTTGTTTTAAATCCCGACGCAATTTCGGAGTTTCATCGTCAATCTGAAGGTCCTAGGGATAGAGTAATGCAGCAGTAGTGCATCGGAATCTAATACTGATCTTCCAGGAAACGCTCAAAGAAAACCACAAACAATGAGAACATTTACTCTTCTTGTTCTTACGTCGGCATTGTGCCTTTTGTATTAAAGCCCGATGATATTGCTGTGCTTCATCGTCAATGTGAAGGTCCAAGGGATAGACTAAAGCTGCAGTAGTGCATCGGGTTGTAATAGTGATATCCCAGGAAACGTTCAAAGCTAACCACAAACAATGAGAAGATTTACCCTTCTTGTACTCAAGTTGGCATTGTGCCTCTTGTATTAAATTCCGACGCAATTTCTGTGTTTCATTGACAGTGCGAAGTTCCAAGGGATAGAGTATAGCTGCAGTAGTGCATCGGAAGCTAATACTGATCTCCTATGAAACGCTCAAAGCAAACCACAAACAATGAGAAGAATTACTCTTCTTGTACATATGTCGGCATTGTGCCTTTTGTATTAAATCCCGAGCAATTTCTGCGTTTCATCGACAATGTGAAGGTCCAGGGGATAGAATAAAGCTGCAGTAGTGCATCGGAATGTAATAGTGACCTCCCAGGAACCGCTCAAAGCAAACCACCAACAATGAGGAGACTTACTCTTCTAGTACTTAAGTCGGCATCGTGCCTTTGGTAATAAATCCCGACGCAATTTCTGTGTTTGATCGTCAGTGTGAAGTTTCAAGGGATAGAGTATAGCTGCAGTAGTGCATCGGAAGCTAATACTGATCTCCCAGGAAACGCACAAAGCAAACCACAAATAATGAGAAGAATTACTCTTCATGTACATATGTCGGCATTGTGCCTTTTGTATAAAATCCCGACGCAAATTCTGTGTTTCATCGTCAATGTGAAGGTCCATGGGATAGAGTAAAGCTACAGTAGTGCATCGGAATCCAATACTGATCTCCCAGGAAACGCTCAAATCACACCACAAACAATGAGAAGATTTACTCTTCTTGTATTAAGTCGGCATTGTGCCTCCTGTATTAAAACCCGACGCAATATCTGTGTTTCATCGTCAATGTGAAGGTTTAAGGGACAGAGTAAAGCTGCTGAAGTGCATCGGAAACAAACACTGATCTCCCAGGAAACGCTCAAAGCTAACCACAAACAATGAGAAGATTTACTCTTCTAGTACTTATGTCTGCATTGTGCCTTTTGTATTAACTCGCGACCCAATTTCTGTGTTTAATCGCCAATGTGAAGCTGTAAGGGATAGAGTAAAGCTGCAGTAGTGCATCGGAATCTAATGCTGATCTCCCAGAAAACGCTCAAAGCAAACCACAAACAATGGGAAGATTTACTCTTCTTGTACGTATGTTGGCATAGTGCCTGTTGTTTTAAATCCGGACCCCATACCTGTGTCTCATCGTCTTTCTGAAGGTCCAAGGGATAGAGTAAAGCTGCAGTAGTGCATCGGAATGTAATACTGATATTGCAGGAAACGCTCAAAGCAAACCACAAACAATGAGAAGATTTACTCTTCTTGTACTTAAGTCGGCATTATGCCTTTTGTATTAAATCTCGACGCTATTTCTGTGTTTAGACGTCATTGTGAAGGTCCAAGTGATAGAGTAACGCTGCAGTAGTGCATCGGAATCCAATACTGATCTCCCAGGAAACGCTCAGAGCAAACCACAAACAATGAGAAGATTAACACTTCTTCTACTTAGGTCGGCATTGTGCCTTTTGTATTTAATCCCGACGCAATTTCTGTGTTTCATCGTCATTGTGAAGGTCCAAGGGATAGAGTAAAGCTGCAGTAGTGCATTGGAATCTATACCTGATCTCCCAAGAGACGCTCAAAGCATTCCACAAAAAATGAAAAGTTTTTACCTTCTTGTACTTAAGCCGGCATTTTGCTTTTCGTACTAAATCCCTACACAAATTCTGTGTTTCATCGTTAATGTGGAGGTCCAAGGGATAGAGTAAAGCTACAGCAGTGCATCGGAATCTAATGCTGATCTCCCAGGAAACTCTCAAAGCAAACCACAAACAATGAGAAGAATTACTCTTCATGTGCTTAAGTCGGCATTGTGCCTTTTGTATTAAATCCCGACGCTAATTCTGTGTTCCGACGTCATTGTGATGGTCCGAGGGATAGAGTAAAGCTACAGTAGTGCATCGGAAGCTAATACTGATCTCCCAATAAACGCTCAAAACGAACCACAAACAAGGAGAAGATTTAATCTTCTTGTACTGAAGTCGGCATTGTGTTTTTGTAATTAATCCCGACGCAATTTCTGTGTTTCATCGTCAATGTAAAGGTCCAAGGGATAGAGTAAAGCTGCAGTAGTGCTTTGGAATCTGGTACTGATTCCCCAGGCACGCTTAAAGGAAAACACAAGCAATGAGAAGATTTACTCTTCATGTACTTAAGTCATCATTGTGCCTTTCGTATTAAATCCCGACAAATTCTCTGTGTTTCATCGTCAATGTGAAGGTGCAAGGGATAGAGTAAAGCTACAGTAGTGCATCGGAAACTAATAGTGATCTCCCAGGCAACGGTCAAAGCAATTCACAAACAACGAGAAGATTTACTCTTCTTGTACTTATGTCGGCATTGTGCCTTTTGTATTAAGTCTCGGCGCAATATCTGTGTTTCATCGTCAATGTGAAGCTCCATGGGAGAGAGCAAAGCTGCAGAAGTGAATCGGAATCTAATACTGATCTCCCAGGAAACGCTCAAAACCAAACACAAGCAATGAGAAGATTTACTCTTCTTGTACTTAAGTCGCCTTTGTGCCTTTTGTGTTAAATCCCAGCGCAATTTCTGCGTTTCATCGTCAATGTGGAGGTCGAAGGGATAGGGTAAGGCTGCAGTAGTGCTTCGGAATGTAATTCTCATTTCCCAGGGAACGCTCAAAGCAAACCACAAACATAGAGAATATTTTCTCATCCTTTTCTTAAGTCGGCATTAGGCCTTTTGTATTAAATCCCGACGCCATTTCTGTGTTTCATCGTCAATGTAAAGGTCCAAGAGATAGAGTAAAGCTGCTCTAGTGCATTGGAAACTAGTACTGATTCCCCAGGAACGCTCAAAGCAAACCACAAACAATGAGAAGATTTACTCCTCTTATACTTAAGTCGGCATTGTGCCTTTTGTGTTAAATCCAAGCGCAATTTCTGTGTTTCATCGTCAATGTGAAGGTACAAGGGATAGAGTAAAGCTGCAGCAGTGCATCGGGAACTAATACTGATCTCCCAGGAAACGCTCAAAGCAAACCACAAACAAAGAGATTTACTCTTCTTGTACTGAAGTCGGCATTGTGCTTTTGTAATTAATACCGACGCAATTTCTGTGTTTCATAGTCAATGTAAAAGTCGATGGTATAGAGTAAAGCTGCAGTAGTGGATCGGAATCTGGTACCGATTCCCGAGGAACGCTCAAAGGAAAACACAAACAACGAGAAGATTTACTCTTCTTGTACTTAAGTCGGCATTGTGCCTTTTGTATTAAATCCTGACGCAATTTATGTGTTTCATCGTCAATGTGAAGGTCCAAGGGAATAAGTAAAGCTGTAGTAGTTAATCGGAATCTAATACTGATCTCCCAGGGAACGATCAAAGCAAACCCCAAACAATGAGAAGATTTACTCTTCTTGTACTTAAGTCGGCATTGTGCCTTTTGTAATAAATCCCGACGCAATATCTGTATTTCATCGTCAATGTGGTGGTCCAAAGAATAGAGTAAAGCTTCAGTAGTACTTATAAATCTAATACTGATCACGCAGGAATCGCTCAAAAATGACCAAAAACAATGTGAAGAGTTTCTCTTCTTGTACATAAGTCGGCATTGTGAATTTTGTATTAAATTCCGCCGCAATTTCTGTGTTTCATCGTCAAAGTGAAGGTCCAAGGTATTCAGTAAAGCTGCAGAAGTGCATCGGAATATAATACTGATCTCCCAGGAAACGCTCAAATCATACCACAAACAATGAGAAGATTTTATCTTCTTGTACTTAAGTCGGCATTGTGCCTTTAGTATTAAATCCCGACGCAAATTCTGTGTTTCATCGTCAATGTGAAGCCCGAAGGATAGAGTATAGCTGCAGTAGTGCATCGGAATCTAATACTGATCTCCCAGGAAACGCTGTATGCAAGCCACTAACTCTGAGAAGATCTACTCTTCTTGCACTTAAGTCGGCATTGTGCCTTTTGTAGTAATTCCCGACGCAATATCTGTGTTTCATCGACAATGTGAAGGTCCAAGGGATAGAGTAAAGCTGCAGTAGTGTATCGGAATCTAATACTGGTCACCCAGAAAACGCTCAAAGATGACCAAAAACAATGCGAAGATTTACTCCCCTTGTACTTAAGTAGGCATTGTGCCTTTTGTATTAAATCCCGACGCAATTTCTGTGTTTCATCGACAAAGTGAAAGTCCAAGAGATAGTGTGAAGCTGCAGTAGTGCATCAGAATGTAATACTGATCTTCCAGGAAACGCTCAAAGCAAACCACAAACAAAGAGAAGATTTACTCTTCTTGTACTTAAGTTGGCATTGTGCCTTTTCTATTAAATCGCGACGCAATTTCTGTGTTTCATCGACAAAGTGAAAGTCTAAGAAATAGTGTAAAGTTGCAGTAGTGCAACAAAATGTAATACTGATCTCCTAGGAAACGCTCAAAACAAAACACAAACAATGAGAAGATCTACTCTTCTTGTACTTAACTCGGCATTGTGAGTTTTGTATTTAATCCCAACGCAATTTCTGTGTATCATCATCAATATGAAACTCCAAGGGAAAGACTATAGCTGCAGTAGTGCATCGGAATCTAATACTGATCTCCCAGCAAACGCTCAAAGCAAACAACAAACAATGAGAAGATTTGCTCTTCTTGTACTTAAGTCGGCATTGTGTCTTTTGTATTAAATCCCGACGCAAATTCTGTGTTTCATCGTCAATGTGTAGCTCGAAGGGATAGAGTATAGCAGCAGTAGGGCATCGGAATCTAATACTGATCTCCCAGTAAACGCTGTAAGCAAACCACTAACAATGAGAAGATTTACTCTTCTTGCACTTAAGTCGGCATTGTGCCTTTTGTATTCAATCCCGCCGCAATTTCTTTGTTTCATCGTCAATGTGAAGGTCCAAGGGATAGAGTAAAGCTACAGTAGTGCAACGGAATCTAATACTGATCTCACAGGAAACGTTCAAAGCAAACCAAAAACAATAAGAGGATTTACACTTCTTGTACTTATGTCGGCATTTTGCCTTTTGTCTTAAGCCCCTACGCAATTTCTGTGTTTCATCGTCAATGTGAACGTCCAAGGGGTAGAGTAAAGCTGCAGTAGTGCATCGGAACCTAATACCGATCTCACAGGAAGCGCTCAATTCAAACCACAAGAAATGAGAAGATTTACTCTTCTTGTACTTAAGGCGGCATTGTGCCTCCTGTATTAAATCCCGACGCAATTTCGGTTTTTCGTCGTCAATGTGAAGGTCCAAGGGATAGAGTAAAGCTGCTGTAGTGCATCGGAATTTAACACTGATCTCCCAGGAAACGCTCAAAGCAAACCACTGACAAAGAGCAGATTTACTCTTCTTGTACTTAAGTTATCAATGTGCCTTTTTTATATAATCCCAACACAATTTCTGTGTTTCATCGTCAATATGAAGGTCCAAGGGATAGAGTAAAGCTGCAGTAGTGAATCGGAATCTAATACCAATGTTACAGGAAACGCTCAAAGCAAACCAAAAACAATAAGAAGATTTACTCTTCTTGTACTTAAGTCGGCATTGTGCCTTTTGTAGTAAATCCCGACGCAATATCTGTGTCTCATCGGGAATGTGAAGGTCCAAGGGATACAGTAAAGCTGCAATAGTGCATCGGAGTCTAATACTGATCTCCCAGAAAACGCTCATAGCAAACCACAAACAATGAGAAGTTTTACTCTTCTTGTACATAAGTACGGCATTGTGCCTTTTGTATTAAACCCCGACGCAATTTCTGTCTTTCATCGTCAATGTCAAGGTCCAAGTGATAGAGTAAAGCTGCAGTAGTGCATCGGAATCTAATACTGATCACCTAGGAAACGCTCAAAGCCAACAACAACCTATGAGCAGATTAACTCTTCTTGTACTTAATTCGGCATTGTGCCTCTTGTATTGAATCCCGACGCAATTTTTGTGTTTCATCGTCAATGTAAAGCTCCAAGGGATGGGGTAAAGCCGCAGTAGTGGATCGGAATCTAATCCTGATCTCCCAGGAAACGCTCTAAGCAAACCACAATCAATGAGAGGATTTTCTCTTCTTGTACATAAGTCGGCATTGTGCTTTTTGTAGTATATCCCGACGCAAAATCTGGGTTTCATCGTCAATGTGAAGGTCCAAGGTAAAGAGTAAAGCTGCAGTAGTGCATCGGAATCTAATACTGATCCTCCAGGAAACGCTCAAAGCAATCCACAAGCGGAATCTAATACTGATCCTCCAGGAAACGCCCAAAGCAAACCACAACCAATCTGAAGATATACTCCTCTTGTACCTATACCGGCATTCTGCCTTTTGTATTAAATCCCGCCACAATTTCTGTTTTTCACCGTCAATGTGAAGGTCCAAGGGATGGAGTAAAGTTGCAGTAGTGCATCGGAATCTAATACTGATCTCCTAGGAAACGCTCAAAGCAAACCACAAACAATGATATGATATGCTCTTCTTGTACTTAAGTTGGGATTGTACAATTTGTATTAAATCCCGACGCAATTTCTGTGTTTCATCGTCCATGTGAAGGTCCAAGGTATAGAGTATTGCAGCAGTAGTGCATCGGAATCTAATACTGATCTCCCAGGAAACGCTCAAATCAAACCACAAACAGTGAGAAGAATTACTCTTCTTGTACTTAAGTCGGCATTGTGCCCTTTGTATTAAATCCCAACACAATATCTGTGTTTCATCTTTAATGTGAAGGTCCAAGAAATAGAGTAAAGCTGCAGTAGTGCATCGGAATCTAATACTGATCTCCCAGGAAACGCTCAAATCAAACCACAAACAGTGAGAAGAATTACTCTTCTTGTACTTAAGTTGGCATTGTGCCTATTGTATTAAATCCCAACGCAATATATGTGTTTCATCGTCAATGTGAAGGTCCAAGGGATAGAGTTTGGCTGCAATAGTGCATCAGAATCTAATACTGATCCTCCAGGAAACGCTCAAAGCAAACCACAAACAATGTGAAGATATACTCCTCTTGTACTTATATCGGCATTCTGCGTTTTGTATTGAATCCCGACGCTATTTCTGTTTTTCATCGTCAATGTGAAGGTATAAGGGATGGAGTAAAGCTGCAGTAGTGCATAGGGAATCTAATACTGATCTCCCAGGAATTGCTCAAAGCAAACCACTGACAATGGGCAGATTTACTCTTCTTGTACTTAAATCATCATTGTGCCTTTTGTATTTAACCCCGACGCAATTTCTGTGTTTCATCGTCAATGCGAAGACCAAGGTATAGAGTAAAGCTGCAGTAGTGAATCGGAATCTAATACCGATGTCACAGGAAACGCTCAAAGCAAACCAAAAACAATAAGAAGATTTTCTCTTCTTGTACTTAAGTAGGCATTTTGCCTTTTGTAGTAAATCCCGACGCAATAATTGTGTTTCATCGTCAGTGTGAAGATCCAAAGGTTACAGTAAAGCTGCAGTAGTGCATCGGAATCTAATACTGATCACCCAGGAATCACTCAAAGATGACCAAAAACAATGCGAAGATTTACTCTTCTTGTACATAAGTCGGCATTGTGCCTTTTGCATTAAATACCGACGCAATTTTTGTGTTTCATCGTCAATGTGAAAGTCCAATTGATAGAGTAATGCTGCAGAGGTGCGTCGGAATCTAATACTGATCTCCCAGGAAACGCTCAAAGCAAACCACGAACAATGAGAAGATTTACTCTTCCAGTACTGAAGTCGGCATAGTGCCTTTTGCATCAAATCCCGGCGCAATTTCTTTGTTTCAGCGACAAAGTGAAAGTCCATGAGATAGTGTGAAGCTGCAGTAGTGCATCAGAATGTAATACTGATCTCCCAGGAAACGCTCAAAACAAACCACAAACGAAGAGAAGATTTACTCTTCTTGTACTTAGGTCGGCATTGTGCCTTTTGTATTAAATCCCGACGCAAATTCTGTGTTTTATCGTCAATGTGAAGCTCGAAGGGATAGAGTATAGCTGCAGTAGTGCATCGGAATCTAATACTGATCTCCCAGGAAACGCTGTAAGCAAACCACTAACAATGAGAAGATTTACTCTTCTTGTACTTAAGTCGGCATTGTGCCTTTTGTAGTAATTCCTGACGCAATATCTGTGTTTCATCGTCAATGTGAAGGTCCAGGGGATTGAGTAAAGCTGCAGTAGTGCGTCGGAATCTAATACTGATCATCCAGGAAACGTTCAAATCAAAGCTCTGACAATGAGCAGATTTACTCTTCTTGTACTTAAGTCATCATTGTGCCTTTTGTATTTAATCCCGACGCAATTTCTGTGTTTCATCGTCAATGTGAACGTCTAAGGGATAGAGTAAAGCTGCAGTAGTGAATCGGAATCTAATACCGATGACACAGGAAACGCCCAAAGCAAACCAAGAACAATAGAAAGATTTACTCTTCATGTTCTTAAGTCGGCATTGTTCCTTTTGAAGTAAATCCTGACGCAATATCTGTCTTTCATCGTCAATGTGAAGGTCCATGAGTACAGTAAAGCTGCAGTGTTGCTTCGGATCTAATACTGAGCTCCCAGGAAACGCTCAAAGGAAACCACAAACAATGAGAAGATTTACTCTTCTTGTACTTAAGTCTGCATTGTGTCTTTTGTATTACAACCCGACGCAATTTCTGTATTTCAATGTCAATGTGAAGGTCCAAGGAATAGATTATTGCTGCAGTAGTGCATCGGAATCTAATACTGATCTCCCAGGAAACGCTCAATTCAAACCACAAACAATGAGAAGATTTACACTTGCTGTACTGAAGTCGGCATTGTGCCCTTTGTATTAAATCCCAACGCAATTTCTGTGTTTCATCGTCAATGTGAAGGTCCAAGGGATAGAGTTTGGCTGCAATAGTGCATCGGAATCTAATACTGATCCTCCAGGAAAGGCTCAAAGCAAACCACAAACAATGTGAAGATATACTCCTCTTGTACTTTTTCGGCATTCTGCCTTTTGTATTAAATCCCGACGCAAAATCTGTTTTTCATCGTCAATGTGAAGGTATAAGGGATGGAGTAAAGCTGCAGTAGTGCATCGGAATCTAATACTGATCTCCCAGCAAACACTCAAAGCAATCCACAAACAATGAGATGATATGCTCTTCATGTACTTAGGATGGCATTGTACAATTTGTATTAAATACCGACGCAATTTCTGTGTTTCATCGTCAATGTGAAGGTCCAAGGTATAGAGTAAAGCTGCAGTAGTGCATCGGAACCTAATACTGATCTCCCATAAAACGTTAAAAGAAAAACGACAAACATAGAAAAGATTTACTCTTCTTGTACTTAAGTCGGCATTGTGCCTTTTGTATTAAATCCCGACGCAAATTCTATTTTTCGTCGTCAATGTGAAGGTCCAAGGGATAGAGTAAGGCTGCAGTAGTGCATCGGAATCTAATACTGATCTCCCAGGAACTGCTCAAAGCAAACCACTGACAATGGGCAGATTTACTCTTATTGTACTTAAATCATCATTGTGCCTTTTGTATTTAATCTCGACGCAATTTCTGTGTTTCATCGTCAATGCGAAGTTCCAAGGAATAGAGTAAAGCTGCAGTAGTGAATCGGAATCTAATACCGATGTCACAGGAAACGCTCTAAGCAAACCACAAACAATGAGAAAATTTATTCTACTTGTACTTAAGTAGGCATTGTGCATTTTGTGATCATCACGACGGAATTTCTGTGCTTCATCGTCAATGTGAAGGTCCAAGGGTTAGAGTAAAGCAGCAGTAGTGCATCGGAATCTAATACTGTTCTCCCATCAAACGCTGAAAGCAAACCAGAAACAATGAGAAGATTTACTCTTCTTGTACTTAAGCCGACATTGTGCGTTTTGTATTAAATCCCGACGCCATTTCTGTGTTTCATCGACAATGTGCAGGTCCTAGGGATGCAGTAAAGCTGCAGTAGTGCATCGGAATCTAATACCGATCTCCCAGGAAACGCTCAAAGCAAACCACTGACAATGGGCAGATTTACTCTTCTTGTACTTAAGTCATGATTGTGCCTTTTGTATTTAATCCCGACGGAATTTCTGTGTTTTATCGTCAATGCGAAGATCCAAGGGATAGAGTAAAGCTGCAGTAGTGAATCGGAATCTAATACGGATGTCACAGGAAACGCTCAAAGCAAACCAAAAACAACAAGAAGATTTTTTCTTCTTGTACTTGAGTTGGTATTTTGCATTTTGTAGTAAATCCCGACGCAATAATTGTGTTTCATCGTCAGTGTGAAGATCCAAGGGTTACAGTAAAGCTGCAGTAGTGCATCGGAATCTAATACTGATCACCCAGGAATCACTCAAAGATGACCAAAAACAATGCGAAGATTTGTTCTTCTTGTACATAAGTCGGCATTGTGCCTTTTGTATTAAATACCGACGCAATTTTTGTGTTTCATCGTCAATGTGAAGATCCAATTGATAGAGTATGCTGCAGAAGTGCAACGGAATCTAATACTGATCTCCCAGTAAACGCTCAAAGCAAACCACAAACAATGAGAAGTTTTACTCTTCAAGTACTGAAGTCGGCATAGTGCCTTTTGCATCAAATCCCGACGCAATTTCTGTGTTTCATCGACAAAGTGAAAGTCCATGAGATAGTGTGAAGCTGCAGTAGTGCATCAGAATGTAATACTGATGTCCCAGGAAACGCTCAAAGCTAACCACAAACAAAGAGAAGATTTACTCTTCTTGTACTTAGGTCGGCATTGTGCCTTTTGTATTAAATCCCGACGCAAATTCTGTGTCTCATCGTCAATCTGAAGCTCGAAGGGATAGAGTATAGCTGCAGTAGTGCATTGGAATCTAATACTGATCTCACAGGAAACGTTCAAAGCAAACCAAAAACAATTACAAGATTTACACTTCTTGTACTTATGTCGGCATTTTGCGTTTTGTCTTAAGCCCCTACGTAAGGGATAGAGTAAAGCAGCAGTAGTTCATCGGAATCTAATACTGATCTCCCAGGAAACGTTCAAATCAAACCTCTGACAATGAGCAGATTTACTCTTCTTGTACTTAAGTCATCATTGTGCCTTTTGTATTTAATCCCGACGCAATTTCTGTGTTTCATCGTCAATGTGAACGTCTAAGGGATAGAGTAAAGCTGCAGTAGTGAATCGGAATCTAATACCGATGACACAGGAAACGCTCAAAGCAAACCAAGAACAATATGAAGATTTAAGCTTCGTGTTCTTAAGTCGGCATTGTTCCTTTTGAAGTAAATCCTGACGCAATATCTGTGTTTCATCGTCAATGTGAAGGTCCATGAGTACAGTAAAGCTGTAGTGTTGCTTCGGATCTAATACTGAGCTCCCAGGAAACGCTCAAAGCAAACCACAAACAATGAGAAGATTTACTCTTCTTGTACTTAAGTCGGCATTGTGCATTTTGTGTTAAATCCCGACGAAATTTCTGTGTTTCACCGTCAATGTGAAGGTCCTAGTAATAGAGTAAATCAGCAGTAGTGCACCGGAATCTAATATTGATCTCCGAGGAAACGCTCAAAGCAAAACACAAACAATGAGAGGATTTACTCTACTTGTACATAAGTAGGCATTGTGCATTTTGTGTTAAATCCCGACGCCATTTCTGTGTTTCATCGACAATGTGAAGGTCCAAGGGATGCAGTAAAGCTGCAGTAGTGAATCGGAATCTAATACCGATGTCAGAGGAAACGTTCAAAGCCAACCAAAAACAATAATAAGATTTTCTCTTCTTTTCCTTAAGTCGGCATTTTGCCTTTTGTAGTAAATCCCGAGGCAATAAGTGGGTTTCATCGTCAGTGTGAAGATCCAAGGGATACAGTAAAGCTGAAGTAGTGCATCCGAATCTAATACAGAGCTCACAGGAAACGCTCAAAGCAAACCACAAACAATGAGAAGATTCGCTCTTCTTGTACTTCAGTAGGCATTGTGCATTTTGTGTTAAATCCCGACGCAATTTCTGTGTTTCACCGTCAATGTGAAGGTCCAAGGAATAGAGAAAAGCAGCAGTAGTGCATCGGAATCGAATACTGATCTCCTATCAAACGCTCAAAACAAACCAGAAACAATGAAAAGATTTACTCTTCTTCTACTTAAGTCGGCATTGTGCGTTTTGTATTAAATCCCGACGCCATTTCTGTGTTCCATCGACAATGTGAAGGTCCGAGTGGTAGACTAAAGCTGCAATAGTGCATCGGAATCTAATACTGATCTCCCAGAAGACGCTCAAAGCAAACCACAAACAATGAGAAGTTTTACTCTTCTTGTACATAAGTCGGCATTGTGCCTTTTGTATTAAACCCCTACGCTATATCTGTGTTTCATCGTCAATGTGAAGGTCCTAGGGATAGAGCAAAACTGCAGTTGTGCATCGGTATCTAATACTGAACTCCCAGGAAACGCTCAAGGCAACCACAGACAATGAGAAGATTTACTCTTCTTGTACTTAAGTCGGCATTGTGCTTTTATATTAAATCCCGACGCCATTTCTGTGTTTCATAGTCAATGTGAAGGTCCTAGGTATAGAGTAAAGCTGCAGTAATGCATCGGAATCTAATACTGATCTCCCAGGAAACACTAAAAACAAACCACAAACAATGAGAAGATTTACTCTTCTTGTACTTAAGTCGGCATTGTGCTTTTATATTAAATCCCGACGCCATTTCTGTGTTTCATAGTCAATGTGAAGGTCCTAGGTATAGAGTAAAGCTGCAGTAATGCATCGGAATCTAATACTGATCTCCCAGGAAACACTAAAAACAAACCACAAACAATGAGAAGATTTACTCTTCTTGTACTTAAGTCGGCATTGTACCTTTTGTATTAAATCCCGACGCAGTTTCTGTGTTTCATCGTCAATGTGAAGGTATAAGGTTAGAGTAAAGATGCAGAAGTGCATCGGAATCTAATACCGATCTCCCATGAAACGCTCAAACAAAAACGACAAACAATGATATGATTCACTCTTCTTGTACTTCAGTCGGCATTGTGCATTTTGTATTAAATCCCGACGTATTTTCTGTTTTTCGTCGTCAATGTGAAGGTCCTAGTGATAGCGTAAAGCTGCAGTAGTGCTTCTGAATCTAATACTGAGCACCAAGGAAAAGCTCAAAGCAAACCACAAACAATGAGAAAATTTACTCTTCTTGTACTTAAGTCGGCATTGTGCCTTTTGTATTAAATCCCGACGCAAATTCTGTTTTTCGTCGTCAATGTGAAGGTCCAAGTGATAGAGTAAGGCTGCAGTAGTGCATCGGAATGTAATACTGATCTCCCAGGAAACGTTCAAGCAAACCACTGACAATGGGCAGATTTACTCTTCTTGTACTTCAATCATCATTGTGCCTTTTGTATTTCATCCCGTCGTAATTTTTGTGTTTCATCGTCAATGCGAAGTTCCAAGGGATAGAGTAAAGCTGCAGTAGTGAATCGAAATCTAATACCGATGTCACAGGAAACGCTCAAAGCTATCCACAAACAATGAGAAGAATTACTCTACTTGGACTTAAGTAGGCATTGTGCATTTTGTGTTAAATCCCGACGCCATTTCTTTGTTTCATCGACAATGTGAAGATCCAAGGGATGCAGTAAAGCTGCAGTAGTGAATCGGAATCTAATACCGATGTCACAGGAAACGCTCAAAGCAAACCAAAAACAATAAGAAGATTTTCTCTTCCTGTACTTAAGTCGGCATTTTGCCTTTTGTAGTAAATCCCGACGCAATAATTGGGTTTCATCGTCAGTGTCAAGATGCAAGGGATACAGTAAAGCTGCAGTAGTGCATCGGAATCTAATACAGAGCTCCCAGGATACGTTTAAAGCAAACCACAAACAACGATAAGATTTACTCTTCCTGTACTTCAGTAGGCATTGTGCATTTTGTGCTAAATCCCGACGCAATTTGTGTGTTTCACCGTCAATGTGAAGGTCCATGGGATACAGAAAAGCAGCAGTAGTGCATCGGAATCGAATACAGATCTCCCATCAAACGCTCAAAGCAAACCAGAAACAATGAGAAGGTTTACTCTTCTTGTACATAAGTCGGCATTGTGCCTTTTGTATTAAATCCCGACGCTATATCTGTGTTTCATTGACAATTTGAAGGTCCAGGGTATTGGGTAAAGCTGCAGTTGTGCATCGGAATTCAATACTGAACTCCCAGGAAACGCTCAAGGCAACCACAAACAATGAGAAGATTTACTCTTCTTGTACTTAAGTCGGAATTCGGCATTTGTATTAAATCCCGACGCCATTTCTGTGTTTCATCGTCAATGTGAAGGTCCTAGGGATAGAGTAAAGCTGCAGTAAAGCATCGGAATCCAATACTGATCTCCCAGGAAATGCTCAAAACAAACCACAAACAATGAGAATATTTACTCTTCTTGTACTTAAGTCGGCATTGTGCCATTTGTATTAAATCCCGACGCAATTTCTGTGTGTCATCGACAAAGTGAAAGTCTAAGAGGTAGTGTAAAGCTGTAGTAGTGCATCAGAATGTGATACTGATCTCCTAGGAAACGCTCAAAACAAACCACAAACAATGAGAAGAACTACTCTTCTTCTACTTAACTCGGAATTGTGCCTTTTGTATTTAATCTTGACGCAATTTCTGTGTTTCATAATCAATATGAAACTCCAAGGGATAGAATATAGCTGCAGTAGTGCTTCGGAATCTAATACTGATCTCCCACGAAACGCTCAAAGCAAACCACAAACTACGATAAGATTTACTCTTCTTGTACTTCAGTAGGCATTGTGCATTTTGTGCTAAATCCGGACGCAATTTCTGTGTTTCACCGTCAATGTGAAGGTCCAAGGGGTAGAGTAAAGCAGCAGTAGTGCATCGGAATCGAATACTGATCTCCCATCAAACGCTCAAAGCAAACCAGAAACAATGAGGAGATTTACTCTTCTTTTACTTCAGTAGGCATTGTGCATTTTGTGCTAAATCCCGACGCAATTTCTGTGTTTCATTGTCAATGTGAAGGTCCAGGGTATTGAGTAAAGCTGCAGTTGTTCATAGGAATCTAATACTGAACACCCAGGAAACGCTCAAGGCAACCACAGACAATGAGAAGATTTACTCTTCTTGTACTTAAGTCGGAATTGTGCTTTTGTATTAAATACCGACGCAATTTTTGTGTTTCATCGTCAATGTGAAGGTCCAAGGGATAGAGTAATGCTGCAGATGTGCGTCGGAATCTGATCTCCCAGGAAACTCTCAAAGCAAACCACAAACAATGGGAAGATTTACTCTTCATGTTCTGAAGTCAGCATTGAGCTTTCTGTATTAAATCCCGACGCAATTTCTGTGTTTCATCGTCAATGTGAAGGTCCAAGGGATAGAGTAAAGTTGCTGTAGTGCATCGGAATCTAATACTGATCCCCCAGGAAACGCCCAAAGCAAACCACAAACAATGAGAAGAATTACTCTTCTTGTACTTAAGTCGGCATTCTGTCCTTTGTATTACAGCCCGACGCAATTTCCGTGTTTCATTGCGAATGTGAAGGTCCAAGGGATAGAGTAAAGCTGCAGGAATGCATCGGAAACTAATACTGATCTCCCAGGAAACGCTCAATTCAAACCACAAACAATGAGAAGATTTACACTTCCTGTACTGAAGTCGGCATTGTGTACTTTGTATTAAACCCCGACGTAATATCTGTTTTCCATCGTCAATTTGAAGGACCAAGGGATGGAGTAAAGCTGCAGTACTGCATCGGAATCTAATACTGATCTTCCAGGAAACGCTCAAAGCAAACCACAAACAATGAGAAGATATGCTCTTCTTGTACTTACGTTGGCACTGTACACTTTGTATTAAATCCCGACGCAATTTCTGTGTTTCATCGTCAATGTGAAGGTCCAAGGAATATAATAAAGCTGCAGAAGTGCATCGGAATCTGATACTGATCTCCCACGAAACGCTCAAACAATAACGACAAACAATGAAAAGATTCACTCTTCTTGTACTTCAGTCGGCATTCTGCATTTTGTGTTAAATCCCGACGCAATTTCTGTGATTCATCGTCAATGTGAAGGTCCTAGGGATAGAGTAAAGCAGCAGTAGTGCACCGGAATCTAATATTGATCTCCCAGGAAACGCTCAGCGCAACCACAGCCAATGTGAGGATTTACCTTCCTTGTACTTAAGTCGTCATTGTGCCTTTTGTATTAAATCCCGACGCACTTTCTGTGTTTCTTCGTCAATGTGAAGGTCCAAGAGATAGAGTAAAGCTGCTGTAGTGAATCGGAATCTAATACAGATCTCCCACGAAACGCTCAAAACATACCAGAAACAATGAGAAGAATTACTCTTCTTGTACTTAAGTCGGCATTGTGCTTTTTTGTAGTAAATCCTGACGCAATATTTGTGTTACATCCTCAATGTGAAGGTACTAAGCATAGAGTATAGCTGCATTAGTGCATCGGAATCTAATACTGATCTCACAAGAAACGTTCAAAACAAACCAAAAACAATAAGAAGATTTACACTTCTTGTACTTATGTCGGCATTTTGCCTTTTGTATTAAACCCCTACGCAATTTCTATGTTTCATCGTCAATGTGAAGGTCCAGGGGATACAGTAAAGCTGCAGTAGTGCATCGGAAATTAAAACTTATCTCCCAGAAAACGCTCAAAGCAAACCACAAACAATGAGTAGTTTTGCTCTTCTTGTACTTAAGTTGGCATTCTACATTTTGCATTACATCACGTCACATTTATTGTGTTTCATCGTCAATGTGAATGTCCAAGGGATAGAGTATAGCTGCAGCAGTGAATCGGAAATTAATACTTATCTCCCATGAAACGCTCAAAGGAAAACCACAGACAAAGAAAAGATTTACTCTTCTTGTACTTAAGTCGGCGTTGTGGTTTTTGTATTAAATCCCGACGCTATTTCTGTTTTTCGTCGTCAGTGTGAAGGTGCAAGAGATAGAGTAAAGCTGCAGTAGTGCATCGGAATCTAATACTCAGCTCCCAGGAAACGCTCAAAGCAAACCACAAACAATGGGATGATTTACTCTTCTTGTACTTAAGTCTGCATTGTGCATTTTGTATTAAATCCCGACGCCATTTCTGTGTTTCATCGTCAATGTGAAGGTCCAAGGGATAGAGTAATGCTGGAGTAGTGCATCGGAATCTAATACTGATCTCCCAGGAAACACCCAATGCAAACCACTGACAAGTGGAGGATTTACTCTTCTTGTACTTAAGTTATCATTGTGAATTTTGTATTAAATACCGACGCAATATCTGTATTTCATCGTCAATGTGAAGGTCCAAGGGATAAAGTAAAGCTGCAGTAGTGAATCGGAATCTAATACCGATGTCACAGGAAACGCTCAAAGCAAACCAAAACAATAAAAAGATTTACTCTTCTTGTACTTAAGTCGGCATTGTGAATTTTGTAGTAAATCCCGAAGCAATATCTGTGTTTCATCGTCAATGTGAAGGTCCAGGGGATACAGTAAAGTTGCGGTAGTGCATCGGAATCTAATACTCATCTCACAGGAAACGTTCAAAGCAAACCTAAAACAATGAGAAGATTTACTCTTCTTGTACTTAAGTCGGCATTTTGCCTTTTGCATTAAACCCCTACGGAATTTCTGTGTTTCATCGTCAATGTGAAGGTCCAAGGGATAGAGTAAAGCTGCAGTAGTGCATCGGAATCTAATACTGATCTCCCAGGAAACTCTCAAAGCAAACCATGCAAAATGAGAAGATTTACTCTTCTTGTACTTAAAACGGCATTGTGCCTTTTGTATTAAATCCCGACGCAATTTCTGTGTTTCATCGTCAATGTGAAGGTGCAAGGGATGGAGTACAGCTGCAGAAGTGCATCAGAATCTAATGCTGATCTGCCAGAAAATGCTCAAAGCAAACCACAAACAATGAGAATATTTTCTCTTCTTGTACTTCAGTTGGCATTGTGCTATTATATCAAATCCCGACGCAATTTCTGTGTTTCATCGTCAATGTGAAGGTCCAAGGGATAGAGCAAATCTGCAGTAGTTCATCGGAATCTAATACTGAGCTCCCCGGATACACTCAAAGCAAACAAAGGACAATGAGAAGATTTACTCTTCTTGTACTTAACTCGGCATTTGCATTTTGAATTTAATCCCGACCCAATTTCTGTGTGTCATCGTAAATGTGAAGGTCCAACGGATAAAGTAAAGCTGCAGTAGTGCATCGGAATCTAATACTGATCTCCCATTAAATGCTTAAGGCAAACCACAAACAATGAGAAGATTTACTTATCTTGTACTTAAGTCGACATTGTGCCTTTTGTATTAAATCCTGACCCAATTTCTGTGTTTCATCGTCAGTTTGAAGCTCCAAGGGATAGAGTATGGCTGCAGTAGTGCATCGGAATCTAACACTGATCAACCAGGAAACGCCCAAAGTTGACCAAAAACAATGTGAAGATTTACTCCTCTTGTACTTAAGTCGGCATTTGCATTTTGTAATAATTCCCGACGCAATTTCTGTGTGTCATCGTAAATGTCAAGGTCCAACAGAAAAAGTAAAGCTGCAGTAGTGCATCGGAATCTAATACTGATCTCCCATTAAATGCTTAAGGCAAACCATAAACAATGAGAAGATTTACTCTTCTTGTACTTAAGTCGGCATTGTGTCTTTTGTATTAAATCCCGACGCAATATCTGTATTTCATCGCCATTGTGAAGGTCCAAGGGATAAAGCTGCAGTAGTGAATCGGAATCTAATACCGATGTCACAGGAAATGCTCAAAGCGAACCAAAAACAATAAGAAGATTTACTCTTTTTGAACTTAAGTCGGCATTGTGCCTTTTGTATTAAATCCCGACGCAATATCTGTGTTTCATCGTCAATGTGAAGATCCAAGGGATAGAGTAAAGCTGCAGTAGTGGATCGGAATATAATACTCATCTCCCAGGAAACGCTCAAAGTAATAACGCAAACAATGTGAAGATTTACTCTACCTGTACTGAAGTCGGCATTGCGCCTTTTGTATTAAATGCCGACGCAATTTCTGTGTTCATCGTCAATGTGAAGGTCCAAGGTATAGAGTAATGCTGCAGTGGTGCGTCGCAATCTAATACTGATCTCCCAGGAAACGCTCAAAGCAAACCACAAACAACGAGATGATTTACTCTTCCTGTACTGAACTCGGCATTGTGCCTTTTGTATTAAATCCCGACGCAATATCTGTGTTTCATCGTGAATTTGAAGGCCCAAGGGATAGAGTAAAGCTGCTGCAGTGCATCGGAATCTAATACCGACGTCACAGGAAACGTTCAAAGCAAATCAAAAAATAAGAAGATTTCCTCTTTTGAACTTGAGTCGGCTTTGTGCCTTTTGTATTAAATCCCGACGCAATTTCTGTGCTTCATCTTCAATGTGAAGGTGCACGGGATAGAGTAAAGCTGCAGTAGTGCATCGGAATCTAATACTGATATCCCAGGAATCGCTCAAAGCAAACCACAAACAATGAGAAGATTTGCTCTTCTTGTACTTAGGTCGGCATTGTGTATTTTGTATCAAATACCGACGCATTTTCTGTGTTTCATCGTCAATGTGAAGGTGCAAGGGATAGAGTAAAACTGCAGTAGTGCATCGGAATCTAATACTGATCTCCCAGGAATCGCTCTAAGCAAACCAGAAACAATAAGGAGATTTACTCTTCTAGTACTCAAGTCGGCATTGTGCCTTTTGTATTAAATCCTGACGCCATTTCTGTGTTTCATCGTCAATGTGAAGGTGTGAGGGATAGAGTAAAGCTGCAGTAGTTCATCGGAATCTAATACTGATCTTCCAGGAAAAGCTCAAAGCGAGCCATAAGCAATGAGAAGATTTTCTCTTCTTGTACATAAGTCGGCATTGTGCACATTGTATTAATTCCCGACGCAATTTCTGTGTTTCATCGATAGTGTGAACGACCAAGGGATAGTGTAAAGCTGCAGCAGCGCATCGTAATGTAATACTCATCTCTTATGAAACGGTCAAAGCAAACCACAAACAATGAGAAGATTTGCTCTTGTTGTACTAATGTCAGCATTGGGCATTTTGTATTAAATCCCGACGCAATTTCTGCGTCTCATAATCAAGGTGAAGGTCCAAGGAATAGAGTAAAGCTGCAGTAGTGCATCGGAATCTTATACTGAACTCCCAGGAACCGCTGAAACAAACCACAAACAAAAAAAAGATTTATTCTTGTTGAACTATGGTCGGCAATGTGCCTTTTGCATTAAACCCAGACGCAATTTCTGTGTTTCATCGTCAATGTGAACGTCCAAGGGATAGAGTAAAGCTGCAGTAGTAAATGAAATCTAATACTGATCTCCCAGGAAACGCTCAAACCAAACCACAAACAATAAGATTTTCTCTTCTTGTACTTAAGTCGGCATTTTGCCTTTTGTATTAAATCCCGACGCAATTTCGGTGTCAATTTCGGTGTTTCGTCGTCAATGTGACGGTCCAAGGTATACAGCAAAGTTGCAGAAGTGCATCGGAATCTAATACTGAACACACAGGAAACGCTCAAAGCAAACCAGAAACAATGAGAAGATTTACTCCTCTTGAACTTAAGTCGGCATTGTGCCTTTTGTATTAAGTCCCGACGCAATTTCTGTGTTTCATCGTCAATGTGAAGGTCCAAGGGATAGAGTAAAGCTGCAGCAGGGCATAGGAATGTAATACTGATATCCCAGGAATCGCTCAAAGCAAACCACAAGCAATTAGAAGATTTACTCTTCTTGTACTTAAGTCTTCATTGTGCCTTTTGTAGTAAATCCTGACGCAATATCTGTGTGTCATCGTCAATGTGAAGGTCCAAGGGATAGAGTAAAGCTGCAGTAGTGCATCGGAATCTAATACTGATCTCACAGGAAACGCTCAAAGCGTACCAAAAACGCTAAGAAGATTTACTCTTCTTGTACTTAAACCGGAATTTGCCTTTTGGTTTAAACCCCTACGCAATTTCTGTGTTTCATCTTCAATGTGAAAGTCCAGGGGATAGAGTAAAGCTGCAGAAGTGTATCTGAATCTAATACTGATCGCCCGGGAAACGCTCAAAGCAAACCACAAACATTTAGAAGATTTACTCTTCCTCTACTTAAGTTGGCATGTGCCTTTTGCATTAATTCCCGTCGCAATTTCTGTGTTTCATCGTCAATGTGAAGGTAAAAGGGATAGAGTAAAGCTGCAGTAGTGCATCGGAATCTAACACTGATCTCACAGGAAACGCTCTAAGCAAACCAAAAACAATAAGAAGATTTACTCTTCCTGTACTTAAGTCGGCATTTGCCTTTTGCTTTAAACCCCTACGCATTTTCTGTGTTTCATCGTCAATTTGAAGATCCAAGGGATAGAGTAAAGCTGCAGTAGTGCATCGGGATCTAATAGTGAACTCCCAGAAAACGCTCAAACAAACCACAAACAATGAAAAGATTTACTCTTGTTTTACTAAGGTCGGCAATGTGCCTTTTGTATTAAATCCCGACGCAAATTCTGTGTTTCATCGTCAATGTGAAGGTCCAAGGTATAATTTAAGGCTGCAGTAGTGCATCGAAATGTAATACTCATCTCCCAGGAAACGCTAAAAGAAAAACCAGAAACATTGAGAAAATTTAATCTTCTTGTACTTAAGTCGGCATTGTGCGTTTTGTATTAAATTCCGACGCAATTTCTAAGTTTCATCGTCAATGTGAAGGTCCAAGGGAAATAGTAAAGCTGCAGTAGTGCATCGGAATCTAATACTGATCTCCCAGGAAGCGCTCAAGCAAACCACGAACAAGGAGAAGTTTTACTCTTCTTCTACTTAAGTTGGGTGGTGCCTTTGTATTACATACCGACGCAATTTCTGTGTTTCTTCGTCAATGCGAAAGTCAAAGGGATGGAGTAAAGCTGCAGTAGTGCATCGGAATCTAATACTGATCACACAGGAAACGCTCAAAGCAATCCAGAAACAATAAGAACATTTACTCTTTTTGTACTTAAGTCGGCACTGTGCCTTTTGTGTTAAATCCCGACTCAAATTCTGTGTTTCATCGACAATGTGAAGGTCCAAGGGATAGAGTAAAGCTGCAATTGTGCTTTGGAACTAATACTGATCTCCCAGGAAACGCTCAAAGCAACCACAAACAATGCGAAGATTTACTCTTCTTGTTCTTTAGTCGGCATTGTGCCTTTTGTATTAAGTCCCGACGCAATTTCTGTGTTTCATCGTCAATGTGAAGGTCCAAGTGATGGAGTAAAGCTACAGAAGTGCATCGGAATGTAATACTGATCTCCTAGGAAAAGCTAAAGTCAAACCACTAGCAATGTGAGAATTTATTTTTCTTGTACTTAAGTCTTCATTGTGCCTTTTTTAGTAAATCCCGACGCATTATCTGTGTTTCATTGTCAATGTGAAGGTCCAAGGGATAGAGTAAAGCTGCAGTATTGCATCGGAATCTAATACTGATCTCACAGGAAACGCTCAAAGCAAACCAAAAACAATAAGGAGAATTACTCTTCTTGTACTTAATTTGGCATTTGCCCTTTGCTTTAAGCCCCTATGCAATTTCTGCGTTTCATCGTCAATGTGGAGGTACAAGGGATAGAGTAAAGTAGCAATAGTACTTCGGAATCTAATGCTGATCCCCCAGGAAACGCTCAAAGCAAACCACAAACAATGAGAAGAAATACACTTCTTGTACATAGGTCGGAGTTGTGCCTTTTGAATTCAATCCCGACGCAATTTCTGTGTTTCATCGTAAAAGTGAAGGTGCAAGAGATAGAATAAAGAAGCAGTAGTGCATCGGAATGTAACACTGATATCCCAGGAAACGCTCAAAAAACCACAAACAGTGAGAAGAATTACTCTTCTTGTACATAAGTCGGCATTGTGCCTTTTGTATTCAATCCCGACGTAATTTCTGTGTTTCATCGGCAACGTGAAGGTCCAAGATATAGAGTAAAGCTGCAGTAGTGCATCGGAATCGAATACTGATCTCCCAGGAAGCGCTCTAGGCAATCCTATAACAATTAGAAGATTTACTCTCCTTGTACTTAAGTCGGAATTTTGCCTTTTGCTTTAAACCCCTACGCTATTTCTGTGTTTCATAGTCAGTGTGAAGCTCCAAGGGATAGAGTAAAGCTGCCGTAGTGCATTGAAATCTAATACTGATCTCCAGGAAACGCTCAAAGCAGACCACAAACAATGAGAAGATTTACTCTACTTGTACTTAAGTCGGCAATGTGCCCATTGTGTGAAATCCCGACGCAATTTGTGTGTTTCATCGTCAAGCGATGTTCCAAGGGATAGAGTAAAGCTGCAGTAGTGCATCGGAATCAATTACTGAACTCCCAGGAAACGCTCAAAACTAGCCAGAAACAATAAAAAGACTATCTCTTCTTGTACTTAAGTCGGCATTATGCTTTTTGTATTAAATCCTGACGCAATTACTGTGTTTCATCGTCAATGTGAAGGTCCAAGGGTTAGAGTGAAGCTGCAGTAGTGCATCGGAATGTAATACTCATCTCCCTGGAAACGCTAAAGAATACCAGAAGCTTTGAGAAAATTTACTCTTCTTGTACTTAAGTCGGGATTGGACTTTTGTATCAAATCCCGACGCAGTTTCTGTGTTTCATCGTCAATGTGAAGGTCCTAGGTATATAGCAAAGCTGCGGTAGTGCATCGGAATCTAATACTGATCCCCCAGGAAACGCTCAAACAAACCATGAACAATGAGAAGATTTACTCTTCATCTACTTAAGTTGGGTTGTGCATTTTGTATTAAATCCAGAGGCCATTTCTGTGTTTCATCGTAAATGTGAAGGCCCAAGGGATAGTCAAAAGCTGCAGTAGTTCATCCGAAGCTAATACTGATCTCCCAGGAGTCGCTCAAAGCAAACAACGACAAATGAGGAGATTTATTCTTCTCGTACTTAAGTCGGCATTGTGCATTTTGTATTAAATCTCGACCAAATTTCTGTGTTTCATCGTCAATGTGAAGGTCCAAGGGATAGAGTAAAGCAGCAGTAATGCATCCGAATCTAACACTGATCTCCCCGGAAACGCTCAAAGCAAACAAAAATAATGAGAAGATTTACTCTTCTTGTACTTAAGTCGGCAAAGTGCATTTTGTATTAATCTCGACGCAATTTCTGTGTTTCATCGTCAATGTGCAGGTCCAAGGGATTGAGTAAAGCAGCAGTAATGCATCCGAATCTAACACTGATCTCCCCGGAAAAGCTCAAAGCAAACAAAACAATGAGAAGATTTACTCTTCTTGTACTTAAGTCGGCAAAGTGCATTTTGTATTAAATCTCGACGCAATTTCTGTGATTCATCGTCAATGTGAAGGTCCAAGGGATGCAGTAAAGCTGCAGTAGTGAATCGGAATCTAATACCGATGTCAGAGGAAACGTTCAAAGCCAACCAAAAACAATAATAAGATTTTCTCTTCTTTTCCTTAAGTCGGCATTTTGCCTTTTGTAGTAAATCCCGAGGCAATAAGTGGGTTTCATCGTCAGTGTGAAGATCCAAGGGATACAGTAAAGCTGAAGTAGTGCATCCGAATCTAATACAGAGCTCACAGGAAACGCTCAAAGCAAACCACAAACAATGAGAAGATTCGCTCTTCTTGTACTTCAGTAGGCATTGTGCATTTTGTGTTAAATCCCGACGCAATTTCTGTGTTTCACCGTCAATGTGAAGGTCCAAGGAATAGAGAAAAGCAGCAGTAGTGCATCGGAATCGAATACTGATCTCCTATCAAACGCTCAAAACAAACCAGAAACAATGAAAAGATTTACTCTTCTTCTACTTAAGTCGGCATTGTGCGTTTTGTATTAAATCCCGACGCCATTTCTGTGTTCCATCGACAATGTGAAGGTCCGAGTGGTAGACTAAAGCTGCAATAGTGCATCGGAATCTAATACTGATCTCCCAGAAGACGCTCAAAGCAAACCACAAACAATGAGAAGTTTTACTCTTCTTGTACATAAGTCGGCATTGTGCCTTTTGTATTAAATCCCGACGCTATATCTGTGTTTCATCGTCAATGTGAAGGTCCTAGGGATAGAGCAAAACTGCAGTTGTGCATCGGTATCTAATACTGAACTCCCAGGAAACGCTCAAGGCAACCACAGACAATGAGAAGATTTACTCTTCTTGTACTTAAGTCGGCATTGTGCTTTTATATTAAATCCCGACGCCATTTCTGTGTTTCATAGTCAATGTGAAGGTCCTAGGTATAGAGTAAAGCTGCAGTAATGCATCGGAATCTAATACTGATCTCCCAGGAAACACTAAAAACAAACCACAAACAATGAGAAGATTTACTCTTCTTGTACTTAAGTCGGCATTGTACCTTTTGTATTAAATCCCGACGCAATTTCTGTGTTTCATCGACAAAGTGAAAGTCCAAGAGTTAGTGTAAAGCTGCAGTAGTGCATCAGAATGTAATACTGATCACCCAGGAAACGCTCAAAGATGACCAAAAACAGTGCGAAGATTTACTCCTCTCGTACTTAAGTCAGCATTGTTCCTTTTGTATTAAATCCCGCCGCAATTTCTTTGTTTCGTCGTCAATGTGAAGGTGCAAGGGGTAGAGTAAAGCTGCTGTAGTGCATCGGAATCTAATGCTGATCCCCCAGGAAACGCTCAAAACAAACCACAAACAATGAGAAGATTTACTCTTCTTGTACTTAAGTCAGCATTCTATCATTTTTATTACACCCCGACGCAATTTCTGTGTTTCATCGTCAATGTGAACGTCCAAGGAATATAATAAAGCTGCAGAAGTGCATCGGAATCTAATACCGATCTCCCATGAAACGCTCAAACAAAAACGACAAACAATGATATGATTCACTCTTCTTGTACTTCAGTCGGCATTGTGCATTTTGTATTAAATCCCGACGCATTTTCTGTTTTTCGTCGTCAACGTGAAGGTCCAAGGGATAGAGTAAAGCTGCAGTAGTGCATCGGAATCCAATACTGAACTCCCAGCGAACGCTCAAAGCTAACCAGACACAATGAGAGGTTTTACACTTCTTGTACATAATTCGGCATTGTGCCATTTGTATTAAATCACCACGACATTTCTGTGTTTCATCGTCAGTGTGAATGTCCAAGGGATGCAGTAAAGCTGCAGTAGTGAATCGGAATCTAATACTGATGACACAGGAAACGCTCAAAGCAAACCAAGTACAATTCGAAGATTTACTCTTCTTGTTCTTAAGTCGGCATTGTGCATTTTGTGTTAAATTCCGACGCAATATCTGTGTTTCATCGTCAATGTGAAGGTCCAAGGAATAGGGTAAAGCTGCAGTAGTGCATCGGAATCTAATACTGATCTCCCATGAAACGCTAAAAGAAAAACGACAAACAATGAAAAGATTTACTCTTCTTGTACTTAAGTCGGCATTGTGCCTTTTGTATTAAATCCCGACGCAAATTCTGTTTTTCGTCGTCAATGTGAAGGTCCAAGTGATAGAGTAAGGCTGCAGTAGTGCATCGGAATGTAATACTGATCTCCCAGGAAACGTTCAAGCAAACCACTGACAATGGGCAGATTTACTCTTCTTGTACTTCAATCATCATTGTGCCTTTTGTATTTCATCCCGTCGTAATTTTTGTGTTTCATCGTCAATGCGAAGTTCCAAGGGATAGAGTAAAGCTGCAGTAGTGAATCGTAATCTAATACCGATGTCACAGGAAACGCTCAAAGCTATCCACAAACAATGAGAAGAATTACTCTACTTGGACTTAAGTAGGCATTGTGCATTTTGTGTTAAATCCCGACGCCATTTCTTTGTTTCATCGACAATGTGAAGATCCAAGGGATGCAGTAAAGCTGCAGTAGTGAATCGGAATCTAATACCGATGTCACAGGAAACGCTCAAAGCAAACCAAAAACAATAAGAAGATTTTCTCTTCCTGTACTTAAGTCGGCATTTTGCCTTTTGTAGTAAATCCCGACGCAATAATTGGGTTTCATCGTCAGTGTCAAGATGCAAGGGATACAGTAAAGCTGCAGTAGTGCATCGGAATCTAATACAGAGCTCCCAGGATACGTTTAAAGCAAACCACAAACAACGATAAGATTTACTCTTCCTGTACTTCAGTAGGCATTGTGCATTTTGTGCTAAATCCCGACGCAATTTGTGTGTTTCACCGTCAATGTGAAGGTCCAAGGGGTAGAGTAAAGCAGCAGTAGTGCATCGGAATCGAATACTGATCTCCCATCAAACGCTCAAAGCAAACCAGAAACAATGAGGAGATTTACTCTTCTTTTACTTCAGTAGGCATTGTGCATTTTGTGCTAAATCCCGACGCAATTTCTGTGTTTCATTGTCAATGTGAAGGTCCAGGGTATTGAGTAAAGCTGCAGTTGTTCATAGGAATCTAATACTGAACACCCAGGAAACGCTCAAGGCAACCACAGACAATGAGAAGATTTACTCTTCTTGTACTTAAGTCGGAATTGTGCTTTTGTATTAAATACCGACGCAATTTTTGTGTTTCATCGTCAATGTGAAGGTCCAAGGGATAGAGTAATGCTGCAGATGTGCGTCGGAATCTGATCTCCCAGGAAACTCTCAAAGCAAACCACAAACAATGGGAAGATTTACTCTTCATGTTCTGAAGTTAGCATTGTGCTTTCTGTATTAAATCCCGACGCAATTTCTGTGTTTCATCGTCAATGTGAAGGTCCAAGGGATAGAGTAAAGTTGCTGTAGTGCATCGGAATCTAATACTGATCCCCCAGGAAACGCCCAAAGCAAACCACAAACAATGAGAAGAATTACTCTTCTTGTACTTAAGTCGGCATTCTGTCCTTTGTATTACAGCCCGACGCAATTTCCGTGTTTCATTGCGAATGTGAAGGTCGAAGGGATAGAGTAAAGCTGCAGGAATGCATCGGAAACTAATACTGATCTCCCAGGAAACGCTCAATGCAAACCACAAACAATGAGAAGATTTACACTTCCTGTACTGAAGTCGGCATTGTGTACTTTGTATTAAACCCCGACGTAATATCTGTTTTCCATCGTCAATTTGAAGGACCAAGGGATGGAGTAAAGCTGCAGTACTGCATCGGAATCTAATACTGATCTTCCAGGAAACGCTCAAAGCAAACCACAAACAATGAGAATATATGCTCTTCTTGTACTTACGTTGGCACTGTACATTTTGTATTAAATCCCGACGCAATTTCTGTGTTTCATCGTCAATGTGAAGGTCCAAGGAATATAATAAAGCTGCAGAAGTGCATCGGAATCTGATACTGATCTCCCACGAAACGCTCAAACAATAACGACAAACAATGAAAAGATTCACTCTTCTTGTACTTCAGTCGGCATTCTGCATTTTGTGTTAAATCCCGACGCAATTTCTGTGATTCATCGTCAATGTGAAGGTCCTAGGGATAGAGTAAAGCAGCAGTAGTGCACCGGAATCTAATATTGATCTCCCAGGAAACGCTCAGCGCAACCACAGCCAATGTGAGGATTTACCTTCCTTGTACTTAAGTCGTCATTGTGCCTTTTGTATTAAATCCCGACGCACTTTCTGTGTTTCTTCGTCAATGTGAAGGTCCAAGAGATAGAGTAAAGCTGCTGTAGTGAATCGGAATCTAATACAGATCTCCCACGAAACGCTCAAAACATACCAGAAACAATGAGAAGAATTACTCTTCTTGTACTTAAGTCGGCATTGTGCTTTTTTGTAGTAAATCCTGACGCAATATTTGTGTTACATCCTCAATGTGAAGGTACTAAGCATAGAGTATAGCTGCATTAGTGCATCGGAATCTAATACTGATCTCACAAGAAACGTTCAAAACAAACCAAAAACAATAAGAAGATTTACACTTCTTGTACTTATGTCGGCATTTTGCCTTTTGTATTAAACCCCTACGCAATTTCTATGTTTCATCGTCAATGTGAAGGTCCAGGGGATACAGTAAAGCTGCAGTAGTGCATCGGAAATTAAAACTTATCTCCCAGAAAACGCTCAAAGCAAACCACAAACAATGAGTAGTTTTGCTCTTCTTGTACGTAAGTTGGCATTCTACATTTTGCATTACATCACGTCACATTTATTGTGTTTCATCGTCAATGTGAATGTCCAAGGGATAGAGTATAGCTGCAGTAGTGAATCGGAAATTAATACTTATCTCCCATGAAACGCTCAAAGGAAAACCACAGACAAAGAAAAGATTTACTCTTCTTGTACTTAAGTCGGCGTTGTGGTTTTTGTATTAAATCCCGACGCTATTTCTGTTTTTCGTCGTCAGTGTGAAGGTGCAAGAGATAGAGTAAAGCTGCAGTAGTGCATCGGAATCTAATACTCAGCTCCCAGGAAACGCTCAAAGCAAACCACAAACAATGGGAAGATTTACTCTTCTTGTACTTAAGTCTGCATTGTGCATTTTGTATTAAATCCCGACGCCATTTCTGTGTTTCATCGTCAATGTGAAGGTCCAAGGGATAGAGTAATGCTGGAGTAGTGCATCGGAATCTAATACTGATCTCCCAGGAAACACCCAATGCAAACCACTGACAAGTGGAGGATTTACTCTTCTTGTACTTAAGTTATCATTGTGAATTTTGTATTAAATACCGACGCAATATCTGTATTTCATCGTCAATGTGAAGGTCCAAGGGATAAAGTAAAGCTGCAGTAGTGAATCGGAATCTAATACCGATGTCACAGGAAACACTCAAAGCAAACCAAAACAATAAAAAGATTTACTCTTCTTGTACTTAAGTCGGCATTGTGAATTTTGTAGTAAATCCCGAAGCAATATCTGTGTTTCATCGTCAATGTGAAGGTCCAGGGGATACAGTAAAGTTGCGGTAGTGCATCGGAATCTAATACTCATCTCACAGGAAACGTTCAAAAGCAAACCTAAAACAATGAGAAGATTTACTCTTCTTGTACTTAAGTCGGCATTTTGCCTTTTGCATTAAACCCCTACGGAATTTCTGTGTTTCATCGTCAATGTGAAGGTCCAAGGGATAGAGTAAAGCTGCAGTAGTGCATCGGAATCTAATACTGATCTCCCAGGAAACTCTCAAAACAAACCATGCAAAATGAGAAGATTTATTCTTCTTGTACTTAAAACGGCATTGTGCCTTTTGTATTAAATTCCGACGCAATTTCTGTGTTTCATCGTCAATGTGAAGGTGCAAGGGATGGAGTACAGCTGCAGAAGTGCATCAGAATCTAATGCTGATCTGCCAGAAAATGCTCAAAGCATACCACAAACAATGAGAATATTTTCTCTTCTTGTACTTCAGTTGGCATTGTGCTATTATATCAAATCCCGACGCAATTTCTGTGTTTCATCGTCAATGTGAAGGTCCAAGGGATAGAGCAAATCTGCAGTAGTTCATCGGAATCTAATACTGAGCTCCCCGGATACACTCAAAGCAAACAAAGGACAATGAGAAGATTTACTCTTCTTGTACTTAACTCGGCATTTGCATTTTGAATTTAATCCCGACCCAATTTCTGTGTGTCATCGTAAATGTGAAGGTCCAACGGATAAAGTAAAGCTGCAGTAGTGCATCGGAATCTAATACTGATCTCCCATTAAATGCTTAAGGCAAACCACAAACAATGAGAAGATTTACTTATCTTGTACTTAAGTCGACATTGTGCCTTTTGTATTAAATCCTGACCCAATTTCTGTGTTTCATCGTCAGTTTGAAGCTCCAAGGGATAGAGTATGGCTGCAGTAGTGCATCGGAATCTAACACTGATCAACCAGGAAACGCCCAAAGTTGACCAAAAACAATGTGAAGATTTACTCCTCTTGTACTTAAGTCGGCATTTGCATTTTGTAATAATTCCCGACGCAATTTCTGTGTGTCATCGTAAATGTCAAGGTCCAACAGAAAAAGTAAAGCTGCAGTAGTGCATCGGAATCTAATACTGATCTCCCATTAAATGCTTAAGGCAAACCATAAACAATGAGAAGATTTACTCTTCTTGTACTTAAGTCGGCATTGTGTCTTTTGTATTAAATCCCGACGCAATATCTGTATTTCATCGCCATTGTGAAGGTCCAAGGGATAAAGCTGCAGTAGTGAATCGGAATCTAATACCGATGTCACAGGAAATGCTCAAAGCGAACCAAAAACAATAAGAAGATTTACTCTTTTTGAACTTAAGTCGGCATTGTGCCTTTTGTATTAAATCCCGACGCAATATCTGTGTTTCATCGTCAATGTGAAGATCCAAGGGATAGAGTAAAGCTGCAGTAGTGGATCGGAATATAATACTCATCTCCCAGGAAACGCTCAAAGTAATAACGCAAACAATGTGAAGATTTACTCTACCTGTACTGAAGTCGGCATTGCGCCTTTTGTATTAAATGCCGACGCAATTTCTGTGTTCATCGTCAATGTGAAGGTCCAAGGTATAGAGTAATGCTGCAGTGGTGCGTCGCAATCTAATACTGATCTCCCAGGAAACGCTCAAAGCAAACCACAAACAACGAGATGATTTACTCTTCCTGTACTGAACTCGGCATTGTGCCTTTTGTATTAAATCCCGACGCAATATCTGTGTTTCATCGTGAATTTGAAGGCCCAAGGGATAGAGTAAAGCTGCTGCAGTGCATCGGAATCTAATACCGACGTCACAGGAAACGTTCAAAGCAAATCAAAAAATAAGAAGATTTCCTCTTTTGAACTTGAGTCGGCTTTGTGCCTTTTGTATTAAATCCCGACGCAATTTCTGTGCTTCATCTTCAATGTGAAGGTGCACGGGATAGAGTAAAGCTGCAGTAGTGCATCGGAATCTAATACTGATATCCCAGGAATCGCTCAAAGCAAACCACAAACAATGAGAAGATTTGCTCTTCTTGTACTTAGGTCGGCATTGTGTATTTTGTATCAAATACCGACGCATTTTCTGTGTTTCATCGTCAATGTGAAGGTGCAAGGGATAGAGTAAAACTGCAGTAGTGCATCGGAATCTAATACTGATCTCCCAGGAATCGCTCTAAGCAAACCAGAAACAATAAGGAGATTTACTCTTCTAGTACTCAAGTCGGCATTGTGCCTTTTGTATTAAATCCTGACGCCATTTCTGTGTTTCATCGTCAATGTGAAGGTGTGAGGGATAGAGTAAAGCTGCAGTAGTTCATCGGAATCTAATACTGATCTTCCAGGAAAAGCTCAAAGCGAGCCATAAGCAATGAGAAGATTTTCTCTTCTTGTACATAAGTCGGCATTGTGCACATTGTATTAATTCCCGACGCAATTTCTGTGTTTCATCGATAGTGTGAACGACCAAGGGATAGTGTAAAGCTGCAGCAGCGCATCGTAATGTAATACTCATCTCTTATGAAACGCTCAAAGCAAACCACAAACAATGAGAAGATTTGCTCTTGTTGTACTAATGTCAGCATTGGGCATTTTGTATTAAATCCCGACGCAATTTCTGCGTCTCATAATCAAGGTGAAGGTCCAAGGAATAGAGTAAAGCTGCAGTAGTGCATCGGAATCTTATACTGAACTCCCAGGAACCGCTGAAACAAACCACAAACAAAAAAAAGATTTATTCTTGTTGAACTATGGTCGGCAATGTGCCTTTTGCATTAAACCCAGACGCAATTTCTGTGTTTCATCGTCAATGTGAACGTCCAAGGGATAGAGTAAAGCTGCAGTAGTAAATGAAATCTAATACTGATCTCCCAGGAAACGCTCAAACCAAACCACAAACAATAAGATTTTCTCTTCTTGTACTTAAGTCGGCATTTTGCCTTTTGTATTAAATCCCGACGCAATTTCGGTGTCAATTTCGGTGTTTCGTCGTCAATGTGACGGTCCAAGGTATACAGCAAAGTTGCAGAAGTGCATCGGAATCTAATACTGAACACACAGGAAACGCTCAAAGCAAACCAGAAACAATGAGAAGATTTACTCCTCTTGAACTTAAGTCGGCATTGTGCCTTTTGTATTAAGTCCCGACGCAATTTCTGTGTTTCATCGTCAATGTGAAGGTCCAAGGGATAGAGTAAAGCTGCAGCAGGGCATAGGAATGTAATACTGATATCCCAGGAATCGCTCAAAGCAAACCACAAGCAATTAGAAGATTTACTCTTCTTGTACTTAAGTCTTCATTGTGCCTTTTGTAGTAAATCCTGACGCAATATCTGTGTGTCATCGTCAATGTGAAGGTCCAAGGGATAGAGTAAAGCTGCAGTAGTGCATCGGAATCTAATACTGATCTCACAGGAAACGCTCAAAGCGTACCAAAAACGCTAAGAAGATTTACTCTTCTTGTACTTAAACCGGAATTTGCCTTTTGGTTTAAACCCCTACGCAATTTCTGTGTTTCATCTTCAATGTGAAAGTCCAGGGGATAGAGTAAAGCTGCAGAAGTGTATCTGAATCTAATACTGATCGCCCGGGAAACGCTCAAAGCAAACCACAAACATTTAGAAGATTTACTCTTCCTCTACTTAAGTTGGCATGTGCCTTTTGCATTAATTCCCGTCGCAATTTCTGTGTTTCATCGTCAATGTGAAGGTAAAAGGGATAGAGTAAAGCTGCAGTAGTGCATCGGAATCTAACACTGATCTCACAGGAAACGCTCTAAGCAAACCAAAAACAATAAGAAGATTTACTCTTCCTGTACTTAAGTCGGCATTTGCCTTTTGCTTTAAACCCCTACGCATTTTCTGTGTTTCATCGTCAATTTGAAGATCCAAGGGATAGAGTAAAGCTGCAGTAGTGCATCGGGATCTAATAGTGAACTCCCAGAAA
Organism: Schistocerca piceifrons; assembly: GCF_021461385.2. Lineage (NCBI taxonomy): Eukaryota > Metazoa > Arthropoda > Insecta > Orthoptera > Acrididae > Schistocerca > Schistocerca piceifrons. The sequence continues at coordinate 843,013,317 of NC_060141.1, forward strand.
ACGCTCAAACAAACCACAAACAATGAAAAGATTTACTCTTGTTTTACTAAGGTCGGCAATGTGCCTTTTGTATTAAATCCCGACGCAAATTCTGTGTTTCATCGTCAATGTGAAGGTCCAAGGTATAATTTAAGGCTGCAGTAGTGCATCGAAATGTAATACTCATCTCCCAGGAAACGCTAAAAGAAAAACCAGAAACATTGAGAAAATTTAATCTTCTTGTACTTAAGTCGGCATTGTGCGTTTTGTATTAAATTCCGACGCAATTTCTAAGTTTCATCGTCAATGTGAAGGTCCAAGGGAAATAGTAAAGCTGCAGTAGTGCATCGGAATCTAATACTGATCTCCCAGGAAGCGCTCAAACAAACCACGAACAAGGAGAAGTTTTACTCTTCTTCTACTTAAGTTGGGTGGTGCCTTTGTATTACATACCGACGCAATTTCTGTGTTTCTTCGTCAATGCGAAAGTCAAAGGGATGGAGTAAAGCTGCAGTAGTGCATCGGAATCTAATACTGATCACACAGGAAACGCTCAAAGCAATCCAGAAACAATAAGAACATTTACTCTTTTTGTACTTAAGTCGGCACTGTGCCTTTTGTGTTAAATCCCGACTCAAATTCTGTGTTTCATCGACAATGTGAAGGTCCAAGGGATAGAGTAAAGCTGCAATTGTGCTTTGGAACTAATACTGATCTCCCAGGAAACGCTCAAAGCAACCACAAACAATGCGAAGATTTACTCTTCTTGTTCTTTAGTCGGCATTGTGCCTTTTGTATTAAGTCCCGACGCAATTTCTGTGTTTCATCGTCAATGTGAAGGTCCAAGTGATGGAGTAAAGCTACAGAAGTGCATCGGAATGTAATACTGATCTCCTAGGAAAAGCTAAAGTCAAACCACTAGCAATGTGAGAATTTATTTTTCTTGTACTTAAGTCTTCATTGTGCCTTTTTTAGTAAATCCCGACGCATTATCTGTGTTTCATTGTCAATGTGAAGGTCCAAGGGATAGAGTAAAGCTGCAGTATTGCATCGGAATCTAATACTGATCTCACAGGAATCGCTCAAAGCAAACCAAAAACAATAAGGAGAATTACTCTTCTTGTACTTAATTTGGCATTTGCCCTTTGCTTTAAGCCCCTATGCAATTTCTGCGTTTCATCGTCAATGTGGAGGTACAAGGGATAGAGTAAAGTAGCAATAGTACTTCGGAATCTAATGCTGATCCCCCAGGAAACGCTCAAAGCAAACCACAAACAATGAGAAGAAATACACTTCTTGTACATAGGTCGGAGTTGTGCCTTTTGAATTCAATCCCGACGCAATTTCTGTGTTTCATCGTAAAAGTGAAGGTGCAAGAGATAGAATAAAGAAGCAGTAGTGCATCGGAATGTAACACTGATATCCCAGGAAACGCTCAAAAAACCACAAACAGTGAGAAGAATTACTCTTCTTGTACATAAGTCGGCATTGTGCCTTTTGTATTCAATCCCGACGTAATTTCTGTGTTTCATCGGCAACGTGAAGGTCCAAGATATAGAGTAAAGCTGCAGTAGTGCATCGGAATCGAATACTGATCTCCCAGGAAGCGCTCTAGGCAATCCAAAAACAATTAGAAGATTTACTCTCCTTGTACTTAAGTCGGAATTTTGCCTTTTGCTTTAAACCCCTACGCTATTTCTGTGTTTCATAGTCAGTGTGAAGCTCCAAGGGATAGAGTAAAGCTGCCGTAGTGCATTGAAATCTAATACTGGTCTCCAGGAAACGCTCAAAGCGGACCACAAACAATGAGAAGATTTACTCTACTTGTACTTAAGTCGGCAATGTGCCCATTGTGTGAAATCCCGACGCAATTTGTGTGTTTCATCGTCAAGCGATGTTCCAAGGGATAGAGTCAAGCTGCAGTAGTGCATCGGAATCAATTACTGAACTCCCAGGAAACGCTCAAAACTAGCCAGAAACAATAAAAAGACTATCTCTTCTTGTACTTAAGTCGGCATTATGCTTTTTGTATTAAATCCTGACGCAATTACTGTGTTTCATCGTCAATGTGAAGGTCCAAGGGTTAGAGTGAAGCTGCAGTAGTGCATCGGAATGTAATACTCATCTCCCTGGAAACGCTAAAGAATACCAGAAGCTTTGAGAAAATTTACTCTTCTTGTACTTAAGTCGGGATTGGACTTTTGTATCAAATCCCGACGCAGTTTCTGTGTTTCATCGTCAATGTGAAGGTCCTAGGTATATAGCAAAGCTGCGGTAGTGCATCGGAATCTAATACTGATCCCCCAGGAAACGCTCAAACAAACCATGAACAATGAGAAGATTTACTCTTCATCTACTTAAGTTGGGTTGTGCATTTTGTATTAAATCCAGAGGCCATTTCTGTGTTTCATCGTAAATGTGAAGGCCCAAGGGATAGTCAAAAGCTGCAGTAGTTCATCCGAAGCTAATACTGATCTCCCAGGAGTCGCTCAAAGCAAACAACGACAAATGAGGAGATTTATTCTTCTCGTACTTAAGTCGGCATTGTGCATTTTGTATTAAATCTCGACCAAATTTCTGTGTTTCATCGTCAATGTGAAGGTCCAAGGGATAGAGTAAAGCAGCAGTAATGCATCCGAATCTAACACTGATCTCCCCGGAAACGCTCAAAGCAAACAAAAATAATGAGAAGATTTACTCTTCTTGTACTTAAGTCGGCAAAGTGCATTTTGTATTAATCTCGACGCAATTTCTGTGTTTCATCGTCAATGTGAAGGTCCAAGGGATTGAGTAAAGCAGCAGTAATGCATCCGAATCTAACACTGATCTCCCCGGAAAAGCTCAAAGCAAACAAAAACAATGAGAAGATTTACTCTTCTTGTACTTAAGTCGGCAAAGTGCATTTTGTATTAAATCTCGACGCAATTTCTGTGATTCATCGTCAATGTGAAGGTCCATGGGATAGAGTAAAGCTGCAGAAATGCATCGGAATGTAATACTGATCTCCCACGAAAATGCCAAGGCAAGCCACAAGCAATGAGAAGATTCATCTTCTTCTAGGTAAGTTTTCATTGTGCCTTTTGTAGTATATCCCGACGCGATATCTGTGCTTCAGCGTCAATGTGAAGGTCCAAGGGATAGAGTAAAGCTGCAGTAGTGCATCGGAATGTAATACTGATCTCCAAGGAAACGCTCAAAGCAAACCAGAAACAATGAGAAGATTCACTCTTCTTGTACTTAAGTCTTCACTTTGCCTTTTGTATTAAATACACGCGCAATTTGTGTGTTTCATCGTCAATGTGAAGGTCCATGGGATAGAGGAAAGCTGGAGTAGTGCATCGGAATCTAATACTGATCTCCCTGGAAACGCTCTTAAGAAACCTCAAACAGTGAGAAGAATTACTCTTCTTGTACAGCAGTCGGCATTGTGCCTTTTGTATTAAATCCCGACGTAACTTCTTTGTTTCATCGTCAATGTGAAGGTCCAAGGGATGGAGTAAGGTTGCAAGTAGTGCATCGGAATCTAATACTGATCCCCCAGGTAACGCCCAAGCAAACCACAAACAATGAGAAGGAATACTCCTCTTGTTCTTAAGTCGGCATTGTGCCTTTTGTATTAAATCCCGACGAAATTTCTGTGTTTCATCTTCAATGTGAAGGTCCAAGGGATAGAGTAAATCTGCAGTAGTGCTTCGGAATCTAATACTGATCTCCAGAAACGCTCAAACCAAACCGCAAACAATGAGAAGGTTTACTCTTCTTGTACTTAAGTCGGCATTGTTCCTTTTGCATTAAATCCCGACGCAATTTCTGTGTTTCATCGACAATTTGAAAGTCCAAGGGATAGAGTAAAACTGCAGTGGTGAATCTGAATGTAATACTGATCTAAAAGGAAACGCTCAAAGCAAACCACAAACAATGAGAAGATTTACTCTTCTTGTACTTAAGTCGGCATTGTGCCTATTGTATTAAATCCCGACGTAATCTCTGTGTTTCATCGTCAATTTGAAGGTCCAAGGTATAGAGTAAAGCTGCAGCAGTGCATCGGAATCTAATACTGATCTCCCACGAAACGCTCAAAGCAAACAAGGACAAATGAGGAGATTTATTCTTCTCGTACTTAAGTCGGCATTGTGCATTTTGTTTTAAATCTGGACGCAATTTCTGTGTTTCATCGTCAATGTGAAAGTCCAAGGGATAGAGTAAATCTGCAGAAGTGCATCGGTATCTAATACTGATCTCCAGTAAACGCTCAAAGCAAACCACAATCAACGAGAAGATTTACTCTTCTTGTACATAGGTCGGCATTGTTCCTTTTGCATTAAATCCTGACGCAATTTCTGTGTTTCATCTACAATGTGAAAGGCCAAGGGATAGAGTAAAGCTGCAGTAGTGCATCGGAATGTAATACTGATCTCCAAGGAAACGCTCAAAGCAAACCAGAAACAATGAGAAGATTCACTCTCCTTGTACTTAAGTCTTCATTTTGCATTTTGTATTACTTACAGACGCAATTTCTGTGTTTCATCGTCAATGTGAAGGTCCAAGGGATAGAGAAAGCTGCAGAAGTGCATCAGAATCTAATACTGATTCCCCAGGCAACGCTCAAAGCAAACGGAAAACAACGGGAAGATTTGTTCTTCTTGTACTTATGTCGGCATTGTGCCTTTTGTATTATATTCCGACGCAACGTCTGTGTTTCATCATCAATTCGAAGGTCCAAGGTATAGAATAAAGCTGCAGCAGTGCATCGGAATCTGATACCGATCTCCCAGGAAACGCTCAGAGCAATCCACATACAATGAGAAAAATTACTCTTCTTGGACTTAAGTCGGCATTGTGCCTTTTGTATTATATCCCTTCGATATTTCTGTGTTTCATCGTCAATGTGAAGGTACAAGGGATAGAGTAAGGCTGCAGTAGTGCATCGGAATCTAATACTGATCTCCCAGGAAACGCTCAAAGCAAACCAAAAACAATGAGAAGATTTACTCTTGTTGTACTTAAGTCGGCATTGTGCCATTTGTATTAAATCCCGACGCAATTTCGGTGTTTGATAGTCAATGTGAAGGTCCAGTTTATAGAGTAAAGCTGTAGTAGTGCATCGGAATCAAATACTGATCTCCCAGGAAACGCTCGAAGTAAACCACAAAAAATGAGAAGATTTACTCTTCTTGTACTGAAGTCGGCATTGTGCCTTTTGTATTAAATCCCGACGCTATTTCTGTGTTTCTTCGTTAATGTGAAGGTCCAAGGGATAGAGTAAAGCTGAAGTAGTGCTTCGGAATCTAATACTGATGTCCCAGGAAACGCTCAAAGCATACCATAAACAATGAGAAGAGTTACTCTCCTTGTACTTAAGTCGCCATTGTGCCTTTTCTTTCAAATCCCGACGCAATTTCTGTGTTTTATCGTCAATGCGATGGCCCAAGGGATAGAGTAAAGCTGCAGTAGTGCATCGGTATATAATACTGATCTCCAGGACACGCTCAAAGCAAACCACAAACGATGAGAAGATTTACACCTCTTGTACTTAAGTCGGCATTGTGCCTTTTGTATTAAATCCCGACGAAATTTCTGTGTTTGATCGTCAATGTGGAGGTCCAAGGGATAGAGTAAAGTTGCAGAAGTGCATCGGAAACTAATACTGATCTCCAGTAAACGCTCAAAGCAAACCACAAACAATGAGAAGATTTACTCTTCTTGTACTTAAGTCGGCATTGTTCCTTTTGCATTAAATCCGACGCAATTTCTGTGTTTCATCGACAATGTGAAAGTTCAAGGGATAGAGTAAAGCTGCAGTAGTTCATCGGAATGTAATACTGAACCCAAAGGAAACGCTCAAAGCAAACCAGAAACAATGAGAAGATTCACTCTTCTTGAACTTAAGCCTTCATTTTGCCTTTTGTATTAAATACAGACGCAATTTCTGTGTTTCATCATTATGTTAAGGTCCATGGTATAGAGTAGAGCTGGAGTAGTGCTTCGGAATCTAATACTGATCTCCCAGGAAACGCTCATAGCAAACCTCAAACAGTGAGAAGAATTACTCTTCTTGTATACCAGTCGGCATTGTGCCTTTTGTATTAAATCCCGACGCAACTTCTGTGTTTCATCGTCAATGTGAAGGTCCAAGGGATGGAGTAAGGCTGCAGTAGTGCATCGGTTTCTAACACTGATCTCCCAGGAAACGCTCAAAGCAAACCACAAACAATGAGAAGACTTACTCCACTTGTACTTAAGTCGGTATCGTAGCTTTTGTATTAAAATCCGACACAATTTCTCCGTTTCATCGTCAATGAGAAAGTCCAAGGGATAGAGTAAAGCTGCAGTAGTGCATCTGAATCTAATACTGATCTTCCTGGAAACGCTCGAAGCCAACCACAAACAATGGGCAGATTTACTCTTCTTGTACTGAAGGCGGCATTGTCCCTTTTGTATTAAATCCCGACGCTATTTCTGTGTTTCTTCGTTAATGTGAAGGTCCAAGGGATAGAGTAAAGCTGCAGTAGTGCTTCGGAATCCAATACTGATCTCACAGGAAACGCTCAAAGCGAACCAAAAATAATATGTAGATTTACTCCCCTTGTACTTAATTCGGCATTTCTCCTTTTGTATTAAACCACTACGCAATTTCTGTATTTCATCGCCAATGTGATGGTGCAAGGGAATGAGTAAAGTTGCAGTAGTGCACAGGAATCTAATATTGATCTCCCAGGAAACGCTCAAAGCAAACCTCAAACAATGTAAGGATTTACTCTTCTTGTACTTGAGTCGGCATTGTGCCTCTTGTATTAAATGCCGACGCAATTTCTGACTTTCATCGTCAATGTGAAGGACTAAGGCACAGAGTAAACCTGCAGTAGTGCATCGGAATTTTATACTGATCTCCAGGAAACGCTCAAAGCATACCATAAAGTATGGGAAGATTTACTCTTCTTGTGCTTAAGTCGGCATTGTGCCTTTTGTGTAAAATCCCGACTCAATTTCTGTGTTTCATCGTCAATGTGAAGCTCCAAGGGATAGAGTAAAGCTGCTGAAGTGCGTCGGAATCTAATACTCATCTCCCAGGAAACGCTCAAAGCAAACCACAAACAATGAGAAGATTTTCTCTTCTTGTCCTTAAGTCGGCATTGTGCCTTTTGTATTAATTCCCGACGCAATTTCTGTGTTTCATCGTCAATGTGAAGGTCCAAGGGATAGAATAAAGCTGCAGTAGTGCATGGGAATCTAATACTGATCTCCCTGGGAACGCTCAAACAAACCACGAACAATGAGAAGATTTACTCTTCCTCTACTTAAGTTGGCGTTGTGCCTTTTGTAATAAATCCCGACGCGATTTCTGTGTTTGATCGTCAATGTGAAGGACCAAGGTATAGAGAAAAGCAGCAGTAGTGCCTCGGAAAGCAATACTGATCTCCCAGGAAACGCTCAAAAGAAACCACAAACAATGAGAAGATTTACTCTTCTTGTACTTAAGTCGGTATTTTGCCTTTTGTATTAAATACCGACGCAATTTCTCTGTTTCATTGTCAATGTGAAGGCCCAAGGGATACAGTAAAGATGCAGTAGTGCATCGGAATCTAATACCGATCTGCCAGGAATCGAGCAAAGCAAACCACAAACAATGAGAAGATTTACTCTTCTTGTACTTAAGTCGGAATTGTGGCTTTTGTATTAAATCCCGACACAATTTCTGTGTTTCATCGTCAATGTGAAGGTGCAAAGGATAGAGTAAATCTGCAGCAGTGCATCGGAATGTAATACTGATCTCCCAGGAAACCCTCAAAGCAAACCACAATCAATGAGAAGATTTACTGCTCTTGAACTTAAGTCGGCATTGTGCCTTTTGTAGTAAATCCCGACGCAATGTCTGTGTTTCATCGTCAATGTGAAGGTCCAAGAGATAGAGTAAAGCTGCAGTAGTGCATCGGAATCTAATACTGATCTCCCAGGAAACGCTCAAAGCAAACAACGAAATATGAGAAGAATTAATCTTCTTCCACTTAAGTTGGCGTTCTGCCTTTTGTATTAAATCCCGACACAATTTCTGTGTTTCATCGTCAATGTGAAGGTCCAAGGGATAGAGTAAATTTGCAGTAGTGCATCCGAAGGTAATACTGATCTCCCAGGAAACGCTCATACCACACTTCAAACAATAAGATTTTCTCTTCCTGTACTTAAGTCGGCGTTGTACCTTTTGTATTAAATCCCGACGTAATTTCTGTGTCTCATCGTCAATGTGAAGGACCAAGGGAAACAGTAACGCTGCAGTAGTGCATCGGAATCAAATACTGATCTCCCAGGAAACGCTAAATGCAAACCACTAAGAATGAGAAGATATACTCTTCTTGTACTTGAGTCGTCATTGTGCCTCTTGTATTAAATCCCGACGCAATTTCTGTGTTTCATCGTCAATGTGAATGTCCAAGGGATAGAGTAAAGCTGCAGTAGTGCATCGGAATCTTATACTGATTTCCAGGAAATGCTCAAAGCAAACCACAAACAATGAAAGGGTTTACTCTTCTTTACTTAAGTGGGCATTGTGCCTTTTGTATTAAACTCCTACGCAATTTCTGTGTTTCATCGTCAATGTGAATGTCCAAGGGATAGAGTAAAGCTGCAGTAGTGCATCGGAATCTAATACTGATCTCCCAGGAAACGCTCGTAGCAAACCACAAACAATGAGAAGTTTTACACTTCTTGAACTTAAATCGGCATATTGCCTTTTGTTTTAAATCCCGACGCCATTTCTGTGTTTCACCGTCAATGCGAAGGTCCAAGGGATCGAGTAAAGCTGCAGTAGTGCTACGGAACCTAATACTGATCTCCCAGGAAACGCTCTAAGCAAACCACAATCAATTAGAAGATTTACTCTTCTTGTACTTAAGTCGGCATTGTGCCTTTTGTATTAATCCCCGACGCAATTTCTGTGTTGCATCGTCAATGTGGAGGTCCAAGAGATAGAGTAAAGCTGCAGTAGTGCATCGGAATCTAATACTGATCTCCCAGGAAATGCTCGAACAAACCAAAAACAATGAGAAAATTAGCTCTTCTTGTACTTAAGACGGCATTGTGCCTTTTGTTCTAAATCCCGACGCCATGTCTTTGTTTCTTCGTCAATGCGATGGTCCAAGAGATAGAGTAAAGCTGCAGTATTGCATCGGAATATAATACTGATCTTTCTGGAAACGCTCAAGGCAAACGACAAACAATGAGAGGATATATCCTTCTTGTACTTAAGACGGCATTGTGCCTTGTGTACCAAATTCCGACGCAATTTCTGTGTTTCATCGTCAGTGTGAAGGTCTAAGGGATATGGTAAAGCTGGAGTATTGCATCGGAATATAATTCTGATCTCCCTGGAAACGCTAAGAAAAACCAGAAACATTGAGAACATTTACTCTTCTTGTACTGAAGTCAGCATTGAGATTTTTGTATTAAATCCCGACGCAATTTCTGTGTTTCATCGTCAATGTGATGGTCCAAGGGATAGAGTAAAGGTGCAGTAGTGCATCGGAAACGTATACTAATCTCCTGGAAACGCTCAAAGCAAACCACAAACAACGAGAAGATTTACTCTTCTTGTACTTAAGTCGTCATTGTGCCTTTTGTATTAAATCACGACGCAATTTCTGTGTTTCATCGTAAATGTGACGTAGCATGTGAAAGTTGCTTAATTGGACGGGTTACTCCTGTAACTTAAATATCAGATCTGAAGATGGTTCTGAATGAACCGAAACCGGTCATATGAATAATAAAAAAAAAAAAAAATTGCAATCAAGACGGATTTAAAGTGACATTGTAAAGTTGAAAGACCAAGGGATAGGGTAAAGCTGCAGTAGTGCATCGGAATCTAATGCTGGTCTCCCAGGAAACTCTCAAAGCAAACTACAAACAGTGAGAAGAATTACTCTTCTTGTACATAAGTCGGCATTGTGCCTTTTGTATTAATCCCGAAGCAATTTCTGTGTTTCATCGTTAATGTGAAGGTCCAAGGGATTTAGTAACGCTGCTGTAGTGTATCGGAATCTAATACTGATCTCCCAGGAAAATCTCAAAGCAAACCACAAACGGTGACAAGATTTGCCCTTCTTGTACGTAAGTCGTCATTGTGCCTTTTGTATTAAATACCGACGCAATTTCTGTGTTTCATCGTCAATGTGAAGGTCCAGCGGAAAGAGTAAAGCAGCAGTAGTGAATCGGATCTAATACTGATCTCATAGGAAACGCTCGAAGCAAACCACAAACAGTGTGAAGAATTACTCTTCTTGTACATAAGTCGGCATTGTGCCTTTTGTATTAAATCCCGACGCAAATTCTATGTTTCATCGTCAATGTGATGGTCCAACGTATAAAGAAAGGCTGCAGTGGTGCAACGGAATCTAATACTGATCCCCCAGGAAACGCTCAAAGCAAACCACAAACAATTAGAAGACTTACTCTTCTTGTACTTAAGTCAGCATTGTGCCCTTTGTATTAAATCCCGACGCAATTTCCGTGATTCATCGACAATGTGAAAGTCCAAGGGATGGAGTAAAGCTGCAGTAGTGCATCGGAATGTAATACTGATCTCCCAGGAAACGCTCAAAGCAAACCTCAAACAATGAGAAGATTTGCTCTTCATGTACTAAAGTCGGTATTGTGCCTTTTGTATTAAATACCAACGTAATTTCTCTGTTTCATCTTCAACGTGAAGGACCAAGAGATAGAGTAAAGCTGCAGTAGTGCATCCGAATTCTATACTGATCTCCAGGAAACGCGCAAAGCCTACCACAAACAATGGGAAGATTTACTCTTCTTGTACTTAAGTCGGCGTGTACCTTTAGTATTAAATCCCGATGCAATTCTGTGCTTCATCGTCTATGTGAAGGTCCAAGGTATAGAGTAAACCTGCAGTAGTGCATCGGAAACTAATACTGATCTCCCAGGAACCGCTCAAAGCAAACCACAAACAATGAGAAAATTTACTCTTCTTTTACTTAAGTTGGCATAGTGCCTTTTGTATTAAATCCCGACACAATTTCTGTGTTTCATCGTCAATGAGAATATCCAAGGGATAGAGTAAAGCTGCAGTAGTGCATCGGATCTAATACTGATCTCATAGGAAACGCTCGAAGCAAACCACAAACAGTGTGAAGAATTACTCTTCTTGTACATAAGTCGGCATTGTGCATTTTGTATTAAATCCCGACGCAATTTCTGTGTTTCATCGTCAATGTGATGGTCCAACGGATAAAGAAAGACTGCAGTGGTGCAACAGAATCTAATACTGATACCACAGGAAACGCTCAAAGCAAACCACAAACAATTAGAAGATTTACTCTTCTTGTACTTAAGTCAGCATTGTGCCCTTTGTATTAAATCCCGACGCAATTTCTGTGATTCATCGACAATGTGTAAGTCCAGGGGATGGAGTACAGCTCCAGTAGTGCATCGGAAAGTAATACTGATCTCAAAGGAAACGCTCAAAGGAAACCTCAAACAATGAAAAGATTTACTCTTCATGTACTAGACTCGGTATTGTGCCTTTTGTATTAAATACCAACTTTATTTCTCTGTTTCATCGTCAATGTGAAGGACCAAGGGATAGGGTAAAGCTGCAGAAGTGCATCGGAAGCTAATAGTGATCTCCCAGGAAACGCTCGATGCGAACCTAAAATAATGAGAAGATTTACTCTTCTTGTAACTGAGTCGTCATTGTGCCTCTTGTATTAAATTCCGACGCAATTTCTGTGTTTCATCGTCAATGTGGAGGTCCAAGGGATAGAGTAAAGCTGCAGTAGTGCATCGGAATCTAATACTGATCTCCCAGGAAACAATCAAAGCGAACTAAAAACAATGAGAAAATTAACCCTTCCTGTACTTAAGTCGGCATTGTGCCTTTTGTATTTAATCCCGACGCAATTTCTGAGTTTAATCGTCAATGTGAAGGACCAAGGCATAGAGTAAAGCTGCAGTAGTGCATCGGAATTTTATACTGATCTCCAGGAAACGCTCCAAGGGTACCACAAACAATGGGAAGATTTACTCTTCTTGTGCTTAAGTCGGCATTGTGCCTTTTGTGTTATATCCCGACGCAATTTCTGAGTTTCATCGTCAATGAGAAGGACCAAGGGATATAGAAAAACTGGAGTAGTGCATCGGAATCTAATACTGATCTCCCAGGAAACGCTCAAACAAACCACGAACAATGAGAAGAATTCCTCTTCTTCTACTTAAGTTGGCGGTCTGTCTTTTGTATTAAATCCCGACACAATTTCTGTGTTTCATCGTCAATGTGAAGGGAAAAGGGATAGAGTAAATCAGCAGTAGTGCTTCGGAATGTAATACTGATTTCCCAGGAAACGCTCAAATCAAACCGCAAACTATAAGATTTTCTCTTCTTGTACTTAAGTCGGCGTGTACCTTTAGTATTAAATCCCGACGCAATTCTGTGTTTCATCGTCTATGTGAAGGTCCAAAGTATAGAGTAAACCTGCAGTAGTGCATCGGAAACTAATATTGATCTCCCAGGAACCGCTCAAAGCAAACCACAAACAATGAGATGATTTACTCTTCTTTTACTTAAGTTGGCATAGTGCCTTTTGTATTAAATCCCGACACAATTTCTGTGTTTCATCGTCAATGTGAGTATCCAAGGGATAGAGTAAAGCGGCAGTAGTGCATCGGAATCTAATTCTGATTTCCCAGGAAACGCTCAAATCTAACAGCGAACAATGAGAAGATTTACTCTTCTTGTACTTAAGTCGGCATTGTGCCTTTTGTATTAAATCCCGACGCAATCTCTGCGTTTCATCGTCAATGTGAGGGTCCAAGGGATAGAGTAAAGCTGCAGAAGTGAATCGGAATCTAATACTGATCTCCCAGGAAACGCTCAAAGCAAACCACAAACAATGAGATGATTTTCTCTTCTTCTACTATAGTCGGCATTTTGCCTTTTGTAAAAAACTCCTACGCAATTTCTGTGTTTCAACGTCAATGTGAAGGTCCAAGGGATAGTGGAAAGCTGCAGTACTATTTCGGAATCTAATACTGACCTCCAAGGAAAAGCTCAAAGCAAACAACGATCAATGAGAAGATTTACTCTTCTTGTAATAAAGTCGGCATTCTGCCTTTTGTATTAAATACCAGCGTTATTTCTCTGTTTCATCGTCAATGTGAAGGTCCAAGGGATAGGTCAAAGCTGCAGAAGTGCATCGGAATCCAATACTGAAATCTCAGGAAACGCTCAAAGCAAACGACAAACAATGAGAAGATTTACTCTTCTTGTACTTAAGTCGGCATTGTCCATTTTGCATTAAATCCCGACGCAATTTCTGTGTTTCATCGTCAAACTGAAGGTAAAAGGGATACAGTAACGCTGCAGTAGTGCATCGGACTCTAATGCTGATCTCCCAGGAAACGCTAAAAGCAAACCACAAACAATAAGAAGATTTACTGTTCTTGTACTTAAATCGTCATTGTGCCATTTGTATTAAATCCCGACACAATTTCTGTGTTTCGTCGTAAATGTGAAGGTCCAAGGGATAGAGTAAAGCGGCAGTAATGCATCGGAATCTAATACTGATTTCCCAGGAAACGCTCAAATCTGACACCGAACAATGAGAAGATTTACTTTTCTTGTACTTAAGTCGGCATTGTGCCTTTTGTATTAAATCCCGACGCACTCTCTGTGTTTCATCGTCAATGTGAGGGTCCAAGGGATAGAGTAAAGCTGCAGAAGTGCATCGGAATCTAATACTGATCTCCCAGGAAACGCTCAAAGCAAACCACAAACAATTAGAAGATTTACTCTTCTTGTACTTAAGTCAGCATTGTGCCCTTTGTATTAAATCCCGACGCAATTTCTGTGATTCATCGACAATGTGAAAGTCCAGGGGATGGAGTACAGCTCCAGTAGTGCATCGGAATGTAATACTGATCTCAAAGGAAACGCTCAAAGCAAACCTCAAACTATGAGAAGATTTACTCTTCATGTACTAAACTCGGTATTGTGACTTTTGTATTAAATGCCAGCGTTATTTCTCTGTTTCATCGTCAATGGGAAGGACCAGGGGATAGGGTAAAGCTGCAGAAGTGCATCGGAAGCTAATACTGATCTCCCAGGAAACGCTCGATACGAACCTAAGACAATGAGTAGATTTACTCTTCTTGTAACTAAGTCGTCATTGTGCCTCTTGTATTAAATTCCGACGCAATTTCTGTGTTTCATCGTCAATGTGGAGGTCCAAGGGATAGAGTATAGCTGTAGTAGTGCATCGGAATCTAATACTGATCTCCCAGGAAACAATCAAAGCGAACCAAAAACAATGAGAAAATTAACCCTTCTTGTACTTAAGTCGGCATTGTGCCTTTTGTATTTAATCCCGACGCAATTTCTGAGTTTAATCGTCAATCTGAAGAACCAACGCATAGAGTAAAGCTGCAGTAGTGCATCGGAATTTTATACTGATCTCCAGGAAACGCTCAAAGCGTACCACAAACAATGGGAAGATTTACTCTTCTTGTGCTTAAGTCGGCATTGTGCCATTTGTGTTATATCCCGACGCAATTTCTGTGTTTCATCGTCAATGAGAAGGTCCAAGGGATATAGAAAAGCTGGAGTAGTGCATCGGAATCTAATACTGATCTCCCAGGAAACGCTCAAAGAAAACCACAAACATTGAGTTGATTTAGGCTTCTTGTACTTAGGACGGTATTGTGCCTTTTGTACTAAGTACCTACGCAATTTCTCTGTTTCATCGTCAATGTGAAGGCCCAAGGGATACAGTAAAGCTGCAGTATTGCATCGGAATCTAATACTGATCAGCCAGGAAACGCTCAAAGCAAACCACAAACACTGAGAAGATTTACTCTTCGTGCACTTACGTCGGCATTGAGCTTTTGTATTAAATCCCAACACAATTTCTGTGTATCATCGTCTATGTGAAGGTCCACGGATAGAGTAAAGCTGCAGCAGTGCATCGGAATGTAATACTGATCTCCCAGGAAAGGCTGAAAGCAAACCACAAACAATGAGGAGATTTACTCTTCTTGTACCTAAGTCGTCATTGCGCCTTTTGTATTATATCCCGACTATATTTCCATGTCTCATCGTCAATGTGAAAGTCCAAGGGATGGAGGAAAGCTGAAGTAGTTCATGGAAATCTAATACTGATCTCCCAGGAAACGCTCAAACCAAACCTCAAAAAATAAGCTTTTCTCATCTTGTACTTAAGTCGGCCATTTACCTTTTTGTGTTTAATCCCGACGCAATTTCTGTGTTTCATCGTCAATGTGAAGGTCCAAGGTATAGAGTAAACCTGCAGTAGTGCATCGGAAACTAATATTGATCTCCCAGGAACCGCTCAAAGCAAACCACAAACAATGCGAAGATTTACTCTTCTTTTACTTAAGTTGGCATAGTGCCTTTTGTATTAAATCCCGACACAATTTCTGTGTTTCATCGTCAATGTGAATATCCAAAGGATAGAGTAAAGCGGCAGTTGTGCATCGGAATCTAATACTGATTTCCCAGGAAACGCTCAAATCTAACAGCGAACAATGAGAAGATTTACTCTTCTTGTACTTAAGTCGGCATTGTGCCTTTTGTATTAAATCCCGACGCAATCTCTGTATTTCATCGTCAATGTGAGGGTCCAAGGGATAGAGTAAAGCTGCAGAAGTGCATCGGAATCTAATACTGATCTCCCAGGAAACGCTCAAAGCAAACCACAAACAATGAGATGATTTTCACTTCTTCTACTATAGTCGGAATTTTGCCTTTTGTATAAAACTCCTACGCAATTTCTGTGTTTCATCGTCAATGTGAAGGTCCAAGGGATAGTGGAAAGCTGCAGTAGTATTTCGGAATCTAATACTGACCTCCAAGGAATCGCTCAAAGCAAACAACGATCAATGAGAAGATTTACTCTTCTTGTATTAAATTCGGCATTCTGCCTTTTGTATTAAATAGCGGCGCAATTTCCGTGTTTCATCGTCAATGTGAAGGTCCAAGGGATAGGTTAAAGCTGCAGAAGTGCATCGGAATCTAATACTGATATCTCAGGAAACGCTCAAAGCAAACGACAAACAATGAGAAGATTTACTCTTCTTGTACTTAAGTCGGTATTGTGCATTTTGCATTAAATCCCGACGCAATTTTTGTGTTTAATGGTAAAACTGAAGGTAAAAGGTATACAGTAACGCTGCAGTAGTGCATCGGACTCTAATGCTGATCTCCCAGGAAACGCTAAAAGCAAACCACAAACAATGAGAAGATTTACTCTTCTTGTACTTAAGTCGTCATTGTGCCATTTTTATTAAATCCCGACACAATTTCTGTGTTTCATCGTAAATGTGAAGGTCCAAGGGATAGAGTAAAGCTGCACAAGTCCATCGGAATCCAAAACAATTCTCCCAGGAAACCCTCAAAGGAAACCACAAACAATGAGAAGATTTTCTCTTCTTGTACTTAAGACGGCATTGTGCCTTTTGTATTAAATCCCGTCCCAATTTCGGTCTTTCATCGTCAATGTGAAGGTCCAAGGGATAAAGTAAAGCTGCAGTAGTGCATCGGAATCTAATACTGATCTCCAAGGAAAAGCTCAATGCAAACCACAAACAATGAGATGATTTACTCTTCTTCTACTTAAGTGGGCATTGTGCCTTTTGTATTAAACCCCGACGCAATTTCTGTGTTTCATCGTCAATGTGAAGGTCCAAGGGTTAGAGTAAAGCAGCAGTAGTGCATTGGAATCTAATACTGAACTCCCAGGAAACGCTCAAAGCAAACCACAAACAGTGAGAAGAATTACTCTTCTTGAAGATAAGTCGAGATTGTGCATTTTGTATTAAATCCCGACGCAACTTACGTGCTTCATCTTCATGTGAGGGACCAAGGGATCGAGTAAAGCTGCAGTAGTGCATCGGAATCGAATACTGATCCTCCAGGAAACGCTCAAAGCAAACCACAGACAACGAGAAGATATACTTCTCTTGCACTTAAGTCGGCATTGTGCCTTTTGTATTAAATCCCGACGCTATTTCTGTGTATCATCGCCAATGTGAAGGTCCAAGGGATAGAGTAAAGGTGCAGTAGTGCATCGGAATCTTATACTTATCTCCTGGAGACGCTCAAAGCAAACCACAAACAATGAGAAGATTTACTCTTCTTGTACTTAAGTCGGCATTGTGCCTTTGTATTAAATCCCGAGACTATTTCTGTGTTTCATCGACAATGCGAAAGTCCAAGGGATAGATTAAAGCTGCAGTAGTGCATCGGAATGTAATACTGATCTCCAAGGTAACGCTCAAAGCAAACCACAAACTATGAGAAGATTTGCTCTTCATGTACTAAAGGCGGTATTGTGCCTTTTGTATTAAATACCAACGCTATTTCTCTGTTTCATCGTCAATGTGAACGACCAAGGGATGGAGTAAAGCTGCAGTAGTGCTTCGGAATCTAATACTGATCTCCCAGGAAACACTCATAGCGAACCAAAAACAATGAGAAGATTTACCCTTCTTGTACTTAAGTCGGCATTGTGAATTTTGTATTAAATACCGACGCAATTTCTGTGTTTCATCGTCAATTTGAAGGTCCAAGCGACAGAGTAAAGGTGCAGTAGTGCATCAGAATCAAAAACCGATCTCTGAGGAAACGCTCAAAGCAAACCACAAACTATGAGAAGATTTACTCTTCTTGTACTTAAGTGGGCATTGTGCCATTTGTGTTATATCCCGCCGATATTTCTGTGTTTCATCGTCAATGTGAAGGTCCAAGGGATAGAGTAAAGCTGCAGTAGTTCATCGGAATCTAATACTGATCTCCCAGGAAACGCTCAATGCAAACCAGGAAAAATAGGAAGATTTACTCTTGTTGTACTTCAGTCGGCATTGTGCCTTTTGTATTAAATTCCGACGCAATTTCTGTGTTTCATCGTCAATGTGAAGGTCTAAGTGATATGGTAAAGCTACAGTATTGCATCGGAATCTAATACTGATCTCCCTGGAAACGCTAAGAAAAACCAGAAACATTGAGAACATTTACTCTTCTTATACTTAAGTCGGCATTGAGACTTTTGTATTGATTCCCGATGCAATTTCTGTGTTTTATCGTCAATGTGAGGGTCCAAAGGATATTGTATAGCTTCAGTAGTGCATCGGAATGTAATACTGATCCCCCTAGGAAACACTCAAGCAAACCACAAACAATGAGAAGATATACTCTTCTTGTACTTAAGTCGGCATTGTGCCTTTTGTATTAAATCCCGACGCAATTTCTGTGTTTCGTCGTCAATGTGAAGGTCCAAGGAATAGAGTAAAGCTGCAGTAGTGCATCGGAATCTATTACTGATCTCCCAGGAATCGCTCAAACCAAACTACAAACAATAAGCTTCTCTCTTTTTGTACTTAAGTCGGCCATGTACCTTTTTTATTGAATCCCGACGCAATTTCTGTGCTTCATCGTCAATGTGAAGGTCCATGGGATGGAGTAAAGCAGGTGTAGTGCATCGGAAGCTAATACTAATCACCCAGGAAACGCTCAAAAGAACCACAAACAATGAAAAGATTTACTCTACTTGTACTTAGGTCGGGATTGTACCTTTTGTATTAAAGCCCGACGCAATTTCTGATTTTCATCGCAAATGTGAAGGTCCAAGGGATAGGGTAAAGCTGCAATAGTGCATCAGAATCAAATACTGATCTCCCAGGAAACGCTCAAAGCAAACCACAAACAGTGAGAAGTATTACTCTTCTCGTACTTAAGCCGGCATTGTGTCTTTTGTATTAAAACCTGACGCAATATCTGTGTTGCATCGTCAAAGTGGAGGTCCAAGGGATAGAGTAATGCTGCAGAAGTTCCTCGGAATCTAAGACTGATAACCCACGAAACGCTGAAAGCAAACCACAAACAATGAGAAGATTTGCTCTCCTTGTACTTAAGACGGCATTGTGCCTTTTGTTCTAAATCCCGACGCCATTTCTTAGTTTCATCGTCAATGCGTTGGTCCAAGAGATAGAGTACACCTGCAGTAGTGCATCGGAAACTAATACTGATCTCCCAGGAACCGCTCAAAGCAAACCACAAACCATGAGATGATTTACTCTTCTTGTACTTAAGTTGGCATTGTGCCTTTTGTAATAAATCCCGACACAATTTCTGTATTTCATCGTCAATGTGCAGGTCCAAGGAATAGAGTAACGCTGCAGAAGTGCATCGGAATC
Source organism: Schistocerca piceifrons (assembly GCF_021461385.2). Taxonomy (NCBI): domain Eukaryota; kingdom Metazoa; phylum Arthropoda; class Insecta; order Orthoptera; family Acrididae; genus Schistocerca; species Schistocerca piceifrons. Next base: position 843,032,508 of record NC_060141.1, read on the forward strand.
TAATTGTGATAACCCAGGAAACGCTGAAAGCAAACCACAGACAATGAGAAGATTTACTCTTCTTGTACTTAAGTCAGCATTGTGCATTTTGCATTAAATCCCGACGCAATTTCTGTGTTTCATGGTCAAAGTGAAGGTCCCAGGGATACAGTAACGCAGCAGTAGTGCATCGGAATCTAATAGTGATCCCCCAGGAAACGCTCAAAGCAAACCACAAACTATGAGAAGATTTACTCTTCTTGTACTTAAGTCGTCATTGTGCCTTTTGTATTAAATCCCGAACTAATTTCTGTGTTTCATCGTTCATGTGAAGGTCCAAGGGATAGAGTAAAGCTGGAGTATGGCATCGGAAGCTAATACTGATCACCCAGGAAACGCTCAAACAAACCACAAACAATGAGAAGATTTACTCTTCTTGCACTTTGGTCGGCATTGTGCCTTTTGTATTAAATCCCGACGCAATTTCTGTGTTTCATCGTCAATGTGAAGGTCCAGGGGATAGAGTAAAGCTGCAGTAGTGCATCGGAATCTAATACTGATCTGCCAGGACACGCTCGAAGCTAACAAAAATCAATGAGAAGATTCACTCTTCTTGTACTTAAGACGGCATTGTGCCATTTGTTCTAAATCCCGACGCCATGTCTTTGTTTCATCGTCAATGCGAAGGTCCAAGAGATACAGTAAAGCTGAAGTAGTGCATCGGAATATAATACTGATCTCCCAGGAGGCGCTCGAAGCAAACCACAAACAATGAGAGAATTTACTGTTCTTGGACTTAAGTTGGCATATTGCTTCTTGTATTAAATCCCGACGCAATTTCTGTGTTTCATCGTCAATGTGAAGGTCCAAGGAATAGAGTAAAGCTGCAGTAGTGCATGAGAATCTTATACTGATCTCCAAGGAAATGCTCGAAGCAAACAATACACAATGAGGAGATTTACTCTTCTTGTACTTAGGTCGGCATTGTGCCTTTTGTGTTAAATCCCGACGCAATTTCTGTGTTTCATCGTAAATGTGAAGGTCCAAGGGATAGAGTAAAGCTGCAGTAGTGCATCGGAAACTAATACTGATCTCCCAGCAAACGCTCAAAGCAAACCACAAACACTGAGAAGAATTATTCTTCTTGTACATAAGTCGGCATTGTGCTTTTTGTATTAAATCCCGACGCAATTTCTGTGTTTCATCGTCAATGCGAAGGTCCAAGGGGTAGAGGAAAGCTCCAGTAGTGCATCGGAATCTAATACTGATCCCCTGGAAACGCTCAAACCGACCACAAGCAATGAGAAAACTTGCTCCTCTTGTACTTGAGTCGGCATTGTGCCTTTTGTATTTAATCCCGACGCAATTTCTGTGTTTCATCGGCAATGTGAAGGTCCAAGGGATAGAGTAAAGTTGCAGTAGTGCATCTGAATCTAATACTGATCCCCCAGGAAACGCTCAAAGCAAACCACAAACAATGAGAAATTTTCTCTTCTTGTACTTAAGTCGGCACTGTGCCTTTTGTATTAAATCCTGACCCAATTTCTGAGTTTGATCGTCAATGTGAAGGTCCAAGGGATAGAGTATAGCTGCAGTAGTGCATCGGAATCTAATACTGAGCTCCCAGGAAACGCTCAAAGCAAACTACAAACAATGAGTAGATTTACTGTACTTGGACTTATGTCGGCATTGTGCCTTTGGTATTAAATCCTGACGCAATTTCTGTCTTTCATCATCAATGTGAAGTTCCAAGGGATAGAATATAGCTGCAGTAGTGCATCGGAATCTAATACTGATCTCCCAGGAAACGCTCAAAGCAAACCACAAACAATGAGAAGATTTACTCTTCTTGTACTTAAGTCGGTATTGTGCTTTTTGTATTAAAAACCGACGCAATTTCTCTGTTTCATCGTCTATGTGGTGTCCCAAGGGATAGATTAAAGCTGCAGTAGTGCATCGGAATCAAATACTGCTTTCCCAGGAAATGCTCAAAGCAAACCACAAACAATGAGAAGATTTACTCTTCTTGAACTTAAGTCGCCATTGTGCCTTTTGTATTAAATCCCGACGCAATTTCTATGTTTCACCGTCAATGTGAGGGTCCAAGGAATATAGTAACGCTGCTGAAGTGCATTGGAATCTAATACTGATCTCCCAGGAAACGCTTAAAGCAAACTACTAACAATGACAAGATTTACTCTTCTTGTACTTAAGTCGTCATTGTGCCTTTTGAGTTAAATCCCGACTCAAAATCTATGTTTCATCGTCAAAATGAAGGTCCTAGGGATAGAGTAAAGCTGGAGTAGTGCACCTTAAACTAATACTGATTTCCCAGGAAATGCTTAAAGCAAACCATAAACTATGAGATCATTTACTCTTATTTGTACTTAAGTCGGCATTGTGCCTTTTGTATTATCTCCCGACGCAATATCTGTGTTTCATCGTCAATGTGAAGGTCCAAGGGATAGAGTAAAGCTGCAGTGGTGCATCGAAATCTAATACTGATCTGACAGGAAACGCTCAAAGCAAACCACAAACAGTGAGAAGAATTACTCTTCTTTTACCCAAGTCGGCATTGTGCCTTTTATATTATATCCCGACTCATATACTGTGTCTCAGCGTCAATGTGAAGGTCCAACGGATAAAGTAAGGCTGCAGTGGTGCATCGGAATCTAATTCTGATCTCCAGGAAACGCTCAATGCAAACCACAAACAATGAGGAGTTTTGCTACTCTTGTACTTAAGTCGGCATTGTGCCTTTTGTATTAAATCCCGACGCAATTTCTGTCTTTCATCATCAATGTGAAGGACCAAGGTAAGGAGTAAAGCTGCAGAAGTGCATCGGAATCTAATACTGACCTCCCAGGAAACGCCCAAAGCCAACAACAATCAATGAGAAGATTTTCTGTTCTTGTACTTAAGTCGGCATTCTGCCATTTGAATTAAATCCCGACGCAAATTCTGTCTTTCATCGTCAATGTGAGGGTCCAAGGGATATAGTAAGGCTGCTGTAGTGCATCGGAATCTAATACTGATCTCCCAGGGAACGCTCAAAGCAAATCACAAAGAATGACAAGATTTACTCTTCTTGAACTTAAGTCGTCATTATGCCTTCAGTGTTAAATCCCGACGCAATATCTGTGTTTCTTCGTCAATGTGAAAGTCCAAGGGATAGAGTAAAGCTGGGTTAGTGCACCGGAAACTAATACTGATTTCCCAGGAAACGCTCAAAGCAAAACATAAACAATGAGATCATTTACTCTTGTTGTACTTTGGTCGGCATTGTGCCATTTGTATTGAATCCCGACGCAATTTCTGTGTTTCATCGTCAATGTGAAGGTCCAAGGGATAGAGTAAAGCTGCAGTAGTGCATAGGAATCTAATACTGATCTCGCAGGAAACGCTCAAAGCAAACCACAAACAGTGAGAATAATTACTCTTCTTGTACATAAGTCGGCATTGTGCCTTTTGTATTAAATCCCGACGCAGATTCTGTGTTTCATCGTCAATGTGAAGGTCCAAGGGATAGAGTATAGCTGCAGTAGTGCATCGGAATCTAATACTGATCTCCCAGGAAACCCTCGAAGCAAACCAAAACCAATGAGAAGATTTTCTCTTCTTGTACTTACGTCGGCTTTGTGCATTTTGTGTTAAATACTGACGCAATTTCTGTGTTTCATCGTCAATTTGAAGGTCTGAGGGATAGAGTAAAGCTGCAGTAGTGCATCGGTATCTTATACAGATCTCCCAGGAAACGCTCAAAGCAAACCACAAACTATGAGAAGATTTACTCTTCTTGTACTTAATTCGGCATTGTGCCTTTTGTATTAAATTCCGACGCAATTTCTGTGTATCACCGAAAGTGTGAAGGTCCAAGAGATAGAGTAAAGCTGCAGTAGTGCATCGGAATTGTAACAAATAAAACATATAAAATAAAATGATAATAAAATATAATAATAATAATTTGTAATAATATAGATTGTTTGTTTGGATAAGTAATTGAGGATTAAAATTTTACACCGTGAATTTATCGAGCTTTGCACGTCGAAGATGTACGGTACGTAGCCAGGGCTCATTATATATTTTTTTTTGTAGACAGAGTCTGATATCTCACCTCAGCATCAATCATGAAAATGTTGCGACTAAAACTACTAAAACAAAGCAAAGCATAGGATTAAATAAACATATATTCATTTCAACATATACATTACGATATAAATTACACTTACGTAAAATTCTAGATAAATAGTGGCAGATCATTCACAAATGAGAGCGACTTATTAATTCTGCGCCTCTTTTCTGCTAATAAATATCAATATGGCTAACTGTGGAGCCGCACAAAATATTAAGTCCTTCTAGGACAACGAATGACATGAGAGTGTTGATGCCTACTCGCTGTGACAAGAGAGCGGTGTTAATTGCTTTATTTTGCATTCTCTTGTCTTAAAAAATCGATACATATAATCTAAGTTAACTAAATTAAATATTGTCTGTGCTTGAGTGCAAATGGTTCCTTAAACTGCCCCCCAAATTGCGAGAGCAAAGGTGTACCACCTGCAGCTGAGCAAGTTGTTGACGTATTTTCTTTATTTGTCATGTCATGAATCATAAGTTATTACGTATCTTGTTTCACAGATTCAACATACTTAAAATATCATAAAACGTCATACATCCACAAAAATACATAAATAATAATTACATACAAGATCAATGAAAGTGTAAAGAAAAAATAAAAATGTTCGCTTCCGAGCAGTATTGAACTCAGGAACTGCAGTATCAGAGACTAGCGAAGTGGCTCAGTGCTATCACTGCTAGCGTGCATATAGCTTTATATCTTATGTAACAGTTCTACACAGACTGTAACGAATTTCATAGTTCATATTCACTTGTGCTGTTACTTTGTAAAAATTTTGTTGGGCATATAGTCCGTTGTTCTCTTTCACTTCAAAATGTTATTACACATGTTCATTCAATAAATAAAATTAATTAATGGTTTTGTGCATATTCAGAGATATGTGAACATATTCTCTTTAGAATGTCACTCGGTAGTAAAGGTTTATACTGTGCTAAAGTCTTTGCACTTTAAAATAAATGTCACGTGTCACACGTTTTGTTTACATTGATACGAAAGTTCTTGAAGAAACAAGTTGGAGATCAAGAATCTCGCAACGAAGCGTGCTTTGGAAGACATAGTTAAAATGTGGTTTCATCTTGGTAGGAATTCATGGTGTCAGTGGTTCCATACTGACCAGTCCGTGTTACATCTACTCAATAACCTCCATATTTCGTCTTCCAAAAAGCGTATGTCGTCTCCTGGATATTGTGTCGTCGTTTCGTGGAAAAGTGTGCCGTGGTTTTGCTACTCACGTCACCTATAGTGTTCCATCATGAGCGCAGTGAACCGTTTTTTTTTTAATATTTGCACACAACTTGTTCATACATTGTTCGTTGCAAAACAAAATGTTCGTTCACAACAGAGAGCACAAAACATAACAAATATCACTTCACTTTGAGTACAGTTATCTGTTACATATTTACATAGATATAAAAATTTTCTGTGAAACATGTATCTATGGAAATACAGAAGCGTCCGATCTTACCCGTCGGCTTTGACCCATGACGTCACAAATATCGCGGAAACGACTATAAACAATTCCAATATGGCGGATATAAAAACATCGCATACGTATTGTAAACACTGAAATACACAAGTTTCACAAAAAGCCTAATGACTGTAACGGGACAAGCGTGGGAAATTAGGGGTTTTTGGGTGCGGAGAAACTAAATATACAGAAATGTAGCCACCGACCGCCATTCAAAACCACGCAAAACAACGAAATAAATCAACATCACAAAACTGACCAAATACCAAAAAACACATTCCTATCCATAATCGGACACTTCCCTTAACCTATATAGCTCAACAGAACCTACCGATCACATCCCCCAATAGAAAACTAAGAAACGAAAGCTTCCCTTACACCTACATACATCGGCACTTATGCAGTTTAGCAGGTACGGAAAAAATTTTTCATTTTTTTTCAAAATTTGATCATCATGTGTCGTTATGCGGTGGGGGGAGTCTGCAGTGCCCCCCCATCCCCCCACAGGCTTCATTAGTGTCAAATCAATATTTTCGAATCATAGGCGGCCGCTGCCGCGGCCGCATTCCAAAAAAGAACTCCCAACCTAACCTCAAGTGGGCTACGCTACAGATCAATATGTTCATCAAATTGCTTCATATTACGTATACATGTTCATTAGTGTCAAATCAATATTTTCGAATCATAGGCGGCCGCTGCCGCGGCCGCATTCCAAAAAAAAACTCCCAACCTAACCTCGTATTCAGGGCTACGCTACAGATCAATGTGTAGGTCCCTTACGTCACGGGTCAAAGCCGACGCGTGAGATCGGATGTTTCCAACGTATACCCAATACACAAAACATACATAAATAACCAAAAAAAAAAAAAACGGAACTTACCTCAAAAAAGTTCCAGCTCCACAAACTAGATTGGCCACCACAATCACACACAAATGCACACACGCACGCAAGCACACACACACCCACACACACACATACAAAAACACACACACACACACACACACCAACGAAAAAATACTGAACTAAAATAAAAACCCAACCCACCCAAACGTCAACCCCCTCCCCCACAACTCCAAAATACAACACACAAACACTATACAACAAAATAAACCACCCACCCACCTACCCAGCCCACCCTAACTAACCACTTTCGGTCTATACATTTTACCCACAGCCCTTAAAAAAACCCGAAGAATGCAATAGCCCTCTGGGACACTCTTCCGCCAACAGTACTCATCTAAATGAGACTGAAGGTTGGAAGAGCGCCTCTTCCCCCTCCCAAGAACTGACTTAACCGCTCCCCACATCCCCTCAATTGTGTTAGTGCAAGCCCCAGTATCATAATTCTTAAACTCTAGACTGTGGTTCACTACTAAATGATTAAATCCCCTCTCACCCAACCCCCTATATGAAGAAAACGCATCTGAAACTACTGTGGACCCCGGCTCTACATACTCCTCAATTAACCCCACTAATTCAGGCTTCGACCTCCCCTCCACAACCCTAAAAACACATTCAGTACCCCCACCCCCCTGAACAACAGCCCCCCACACCCAAAGACCAGCCACAGACTTCCCCCTCCCATACTTCCTTTTACCAAACTGCGACTCATCCACCTCCACAAGCACCCCATGCCCACCCAACTTACCCCTGTACTTAATAAATTCGGAACACACCTCACGACAAAAGGAATACCAGTCTAAAACAGTCCTCTCACTCACACCAGTCTCAAACGCGCAAAAACTCTGCCCGCAACTATAACAAAAATAATACGTAATAAGCACAATCTCACGCATGGCCAATCTAGACTTCTCGAACCAGGTACCACGCCTTACAGAACGCCATACGCCATCTTTCCGGCAACACCACATGTATCCGTCCCTGGTCCGAGAGTCCGGAACTTTAACCAATTTCATAGGTTCACGGCACACACCGCACTTCACGACCTCGGCAATTAAGCCAAATAGCTGAAGAAATTTAATCAGCTCTAAAGCTGTCTCCCCCATCATCGCCCTCAACCGAACACTGTTAAGGCGGTCTTTCATATCCATTCCTGAACAAAAAACCACAACCAAATACACTCAATAACAAACTCACCCGACATACAGCAATGAGCATTAAATTAACCATTAACTCACTAATAGAAATTCCGCTTCAAATCCAACACCTGAGCAACAGAAAACTGACCCCACCACACGAAACAAACGAAAACCATGAACACACCACCAGAGAGCACGACAAACAAAAACAAGACATCTACAAACACGCCACAATCGCAAATCAAACTCCGCGCCGTAATGACGTCACACACCACAACACGCTTACGTCACGGGTCAAAGCCGACGGGTAAGATCGGACGCTTCTGTTGACCCGATCTATACATTTACACTACATTGTTTCGTAATACATATACATATTTTATATTTTTCAATTGCATTAAACTAGATATTTACAAATACATATGGGTCAGACATAAAAAAAATTACCTAATAGGTTCAGTGTATTGTGATACATTCAGAAAATCCATTTTCTTTTATAGGTCTCTTCCCCTTTTTAATAAAGTTTTCCTTTTAAGTATATTTTCCTTTACATCAGTACTACACATTAAGTGTTCTTCCTCATTAAATGTTTCCTGCAACATAAACATTCATAATAGGTTAGAAAACATCCTTGAGATGATCTGTCCTGAAAAGTCATGATTACAATAAGACACGACACGTCACATCCACAGTCAATTCCAAATTAGCACATGCACAAAGTATCATTTACAAATAAAATAAATTATATAGCCTTGCTCAATTAATCTCATTTGTCATTTCCTGTAGAGTGTTTTCTTTTTTTTGTGCATGTTGTGTTCATGTGGATTGTGGTGTGAGTGTGAATAGCAAATCAAGTGTCTATCATGCCAATTAATATATCAGGTTCAGAGCAGCAATTGTCTCCGGTCATTTAGTCTGTCAGCTTGTCTGCAAGGTATTAACAAATATAATCAGTAACTGTGCTTTGCATGAAAATTATTAGTTCTTCCTGTGTCTTATCTTCTTGCTGCTGCTGCTGTTACTGCTGGTGCTGTAAAATGTAGATACTTAAGATTATAGCTTATATCTTCTTCTTCTTCCAGCTTGAAGTACCAGATGTGACTTACCTTGTTTTTGTATCAGCATACTCTGCTAAGGGCTAAAAGTTTTCAAATCTTTGTGAGGGTACAAACCTAAAATTCTCTTATTCTTGGGGTTTTGTAACAGATGTGCTCCAGGGTGTGGTATATCAATGATTGTGTAAGGACCTTCATATAGTGGACGCCACTTAACATTACGTTTTAGAGGTAATGATGATTTGTAGTGGGTCTTAAGTAAAACTTGCATGCCTATTGTAAAGTTTTGCCTTCTTTTCAGATTAGCACCATAGTTCTTATTTCTAATGTCAGCTTGTTCAGTAATTGCAATGAGTACTTCCCTTACCTTTTCCTCGTGTGAAGGTTTGGTGTCAGAAAATTTTGGTAGTGGGTTGCTCCATTCATTAGTTTCCTTTGTGTCAAACATGATTTCTCTGGGAGTGTAGGGTGTGTTGTATATATTTAAATTGTTGTGTATTTCCTCAAAAAGTGCTAGGTAATGTATCCACTTTGTGTGCTGTGTTGAGGTATAAGTTCTCATGAATGTATTTAATTCTCTAAAAACTCTCTCACAAGGGTTGGCTGATGCATGAAACTTTGAAATAAAGATGTTCTTAATGTTATTGTCCTTTAGAAATTTTCTCCAGGTGAATCCTGCATAATACTTGGCGTTATCTGATAGAATGGCTCTCACAAGGGTTGGCTGATGCATGAAACTTTGAAATAAAGATGTTCTTAATGTTATTGTCCTTTAGAAATTTTCTCCAGGTGAATCCTGCATAATACTTGGCGTTATCTGATAGAATGGCTTTAGGTTTTCCACAGTATGGCATGTAATCATTTGTGAATCTTCTGATGATGGTGTTTGCTGTGGGTGACTTAATGGCAAAAAGTTTGATGTGCTTAGAAAATATGTCATAAAATGCTAGAATGTATTTGCAACCTCCGATGCTAGTTGGATGAGGTCCGCTAACATCTGTACAAAGTATCTCTCTAGGTCCAGTAGGTAAGATAGAGTGCAAATCTGTTTTGGTGGATTGATTTTGTGGCTTGGATTTTTGACATATGAGACATTTGCTGATAACATCATGTATTTTTCTTCTCATGTTTGGAAAATAGCAATATGTATGTAACTTGTTTAGACATTTCTTTGTTCCGTAGTGTCCCCAAACTGTGTGAGTGTGTGCAACGAGATTGTGTACAGAATCTTGTGGTATGCAAACGCACCAGTTAGTAGCATTTGTGTGTCTTTTGTAGAAAAGTATGTTGTTGTGTAACATGTATCTGTCTTGTAAAGTGTCATTGTGTTGTTGTACTATGATTTGTTTTATTTTGTACCAGTGTGGATCTGAATCTTGTAGTGTTGCCATGTTCTTGCATAGGTCTATGTAGTATTGTGTAAACTGTTTGTCTTGCATGAGTAGTACTCTGTAATCGTGTGTGTTCTCAAAGTCTGTATTGTTATGGTGTAATCCTCGCGGTAGTCTTGAAAGTGTGACAGCTATTACGTTGTCTTTTCCCTTGATGTGCTTGATTTCAAAAGAGTAATTCTGTAATGCAAGTGCCCATCGTGTAAGTCTGGGATGAATGAGTTTACATGACAAAAGGAATGTAAGTGCTTGATGGTCAGTGTATATAATGGCGTGTCTTCCATACAGATAATAATTAAACTTTTTAAATGCCCATATAATAGATAATGTTTCCAATTCTGTGGTGGAGTAAGATCTTTCACATTCCGTTAAAGTACGACTGGCAAAACCAATGATCTTAATATGTTCTGAAGTTTCTGTATTAACAAGTTGAAATAAACAACATCCCAAACCAATGTTTGATGCATCACAAGCAATACAAAAGTTCAAATTGAAGTCTGGATGTTCCAGCATGTTAGAATTTACTAAGGCTTCTTTGATTTCAGTAAAGTCATTTTCACAGTCTTGGTTCCAAATCCATACCTGGTTCTTCTTTAATAAGTTTAGTAAGTATCTGCTATTGAGTAACTGTTTAGGTATGAATCGTCTGAAAAATGAGCATAGACCGAGAAATGATTTTAACTGTTTCTTATTAGTGGGACTGGGGAAATGTCTGATAGCATCTAATTTTGACGGGTCAGGTTTAATGCCTTGTGTGTTGATGATGTGTCCTAGGTATTTGATCTCACAACAAGCAAATCTAGATTTACAAATATTGGCAGTGATACCAGCTTGTGTGAATCTGCATAGTAAAGTGTTCAGGGTATCAGTGTGATCCTTCCAGGTTTTTGAGGCAATCAGTATGTCATCTACATAGTGTGTAACAGTTTCTAGTAAATCATCACCGAGTACAGAGTTTAGTGCAGTAATGAATACTCCTGAGCTTACATTTAGGCCAAATGGTAATACACAAAATTGATAAGTTCTGCCACCAAACATAAAGGCTGTATATTTTCTGGATTCTTTGCTTATTGGCACCTGCCAAAACGAATTTTTAAGGTCTATTGTAGAGAAATATTTTGCATCCAAGAACTTCTGAAGTTGTTCGTCAAGATTTTCTGGTTGTGTCCTCACAGGTAAGATAATTTGGTTGATAGCTCTTGCATCTAATACTAACCTGATACTTTCATTGTGTCTTTTCACTACATGCAAAAGGCTACAATATGGAGATGTTGATGGTTCTATAATATTCCATGTAATCATTTTCTTTAGTTCTTCCCAAACTGCAGGTCGCAGAGCTAGAGGTACATGTATGACTTGTGGTAAGAGATTTGGTGAGGCTTGACTTCAATTGTATACATATATGTGTTGATCCTACCTGGCTTACTAGTGAAAACATCCTTATTCTTAAGTAAAATATGTTTAAGCTGGGAACTCTCCTCTTCATTAATAGCATCACATTCTGATAACTTAGAATTAATTTGTGTAAGTACATCATTCACTCCCTCACCGTGTGATACAGGTTGTTGTGTGGAATCTATGTCAGTCTCACGTAAAATCTGTATCTTGTAGCCAGAACAGTGCTTGTTATGGTCTACTAGTCGAGTATCCAAGTTCAAAAGTATGTCTCTGCCTTCATACTTAAAATAACAAATGCCTTTGGAGAAGTCTATAGTACAGTCCTTCTCGCAAAGAAAATCAATACCCAATATACAATTGGTATCTTAGAAGTTTTCTTCATCATAGTATAAAAATTGTGAGAAATCACACTGACAGCAGCTGCTGTATCAATAATTATGTTAGTAGGTATACCTCCTACAATGCCTGAGGTGGAAGACAATACAAATCTTTTCTTTACATTGTGACATTGTGTGTTGTCATTTATCAGATCATCAGCTAAGTTTCCACTTTCATTATATCTTAAGAATAGTGTAGGCAACTCTTGTTGTGTAAATGTTAATTTTTCTTGTTTCACAGTTTCACTAGCAAGTGTGTATTGAAACATAGTTTCTAAGTTGAAGTTGCCCCCCAAATGTTCCTCAGTCACGACCTGGGGCTCAGTAATGACTGGTTCTAGTTTACCTGGTTTGTCTGGTCATTGGTAAGTGTAGTTGTAGTTTCATTAGCTACCTCAATAATATTTACATTTGGATATTGTCTTTGCCAATCACCTGTCTGTTTTCGGTTGGCTGAAGTCACTTGTTGGTTTGTGTTGCTTGTTTGCACAAAATTCCCTTGTGGCATCTGAACATGATTTTGTGGTGGTGGTTGCGGTGTTTGCCACTGTCTCACATAATACTGGTTGTCGTTCTGATTAAAGTGTGGTGTAAGTGTTCCATTTCTTGTGTAATCTGTGTTGTTGTTTCTTTGCCAGTGTTTCTGTTTTGCTTTGTGTGCGTTGTTGTTTCCACTATTCCTTCTTGAATTAAAATTGTTGTTTCTTCGTTTTTTGTACGGGTTATCTCCCTGTGTATAGTCGTAGTTGTTGTTTGTGTGCAGCTGTGAGTTGTGGTGACTGTTTTGCATGTTTACTGTGTGTTGTGAATTTTGCTGTGTGTTTGGTAATGTAGCAATGTAGACATGTTGATTCCTACTGCGTGAGTTGTGTGTTGGTTCTTGTTCTTCATATGGTAAACCAACAGCATCTAACTTTTCCAAAAAATATTCAGGATCGTCGTCCGGTAAGTACAGTAATTTCTCTTTAATATTAAAAGGAAGTCTTGCTTTCAGTGATCGGATCACATCTTTTGGTTTCACTGGTTCATTAAGGAAGTGTGTCATGTTTAGGTACTTCTCGAAATATCTGCGCAGGTTGCCGTTTTTAGGATTGAAGTGTTCGGGTTCAGTGACTTGTTTGCGGATGCGTTCCTGCACAGTGGGTGACCAAAACTTATTCAAGAAGGCGCGTTCAAACTGCTCGTATGTTACACATCTGTCGCTTTCATGGTAAGCCCAGACAGCAGCGTCCCCTTGAATGTAATCCACAACGTACGCAATGCGTTTGTGGTCGCTCCACGAACGTGGGAATGCGTTCCTAAAAGCTTTTAAGAAGATGACAGGGTATACGGTGTTTTTGCCTGGTATAAAAGGTTGGAATTTACGGTGCTTGAATAGACTTTCTTCTTCTTTGTTACGTGTTCGTCTGTTTGTTTCCGTGCAATCATTGAATTCTTCCCTGTGTGTACATGGTTCTTCATCAGAATAATTGTATTGTATTTCAGGTGATGGGTATCTGTTGCTATGCGTGTCAGTGTATTGTGTATTTGAGTGTGGAAATTCGTGTGTGTACATGTGTTCATTTCCGAATCGAGATTTTCTTCTGTGTGTGTAAAAATGTGTAGTGGGTGTACTATTCTGTTGTGCTTGGCATTGAGTTGTCTTTGTTTGCATATCGTCATCGATTACTTGTCTATTGTTGTTCATGTATTCCACTACAGAATCGTGCACAATATGTGGCAATTTGTTTTGTATACATTCTTCAAAAATTTCGTCTTTGTGTGCCGTCCATTCTTTAAATTGTGAATTAATGCGAGACAAATGGGGTTCAGCCTCTATCTGTATTGTTGTGTGAATCTGTTTGTGATTGTCAGCTACGTTTGTTTCTATTGTATTCACCTTTAAATTAATTTCGTCACATGGTGCGTGTTTGATTCTAGTTTGCAATTAATAGTTTCACAGGTTTTTGTCAAGTCATGGATGTGATTGGCATTGTCGCTTTGTCGTAACTCTAAATTTTCGAATTTTTCCGTAAGATCGTCGACCTGTTTGGAAAGACGTGTATTAATTTCATCTACCTTTTGAGTCAGTGTGGCGAAGTCTGATTTTATGTCATTCCTGAAGGCTGCATTGTCTGTCATTAATTGTGAGAATTTTTCGTCATTATCTTGCTTAATATTGGATATGCCTTCCAAAATTGAATTCAGTATAGCGCCAAAATTTTGATTGCAAAATGAGCTTGCCCCCGCCGCGTCATTAGACGTGACGTGGTCTCTCAGGTTTGGTTCGGAGTTGCTCCTTTCGGCGTTTGTGTGTATGTGTAGCAGGTTATTTTGATGCGTTTGCGTGTCTGTATTAATTTCTGTGTCTGACTGTGTCTGTGTATCCATGTTTGCATTACTTGATTGTTGTTCCATTGTGTACTGGTGTCGAGTTTTTACCATATCGTGAATAAATTGTGTGCAAGAAAAAAAATCGTTTAAACGCGTAGTGTGAAAATGTACTGCCTATGTGTGTGTTTAAATGACTGAGAATGATTGAGAGATGACTTTAAAGATCGAAAGTGGCATACGTGTTAATGGTGACTAGCCATGTTGCTTGAATCTTGTACAATGTCGGCCATATTGTGCAATGTAACTTGCGTATTGTTGGATCGGAATGTAATCGTCTGAATAATGAGATTTCGTGGATTTAGAAAAAATTACTGAATGGAAACTGAATACTGAATTTAATGCTGAGAAAAATAATTGTGAATGAAAAATGTGCTTGGAATCAATTGTGGATGAGCAAGTGCTGCGTCTTACCGTACATGTCGCCTTGATTGCATTTCCAGTCCAAATTGTCTCCAGATTTTATTTGTTTTCTTCAATATTCTCATCACATAGGTTGTTGCCGGTCAGGATGTACATGAAAAAGAACAATTAGTTGTAGTACAGATACAATAATGAGTCCTGGCACATAGTCGCCAGTGTAACAAATAAAACATATAAAATAAAATGATAATAAAATATAATAATAATAATTTGTAATAATAATGATTGTTTGTTTGGATAAGTAATTGAGGATTAAAATTTTACGCCGTGAATTTATTGAGCTTCGCACGTCCAAAGATGTACGGAACGTAGCCAGGGCTCATTATATATTTTTTTTTGTAGACAGAGTCTGATATCTGACCTCAGCATCAATCATGAAAATGGAGCGACTAAAACTACTAAAACAAAGCAAAGCATAAGATTAAATAAACATATATTCATTTCAACATATACATTACGATATAAATTACACTTACGTAAAATTCTAGATAAATAATGGCAGATCATTCACAAATGAGAGCGACTTATTAACTCTGCGCCTCTTTTCTGCTAATAAATATCAATATGGCCAACTGTGGAGCCGCACAAAATATTAAGTCCTTCTAGGACAACGAATGACATGATAGTGTTGATGCCTACTCGCTGTGACAAGAGAGCGGTGTTAATTGCTTTATTTTGCATTCTCTTGTCTTAAAAAATCGATACATATAATCTAAGTTAACTAAATTAAATATTGTCTGTGCTCGAGTGCAAATGGTTCCTTAAAGAATCCAATACTGATCTCCCAGAAGACGCTCAAGGCAAATAACAAACAATGCGAAGATTTTCTCTTCTTGTCCTTAAGACGGCATTGTGCACATTTGTATTAAACCCCGACGCAATTTCTGTGTTTTATCGTCAATGTTAAGATCCAAGGGATAGAGTAAAACTGCAGTTGTGCATCGGAATCTAATACTGATCTCTCAGGAAACGCTCAAAGCAAACCACAAACTATGAGAAGACTTGCTCTTCTTGTACTTAAGTCGGCATTGTGCCTTTTCTATTAAATCCCGACGCAATTTCTGTGTTTCATCGTCAATGTGAGGGTCCAAGGGATATAGTAACGCTGCTGTAGTGCATCGGAATCTAATACTGATCTCCCAGGAAGCGCTCAAAGCAAAACCACAAACAATGAGAAGAATTACTCTTCTTGTACTTAAGTCGGCTACGTGCCTTTTGTACTATATCCCGGCGATATTTCTGTGTTTCATCGTCAATGTGAAAGTCCAAGGGATACAGTAAAGCTGCAGTTGTGCATCGGAATCTAATACTCATCTCCCAGGAAACGCTCAAAGCAAACCAGAAACGTTGAGAAAATTTACTCCACTTGTACTTATGTCGGCATTGTGCCTACTGCATTAAATCCCGACGCAATTTCTGTGTTTCATCATCAATGCGAAGGTCCAAGGGATAGAGTAAAGCTGCAGTAGTGCGTCAGAATCTAATTCTGATCCCCAGGAAACGCTCAAAGCAAACCACAAACAATGAGAAGATTTACTCCTCTTGTACTGAAGTCGGTATTGTGCCATTTGTATTAAATCTCGAAGCAATTTCTGGGTTTCATCGTCAATGTGAAGCTCCAAGGGATAGAGTAAAGCTGCAGTTGTGCTTCGGAACTAATACTGATCTCCCAGGAAACGCTCAAAGCAAACCGCAATTAATGAGAGGATTTACTCTTTTTGTACTTAAGTCGGCATTCTGCCTTTTGTATTAAATCCCGACGCAATTTCTGTGTATCATCGTCAATGTGAAGGTCCAAGGGATAAAGTAAAGCTGCAGTAGTGCATCGGAATCCAATACTGAACTCCCAGGAAACGCTAAAGGCTAATAACAAACAATGAGAAAATTTACTCTTCTTGTCCTTTAGTCGGCATTGTCCTATTTGTATTAAATCCCGACGCAATTTCTGTGTTTCATCGTCAATGTTAAGATCCAAGGGATAAAGTAAAGCTGCAGTAGTGCATCGGAATCTAATACTGATCTCTCAAGAAACGCTCAAAGCAAACCACAAACTATGAGAAGATTTGCCCTTTTTGTACTTAAGTCGGTATTGTGCCTTATGTATTAAATCCCGACGCAATTTCTGTGTTTCATCGTCAATGTGAAAGTCCAAGGGATAGACTAAGACTGCGGTAGTGCATCTGAATCTAATACTGATCTCCCAGGTAACGCTCAAAACAAACCACAAACAAAGAGAAGATTTTCTCTTCTTGTACTTAAGTCGGCATTGTGCCTTATGTATTAAATCCCGACGCGATTTCTGTGTTTCATCGTCAATGTGAAGGTCCAAGGGATAGAGTATAGCTGCAGTAGTGCATCGGAATCTGATACTGAGCTCCCCGGAAACGCTCAAAGCAAACCACAAACAATGAGAACTTTTGCTCTTCTTGTACTTAAGTCGGCATTGTGACTTTTGTTTTAAATCCCGATGCAATTTCTGTGGTTCGTCGTCAATGTGAAGGTCCAAGGGATAGAGTAAAGCTGCAGAAATGCATCGGAATCTAGTACTGATCTCCCAGGAAACGCTCAAAGCATACCACAAACAATGTGAAGATTTTCTCTTCTTGTACTTAAGTCGGCATTCTCCCATTTGAATTCAATCCCGACGCAATTTCTGTGTGTCATCGTCAATGTGAGGGCCCAAGGGATATAGAAAAGCTGCTGTAGTGCATCGTAATCTAATACTGATATCGTTGGAAACGCTCAAAGCAAACCACAAACGATGACAAAATTCACCCTTCTTGTACTTAAGTCGCCATTGTGCCTTTTGTGTTACATCCCGACGCAATATCTGTAAATCATCGTCAAAGTGGAGGTCCAAGGGATAGAGTAAAGCTGGAGTAGTTCACCGGAAACTAATACTGATTTCCCAGGACACGCTCAAAGCAAACCATAAACAATGAGAACATTTACTCTTCTTGTACTTAAGTCGTCATTGTGAATTTTGTATTAAAGCCCGACGCAATTTCTGTGTTTCATCGTCAATGTGAAGGTCCAAGGGATAGAGTAAAGCTGCAGTAGTGCATCTGACTCTAATACTGATTTCCCAGGAAACGCTCAAAGAAAACCACAAACAGTGAGAAGATATTACTCTTCTTGTACATAAGTCGGCATTGCGCCTTTTGTGTTAAATCCCGACGCAATTTCTGTGTTTCATCGTCACGGTGAAGGACCAAGGGATAGAGGGAAGCTGCAGTAGTGCATCGAAATCTAATACTGATCTCCAGGAAACGCTCAAAGCAAACCACAAGCACTGAGGTGATTTGCTCTTCTTGTACTTAAGTCGGCCCTGTGCCTTTTATATTAAATCACGACGCAATTTCTGTGTTTCATCGTCAATGTGAAGGTCCAAGGGATAGAGTATCGCTGCAGTAGTGCATCGGAATCTAATACTGAGCTCCCCGGAAACGCTCAATGCAAACCACAAACAATGAGAAGATTTACTCTTCTTGTGCTTAAGACGGCATTATGCCTTTTGCTTTAAATCCCGACGCCATTTCTGTGTTTCTTCGCCAATGCGAGGTTCCAAGAGATAGAGTAGAGCTGCAGTAGTGCATCGGAATCTAATACTGTTCTCCCAGGAAACGCTCAAAGCAAACCAAACACAATGAGAAGATTTACTCTTCTTGTACTTACGTCGGATTTCTGCATTTTGTGTTAAATAAGAACGCAATATCTGTGTTTCATCGTCAATTCGAAGGTCCGAGGAATGGAGTAAGGTTGCAGTAGTGCATCGGAATCTAATACTGATCTCCCAGGACACGCTCAAAGCGAACCACAAACAATCAGAAGATTTTATCTTCTTGTACTTAAGTCGGCATTGTGCCTTTTTTATTATATCCCGGCGATATTTCTGTGTTTCATCGTCAATGTGAAGCTCCAAGGGATATAGTAAAGCTGCAGTAGTGCATCGGAATCTAATACTGATCTCCCAGGAAACGCTCACTGAAACCACGAACAATGAGAAGATTTACACTTTTTCTACATAAGTTGGTGTTGTGCCTTTTATTTTAAATCCCGACGTAATTTCTGTGTTTCATTGTCAACGCGAAGGTCCAAGGGATAGAGTAATGCTGCAGTAGTGCATCGGAATCTAATACTGATCCCCCAGGAAACGCTTAAAGCAAACCACAAACAAAGAAATGATTTACTCTTCTTCTAATTAACTCGGTATTTAGCCTTTTGTATTAAATCCCGACGCAATTTCTGGGTTTCATCGTCAAAGTGATGCTCCAAGGGATGGAGTAAAGCTGCAGTTGTGCTTCGGAACAAATTCCGATCTCCCAGGAAACGCTCAAAGCAAACTACAAACAATGAGATGATTTACTCTTCTTGTACTTAAGTCGGCATTGTGCCTTTTGTATTAAATCCCGACGCAATTTCTGTGTATCATCGTCAATGTGAAGGTCCAAGGGATGGAGTAAGGCCACAGTAGAGCATCGGAATCCAATACTGATCTCCCAGGAAACGCCCAAGTCAAATAACAAAGAATGAGAAGATTTGCTCTTCTTGCACTTAAGTCAGCATTGTGACTTTTGTATTAAATCCCGACGCAATATCTGTGATTCATCGTCAATGTTAAGGTCCAAGATATAGAGTAAAACTGCAGTAGTGCATCTGAATCCAATACTGATCTCCCGGGAAACGCTAAAAGCGAACCACAAACAATGTGAAGAATTTATCTTCTTGTACTTAAGTCGGCATTGTGCCCTTTGTATTAAATCCCGACGCAATTTCTGTGTTTCATCGCCAGTGTGAAGGTCCAGGGGATAGATTATACCTGCAGTGGTGCATCGGAATCTAATACTGAGCTCCCTGAAAACGCTCAAAGCAAACCACATACAACGAGGAGATTTACTGTTCTTGGACTTAAGTCGGGATTGTGCCTTTTCTATTAAATCCCGACACAATTTCTGTGTTTCATCGTCAATGTGAAGGTCCAAGGGATAGAGTAAAGCTGCAGTAGTGCATCGGAATCTAATACTGATCTCCCAGGAAACGCTTGAAGCAAACGACAAACAATGAGAAGATTTACTATTCTTGTACATAAGACGGCATTATGCCTTTTGTTTTAAATCCCGACGCCATTTCTGCATTTCATCGTCAATGCGAGGGTCCAAGAGATGGAGTTGAGCTGCAGTAGTGCATTTGAATCTAATACTGATCTCCCAGGAAACGCTCAAAGCAAACCAAAGACAATGAGAAGATTTACTCTTCTTGTACTTACGTCGGCTTTGTGCATTTTGCGTTAAATACCGACGCAATTTCTGTGTTTCATCGTCAATGTGAAAGTCCAAGGGATGGAATAAAGCTGCAGTAGTGCATTTGAATCCAATACTGATCTCCCACGAATCGCTCAAAGCAAACCACAAACAATGAGAAGATTTTATCTTCTTTTACTTAAGTCGGCATTGTGCCTTTTGTATTAAATCCCGACGCAATTTCTGTGTTTCATCGTCAGTGTGGTGGTCCAAGGGTTAGAGTATAGCTGCAGTAGTGCAACAGAATCTAATACTGAGCTCCCCGGAAACGATCAAAGCAATCCACATACAATGAGAAGATTTACTGTCCTTGGATTTAAGTCGGGATTCTGCCTTTTCTATTAAATCCCGACGCAATTTATGTGTTTCATCGTCAATGTGAAGGGCCAAGGGATAGAGTAAAGCTGCAGTAGTGCATCGGAACCTAATACTGATCTCCCAGGAAACGCTTGAAGCAATCGACGAACAATGAGAAGATTAACTCTTCTTGTGCTTAAGACGGCATTATGCCTTTTGTTTTAAATCCCGACGCCATTTCTGCGTTTCATCGTCAATGCCAGGGTCCAAGATATGGAGTAGAGCTGCAGTAGTACGTCGGAATCTAATACTAATCTCCCAGGAAACGCTCAAACAAACCGCGAACAATGAGAAGATTTACACTTCTTCCACATAAGTTAGTGTTGTGCATTTTGTGTTAAATCCCGACGCAATTTGTGGGATTCATCGTCAATCTGAAGTCCCA
Source organism: Schistocerca piceifrons (assembly GCF_021461385.2). NCBI lineage: Eukaryota > Metazoa > Arthropoda > Insecta > Orthoptera > Acrididae > Schistocerca > Schistocerca piceifrons. Next base: position 843,053,186 of record NC_060141.1, read on the forward strand.
AGCAGAAGATTAAAGCTGCAGTAGTGCATCGGAATCTAATATTGATCTCCCAGGAAATGCCCGATGCAAACAACAAACAATAAGGAGATTTACTCTCTTTGTACTTAAGTGGAATTGTGCCTTTTGTATTAAATCCCGACGCAATTTCTGAGTTTCAACGTCAAAGTGATGCTCCAAGGGATGGAGTAAAGCTGCAGTTGTGCATCGGAACAAATTCCGATCTCGCAGGAAACGCTCAAAGCAAACCACAAACAATGAGATGATTTACTCTTCTTGTACTTAAGTCGGCATTGTGCCTTTTGTATTAAATCCCGACGCAATTTCTGTGTATCATCGTCAATGTGAAGGTCCAAGGGATGGAGTAAAGCCACAGTAGTGCATCGGAATCCAATACTGATCTCCCAGGAAACGCCCAAGTCAAATAACAAAGAATGAGAAGATTTGCTCTTCTTGCACTTAAGTCAGCATTGTGACTTTTGTATTAAATCCCGACGCAATACCTGTGATTCATCGTCAATGTGAAGGTCCAAGATATAGAGTAAAGCTGCAGTAGTGCATCTGAATCCAATACTGATCACCCGGGAAACGCTAAAAGCGAACCACAAACAATGAGAAGATTTTATCTTCTTGTACTTAAGTCGGCATTGTGTCCTTTGTATTAAATCCCGACGCAATTTCTGTGTTTCATCGTCAGTGTGGTGGTCCAAGGGATAGAGTATAGCTGCAGTAGTGCAACAGAATCTAATACTGAGCTCCCCGGAAACGATCATAGCAAACCACATACAATGAGAAGATTTAGTGTCCTTGGATTTAAGACGGGATTCTGCCATTTCTATTATATCCCGACGCAATTTCTGTGTTTCATCGTCAATGTGAAGGGCCAAGGGATAGAGTAAAGCTGCAGTAGTCCATCGGAATCTTATACTGAACTCCCTGGAAACGCTCGAAGCAAACGACAAACAATGAGAAGATTAACTCTTCTTGTACTTAAGATGGCATTATGCCTTTTGTTTTAAATCCCGACGCCATTTCTGCGTTTCATCGTCAATGCCAGGGTCCAAGATATGGAGTAGAGCTGCAGTAGTGCATCGGAATCTAATACTAATCTCCCAGGAAACGCTCAAACAAACCGAGAACAATGAGAAGATTTACACTTATTCCACATAAGTTGGTGTTGTGCATTTTGTGTTAAATTCCGACGCAATTTGTGGGATTCATCGTCAATGTGAAAGCCCAAGCGGTAGATTAAAGCTGCAGTAGTGCATCGAAATCTAATATTGATCTCCCAGGAAACGCCCGATGCAAACAACAAACAATAAGGAGATTTACTCTTTTTGTACTTAAGTGGAATTGTGCCTTTTGTATTAAATCCCGACGCAATTTCTGGGTTTCATCGTCAAAGTGATGCTCCAAGGGATGGAGTAAAGCTGCAGTTGTGCTTCGGAACAAATTCCGATCTCCCAGGAAACGCTCAAAGCAAACCACAAACAATGAGATGATTTACTCTTCTAGTACTTAAGTCGGCATTGTGCCTTTTGTATTAAATCCCGACGCAACATCTGTGTTTCATCGTCAGTGTGGTGGTCCAATGGATAGAGTATAGCTGCAGTAGTGCATCGGAATCTAATACTGATCTCTAAGGAAACGCTCGAAGCAAACGACAAACAATGAGAAGATTTACTCTTCTTGTACTTAAGACGGCATTATGCCTTTTGTTTTAAATCCCGACGCACATTCTGTGTTTCATCGCCTGTGTGAAGGTCCAGGAAATGGATTAAAGCTGCAGTGGTGCATCTGAGTCCAATACTGATCTCCCACGAATCGCTCAAAGCAAACCACAAACAATAAGAAGATTTTATCTTCTTGTACTTAAGTCGGCATTGTGCCTTTTGTATTAAATCCCGACGCAATTTCTGTGTTTCATCGTCAGTGTGGTGGTCCAAGGGATAGAGTATAGCTGCAGTAGCGCATCGGAATCTAATACTGATCTCCCAGGAAACGCTCGAAGCAAACGACAAACAATGAGAAGATTTACTCTTCTTGTACTTAAGACGACATTATGCCTTTTGTTTTAAATCCCGACGCCATTTCCGCATTTCATCGTCAATGCGAGGGTCCAAGAGATGGAGTAGAGCTGCAGTAGTGCATCGGAATCTAATACTGATCTCCCAGGAAACGCTCAAAGCAAACCAAAGACAATGAGAAGATTTACTCTTCTTGTACTTACGTCGGCTTTGTGCATTTTGCCTTAAATACCGACGCAATTTCTGTGTTTTATCGTCAATGTGAAGGTCGAAGGGATAGATTAAAGCTGCAGTAGTGCATCGGAATCTAATACTGATCTCAAAGGAAACGCTCAAAGCAAACCAGAAACAATGAAAACATTTACTCTTCTTGTACTTATGTCGGCACTGTGCTTTTTGTGTCAATTTCCGACGCAATTTTTGTGTTTCATCGTCAATGTGAAGGTCCAAGTGATAGAGTAAAGCTGCAGCAGTGCATCGGAATGTAGTACTGATGTCCCAGGAAATTCTCAAAGCAAACCACAAGCAATGAGAATATATTCTCTTCTTGTACTTACGTCTGCATTGTGACTTTTGTGGTAAATCTCGACGCATTATCTGTGTTTCATCGTCAATGTGGAGGTCCAAGGGATTGAGTAAAGCTGCAGTAGTGCATCGGAATCTAATACTGATCTCCCAGGAACGCTCAAAGCAACCAACGAACAATGAGTAGATTTACTCCTCTTGAACTTAAGTCGGCATTGTGCCTTTTGTATTAAATCCCGACGCAATTTCTGTGTTTTATCGTCAATGTGAAGGTCGAAGGGATAGATAAAAAGCTGCAGTAGTGCATCGGAATCTAATACTGATCTCCCAGGAAACGTTCAAAGCAAACCACAAACAATGAGAAGATTTTCTCTTCTTGTACGTAAGTCGGCATTGTGCCTTTTGTATTAAATCTCGACGCAATGTCAGTGTTTCATCGTCAATGTGAAGGTCCAAGCGATATAGTAACGCTACTGTAGTGATTCGGAATCTAATACTGATCTCCCAGGAAACGCTCAAAGCAAACCACAAACAATGACAAGATTTACTCTTCTTGAACTTTAGTCGTCAGTGTGCATTTTTGTGTTAAATCCAGACGCCATATCTGTCTTACATCGTCAAAGTGAAGGTCCAAGGGATAGAGTAAAGCTGGAGTAGTGCACCGGAATCTAATACTGATCTCCCAGGAAACGCTCAAAGCAAACCATGAACAATGAGAACATTTACTCGTCTTGTTCTTAAGTCGGCCTTTGTGCCTTTTGTATTAAGTTCCGTCTCAAATTTTGTGTTTCATCGTCAATGTGAAGATCAAAGGGATAGAGTAAAGCTGCAGTAGTGCATCGGAATGTAGTGCTGGTCTCCCAGGAATTTCTCAAACCAAACCACAAGCAATGAGAATATATACTCTTCTTCTACCTACGTCGGCATTGTGCCTTTTGTATTAAATCCCGACGCAATTTCTGTGTTTCATCGTCAATGTGAAGGTCTAAGGGATAGAGTGAAGCTGCAGAAGAGCATCGGAATCTAATTCTGATTTCCCATTAAACGTTCTAAGCAAACCACAAACAATGAGAAGATTTTCTCTTCTTGTACGTAAGTCGGCATTGTGCCTTTTGTATTAAATCTTGACGCAATTTCTGTGTTTCATCGTCAATGTGAAGGGCCAAGGGATGGATTAAAGCCAGAGTAGTGCACCTGAATCTAATACTGATCTCCCAGGAAACGCTCAAAGCAAATCATAAACAATGAGATCATTTACTCTTCTTGTACTTAAGTCGGCATTGAACCTTTTGTATTATATCAAGACGCAATTTCTGTGTTTCATCGTCAATGTGGAAGTCCAAGGGATAGAGTAAAGCTGCAGTGATGCATCGGAATCTAATAGTGATATCCCAGGAAACGCTCACAGCAAACCACAATCTATGAGAAGATTTACTCTTCTAGTACTGAAGTCTTCATTGTGCCTTTTGCATTAAATACCGACGCAATTTCTGGGTTTCATCGTCAATGTCTTGGTCCAAGGGATAGAGTAAAGCTGCAGTAGTGCATCGGAATCTAATACTGATCTCCCAGGAAACGCTCAAAGCAAACCAAAAACAATGAGAAGATTTACTCTTCTTGTACTTACGTCGGCTTTGTGCATTTTTCGTTAAATACCGACGCAATTTCTGTGTTTTATCGTCAATGTGAAGGTCGAAGGGATAGATTAAAGCTGCAGTAGTGCTTCGGAATCTAATACTGATCTCCCAGGAAACGCTCAAAGCAAACCAGAAACAATGAAAAGATTTACTCTTCTTGTACTTATGTCGGCACTGTGCTTTTTGTGTCAATTTCCGTCGCAATTTTTGTGTTTCATCGTCAATGTGAAGGTCCAAGTGATAGAGTAAAGCTGCAGCAGTGCATCGGAATGTAGTACTGATATCCCAGGAAATTCTCAAAGCAAACCACAAGCAATGAGAATATATTCTCTTCTTGTACGTACGTCTGCATTGTGACTTTTGTGGTAAATCTCGACGCATTATCTGTGTTTCATCGTCAATGTGGAGGTCCAAGGGATTGAGTAAAGCTGCAGTAGTGCATCGGAATCTAATACTGATCTCCCAGGAAACGCTCAAAGCAACCAACGAACAATGAGTAGATTTACTCTTCTTGATCTTAAGTCGGCATTGTGCCTTTTGTATTAAATCCCGACGCAATTTCTGTGTTTTATCGTCAATGTGAAGGTCGAAGGGATAGATAAAAAGCTGCAGTAGTGCATCGGAATCTAATACTGATCTCCCAGGAAACGTTCAAAGCAAACCACAAACAATGAGAAGATTTTCTCTTCTTGTACGTAAGTCGGCATTGTGCCTTTTGTATTAAATCTCGACGCAATTTCAGTGTTTCATCGTCAATGTGAAGGTCCAAGCGATATAGTAACGCTGCTGTAGTTCATCGGAATCTAATACTGATCTCCCAGGAAACGCTCAAAGCAAACCACAAACAATGACAAGATTTACTGTTCTTGAACTTTAGTCGTCAGTGTGCATTTTTGTGTTAAATCCAGACGCCATATCTGTCTTACATCGTCAAAGTTAAGGTCCAAGTGATAGAGTAAAGCTGGAGTAGTGCACTGGAATCTAATACTCATCTCCCAGTAAACGCTCAAAGCAAACCACAAACAATGAGAACATTTACTCGTCTTGTTCTTAAGTCGGCACTGTGCCTTTTGTATTAAGTTCCGTCTCAATTTTTGTGTTTCATCGTCAATGTGAAGGTCAAAGGGATAGAGTAAAGCTGCAGCAGTGCATCGGAATGTAGTACTGGTCTCCCAGGAATTTCTCAAACCAAACCACAAGCAATGAGAATATATACTCTTCTTCTACCTACGTCGGCATTGTGCCTTTTGTATTAAATCCCGACGCAATTTCTGTGTTTCATCGTCAATGTGAAGGGCCAAGGGATGGATTAAAGCCGGAGTAGTGCACCTGAATCTAATACTGATCTCCCAGGAAACGCTCAAAGCAAACAGCGAACAATGAGAAGCTTTACTCTTCTTGAACGTAAGTCGGCATTGTGCCATTTGCATTAAATCCCGACGCTATTTCTGTGTTTCATCGTCAATGTGAAGGTCCAAGGGATATAGTAAAGCTGCAGAAGTGCATCGGAATCTAATACTGATCTCCCAGGAAACGCTCAAAGCAAACAGCGAACAATGAGAAGCTTTATTCTTCTTGAACGTAAGTCGGCATTGTGCCATTTGCATTAAATCCCGACGCAATTTCTGTGTTTCATCGTCAATGTGAAGGTCCAAGTGATATAGTAAAGCTGCAGAAGTGCATCGGAATCTAATAGTGATCTCCCAGGAAACGCTCAAAGCAAACCACAAACAATGAGAAGATTTCCTCTTCTTGTACTTAAGTCGGCATTGTGCCTTTTGTATTAAATCAAGACGCAATTTCTGTGTTTCATCGTCAATGTGAAGGTCCAAGGGATAGAGTAAAGCTGCAGTAGTGCATCGGAATCCAATACTGCTCTCCCAGGAAACGCAAAAACAAACCACAAACAATGAGAAGATTTACTCCTCTTGTATTTAAGTCGGCATTGTGCCTTTTGTATTAAATCCCGACGCAATTTCTGAGTTTCATCGTCAATGTGAATGTTCAAGGGATAGAGTAAAGCTGCAGTAGTGCATCGGATTGTAATACTGATCTCCCAGGAAACGCTCAAAGCAAATAACTAACAATGAGATGATTTGCTCTTCTTGTACTTAAGTCGGCATTGTGCCTTTTGTATTAAGTCCGGATGCAATTCCTGTGCTTCGTCGTCAATGTAAATGTCCAAGGCATTGAGCAAATCTGCAGTAGTGCATCGGCATCCAATACTGATCTCCCATGAAACGCTCAAAGCGAACCACAAACAATGAGAATATATACTCTTCTTGTACTTAAGTCTTCATTGTGCCTTTTGTACTAAATCCCGACGTAATTTTTGTGTTTCATCGTTAATGTGAATGTCCAAGGGAAATAGTAAAGCTGCACTAGTGCATCGGAAACTAATACTGATCTCCCATGAAACGTTCAAAGCAAACCACAAACAATGGGAAGATATACTCCTCTTGTACTTAAGTTGGCATTGTTCCTTTTGCATTAAATCCCGACACAATTCCTGTGTTTCGTCGTCAATGTAAATGTCCAGAGGATAGAGTAAAGCTGCAGTAGTGCATCGGAATCCTATACTGATCTCTCATGAAACGCTCAAAGCAAACCACAAACAATGAGAATATATACTCTTCTTGTACTTAAGTCTTCATTGATCCTTTTGTATAAAATCCCGACGCAATTTCTGTGTTTCATCGTCAATGTGAAGGTCCAAGGGAAAGAGTCAAACTGCAGTAGTGCATCGGAATCTAATACTGATTTCCCATTAAACGCTCAAAGCAAACTACTAACAATGAAAAGATTTACTCTTCTCTTACTTAAGTCGGCATTGTGCCTTTTGTATTAAATCCCGAAGCAATTTCTATGTTTCATCGTCAATGTGAGTATCCAAGGGATAGGGTTAAGCTGCAGTAGTGCGTCGGAATCTAATACTGAGCTCCCAGGAAACGCTCAAAGCAAACCACAAACAATGAGAAGATTTACTCTTCTTGCACTTAAGTCATCATTGTGCCTTTTGTATGAAATCCCGACGCAATTTCTGTGTTTCGTCGTCAATGTGAGGGTCCAAGGGATAGAGTAATGCTGCAGGAGTGCATCGGAATCTAATACTGATCTCCCAGGAAACTCTCAAAGCAAACCAAAACCAATGAGAAGATCTACTTTTCTTGTACTTACGTCGGCATTGTGCATTATGTATTAAATCCCGACGGAATATCTGTGTTTCAACGATAATGTGAAAGTCCTGGGATACAGTAAAGCTGCAGTAGTGCATCGGATTGTAATACTGATCTCTCAGGAAACGCTCAAAGCAAACAACTAACAATGAGATGATTTGCTCTTCTTGTACTTAAGTCGGCGTTGTGCCTTTTGTATTAAATCCGGATGCGAATCCTGTGCTTCGACGTCAATGTAAATGTCCAAGGCATTGAGTAAATCTGCAGTAATGCATCGGAATCCAATACTGATCTCCCATGAAACGCTCAAAGCAAACCACAAACAATGAGAATATATACTCTTCATGTACTTAAGTCTTCATTGTTCCTTTTGTATTAAATCCCTACGCAATTTCTGTGTTTCATTGTCACTGTGAATGTCCATGGGATAGAATCAAGCTGCAGTAGTGCATCGGAATCTAATACTGATCTCCCATTAAACGCTCAAAGCGAACTACAAACAATGAGAAGATTTACTCTTCTCTTACTTAAGTCGGCATTGTGCATTTTGTATTAAATCCCGACGCAATTTCTGTGTTTCATCGTCAATGTGAGTATCCAAGGGATAGGGTAAAGCTGCAGTAGTGCATCGGAATCTAATACTGATCCCCCAGGAAACGCTCAAAGCAAACCACAAACAATGAGAATATATACTCTTTTTGTACTTAAGTCTTCATTGTTCCTTTAGTATTAAATCCCGACGCAATTTCTGTGTTTCATCGTCAATGTGAAGGTGCAAGGGATTGAGTCAAGCTGCAGTAGTGCATCGGAATCTAATACTGATCTCCCATTAAACGCTCAAAGCAAACCACAAACAATGAGAAGAATCACTCTTCTCTTACTTAAGTCGGCATTGTGCATTTTGTATTATATCCCGACGCAATCTCAGTTTTTCATCTTCAATGCGAAGGACAAAGGATGGAGTAAAGCTGCAGTAGTGCATCGGAATCTAATACTGATCTCCCATGAAACGCTCAAGTCAAACCACAAACAATGAGAGGATTTACTCTTCTCTTACTTAAGTTGGCATTGTGCCTTTTGTATTATATCCCGACGCAATCTCAGTGTATCATCGTCAATGTGAAGGTCCAAAGATAGGAGTAAAGCTGCAGTAGTGCATCGGAATCTAATACTGATCTCCCATGGAACGCTCAAGGCAAACCACAATCAATGAGAGGATTTACTCTTCTCTAACTTAAGTCAGCATTGTGCCTTTTGTATTAAAGCCCGACGCAATTTCTGTGTTTCGTGGGCAATGTGAAAGTCCAAGGGATAGAGTAAAGCTGCAGTAGTGCATCGGAATCTAATACTGATCTCCCATGAAACGCTCAAAGCAAACCACAAACTATGAGAAGATTTACTCTTCTTGTACTTAAGTCGGCATTGTGCCTTTTGTATGAAATCCCGACGCAAGTTCTGTGTTTCGTCGTCAATGTGAAGGTCCAAGGGATAGAGTAATGCTGCAGTAGTGCATCGGAATCTAATACTGATCTCCCAGGAAACACTCAGAGCAAACCAAAAACAATGAGAAGATCTACTCTTCTCGTACTTAGGTCGGCATTGTGCATTTTGTATTAAATCCCGTCGGAATTTCTATGTTTCATCGATAATGTGAAAGTCCTGGGATACAGTAAAGCTGCAGTAGTGCATCGGAATCTAATACTGATCTCCCAGGAAACGCTCAAAACAAACCGTAAGCAATGAGAAGATATACTCCTCTTGTACTTAAATCGGCATTGTGCATTTTGTATTATATCCCGTCGCAATTTCTGTTTCATCGTCAATGTGAAGGTCCAAGGGATGGAGTAAAGCTGCAGTAGTCCATCAGAATCTAATACTAATGTCCCAGAAACGCACAAAGCAAACCACAAACAATTAGAGGATTTACTCTTCTTGTACTTAAGTCGGCATTGTGCATTTTGTATTAAATACCGACGCAATTTTAGTGTTTCATCGACTATGTGACATTCCAAGGGATATAGTAAAGCTGCAGTAGTGCATCGGAATGTAATACTGATCTCCAAGGAAACTCTCAAAGCAAACCGCAAACAATGTGAAGATTTGCTTTCTTGTACTTAAGTCTGCTTTGTGCCTTTTGTATTAAATCCCGACGCAATTTCTGTGTATCATCGTCAATGTGAAGGTCCAAGGGATAGTGTAAAGCTGCAGTAGTGCATCGGAATATAATACTCATCTCCCAGTAATTGCTCAAAGCAAACCACTAAAAATGAGAAGATTTAGTCTTCTTGCACTTAAGTCATCGTTGTGCCATTTGTATTAAATCCCGACAAAATTTCTGTGGTTCATCGTCAATGTGAAGGTCCAAGGGATAGAGTAAAGCTGCAGTGGTGCATCGGAATCTAGTGCTTATCTCCCAGGAAACGTTCAAATCAAGCCAGAAACAATGAGAAGATTCAGTCATCTTGTACGTAAGTCGGCAATGTGCCTGTTGTTTTAAATCCCGACACGATGTCTGTGTTTCATCCTCAATGTGAAGGTCCAAGGGATAGAGTAAAGCTGCAGTAGAGCAACGGAATGTAATTCTGATCTCCCACGAAACGCTCAAATCAAACCACAAAGAATGAGAAGATTTACCCTTCTTGTACTTAAGTCGGCATTGTGGCTTTTGTATTACATCCAGACGCAATTTTTGTGTTTCATCGTCAATGTGAAGGTCCAAGGGATAGAGTAAACCTGATGTGGTTCATCGTAATCTAATTCTGATCTCCCAGGAAAAGCTCAAAGCAAAACAGAAACATTGAAAAGATTTACTAATTTGGACTTAAGTCGGCATTGTGCATTTTCTATTTAATTACGACGCCATTTCTGTGTTTCATCGTCAATGTGAAGCTCCAAGGGATACAGTAAAGCTGCAGTAGTGCATCGGAATCTAATACTGAAATCCCAAAAAACGCTCAAAGCAAAACGGAAGCAATGAGAAGATTTACTCTTCTTGTACTTAAGTCGGCATTGTGCCCCATGTATTAAATCCAGACGCTATTTCTGTGTTTCATCGTCAATGTGAAGGTCCAAGGGAGTAAAGCTGCAGTAGTGCATCGGAATCTATTTCTGATTTCCCAGGAAACGTTAAAAGCAAACCATAAAGAATGGGAAGATATACCCTTCTTGTACTTAAGTCGGCATTGTGCCTTTTGTATTAATCCCGAGGGAATTTCTGTGTTTTATCATCAATGTGAAGGTCCATGGGCTAGAGTAGAGCTGCAGTAGTCCATCGGAATCTTATCCCCCAGGAAACGCTGTCATCAAACTAGAAACAATGAGAATGTTTACTCTTCTTGTACTTAAGCCGGCAATGTGGCTTTTGTATTAAATCCCGAAGCAATTTCTGTGTTTCTTCGTCAATTTGTAGGTCCATGGGATAGAGTAAAGCTGCAGTAGTGCATCGGAATCTAATACTGATCTCCCAGGAAACGCTTAGAGCAAACCACAAACAATGAGACGATTTTCTCTTCTTGTACTTAAGTCGGCATTGTGCATCTTGTATTAAATCCCGACGCAGTATCTGCGTTTCATCGTCAATGTGAAGGTCCAAGGGATCGAGTAAAGCTGCAGTAGTGCATCGGAATCTAATACTGATCTCCCAGGTAACGCTCAAAGCAAACCACAAACAATGAGAAAATTGATTCCTCTTGTACATAAGACGGCATGGTGTCTTTTGTATTAAGACCCGTCGCAATTTCTGTGTTTTTTCGTTATTGTGAAGAACCTAGGGATAGGGTGGAGCTGCAGTAGTTCATCGGAATCTAATAATTATCTCCCAGGAAACGCTCAAAGCAAACTACAGACAAAAAGAATATTTACTCTTCTTGTACTGAATTCGACATTGTGCCTTTTCTATTATATCCCGAAGCAATTTATGTGTTTCATCGTCAATGTGAAGGTCCAAGGGATAGAGTAAAACTGCAGTAGTGGTTCGGAATCTTGTACGGATTCCACAGGAAACGCGCATGAAAACCACAAACAATTAGAAGATTTACTCTCCTTGTACTTAAGTCGGCATTCTGCCTCTTGTATTAAATCCCGATTCATATCCTGTGTTTCATCGTCAATGTGAAGGTCCAACGGATAGAGCAAAGCCGCAGTAGTGCACCGGAATCTAATACTGATCTCCCAGAAAACGCTCAAAGCAAACCAAAAACAATCAGAAGATTAGCTCTTCTTGTACTTTTGTCGGCATTGTGCCTTTTGAATTAAATCCCGACGCAATTTCTCTGTTTCATCGTCAATGTTAAGGTCCAAGGGATAGAGTAAAGCTGCAGTAGTGCATCGGAATCTATTACTAATCTTCCAGGACACGCTCAAGCAATCTACAAACACAAAGAATATTTACTCTTCTTGTACTGAAGTCGACATTCTGCCTTTTGTATTAAATCCCGAAGCAATTTCTGTGTTTCATCGTCAATGTGAAGGTTGTAGGGATACCTGTAGAGTAAAGCTGCAGTAGTACATCGGAATCTAATACTTATCTCCCTGGAAACGCACAAATCAAACCACAAACAATTAAAGATTTACTCTTCTGGTACGTAAGTCGGCAATATACCTTTTGTACTAAATCCCGACGTGATCTCTATGTTTCATCGTCAATGTGATGGTCCAAGGGATAAAGTAAAACTGCAGGATTTAATACAAAAGGCCCAATGCCGACTTAAGTACAAGAAGAGCAAAGCTTCTCAATGTTTGTGGTTTGCTTGGAGCGTTTCCTGGAAGACCAGTATTAGATTTCGATGCACCACATCAGGTTTACTCTACCACCTGGACCTTCACGTTTACGATGAAACACATAAATTGCGTCGGGATTTAATACAAAGGCACCTTGACGATTTCAGTTCAAGAAGAGTAAATCTTTCTGTGTTTTATCGTTAATGCGAAGGTCCAAGATATAGAGTAATGCTGCAGTTGTGCATCGGAATCCAATACTTATCTCCCAGGAAACGCTGTAATCAAATTAGAAACAATGAGAAGGTTTACTCTTCTAGTACTTATGTCGGCATTGTGCATTTTGTATTAAATCCCGACGCAATTTCTGTTTTCCATCGGCAATGAGAAGGTCCAAGGGATAGAGTAAAGCTGCAGTAGTGCATCGGAATCTAGTACTGATGTCCTAGGAAAAGCTCAAACATAAACACAAACAATCAGAAGATTTACTCATCTTGTACGTAAGTCTGCACTGTGCCTTTTGGGTTAAATCCCGACGCAATTTCTGTGTTTCATCGTCAATGTGAAGGTCAAGGGGTAGAGGAGTGCTGCAGTAGTGAATCGGAATCTAATGCTGATCTCCCAGGAAACGCCCAAAGCAAACCACAAACAATGAGAAGATTTAGTCTTCTTGTACTTAAGTCGGCATGGTGCCTTTTGTATTAAATCCCGACGCAATTTTTGTGTTTCATCGTCAATGTGAAGGTCCAAGGGATAGAGTGAAGCTGCAGTAGTGCAATGGAATCTAGTACTGATCTCCCAGGAAACGCTCAGAGCAAACCAAAAACAATGAGAAGATTTACTCTTCTTGTACTTAAGTCGGCGTTGTGCCTTTTGTATTAAATTCCGACGCAATTTCTGTGTTTCATCGTCATTGTGAATGTCCAAGGGATAGAGTAGAGCTTCAGTAGTGCATCGGAAACTAATACTGATCTCCCAGGAAACGCTCAAAGCAAACCACAAACAATGAGGAGATTTAACCCTCTTGCACTTAAGTCGGCATTATGCCTATCGTATTAAATCCCGACGAAATTTCTGAGTTTCATCATCAATGTGAATGTTCAAGGGATAGAGTAAAGCTGCAGTAATGCATCGGACTCTAATGCTGATCTCCCAGGAAAAGTCAAAGTAACCCACAATCAATGAGAAGATTTACTCTTCTTGTACTTAAGTCGGCATTGTGCCTTTTGTATAAAATTACGATGCAATTTCTGTATTTCATTGTCAATGTGTAGGTCCATGGGATGGAGTAGAGCTGCAGTAGTGTTTCGGAATGTAATACTGATCTCCCAGGAAACGCTCAAAGCAAACCACAAACAACGAGAAGATTAACTGTTCTTCAACTGACGTCGGCATTGTGCTTTTGTATTAAATCCCGACGCAATTTCTGTGTTTCATCGTCAATGTGATGGTCCAAGGGGTAGAGGAGTGCTGCAGTAGTGCATCGGAATCTAATGCTGATCTCTCAGGAGACGCCCAAAGCAAACCACAAACAATGAGAAGATTTACTGTTCTTGTACTTAAGTCGGCATTGTGCCTTTTGCATTAAATTCGGATGCAATTTCTGTGTTCAATCGACAATATAAAGGTCCATGGGATAGAGTTTAGTGCAGTAGTGTTTCGGAATGTAATACTGGTCTCCTAGGAAACGCTCAAAGGAAACCACAAACAATGACAAGACTTACTCTTCTTGTACTTAAGTCGGCATTGTGCATTTTGTATTAAATCCCGACGCAATTTCTGTGTTCGATCGTCAATGAGAAGGTCCAAGGGATAGAGAAAAAGCTGCAGTAGTGCACAGGAATCTAGGACTGATGTCCCAGGAAACGCTCAAAGCAAACCACAAACAATTTTGCATTATATCCCGACGCAATTTCTGTGTTTAATCGTCAATGTGATGGTCCAAGGGATAGAGTAATGCTGCAGTAGTGCAACAGAATCTAATGCTGATCTCCCGAGAAACGCACAAAGTAAAGCACAAACAATGCGATGATTTACTCTTCTTGTACTTAAGTCGGCATTGCGCCTTTTGTATTAAATCCCGACGCCATTTCTGTGTTTCATCGTCGTTGTGAAGGTCCAAGGGATAGAGTAAAGCTGCAGTAGTGCACCGGAATCTAATACTGAACTCCCAGAAACGCTCAAAGCAAACCAAGACCAATGAGAAGATTTACTCTTCTTGCAATTACGTCGGCATTGTGCATTTTGTATTAAATCCCGACACAATTTCTACGTGTCATCGTCAATGTGAAGGTCCGAGGGATAGAGCAATGCTGCAGTAGTGCATCGGAATCTAATGCTGATCTCCCAAGAGACGCACAAAGTAGAGCACAAACAATAAGAAGATTTACTCTTCTTGTTCTTAAGACGGCATTGTGCCTCTTGTATTAAATCCCGACGCAATATCTGCATTTCATCGTCAATGTGAAGGCCCAAGGGATTGAGTAAAGCTGCAGTAGTGCATCGGAATCTAATACTGATCTCCCAGGAAAGGCTCAAATCAAACGACAAACAATGAGAAGATTAATTCCTCTTGTACTTAAATCGGCATTGTGTCATTTGTATTAAGTCCCGTCGCAATTTCTGTGTTTTTTCGTTAATGTGAAAAACCAAGGGATAGAGTGGAGCTGCAATAGTGCATCGGAATCTAATACTGATCTCCCAGAAAACGCTCAAAGCAAACCACAAACAATGGGAAGATATACCCTTCTTGTACATAAGTCGGCATTGTGCCATTTGTTTTAAATCCCGACTCAATTTCTGTGTTTCATCGTCAATCCGAAGAACCAAGGAATTGAGTAAAGCTACAGTAGTATATCGGAATCTAATACTGATCTCCCAGGAAACGCTCATAGCAAACCACAAACAAAAAAATTATTTACGCTTCTAGTACTTAAGTCGGCATTGTGCCTTTTGTTTTAAATCCCGACGCTATTTCTGTGTTTCATAGTCAATCTGAAGGTCCAAGGGCTAAAGTAAAGCTGCAGTAGTGCAACGGAATCTAATACTGATCTCCCAGGTAACGCTCAAAGCAAACCACAAACAATGAGAAGATTCACTCTACTTGTACTTAAGTCGGCATTGTGCCTTTTCTGTTAAATCCCGACGCAATTTCTGTGTTTCATCCTCAATGTGAAGGTCCAAGGGATACAGTAATGCAGCAGTAGTGTATCCCAATCTAATACTGATCTCCCAGGAAACGCTCAAAACAATCCACAAACAATGAGAAGATTTAACCTTCTTGTACCTAAGACGGCATTGTGCGTTTTGTATTACATCGCAACGCTATCTCTGAGACTCAACTTTAATGTGAATGTTTAGGGATAGAGTAAAGCTGCAGTAGTGCATCGTAATCTAATACTGATCCCACAGGAAACGCTCATAGCAAACCACAAACAATGAGAAGATTTGCTCTTCTTGTACTTAAGTCGGCATTGTGATTTTTGTATTAAATCCCGACGCAATTTCTATGTATCATCGTCAATGTGAATTCCCAAGGGATACCTGTAGAGTAATGCTGCAGTCGTGCATCGGAATCTAATACTTATCTTCCAGGAGACACGAAAAATCAAACCAGAAACAACGAGAAGTTTAACTCTTCTGGTACGTAAGTGGGCAATGTGCCTTTTGTATTAAATCCTGACGCCATTTCTGTGTTTCATCATCAATGTGAAGGTCCAAGGGATAGATTAAAGCTGCGGTAGTGCATCGGAATCTAATTCTGATCTCCCAGGAAACGCCTCAAGCAAACCACAAACAATGAGAAGATTCACTCTTCTTGTACTTAAGTCAGCATTGTGCCTTTTGTATTAAATCCCGACGCAATTTCTGTGTTACATCGTCAATGTTCAGGTCCAAGGGATTGAGTAAAGCTTCGGTAGTGCATCGGAATCTAATACTGACCTCCCAGGAAACGCTCAAAGCAAACCACAAACAATGAGAATATTTTCTCTTCTTGTACTTAATTCGGCATTATGCCTTTTATACTAAATGCCAGCGCAATTTCTGTGTTTAATCGGCAATGTGAAGGTGCAAGGGATAGAGCAAAGCTGCAGTAGTGCATCGGAATCTATTACTGATCTCCCAGGAAACGCTCAAAGCAAACTACAGACAAAAAGAATGTTTACTCTCCTTGTACTGAAGTCGACATTGTGCCTTTTGTATTATATCCCGAAGCAATTTCTGTGTTTCATCGTCAATGTGAAGGTCCAAGGGTTAGAGTAAAACTGCAGTACTGCATCGGATTCTAATACTGATCCCCCAGGAAAAGCTCATAGCAAACCACAAACAATGAGAAGATTATGTCTTCTTGTACATAAGTCAGCATTGTGTCTTTTGTATTAAATCCCGTCGCAATTTCGGCATTTAACCGTCAATGTGAAGATCCAAGGGATAAGTAAAGCAGCAGTAGTGCATCGGAATCTAATACTGATCTCCCAGTAAACGAACAATGCAAACCACAAACAATGAGAAGATTTACTCAATTTGTACTTATGTCGGCATTGTGTCTTTTGTATTAAATCCCAACGCAATTTCTGCGATTCATCGTCAATGTGAAGGTCCAAGAGATAGAGTAAAGCTGCAGTAGTGCATCGTAATGTAATACTGATCCCACAGGAAACGCTCATAGCAAACCACAAACAATGAGAAGATTTGCTCTTCTTGTACTTAAGTCGGCACTGTGATTTTTGTATTAAATCCCGACGCAATTTCTGTGTATCATCGTCAATGTGAATTCCCAACGGATACCTGTAGAGTAATGCTGCAGTCGTGCATCGGAATCTAATACTTATCTTCCAGGAGACACTCAAATGAAACCAGAAACAATGAGAAGCTTAACTCTTCTGGTACGTAAGTAGGCAATGTGCCTTTTGTATTAAATCCTGACGCCATTTCTGTGTTTCATCATCAATGTGAAGGTCAAAGGGATAGAGTAAAGCTGCGGTAGTGCATCGGAATCTAATTCTGATCTCCCAGGAAGCGCGTCAAGCATACCACAAACAATGAGAAGATTCGCTCTTCTTGTACTTAAGTCGGCATTGTGCCTTTTGTATTAAATCCCGACGCAATTTCTGTGTTTCATCGTCAATGTGAAGGTCCAACGGATAGAGTAAAACTGCAGTACTGCATCGGAATCTAATACTGATCCCCCAGGTAACGCTCAAAGCAAACCACAAACAGTGAGAAGATTATGTCTTCTTGTACATAAGTCAGCATTGTGTCTTTTGTATTAAATCCCGTCGCAATTTCGGCATTTAACCGTCAATGTGAACATCCAAGGGATAGAGTAAAGCAGCAGTAGTGCATCGGAATCTAATGCTGATCTCCCAGGAAACGCACAGAGCAAACCAAAAACAATCAGAAGATTACCTCTTCTTGTACTTTTGTCGGCATTGTGCCGTTTGAATTAAATCCCGACGCAATTGCTCTGTTTCATCGTCAGTGTTAATGTCCAAGGGATAGAGTAAGGCTGCAGTAGTGCATCGGAATCTATTACTGATCTCCCAGGACACGCTCTAGCAAACTACAAACACAAAGAGTATTTACTCTTCTTGTACTGATGTCGACATTGTACTTTTGTATTTAATCCCGAAGCAATTTCTGTGTTTCATCGTCAATGTGAAGGTCGTAGGGATACCTGTAGAGTAAAGCTGCAGAAGTGCATCGGAATCATATACTAAACTCCCAGGAAACGCTCAGGGCAACCACAAACAATGAAAAGATTTACTCTTCTTGTACATAAGTCGGCATTGTGCATTTTGTATTATATCCCGACGCAATTTCAGTGTTTCATCGTCAATGTGAATGTCCAAGGGATAGAGTAAAGCTGCAGTAGTGCATCGGAATGCAATACTGATCACCAAGGAAACGCTCAAAGCAAACCACAAACAATGACAAGATTTCAACTTATTGTACTTAAGTCGCCATTGTGCCTTTTGGGTTAAATCCCGACGCGATTTCTGTGTTTCGTCGACAATGTGAAGGTCCAAGGGATAGAGTAAAGGTGCAGTAGTGCATCGGAACCAAAAACTGATCTCCCAGGAAACGCTCAAAGCAAACCACTAACAATGGGAAGATATAATCTTCTTGAACTCAAGTCGGCATTATGCCTTTTGTATTAAATCCCGTCGCAATCTTTGTGTTTCTTCGGCAATGTGAAGGTCCAATCGATAGAGTAAAACTGAGGTAGTCCATCGGAACCTAATAGCGATATCACAGGAAACGCTCAAACAAACCACAAACAATGAGATGATTTAATCTTCATGTACTTACGTCGGCATTGTGGCCTTTACATTAAATCGCGTCACAATTTCTTGTTTCATCGTCACTATGAAGGTCCAAGGGATTGAGTAAAGCTGCAGTAGTGCATCGGAATCTAATACTAATCTCCAAGGAAACGCTCAAAGCAAACCACAAACAAAAAGGATATTTACTCTTCTTGTACTTAAGTCGGCATTGTCCCTTTTGTATTAAATCCCGACGCAATTTCTGAGTTTCATCGTCAATGTGAGGGTTCAAGGGATAGTGTAAAGCTGCAGTAGTGCATCGGAATCTAATGCTAATCTCCCAAGAAACGCTCAAAACAAACCACAAACAATGAGAAGATTTACTCTTCTTGTACTTAAGTCGGCATTGTGGCTTTTATATTAAATCCCGACTCAATTTCTGTCTTTCATCGTCAATGTGAATGTCCAAAGCATAGTGTAAAGCTGCAGAAGTGCATCCGAATCTAATACTGATCTCCCAGTAAACGCTCTAACAAACCACAAACAATGAGAAGATTTAACCTTATTGTACTTAAGTCGGCATTGGGCCTTTTGGGTTTAATCCCGACGCAATTTCTGTGTTTTATCGACAATGCGATGGCCCAAGGGATAGAGTGAAGCTGTAGTAGTGCATCGGAATATAGTACCTATATCCCAGGAAACGATCAAAGCAAACCAGAGGCAATCAGGAGAATTACTCATCTTGAACTTAAGTCGGCATTGTGCCTTTTGTATTAAATCCCGACACAATTTCTGTGTTTCATCGTCAGTGTGAAGGTCCAAGGGATAGAGTAATGCTGCAGTACGCATCGGAATCTAATATTGATCTCCTAGGAAACGCCAAAAGCAATCCACAAACAATGGGAAGATTTACTCTTTTCGTACATAAGTCGGCATTATGCCTTTTGTATTAAATCCCGACAAAATTTCTAAGTTTCATCGTCAATGTGAAGGTCCAAGGTATAGAGTAATGCTGCAGTATGCATCGGATTGTAATACTGATCTCCTAGGAGACGCCGAAAGCAAACCAGAAACAATGAGAAGGTTTACTCTTCTTGAACGTAAGTCAGCGTTGTGGCTTTTGTATTACGTCCCGACACAATTTCTGTGTTTCATCGTCAATGTGAAGGTCCAACGTATAGAGTAATGCTGCAGTATGCATCGGAATCTAATACTGATCTCCCAGGAAACGCCCAAAGCAAACCAAAAACAATGATACGATTCACGCTTCTTGTACTTAAGATGGCATTGTGACACTTGTATTATATCCCGAAGCCATTTCTGTGTTTCATCGTCTATATAAAGGTCCAAGGGATAGAGTAAAGCTGCAGTGGTGCAATGGAATCTAGTACTGATCTCCCAGGAAACGCTCAGAGCAAACAACAAATAATGACAAGATTTACTCTTCTTGTACTTAAGTCGGCATTGTGCCTTTTGTATTAAGTCCCGACACAATTTCTGTGTTTCATCGTCAATGTAATGGTCCAAGGGATAGAGTAAAGCTGCAGTAGTGCATCGAAATCTAATACTGATCCCCCAGATAACGCTCAAAGCAAACCACAAACATTGAGCAGGTATACCCTCCTTGTACTCAAATCGGCATTGTGCCTTTTCTATTAAATCCCGACGCATTTTCTGTGTTTCATCGTCAATGTGAGGGTCCAAGGGATAGAGTAAAGCAGCAGAAGTGCATCGGATTCTAACACTGAACTCCCAGGAAATGCTCAAACCAACCACAAACACTGAGAAGTTTTACTTTTCTTGTACTTAAGTCTGCATTGTGCTTTTTGTTTTAAATCCCGACGCAATTTCTGTGTTTCATTGTCAATGTGAAGATCCAAGGGATAGAGTAAAGCTGCAGTAGTGCATCGGAATCTAATACTGATCTCCCAGGAGACGCTCAAAGCAAACCACAAATAATTAAAAGGTATACTCTTCTTGTACTTAAGCCGGCATTGTGCCTTTTGTATTAAATCTCGACCCAATTTCTGTGTTTCATCGTCAATGTGAAGAACCAAGGGATAGAGTAAAACTGCAATAGTGCATCGGAATCTAATACTGATCTCCCAGGAAACGCTCAGAGCAAACCAGAAACAATGAGAAGATTTACTCTTCTTGTACTTAGGGCGGCATTGTGCCTTTTGTTTTAAATCCCGACGCAATTTCTGTGTTTCATCATCAATCTACAAGTCCTAGGGATAGAGTGAAGCTCCAGTAGTGCATTGGAAGCTAATACTGATCTCCAAGGAAACGCTCAAAGCAAACCACGAAAGAGAGAAGATTTACCTTTCTTGTACTTAAGACGCCATTTTGCCTTTTACATTAAATCCCGACGCAATTTCTATGTTTCATCGTCAATGTGAACGTCCAAGGGATGGAGTGAAGATGCAGTAGTGCATCGCAATCTAATACTGATCTCCCAGGAAACGCTCAAAGCAAACAGCGAACAATGAGAAGCTTTACTCTTCTTGAACGTAAGTCGGCATTGTGCCATTTGTATTAAATCCCGACTCAATGTCTGTGTTTCATCGTCAATGTGAAGGTCCAAGGGATAGAGTAATGCTGCAGTACTGCATCGGAAACTAATACTGATCTCCCGGGAAACGCTTAAAAGAAACCACAAACAATGAGAAGATTGACTCTTTTTGTACTTAAGTCGGCATTGTGCCTTTTGTATTAAATCTAGAGGCCATTTCTGTGTTTCATCGTCAATGTGGAGGACAAGGGATAGAATAAAGCTGCAGTAGTGCATCGGAAACGAATACTGATCTAACAGGAAACGCTCAAAACAAACCACGAACAATGAGAAGATTTACTCTTATTGTACTTAAGTCAGCATTGTGCCTTTTGTATTAATTCCCGACACAATTTCTGTGTTTCATCGTCAATCTGACGGTCCAAGGGATAGAGTAAAGCGGCAGTGGTGCATCGGAATCTAATACTGATCTTCCAGGTAACGCTCAAAGCAAAACACAAACAATGAGAAGACTTACTCTTTTTGTACTTAAGTCGGCATTGTGTCTTTTGTATTAAATCCCGACGCAATTTCTGCGTTTCATCGTCGATGTGAAGGTCCTAAGGATAGAGTAAAGCTGCAGTAGTGCGTCGGAATCTAATACTGATCTCAGGAAACGCTCAAAGCAAACCACAAACAATGAGAAGATTTACTCTTCTTGTACTTATGTCGGCATTGTGTCTTTTGTATTTAATTCCGACGCAATTTCTGTGTTTCTTCGTCAAAGTGAAGGTCCAAGGGACAGAGTAAACTTGCAGTAGTGCATCGGAATCCAATACTGTTCTACCAGGAAACGCTCAAAGCAAACCACAAACAACGAGAAGATATACCCTTCTTGTACTTAGGTCGGCATTGTGCCTTTTGTATTAAATCCCTAAGCAATTTCTGTGTTTCATCGTCAATCTGAAGGTCCAAGGGATAGAGTAAAGCTGCGGTAGTGCATCGGAATCTAATACTGATCTCCCAGGAAACGCTGAAACAAAACCACAAACTATGAGATGATTAACTCTTCTTCAACTTAAGTTGGCATTGTGCCTTTTGTATTAATACCAGACACACTCTCTGTGTTTCATCGTCAATGTGAAGTTCCTAGGGATAGAGTAAAGCTGCAGTAGTGCATCGGAATATAATACTGATCTCCCAGAAAACGCTCAAAGCAAACCACGAACAATGAGAAGATTTACTATTCTTGTACTTATGTCGGCATTGAGCCTTTTATATAAAATCCCGACGCAATTTCTGTGTTTCATCGTCAATGTGAAGGTCCAAGGGATAGAGTAAAGCTGCAGTAGTGCATCGGAATCTATTGGTGATCTCTCACGAAACGCTAAAAACAAACCACAAACAATGAGTAGATTTACTCATCTTCTACTTATGTCGGCATTGTGCCATTTTTATTAAATCCCGACGCAATATCTGTGTTTCATCGGCATTGTGAAGGTCCAAGAGTTAGAGTAAGGCTGCAGAAGTGCATCGGAAACTAATACTGATCTCCCAGGAAACGCTCAAAGCAAACCACAAACAATGAGAAGATTTAACCTGATTGTGCTTAAGACGGCATTGTGCCTTTTGTATTAAATCCCGACGCATTTTCTGTGTTTCATCGTCATTGTGAAGATCCAAGGGATAGAGTAAAGCTTCAGTAGTGCAATGGAATCTATTAGTGATCTCCCAGGAAACGCTCAAACCATACCACAAACAATGAGATGATTTACTCTTCTTGTACTTAAGTGGGCATTGTGCTTTTTGTTTTAAATCCTGTAACAAATAAAAAATATAAAATAAAATAATAATAAAATATAATAATAATAATTTGTAATAATAATGATTGTTTGTTTGGATAAGTAATTGAGGATTAAAATTTTACGCCGTGAATTTATCGAGCTTCGCACGTCCGAAGATGTACGGAACGTAGCCAGGGCTCATTATATATTTTTATTGTAGACAGAGTCTGATATCTGACCTCAGCATCAATCATGAAAATGGAGCGACTAAAACTACTAAAACAAAGCAAAGCATAAGATTAAATAAACATATATTCATTTCAACATATACATTACGATATAAATTACACTTACGTAAAATTCTAGATAAATAATGGCAGATCATTCACAAATGAGAGCGACTTATTAATTCTGCGCCTCTTTTCTGCTAATAAATATCAATATGGCTAACTGTGGAGCCGCACAAAATATTAAGTCCTTCTAGGTAAATGAATGACATGAGAGTGTTGATGCCTACTCGCTGTGACAAGAGAGCGGTGTTAATTGCTTTATTTTTCATTCTCTTGTCTTAAAAAATCGATACATATAATCTAAGTTAACTAAATTAAATATTGTCTGTGCTCGAGTGCAAATGGTTCCTTAAACTGCCCCCCAAATTGCGAGAGCAAAGGTGTACCACCTGCAGCTGAGCAATTTGTTGACGTATTTTCTTTATTTGTCATGTCATGAATCATAAGTTATTACGTATCTTGTTTCACAGATTCAACATACTTAAAATATCATAAAATGTCATACATCCACAAAAGTACATAAATAATAATTACATACAAGATCAATGAAAGTGAAAAGAAAAAAGAAAAATATTCGATTCCGAGCAGTATTGAACCCGGGAACTGTAGTATCAGAGACTAGCGAAGTGGCTCAGTGCTATCACTGCTAGCGTGCATACACCTCTCAATTTTATGTAACAGTTCTACACAGACTGTAACGACTTTCATAGTTCGTATTCACTTGTGCTGTTATTTTGTAAAAATTTTCTTGGGCATAGAGTCCGTTGTTCTCTTTCACTTCAAAATGTTATTACACATGTTCATTCAATAAATAAAATTAATTAATGGTTTTGTGCATATTCAGAGATATGTGAACATATTCTCTTTAGAATGTCACTTGGTAGTAAAGGTTTATACTGTGCTAAAGTCTTTGCACTTTAAAATAAATGTCACGTGTCACATGTTTTGTTTACATTGAGACGAAAGTTCTTGAAGAAACAAGTTGGAGATCAAGAATCAACGAAGCGTGCTTTGGAAGACATAGTTAAAATGTGGTTTCGTCTTGGTAGGAGTTCATGGTGCCAGTGGTTCCATACTGACCAGTCCGTGTTACATCTACTCAGTAACCTCCATATTTCGTCTTCCAAAAAGCGTATGTCGTCTCCTGGATATTGTGTCGTCGTTTCGTGGAAAAGTGTGCCGTGGTTTTGCTACTCACCTCACCTATAGTGTTCCATCATGAGCGCAGTGAACCGTTTTTTTTAATATTTGCACACAACTTGTTCATACATTGTTCGTTGCAAAACAAAATGTTCGTTCACAACAGAGAGCACAAAACATAACAAATATCACTTCACTTTGAGTGCAGTTTTCTGTTACATATTTACATACATATAAAAATTTTCTGTGAAACATGTATCTATACATTTACACTACATTGTTTCGTAATACATATACATATTTTATATTTTTCAATTGCATTAAACTAGATATTTACAAATACATACGGGTCAGACATAAAAAACATTATCTAATAGGTTCAGTGTATTGTGATACATTCAGAAAATCCATTTTCTTTGATAGGTCTCTTCCCCTTTTTAATAAAGTTTTCCTTTTAAGTATATTTTCCTTTACATCAGTACTACACAATAAGTGTTCTTCCTCATTAAATGTTTCCTGCAACATAAACTTTCATAATAGGTTAGAAAACATCCTTGAGATGATCTGTCCTGAAAAGTCATGATTACACAAGACACGACACGTCACATCCACAATCAATTCCAAATTAGCACATGCACAAAGTATCATTTACAAATAAAATAAATTATATAGCCTTGCTCAATTAATCTCATTTGTCATTTCCTGTAGAGTGTTTTTTTTGTGCATGTTGTGTTCATGTGGATTGTGGTGTGAGTGTGAATAGCAAATCAAGTGTCTATCATGCCAATTAATATATCAGGTTCAGAGCAGCAATTGTCTCCGGTCATTTAGTCTGTCAGCTTGTCTGCAAGGTATTAACAAATATAATCAGTAACTGTGCTTTGCATGAAAATTATTAGTTCTTCCTGTGTCTTATCTTCTTGCTGCTGCTGCTGTTACTGCTGGTGGTGTAAAATGTAGATACTTAAGATTATAGCTTATATCTTCTTCTTCTTCCAGCTTGAAGTACCAGATGTGACTTACCTTTTTTTTGTATCAGCATACTCTGCTAAGGGCTAAAAGTTTTCAAATCTTTGTGAGGGTACAAACCTAAAATTCTCTTATTTTTGGGGTTTTGTAACAGATATGCTCCAGGGTGTGGTATATCAATGATTGTGTAAGGACCTTCATATAGTGGACGCCACTTAACATTACGTTTTAGAGGTAATGATGATTTGTAGTGGGTCTTAAGTAAAACTTGCATGCCTATTGTAAAGTTTTGCCTTCTTTTCAGATTAGCACCATAGTTCTTATTTCTAATGTCAGCTTGTTCAGTAATTGCAATGAGTACTTCCCTTACCTTTTCCTCGTGTGAAGGTTTGGTGTCAGAAAATTTTGGTAGTGGGTTGCTCCATTCATTAGTTTCCTTTGTGTCAAACATGATTTCTCTGGGAGTGTAGGGTGTGTTGTATATATTTAAATTGTTGTGTATTTCCTCAAAAAGTGCTAGGTAATGTATCCAGTTTGTGTGCTGTGTTGAGGTATAAGTTCTCATGAATCTATTTAATTCTCTAAAAACTCTCTCACAAGGGTTGGCTGATGCATGAAACTTTGAAATAAAGATGTTCTTAATGTTATTGTCCTTTAGAAATTTTCTCCAGGTGAATCCTGCATAATACTTGGCGTTATCTGATAGAATGGCTTTAGGTTTTCCACAGTATGGCATGTAATCATTTGTGAATCTTCTGATGATGGTGTTTGCTGTGGGTGACTTAATGGCAAAAAGTTTGATGTGCTTAGAAAATATGTCATAAAATGCTAGAATGTATTTGCAACCTCTGATGCTAGTTGGATGAGGTCCGCTAACATCTGTACAAAGTATCTCTCTAGGTCCAGTAGGTAAGATAGAGTGCAAATCTGTTTTGGTGGATTGATTTTGTGGCTTGGATTTTTGACATATGAGACATTTGCTGATAACATCATGTATTTTTCTTCTCATGTTTGGAAAATAGCAATATGTATGTAACTTGTTTAGACATTTCTTTGTTCCGTAGTGTCCCCAAACTGTGTGAGTGTGTGCAACGAGATTGTGTACAGAATCTTGTGGTATGCAAACGCACCAGTTAGTAGCATTTGTGTGTCTTTTGTAGAAAAGTATGTTGTTGTGTAACATGTATCTGTCTTGTAAAGTGTCATTGTGTTGTTGTACTATGATTTGTTTTATTTTGTACCAGTGTGGATCTGAATCTTGTAGTGTTGCCATGTTCTTGCATAGGTCTATGTAGTATTGTGTAAACTGTTTGTCTTGCATGAGTAGTATTCTGTAATCGTGTGTGTTCTCAAAGTCTGTATTGTTATGGTGTAATCCTTGCGGTAGTCTTGAAAGTGTGTCAGCTATTACGTTGTCTTTTCCCTTGATGTGCTTGATTTCAAAAGAGTGATTCTGTAATGCAAGTGCCCATTGTGTAAGTCTGGGATGAATGAGTTTACATGACAAAAGGAATGTAAGTGCTTGATGGTCAGTGTATATAATGGCGTGTCTTCCATACAGATAATAATTAAACTTTTTAAATGCCCATATAATAGATAATGTTTCCAATTCTGTGGTGGAGTAAGATCTTTCACATTCTGTTAAAGTACGACTGGCAAAACCAATGATCTTAATATGTTCTGAAGTTTCTGTATTAACAAGTTGAAATAAACAACATCCCAAACCAATGTTTGATGCATCACAAGCAATACAAAAGTTCAAATTGAAGTCTGGATGTTCCAGCATGTTAGAATTTACTAAGGCTTCTTTGATTTTAGTAAAGTCATTTTCACAGTCTTGGTTCCAAATCCATACCTGGTTCTTCTTTAATAAGTTTAGTAAGTATCTGCTATTGAGTAACTGTTTAGGTATGAATCGTCTGAAAAATGAGCATAGACCGAGAAATGATTTTAACTGTTTCTTATTAGTGGGACTGGGGAAATGTCTGCTAGCATCTAATTTTGAAGGGTCAGGTTTAATGCCTTGTGTGTTGATGATGTGTCCTAGGTATTTGATCTCACAACAAGCAAATCTAGATTTACAAATATTGGCAGTGATACCAGCTTGTGTGAATCTGCATAGTAAAGTGTTCAGGGTATCAGTGTGATCCTTCCAGGTTTTTGAGGCAATCAGTATGTCATCTACATAGTAAATCGTCAGCGAGTACAGAGTTTAGTGCAGTAATGAATACTCCTGAGCTTACATTTAGGCCAAATGGTAATACACAAAATTGATAAGTTCTGCCACCAAACATAAAGGCTGTATATTTTCTGGATTCTTTGCTTATTGGCACCTGCCAAAACGAATTTTTAAGGTCTATCGTAGAGAAATATTTTACATCCAAGAACTTCTGAAGTTGTTCGTCAAGATTTTCTGGTTGTGTCCTCACAGGTAAGATAATTTGGTTGATAGCTCTTGCATCTAATACTAACCTGATACTTCCATTGTGTCTTTTCACTACATTCAAAGGGCTACAATATGGAGATGTTGATGGTTCTATAATATTCCATGTAATCATTTTCTTTAGTTCTTCCCAAACTGCAGGTCGCAGAGCTAGAGGTACATTGTATGACTTGTGGTAATAGATTTGGTGAGGCTTGACTTCAATCGTATACATATATGTGTTGATCCTACCTGGCTTACTAGTGAAAACATCCTTATTCTTAAGTAAAATATGTTTAAGCTGGGATCTCTCCTCTTCATTAATAGCATCACATTCTGATAACTTAGAATTAATTTGTGTAAGTACATCATTCACTCCCTCACCGTGTGATACAGGTTGTTGTGTGGAATCTATGTCAGTCTCACGTATAATCTGTATCTTGTAGCCAGAACAGTGCTTGTTATGGTCTACTAGTCGAGTATCCAAGTTCAAAAGTATGTCTCTGCCTTCATACTTAAAATAACAAATGCCTTTGGAGAAGTCTATAGTACAGTCCTTCTCGCAAAGAAAATCAATACCCAATATACAATTGGCAGCAAGGTTTTGGACAACTAGGAAAGGCCATTGTACGATTCCATTTCCCATATTAACAGTCACAAATACCTGCTTATTAACTCTACTTGACTTATTACCTAATGCAGTTAATATTAAACAGTTCTGAACTGGGAACTCTGGTATCTTAGAAGTTTTCTTCATCATAGTATAAAAATTGTGAGAAATCACACTGACAGCAGCTCCTGTATCAATAATTATGTTAGTAGGTATACCTCCTACAATGCCTGAGGTGGAAGACAATACAAATCTTTTCTTTACATTGTGACATTGTGTGTTGTCATTTATCAGATCATCAGCTAAGTTTCCACTTTCATTATATCTTAAGAATAGTGTAGGCAACTCTTGTTGTGTAAATGTTAATTTTTCTTGTTTCACAGTTTCACTAGCAAGTGTGTATTCAAACATAGTTTCTAAATTGAAGTTGCCCCTCAAATGTTCCTCAGTCACGACCTGGGGCTCAGTAATGACTGGTTCTAGTTTACCTGGTTTGTCTGGTCATTGGTAAGTGTAGTTGTAGTTTCATTAGCTACCTCAATAATATTTACATTTGGATATTGTCTTTGCCAATCACCTGTCTGTTTTCGGTTGGCTGAAGTCACTTGTTGGTTTGTGTTGCTTGTTTGCACAAAATTCCCTTGTGGCATCTGAACATGATTTTGTGGTGGTGGTTGCGGTGTTTGCCACTGTCTCACATAATACTGGTTGTCGTTCTGATTAAAGTGCAGTGTAAGTGTTCCATTTCTTGTGTAATCTGTGTTGTTGTTTCTTTGCCAGTGTTTCTGTTTTGCTTTGTGTGCGTTGTTGTTTCCACTATTCCTTCTTGAATTAAAATTGTTGTTTCTTCGTTTTTTGTACGGGTTATCTCCCTGTGTATAGTCGTAGTTGTTGTTTGTGTGCAGCTGTGAGTTGTGGTGACTGTTTTGCATGTTTACTGTGTGTTGTGAATTTTGCTGTGTGTTTGGTAATGTAGCAATGTAGACATGATGATTCCTACTGCGTGAGTTGTGTGTTGGTTCTTATTCTTCATACAATAAATCAACAGCAACTAACTTTTCCAAAAAATATTCAGGATCGTCGTCCGGTAAGTACAGTAATTTCTCTTTAATATTAAAAGGAAGTCTTGCTTTCAGTGATCGGATCACATCTTTTGGTTTCACTGGTTCATTAAGGAAGTGTGTCATGCTTAGGTACTTCTCGAAATATCTGCGCAGGTTGCCGTTTTTAGGATTGAAGTGTTCGGGTTCAGTGACTTGTTTGCGGATGCGTTCCTGCACAGTGGGTGACCAAAACTTATTCAAGAAGGCGCGTTCAAACTGCTCGTATGTTACACATCTGTCGCTTTCATGGTAAGCCCAGACAGCAGCGTCCCCTTGAATGTAATCCACAACGTACGCAATGCGTTTGTGGTCGCTCCACGAACGTGGGAATGCGTTCCTAAAAGCTTTTAAGAAGATGACAGGGTGTACAGTGTTTTTGCCTGGTATAAAAGGTTGGAATTTACGGTGCTTGAATAGACTTTCTTCTTCTTTGTTACGTGTTCGTCTGTTTCTTTCTGTGTAATCATTGAATTCTTCCCTGTGTGTACATGGTTCTTCATCAGAATAATTGTATTGTGTTTCAGGTGATGGGTATCTGTTGCTATGCGTGTCAGTGTATTGTGTATTTGAGTGTGGAAATTCGTGTGTGTACATGTGTTCATTTCCGAATCGAGATTTTCTTCTGTGTGTGTAAAAATGTGTAGTGGGTGTACTATTCTGTTGTGCTTGGCATTGAGTTGTCTTTGTTTGCATATCGTCATCGATTACTTGTCTATTGTTGTTCATGTATTCCACTACAGAATCGTGCACAATATGTGGCAATTTGTTTTGTATACATTCTTCAAAAATTTCGTCTTTGTGTGCCGTCCATTCTTTAAATTGTGAATTAATGCGAGACAAATGGGGTTCAGCCTCTATCTGTATTGTTGTGTGAATCTGTTTGTGGATGTCAGCTACGTTTGTTTCTATTGTATTCACCTTTAAATTAATTTCGTCACATGTGTGCGTGTTTGATTCTAGTTTGCAATTAATAGTTTCACAGGTTTTTGTCAAGTCATGGATGTGATTGGCATTGTCGCTTTGTCGTAACTCTAAATTTTCGAATTTTTCCGTAAGATCGTCGACCTGTTTGGAAAGACGTGTATTAATTTCATCTACCTTTTGAGTCAGTGTGGCGAAGTCTGATTTTATGTCATTCCTGAAGGCTACATTGTCTGTCATTAATTGTGAGAATTTTTCGTCATTATCTTGCTTAATATTGGATATGCCTTCCAAAATTGAATTCAGTATAGCGCCAAAATTTTGATTGCAAAATGAGCTTGCCCCCGCCGCGTCATTAGACGTGACGTGGTCTCTCAGGTTTGGTTCGGAGTTGCTCCTTTCGGCGTTTGTGTGTATGTGTAGCAGGTTATTTTGATGCGTTTGCGTGTCTGTATTAATTTCTGTGTCTGACTGTGTCTGTGTATCCATGTTTGCATTACTTGATTGTTGTTCCATTGTGTACTGGTGTCGAGTTTTTACCATATCGTGAATAAATTGTGTGCAAGAAAAAAAATCGTTTAAACGCGTAGTGTGAAAATGTACTGCCTATGTGTGTGTTTAAATGACTGAGAATGATTGAGAGATGACTTTAAAGATCGAAAGTAGCATACATGTTAATGGTGACTAGCCATGTTGCTTGAATCTTGTACAATGTCGGCCATATTGTGCAATGTAACTTGCGTATTGTTGGATCGGAATGTAATCGTCTGAATAATGAGATTTCGTGGAATTTAGAAAAAATTACTGAATGGAAACTGAATACTGAATTTAATGCTGAGAAAAATAATTGTGAATGAAAAATGTGCTTGGAATCAATTGTGGATGCGCGAGTGCTGCGTCTTACCGTACATGTCGTCTTGATGCGAAGATTGCATTTCCAGTCCAAATTGTCTCCAGATTTTATTAGTTTTCTTCAGTATTCTCATCACATAGGTTGTTGCCGGTCAGGATGTACATGAAAAAGAAAAATTAGTTGTAGTACAGATACAATAATGAGTCCTGGCACATAGTCGCCAGTGTAACAAATAAAACATATAAAATAAAATGATAATAAAATATAATAATAATAATTTGTAATAATAATGATTGTTTGTTTGGATAAGTAATTGAGGATTAAAATTTTACGCCGTGAATTTATTGAGCTTCGCACGTCCGAAGCTGTACGGAACGTAGCCAGGGCTCATTATATATTTTTTTTGTAGACAGAGTCTGATATCTGACCTCAGCATCAATCATGAAAATGGAGCGACTAGAACTACTAAAACAAAGCAAAGCATAAGATTAAATAAACATATATTCATTTCAACATATACATTACGATATAAATTACACTTACGTAAAATTCTAGATAAATAATGGCAGATCATTCACAAATGAGAGCGACTTATTAATTCTGCGCCTCCTTTCTGCTAATAAATATCAATATGTCTTACTGTGGAGCTGCACTAAATATTAAGTCCTTCTAGGACAACGAATGACATGAGAGTGTTGATGCCTACTGGCTGTGAAAAGAGAGCGGTGTTAATTGCTTTATTTTGCATTCTCTTGTCTTAAAAAATCGATACATTTAATCTAAGTTAACTAAATTAAATATTGTCTGTGCTCGAGTGCAAATGGTTCCTTAAAATCCCGACGCAATTTCTGTGTTTCACTGTCAATGTGAATGTCCAAGCGATAGAGTAAAGCTGCAGTAGTGCATCGGAATCTAATACTGATATGCAAGGAAACGCTCAAAGCAAACCACAAACAATGAGAAGATATACTGTTCTTGTACTTAAGGCGGCATTGTGCTTTTTGTTTTAAAATTTCTGTGTTTCATCATCAATCTAAAAGTCCTAGGGATAGAGTAAAGCTGCAGTAGTGCATCGGAATCTAATACTCATCTCCCAGGAAACGCTCAAAGCAAACCACGAAAGAGAGAAGATTTACTCTTCTTGTACTTAAGTCGGCATTGTGCCTTTTACATTACATCCCGACGCAATTTCTGTGTTTCATCGTCAATGTGAAGGTCCAAGGGATGGAGTGAAGATGCAGTAGTGCATCGGAATCTAATACTGATCTGCCAGGAAACGCTCAAAGCAAACCACAAACAAAAAGAATATTTACTCTTCTTGTACTTAAGTCGACATTGTGCCTTTTGTATCAAATCCCGACGCAATATCTGTGTTTCATCGTCATTGTGAAGGTCCAAGAGTTAGAGTAAAGCTGCAGAAGTGCATCGGAATCTAATACTGATCTCCCTGGAAACGCTCAAAGCAAACCACAAAAAAAGGGAGGTTTGACTCTTTTTGTACTTAAGTCGGCATTGTGCCTTTTGTATTAAATACCGACGCAATTTCTGTGTTCCATCGTCAATATGAAGGTCCAAGGGATACAGTAAAGCTGCAGTAGTGCATCGGAAACTAATAGTGATCTCCCAGGAAACGCTCAAAGCAAACCACAAAAAAAGAGAGGTTTGACTCTTTTTGTACTTAAGTCGGCATTGTGCCTTTTGTATTTTATACCGACCCAATTTCCGTGTTTCATCGTCAATCTGAAGGTCCACGGGATAGAGTAAAGCTGCAGTAGTGCATCGGAATCTAATACTGACCTCCCAGGAAACGCTCAAAACAAACCACAAACATAGAGAAGTTTTCCTCTTCTTGCACTTTAGTCGGCATTGTGCCTTTTGTATTAAATCCAGACGCAATTTCTGTGTTTCATCGTCAATCTGAAGGTCTAAGGGATACAGTAAACCTGCAGTAGTGCATCGGAATCTAATACTGATCTCCCAGGAAACGCTCCAAGCGAACCACAAACAATGAGAAGATTTTCTCTTTTTGTACTTATGTCGGCATTGCGCCTTTTGATTTAATTCCGACGCCATTTCTGCGTTTCATCGGCGATGTGAAGCTCCTAGGGATAGACTAAAGCTGCAGTAGTGCATCGGATTCTAATACTGATCCCAGGAAACGCTCAAAGCAAACCACAAACAATGAGAAGATTGACTCTTCTTGTACTTAAGTCAGGATTGTGTCTTTTGTATTAAATTCCGACGCGATTTCTGTGTTTCTTCGTCAATGTGAAGGTCCAAGGGATTAAGTAAGCCTTCAGTAGTGTTACGGAATCTAATACTGATCTACCAGGAACCGCTCAAAGCAAACCACAAGCAATGAGAAGATATACCCTTCTTGTACTTAAATCGGCATTGTGCCTTTAGTTTTAAATCCCGACAAAATTTCTGTGTTTCGTCGTCAATCTGAAGGCCCAAGGGATAGAGTAAACCTGCAGTAGTGCATCGGAATCTAACACTGATCTCCCAGGAAACGCTCAAAGCAAACCACAAACAATAAGAAGATTAACTCTTCTTCAACTTAAGTTGGCATTGTGCCATTTGTATTAATTCCCGACGCACTCTCTGTGTTTCGTCGTCAATGTGAAGGTCCTAGGGATAGAGTAAAGCTGCAGTAGTGCATCAGAATCTAATACTGATCTCCCAGGAAACGCTCAAAGCAAACCACAAACAATGAGAAGATTTACTCTCTTTGTACTTATGTCGGCATTGTGCATTTTGTATTAAATTCCGACGCCATTTCTGCGTTTCATCGTCGATGTGAAGCTCCTAGGGATAGACTAAAGCTGCAGTAGTGCATCGGAATCTAACACTGATCTCCCAGGAAACGCTCAAAGGAAACCACAATCAATGAGAAGATTAACTCTTCTTCAACTTAAGTTGGCATTGTGCCTTTGTATTAATTCCCGACGCACTCTCTGTGTTTCATCATCAATGTGAACGTCCTAGGAATAGAGTAAAGCTGCAGTAGTGCATCGGAATCTAATAATGATCTTTCAGGACACGCTCAAAGCAAACCACAAACATTGAGAAGATATACTCATCTTGTACTGAAGTCGGCACTGTGCCTTTTGTTTTAAATCCCGACACACTTTCTGTGTTTCGTCGTCAATCTGAAGGTCCAAATGATAGAGTAAACCTGCAGTAGTGCATCGGAATCTAACACTGATCTCCCAGGAAACGCTCAAAGCAAACCCCCAACAATAAGGAGATTAACTCTTCTTCAACTTAAGTTGGCAATATGCCTTTTGTATTAATTCCCGACGCACTCTCTGTGCTTCATCGTCAATGTGAAGGTCCTAGGGATAGAGTATAGCTGCAGTAGTGCATCGGAATCTAATACTGATCTCCAATGAAACGCTCAAAGCAAAACACAAACAAAAAGTATATTTACTCTTATTGTCCTTATGTCGGCATTGTGCCTTAGTATTAAATCCCGACGCAATTTCTGAGCAGCATCGTGAATGTGAAGCTTCAAGGGATAGAGAAAAGCTGCAGTTGTCTATCGGAATCTAATGCTGTTCTCCCAGGAAACGCTCAAAACAAACCACAAACAATGAGAAAATTTACTCTTCTTGCACTTAAGTCGGCATTGTGCATTTTGTATTAAATCCCGACGCAATTTCTGTGTTTCAACGTCAATGTGAAGGTCCAAGCGATAGAGAAAAGCTTCAGAAGTGCATCGGAATCTAATACTGATCTTCCAGGAAACGCTCAAAGCAAACAACAAGCAATGAGAAGATTTAACCTAATTGTACTTATGTCGGCATTGTGTCTTTTGTATTAAATCCCGATGCAACTTCTGTGTTTCATCGTCAATAATAGGGTCTACGGGATAGAGTAAAGCTGCAGTAGTGCATCGGAATCAAGTACTGATGTCCCAGGAAGTGCTCAAACCAAACCACACACAATGAGAAGATTTACTCTTCTAGTGCTTAAGTCGGCATTGTGCTTTTTGGGCTAAATACCGACGCAATTTCTGTGTTTCATCGTCCATGTGAAGGTCCAAGGGATAGAGTAAAGCTGCAGTAGTGCATCGGAATCTAATACTGATCTCCCATGAAACGCTCAATTCAAACCACAAACAATGAGAAGATTACTCTTCTTGTACTTAAGTCGACATTGTGTCTTTTGTTTTAAATCCCGACACAATTTCTGTGTTTCATCGTCAATCTGAAGGTCCAATTGATAGAGTAAAGCTGCAGTAGTGCATCGGAATCTAATACTGATCTCCCAGGAAAAGCTCAAACAAACCACGAACAAAGAGAAGATTTGCTATTCTTGTCCCTAAGTCGGCATTGTACAATTTATATTAAATCGCGACGCAATTTCTGTGTTTCATCGTCCATGTGATGGTCCAAGTGAAACAGTAAAGCTGCAGTAGTGCATCGGAATCTAATACTGATCTCCCAGGATTCGCTCAAAGCAAACCAAGAACAAAAAGTACATTTACTCTTCCTGTACTTAAGTCGTCATTGTGCCTTTTGTATTAAATCCCGACGCAATTTCTGTGTTTCATCGTCATTGTGAAGGTCCAAGGGTTAGAGTAAAGCTGCAGAAGTGCATCGGAATATAATACTGATCTCCCAGGAAACGCTCAAACCAAACCACAAACGATGATGAAGACTTACTCTTCTTGTACTTAAGTCGGAATTGAGCCTTTTGTATTAAATCCCGACGCAATTTCTGTGTTTCATCGTCAATGTGAAAGTCCAAGGGATAGAGTAATGCCGCAGTAGTGCATCGGAAACCAATTCTGATCTCCCAGGAAACGCTTAAAAGAAATTACAAACAATGAGAAGAATTACTCTTCTTGTACTTAAGTCAGCATTGTGCCTTTTGTATTAAATCCCAACGCAATCTCTGAGTTTCATCGTCATTGTTAAGGTTCAAGGGATACAGTTAAAATGCAGTACTGCATCGGAATCTAATACTGATCTCCCAGGAAACGCACAAAGCAAACCACAAACAATGAGAAGATTTAACGTGATTGTACTTAAGTCGGCATTGTGCCTTTTGTATTAAATCCCGACGCAATTTCTGTGTTTCATCGTCAATGTGAAGGTCCAAGCGAAAGAGCAAAGCTGCAGTAGGGCATCGGAATCTAATACTGATCTACCAGGAAACGCTCAAAGCACACCACAAACAATGAGAAGATTTACTCTTCTTGTACTTAAGTCGGCATTGTGCCTTTTGTATTAAATCGAGACGCAATTTCTGTGTTTCATCGTCAATCTGAAGGTCCAATGGATAGAGTAAAGCTGCAGTAGTGCATCGGAATCTAATTCTGATCTCCCAGGAAACGCTCAAAGCAAACCACAAACAATGCGAAGATTTACTCTTTTTGTACTTATGTCGGCATTGTGCCTTTTGTATTCAATTCCGACGAAATTTCTGCGTTTCATCGTCGATGTGAAGGTCCTAGGGATAGACTAAAGCTGCAGTAGTGCATCGGAATGTAATACTGATCCCAGGAAACGCTCAAAGGAAACCATAAACAATGAGAAGATTTACTCTTCTTGTACTTAAGTCGGCATTGTGTCTTTTGTATTAAGTTCCGGCGCAATTTCTGTGTTTCTTCGCCAATGTGAAGGTCCAAGGGATAGAGTAAACCTTCAGTAGTGCATCGGAATCTAATACTGATCTACCAGGAAACGCCCAAAGCGAACCACAAACAATGAGAAGATATACCCTTCTTGTACTTAAGTCGGCATTGTGCCTTTTGTTTTAAATTCCGACGCAATTTCTGTTATTCATCGTCAATCGGAACGTCCAAGGGATAGAGTAAACCTGCAGTAGTGCATCGGAATCTAATACTGATCTCCCAGGAAACGCTCAAAGCAAACCACAAACAATGAGAAGATTAACTCTTCTTCAACTGACGTTGGCATAGTGCTTTTTCTATTAATTCCCGACGCACTCTCTGTGTTTCATCCTTAATGTGAAGGTCCTAGGGATAGAGTAAAGCTGTTTTAGTGCATTGGAATCTAATACAGATCTCCCAGGAAACGCTTAAAAATCCACAAACAAAAAGAATATTTACTCTTCTTGTACTTAAGTTCGCATTGTGCCTTTTGTTTTAAATTCCGACGCAACTTCTGTGTTTCATCGACAATCTGAAGGTCCAAGGGATAGAGTAAAGCTGCAGGAGTGTTTCGCAAACTAATACTGATCTCCCAGGAAACGCCGAAAACAAACCGCAAACAATAAGAAGATTTTCTCTTCTTGTACTTAAGTCGTCATTGTGCCTTTTGTATTAAATCCCGACGCAATTTCAGAGTTTCATCGTCAATGTGAAGGGCCAAGCGATTGAGCAAAGCTGCAGTAGTGCATCGTAATCTAATACTGATCGACCAGGAAACGCTCAAAGCAAACCACAAACAATGAGAAGATATACTCAGCTTGTACTTAAGTCGGCACTGTGCCTTTGTTTTAAATCCCGACACAACTTCCGTGTTTCATCGCCAATCTGAAGGTCCAATTGATAGAGTAAAGCTGCAGTAGTGCATCGGAATCTAATACTGATCTCCCTGGAAACGCTCAAGTTTAACCACAAACAATGAAATGATTTACTCATCTTGAACCTAAGCCGGCATTGTGCCTTTTGTATTAAATCCCGACGCAATCTCTGTGTTTCATCGTCAATGTGAAGGTCCAAGGGATAGAGTAAAGCTGCTGTAGTGCAATGGAATCTAGTACTGATCTCCAAGGAAACGCTCAGAGCAAACCACAAACAATGAGAAGATTTACTCTTCTTGTACTTAAGTCGGCATTGTGCCTTTGTATTAAATCCCAACGCAATTTCTGAGTTTCATCGTCAATGTGAAAGTTCAAGGGATAGAGTAAAGCTGCAGTAGAGCATCGGAATCTAATACTGATCCCCCAGGAAACTCTCAAAGCAAGCCACAAAAAAAGATAAGATTGACTACTTTTGTACTTAAGTCGGCATTGTGCCTTTTGTATTATATCCCGACGCAATTTCTGTGTTTCATCGTCAATGTAAAGGTCCAAGCTGTAGAGCAAAGCTGCAGTAGTGAATCGTAATCTAATACTGATCTACCAGGAAACGCTCAAAGCAAACCACAAACAATGAGAAGATTTACTCTTTTTGTACTTTAATCGGCATTGTGCCTTTTGTTTTAAATCCCGACACAATTTCTGTGTTTCATCGTCAATCTGATGGTCCAATTGATAGAGTAGAGCTGCAGAAGTGCATCGGAATCTAATACAGATCTCCCAGGAACCACTTAAAGTAAACCACAAAAAATGAGGAGATTTACTCTTCTTGAACTTAAGTTTTGCATTATGAATTTTGTATTAAATCCCGACGCAATCTGTGTGTTTCATCGTCAATGTGAAGTTCCAAAGGATAGAGTAAAGCTACAGTAGTGCATTGCAATCTAATACTGATCTCCCAGGAAACGCTCAAAGAAACCACAAACAAAAAGAATATTTACTCTTCTTGTACTTAAGTTCGCATTGTGCCTTTTGTTTTAAATTCCGACGCAATTTCTGCGTTTCATCGTCAATCTGAAGGTCCAAGGGATAGAGTGAAGCTGCAGTAGTGTTTCGCTATTTAATACTGATCTCCCAGGAAACACTCAAAAAAACAAGAAACATTGAGAAGATTTACTCTTTTTGTGCTTAAGTCAGCATTGTGCATTTTGTTTTAAATTCCGACGCAATCTCTGTGTATCATCGTCAATGTGAAGTTCCAAGCGATAGAGTAAATATGCAGTAGTGCATCGGAATCTAATACTGATCTCCCGGGAAACGCTCAAAGCAAACCACAAACAAAAAGGATATTTACTTGCCTTGTACTTATGTCGACATTGTGCCTTTTGTATTAAATTCCGACGCAATTGCTGTGTTTCATCCTCAATGTGAAGGTCCAAGGGATAGAGTAAAGCTGTAGTAGTGCATCGGATCTAATACCCATCTCTCAGGAAACGCTCAAAGCAAACCACAAACAAGTGGTAGATATACTCTTTTTGTACTTAAGTCGGCATTGTGCTTTTTGTATTAAATCCCGACGCAATTTCTGTGTTTCATCGTAAATGTGAGGGTCCAAGGGATAGAGTAAAGCTGCAGTTGTGCATCGGAATCTAATACTGATCTCCCAGGAAACGTTCAACGCATACTACAAACAATGAGAAGATTTACTCTTCTTGTACTTAAGTCGGCATTGTGCCTTTTGTATTAAATCGAGACGCAATTTCTGTGTTTCACCGTCAATCTGAAGGTCCAAGAGATAGAGTAACGCTGCAGTAGTGCATCGGAATCTAATTCTGATCTCCCAGGAGACGTTCAAAGCAAACCACAAACAATGAGAAGATTTACTCTTCTTGTACTTAAGTCGGCATAGTGCCTTTTGTATTAAATCGAGACGCAATTTCAGTGTTTCATCGTCAATCTGAAGGTCCAAGGGATAGAGTAAAGCTGCAGTAGTGCATCGGATTCTGATACTGATCTCCCCGGAAACGCTCAAATTTAACCACAGACAATGAGATGATTTACTCATCTTGAACCTAAGTCGGCATTGTGCCTTTTGTATTAAATCCCGACGCAATCTCTGTGTTTCATCGTCAATGTGAAGGTCCAAGGGATAGAGTAGAGTTGCATTAGTTTATCGGAATCTAAAACTGATCTCCCAGGAAACGCTCAAAGCAAACCACAAACCAAAAGTATATTTACTCTTCTTGTACTTAAGTCGTCATTGTGCATTTTGTATTAAATCCCGACGCTATTTCTGAGCATCATCGTCAATGTGAAGGTTCATGAGATAGAGAAAAGCTGCAGTCGTCTATCGGAATCCAATGCTGATTTCCCACGAAACGCTCATAACTAACCACAAACAATGGGAAGATTTACTCATCTTAAACTTAAGTCGGCATTGTGCATTTTGTATGGAATCCCGACGAAATATCTGTGTTTCGTCGTCAATCTGAAGGTCCAATTGATAGAGTAAAGCTGCAGAAGTGCATTGGAATCTAATACAGATCTCCCAGGAACAACTCAAAGTAAACCACAAAAAATGAGAAGATTTACTCTTCTTGAACTTAAGTTTTGCATTGTGAATTTTGTATTAAATCCCGACGCAATCTGTGTGTTTCATCTCAATGTGAAGTTCCCAAGGATAGAGTAAAGCTGCAGTAGTGCATTGCAATCTAATACAGATCTCCCAGGAAACGCTCAAAGAAACCACAAACACAAAGAATATTTACTCTTCTTGTACTTAAGTTCGCATTGTGCCTTTTGTTTTAAATTCCGACGCAATTTCCGTGTTTCATCGTCAATCTGAAGGTCCAAGGGATAGAGTGAAGCTGGAGTAATGTTTCGCAATCTAATACTGATCTCCCAGGAAACGCTCAAACAAACAACAAACATTGAGAAGATTGACTCTTTTTGTACTTAAGTCAGCATTGTGCATTTTGTTTTAAATTCCGACGCAATCTCTGTGTGTCATCGTCAATGTGAAGGTCCAAGGGATAGACTAAAGTTGCAGTAGTGCATCGGAACCTAATACCGATTTCCCGGGAAACGCTCAAACAAACCACGAACAAAGAAAAGATTTGCTATTGTTGTTCTTCAGTCGGGATTGTGCCTTTTATATTAAATCGCGACGCAATTTCGGTGTTTCATCGTCAATGTAATGGTCCAAGGGATAGAGTAAAGCTGCAGTAGTGCATCGGAATGTAATACTGATCTCCCAGGAAACGCTCAAAGCAAAACACAAACAAAAGGTATTTTTACTCTTCTTGTACTTGAGTCGGCATTGTACCTTTTGAATTAAATCCCGACGCAATATCTGTGTTTGATCGTCAATGTGATGGTCCAAGGGATAGAGTAATGCTGCAGTAGTGCATCGGAATCTAATACTGATGTCCCAGGAAACGCCCAAAACAAACCACAAACAATGAGAAGATTTTTTCTTCTTGTACTTAAGTCGTCATTGTGCCTTTTATAATAAATCCCGACGCAATTTCTGAGTTCCATCGTCAATGTGAAAGTCCAAGGGATAGAGTAAAGCTGCAGTAGTGCAATGGAATCTAGTACTGATCTCCAAGGAAACGCTCAGAGCAAACCAAAACAATGAGAAGATTTACTCTTCATGTACTTAAGTCGGCATTGTGCCTTTGTATTAAACCCTAACGCAATTTCTGAGATTCATCGTCAATGTGAAAGTTCAAGGGATAGAGTAAAGCTGCAGTAGAGCATCGGAATCTAATACTGATCCCCCACGAAACGCTCAAAGCAAACCACAAAAAAAGATAAGATTGATTACTTTTGTACTTAAGTCGGCATTGTGCCTTTTGTATTATATCCCGACGCAATTATGTGTTTTAACCTCAATGTGAGGGTCCAAGTGATAGAGAAAAGCTGCAGTAGTGCATCGTAATCTAATACTGATCTACAAGGAAACGCTCAAAGC
Organism: Schistocerca piceifrons; assembly: GCF_021461385.2. Classification (NCBI taxonomy): domain Eukaryota; kingdom Metazoa; phylum Arthropoda; class Insecta; order Orthoptera; family Acrididae; genus Schistocerca; species Schistocerca piceifrons. Next base: position 843,094,587 of record NC_060141.1, read on the forward strand.
AAACCACAAACAATGAGAAGATATACTCATCTTGTACTTAAGTCGGCACTGTGCCTTTAGTTTTAAATCCCGACACAACTTCCGTGTTTCATCGTCAATCTGAAGAACCAATTGATAGAGTAAAGCTGCAGAAGTGCATCGGAATCTAATACTGATCTCCCGGGAAACACTCAAAGCAAACCACGAACAATGAGATGATTAACTCATCTTGAACCTAAGTCGGCATTGTACTTTTGTATTAATCCCGACGCAATCTCTGTGTTTCATCGTCAATGTGAATGTCCAAGGGTTAGAGTAAGCTGCAGTAGTGCGTCGGAATGTAGTACTGATTCCCAAGGATCGCTCAAAGCAAACCACAAACAATTAAGAGATGTACTCTTCTTGTACTTAAGTCGGCACTGTGCCTTTTGTTTTAAAATCCCGACACAACTTCCGTGTTTCATCGTAAATCTGAAGGTCCAAAGGATAGAGTAAAGCTGCAGTAGTGCATCGGAATCTAATACTGATCTCCCAGGAAACGCTCAAAGCAAGCCACAAGCAATGAGAAGATATACTCTTGTTGTACTTAAGTCGGCGTTGTGCCTTTTGTTTTAAATCCCGGCACAATTTCTGTGTTTCATCGTCAATCTGAAGGTCCAATTGATACAGTAAAGCTGCAGAAGTGCGTCGGAATCTAATACAGATCTCCCAGGAACCACTCAAAGTAAACCAGAAAAAATGAGAAGATTTCCTCTTCCTGTACTTAAGTCGGCATTGTGCTTTTTGTATTAAATCAGGACGCAATTTCTTTGTTTCATCGTCAATGTGAAGGTCCAACCGACAGAGTAAAGCTGCAGAAGTGCATCGGAACCTAATACTCATCTCCCAGGAAACGCTCAAAGCATACCAAAAACAATGAGGAGATTTTACCTCATTGTACTTAAGTCGGCAATTTGTCTTTTGTATTATATCCCGACGCAATTTCTGTGTTTCATCGTCAAAGTGAAGGTCCAAGAAATAGAGCAACGCTGCAGCAGTGCATCGGATTATAATACCGATCTCCCACGAAACGCTCACAGCAAACCAGAAAAAATGAGAAGAATTCTCCTTCTTGTACTTAAGGCGGCATTGTGCCTTTTGTAATAAATCCCGACACAATTTCTGTGTTTCATCGTCAATGTGAAGGTCCAAGGGATAGAGTAAAGCTGCAGTATGTATCGGAATCTAAATCTGATCTCCCAGGAAACGCTCAAGGCAAAACAGAAACAATGTGAAGATTTACTCTTCTTGTACTTAAATCGGCATTGTGCCTATTGTATTAAATCCCGACACAATATCTGTGTTTCGTCGTCATTGTGAATGTTCAAGAGATAGAGTAAAGCTCCAGTAGTGCATCGGAATCTAATGGTGATAGCCCAGGAATCGCTCAAACCAAACCACAAACAATGAGAAGATTCACTCTTCTAGTACTTAAGTCGGCATTATGCCGTTTGGGCTAAATCCCGACGCAATTTTTGTGTTTCATCGTCAATGTGAAGGTCCAAGGGATAGAGTAAAGTTGCAGTAGTGCAATGGAATCTAGTACTGATCTCCCAGGAAACGCTCAGAGCAAACCACAAACAATGAGAAGATTTACTCCTCTTGGACATAAGTTTGCATTGTGCCTTTTGTAATAATTCCCAACGCAATTTCTGTGATTCGTCGTCAATGTGAGGGTTCAAGGGATAGAGTAAAGCAGCAGTAGTGCATCGGAATCTAGTACTGATGTCCCAGGAAACGCTCAAAGCAAACCAGAAACAATGAGAAGAATTACTCATCTTGTCCGTAAGTTAGCATTGTGCCTTTTGTATTAAATCCCGATACAATATCTGTATTTCATCGTCAATGTGAAGGTTTAAGCGATAGAGTAATGCTGCAGTATGCATCGGAATCTAATACTGATCTCCCAGGAAACGCCCAAAACAAACCAAAAACAACGAGAAGATTTATTCTTCTTGTACTTAATTCGGTATTGTGCCTTTTGGGTTAAATCCCGACGAAATTTTTATGTTTCATCGTCTATGTGAAGGTCCAAGGGATACAGGAAAGCTGCAGTAGTGCATCGGAATCTAATACTGATCTCCCAGGAAACGCTCAAAGCAAATCAGAAACAAGGACAAGATTTACTCTTCTTGTATTTAAGTCGACATTGTGCCTTTTGTATTAAATCCCGGCACAATATCTGTGTTTCATCGTCAAAATGATGGTTCAAGGTATAGAGTAATGCTGCAGTAGTGCACGGTATCTAATGGTGATATCCCAGGAAACACTCAAAACAAACCACAAACAATGAGAAGATTTACTCTTCTTGTACTTACGTCAGCATTGTGCCTTTTGTATTAAATCCCGACGCGATTTCTGTGTCTCATCGTCAATGTGAGGGTCCACAGGATAGAGTAAAGCTGCAGTAGTGCGTCGAAATCTAGTACAGATGTCTCAGGAAACGCTCAAACCAAAGCACAAACAATGAGATGATTCACTCTTCTAGTACTTAAGTCGGCATTGCGCCTTTTGGGCTAAATCCCGACACAATTTTTGTGTTTCATCGTCAATGTGAAGGTCCAAGGGATAGAGTAGAGCTGCAGTAGTGCATCGGAATCTAACACTGATCTCTCAGGATACTCTCAAAGCAAACCACAAAAAATGAGAAGATTGACTCTTTTTGTACTTAAGGGGGCGTTGTGTCTTTTGTATTAAATCACAAGGCAATTTCTGTGTTTCATCGTCAATGTGAAGGTCCAAGGGATAGAGTAAAACTTCAGTGGTGCATCGTAATCTAGTACTGACCATCCAAGGAACGCTCAAAGCAAACCACAAACAGTGAGAAGATTTACTCTTCTTGTACTTACGTCGGCATTGTGCATTTTGTATTAAATCACGACGCAATTTCTGTGTTTCATTGTCAATGTGAAAGTCTAAGGGATAGAGTAAAGCTGCTGTAGTGCATCGGAATCTAGTACTGATCTCTTGGGAAACGCTCAGAGCAAACCACAAACAATGAGAAGATTTACTCTTCTTGTACTCAAGTCGGCATTGTGCTTTTTGTATTAAATCCCGACGCAATATCTGTGTTCCATCGTCATTCTGAACGTCCAAGGGATACAGGAAAGCTGCAGTAGTGCATCGGAAACGAATACTGATCTCCCAGGAAACGCTCAAAGCAAACCATAAAATATGAGATCTACTCTTCTTGTACTTTAGTCGGCATTGTGCCTTTTGTATTTAATCCCGACACAATATCTGCATCGGAATCTAGTACTAATCTCCCAGGAAACGCTCAAACCAGACCAAAAAGAAAAAGAATATTTTCTCTTCCTGTACATAAGTCGGCATTGTGCCTTTTGTATTAAATCCCGACGCAATTTCTGAATTTCATCGTCAATGTGATGGTCCAAGGGATACAGTAAAGCTGCAGAAGTGCATCGGAAACGAATACTGATCTCCCAGGAAACGCTCAAAGCAAACCACAAACAATGTGAAGATTTCACCTTATTGTACTTAAGTCGGCATTGTGCCTTTTGTATTAAATCCCGACGCAATTGCTGTGTTTCATCCTCAATGTGAAGGTCCAAGGGATAGAGTAAAGCTTCAGTGGTGCATCGTAATCTAGTACTGACCTCCCAAGGAACGCTCAAAGCAAACCACAAACAATGTGAAGATTCACTGTTCTTGTACTTAAGTCGGCATTGTGCCTTTTGTATTAAATCCCGACGCAATTTCTGTGTTCCATCGTCAATGAGAAGGTCCAAGGGCTAGAGTAAAGCCGCAGTAGTGCATCGGAATCTAATACTTAACTCCCACGAAACGCTCAAAGCAAACCACAAACAATGAGGAGATTTACTCTTCTTGTACTTATGTCTGCTTTGTGCCTTTTGTATTAAATCACGACGCAACCTCTGTGTTGCATCGTCAATGTGAAGGTCCAAGGGATAGAGTAAAGCTGCAGTAGTGCATCGGAATCTAATACTGATCTCCCAGGAACCGCTCAAAGCATACTACAAACAATGCGAAGATTTACTCTTTATGTACTTAAGTCGGCATAGTGCCTTTTTTTTAAAATCCCGACGCAATTTCTGTGTTTGATTGTCAATGTCAATGACCAAGGAATAGAGTAAAGCTGCAGTAGTGCATCGGAATGTAATACTGATCAACCAGGAAACGCTCAAATAAACCACGAACAATGAGAAGACTTACTATTCTTGTACTTATGTCGGCATTGTGCCTTTTACATTAAATCGAGCCGCAATTTCTGTGTTTGATCTTCAATGACAAGGTCCAAGGGATACAGAAATGCTGCAGTAGTGCATCGGATTCTAATACTGATCTCCCAGGAAACGCTCAAAGCTAACAACAAAGAAGAAGGAGATTTACTCTTCTTGTACTTAAGTCTGCTTTGTGCCTTTTGTATTAAACCCCGACGCAATATCTGAGTTTCATCGTCATTGTGAAGTTACACGGGATAGAGTAAAGCTGCAGTAGTGCATCGGAATCTTGTACTGATCACCCAGGAAACGCTCAAGACAAACCACAAACAATGAGAAATTTTACTCTTCTAGTACTTAAGGTGGTATTGTGCCTTTTGTATTAAATCCCGACGCAATTTCTGTGGTTCATCGTCAATGTGAACGTCCATGGGATAGAGTACACCTACAGAAGTGCATCGGAAACGAATACCGATTTCCCAGGAAAAGCTCAAAGCAAACCACAAACAATGAGAAGATTCCACCTCATTGTACTTAAGTCGTCCTTGTGCCTTTTGTATTAAATCCTGACGCATTTTTCTGGTTTTCATCGTCAAAGTGAAGGTCCAAGTGATAGAGTAAAGCTGCAGTAGTGCAATGAAATCTAGTACTGATCTCCCAGGAAACGCTCAGAGCAAACCACAAACAATGAGAAGATTTACTCTTCTTGTACTGAAGTCGCCATTGTGCCTCTTGTTTTAAATACCGACGCAATTTCTGTGTTTCATCGTCGATCTGATGGTCCAAGGGATTATGTAGAGCTGTAGTTGTGCATCGGAATCTAATATTGATCTCCTAGGAAACACTCAAATCAAACCACAAGCAATGATAAGATATACCCTTCCTGTACTTAAGTCGGCATTGTGCCTTTTGTATTAAATCCCCACGCAATTTCTGTGTTTCATCGTCAATGTGATGGTCCAAGGGATACAGTACAGCTGCAGAAGTGCATCGGAAACGAATACTGATCTCCCAGGAAACGCTCAAAGCAAACCACAAACAATGTGAAGATTTCACCTTATTGTACTTAAGTCGGCATTGTGCCTTTTGTATTAAATCCCGACGCAATTTCTGTGTTTCATCGTGAATGTGAAGGTCCAAGGGATAGAGTAAAGCTGCCGTAGTTCATTTGAATCTAGTACTGATGTCTTAGGAAACGCTCAAACCAAACCTCAAACAATGAGAAGATTTCACCTTATTCTACTTAAGTTGGCATTGTGCCTTTTGTATTAAATCCCGACACAATTTCTATGTTTCATCGTCAATCTGAAGGTCCAAGGGATAGAGCAAAGCTGCAGTAGTGCATCGGAATCTAATACTGATCACCCAGGAAACGCTCAAAGCAAACCACAAACAATTAGAAGATTTACTCTTCTTGAACTTAAGTCGGCATTGCGCCTTTTGTATGAAATCCCGACGCAATCTATGTGTTTCATCGTCAGTGTGTAGGTCCTAGGGATAGAGTAATGCTGCGGTAGTGCATCGGAATCTAATATTGTTCTCCTAGGAAACGCTCAAAGCAAACCACAAACAATGATAAGATATACTCTTCTTGTACTTAAGTCGGCATTCTGCCTTTTGTATTAAATCCCGACGCAATTTCTGTGTTTCATCGTCAATGTGAAAGTCCATGGGATAGAGTAAAGCTGCAGTTGTGCATCGGAATCAAATACTGACCTCACATGAAACGCTCAAAGCAAACAACAAAAATTGAGAAGATTACTCCTCTTGTACTTAAGTCGGCAATGTGTCTCTTGTAGTAAATTTCGACGCAATTTCTGCGTTTCATCGTCAATGTGAAGGTCCAAGGGATAGAGTAAACATACAGAAGTGCATCGGAAACGAATACTGATTTCCAAGGAAAAGCTCAATGCAATCCACAAACAATGAGAAGATTCCACATTATTGTACTTAAGTCGTAATTGTGACTTTTGTATTAAATCCTGACGCATATTTCTGGTTTTCATCGTCAAAGTGATGGTCCAAGGGATAGAGTAATGCTGCAGTAGTGCAATGAAATCTAGTACTGATCCCCCAGGAAAGCTCAGAGCAAATCACAAACGATGAGAGGATATACTCTTCTTGTACTTAAGTCGGCATTGTGCCTTTTGTATTAAAGCCCGACGCATTTTCTGTGTTTCATCATCAATGTGGGGGTCCAAGGGATAGAGTAAAGCCTCAGTACTGCGTCGGATTCTAACACTGAACTCCCAGGAAACGCTCAAAGCAAACCACAAACAATGAGAAGATTTACTCTACTTGTACTGATGGCGCCATTGTACCTCTTGTTTTAAATGCCGATGCAATTTCTGGGTTTCATCGTCAATGTTATGGGCTATGTGATAATGTACAGCTGCAGTAGTGGACCGGAATCTAATATTGATCTCCTAGGAAACGCTCAAAGCAAACCACAAATAATGATAAGATATACTCCTCTTGTACTTGAGTCGGCATTGTACATTTTGTATTAAATCCCGACGCAATTTCTGTGTTTCATCGTCAATGTGAGGGTCCAAGGGATAGAGTAAAGGTTCAGTGGTGTATCGCAATCCAATACTGATCTCCCGGGCAACGCTCAAAGCAAACAACAACCAATGAGAAGATTTACTCTTTTTGTACTCAAGGCGGCATTGAGCCTTTTGTATTAAATCCCAAAACAATTTCTGTGTTTCATCGTCAATGTGGGGCTCCAAGGGATAGAGTAAAGCTGCAGTAGTGCATCGGAATCTTGTACTGATCACCCAGGAAACGCTGAAGACAAACCACAAACAATGAGAAGATTTACTCTTCTTGTATTTAAGGCGGCATTGTGCCTTTTGTAATAAATACTGACGCAATTTCTGTGTTTCATCGTCAATGTGAAGGTCCATGGGATAGAGAAAAGCTGCAGTGGTGGATCGGAATCTAATACTGATCTCCCAGGAAACGCTCAAATAAACCACGAACAATGAGAAGTTTTACTATTCTTGTACTTATGTCGGCATTGTGCCATTTACATTAAATCGCGACGCAATTTCTGTGTTTGATCTTCAATGTGAAGGACCAAGGGATACAGTTAAGTTGCAGCAGTGCATCGGAATCTTGTATTGATCACCCAGGAAATGCTCAAGACAAACCACAAACAATGAGAAAATTTACTCTTGTTGTACTTAAGTCGGCATTGTGCCTTTTCTATTAAATCCCGACGCATTTTCTGTGTTTCATCGTCAATGTGAAGGCCCAAGGGATAGAGTAAAGCTGCAGAAGTGCATCGGAAACGGATACTGATCTCCCAGGAAACGCTCAAAGCAAACCACAAACAATGAGAAGATTTCACCTTATTGTACGTAAGTCGGCATTGTGATTTTTGTATTAAATCCCGACGCTATCTACTTGTTTCATCGTCAGTGTGTAGGTACTAGCGATAGAGAAAAGCTGCGGTAGTGCATCGGAATCTAGTACTGATCTCCCAGGAAACGCTCAGAGCAAACCACAAACAATGAGAAGATTTACTCTTCTTGTACTGAAGTCGCCATTGTGCCTTTTGTTTTAAATCCCGAACCTATTTCTGTGTTTCATCGTCAATCCAATGGGCCAAGGGATAATGTAGAGCTGCAGTAGTGCATCGGAATCTAATATTGATCTCCTAAGAAACGCTCAAAGCAAACCACAAACAATGATAAGATATACTCTTCTTGTACTTAAGTCGGAATTGTGCCTTTTGTATTAAATCCCGATGCAATTTCTGTGTTTCATCGTCAATGTGAGGGTCCAAGGGATAGAGTAAAGGTGCAGTAGTGTATCGCAATCTAATACTGATCTCCCAGGAAACGCTCACAGTAAACCACAAACAATGAAAAGATATACTCTTCTTGTACTTAAGTCGTTATTGAGATTTTTGTATTATCTCCCGACGCAATTTCTGTGTTTCATCGTCAATCTGAAGGTCCAAGCGATGGAGCAAAGCTGCAGTAGTGCAATGGATTCTAATACTGATCTACCAGGAAACTCTCAAAACTAACCCCAAACAATGAGATGATTTAATGTTCTTGTACCTAAGTCTGCATTGTGCCTTTTGATTTAAATCCCGACGCCGTTTCTGTGTTTCATCGTCAATCTGAAAGACCAAGGGATAGTGTAAAGCCGCAGTAGTGCATCGGAATATAATATTCATCTCCCACGAAATGCTCAAAGCAAACCACAAACAATCAGGAGATTTACTCTTCTTGTACTTAAGTCTCCTTTGTGCCTTTTGTATTAAATCCCGACGCAAACTCTGTGTTTCATCGTCAATTTGAAGGTCCAATGGATAAAGTAAAGCTTCAGTAGTGCATCGGAATCTAATACTGATCTCCCAGGAAACGCTCAAATAAACGACGAACAATGAGAAAATTTACTATTCTTGTACTTATGTCGGCATTGTGCCTTTTACATTACATCGCGAAACAATTTCTGTGTTTGATCTTCAATGTGTAGGTCCAAGGGATACAGTAAAGCTGCAGTAGTGCATCGGAATCTTATACTGATCTCCCAGGAAACGCTCAAAGCAAACAACAAATAAAAAGTATATTTACTCTTCTTGTACTTAAGACGGCATTGTGCTTTTTGTATTAAATCCCGACGCAATTTCTGTGTTTCATCGTCAATGCGAAGGTCGAAGGGATAGACTAAAGCTGCAGTAGTGCATCGGAATCTATTACTGATCTCCCAGGAAACGCCCAAAGCATACTACAAACAATGAGAAGATTTACTTTTCTTGTACTTAAGTCGACATAGTGCCTTTTGATATAATCCCGACGCAATTTCTGTGTTTGATCGTCAATGTGAAGGTCCAAGGAATAGAGTACAGCTGCAGTAGTGCATTGGAATCTAATACTGATCTCCCATTAAACGCTCAGAGCAAACCACAAACAATGAGAAGATTTACTCTTCTTGTACTGAAGGCGCCATTGTACCTTTTGTTTTAAATCCCGATGCAATTTCTGTGTTTCATCGTTAATCTAATGGGCCAAGGGATAAGGTAGAGCTGCAGTAGTGCATCGGAATCTAATATTGTTCTCCTACTAAACGATCAAAGCAAACCACAAACAATGATAAGATATACTCTTCTTGTGCTTAAGTCGGCATTCTGCCTTTTGTATTAAATCCCGACGCAATTTCTGTGTTTCATCGTCAATGTGAAAGTCCATGGGATAGAGTAAAGCTGCAGTTGTGCATCGGAATCAAATACTGACCTCACATGAAACGCTCAAAGCAAACAACAATCATTGAGAAGATTACTCCTCTTGTACTTAAGTCGGCATTGTGTCTTTTGTAGTAAATTTCGACGCAATTTCTGCGTTTCATCGTCAATGTGAAGGTCCAAGGGATAGAGTAAACATACAGAAGTGCATCGGAAACGAATACTGATTTCCAAGGAAAAGCTCAATGCAAACCACAAACAATGAGAAGATTCCACATTATTGTACTTAAGTCGTAATTGTGACATTTGTATTAAATCCTGACGCATATTTCTGGTTTTCATCGTCAAAGTGATGGTCCAAGGGATAGAGTAAAGCTGCAGTAGTGCAATGAAATCTAGTACTGATCTCCTAGCAAACGGTCAGAACAAACCACAAACAATGATAAGATATACTCTTCTTGTACTGAAGTCGACATTGTGCCTTTTGTATTAAATCCCGACGCAATTTCTGTGTTTCATCGTCAATGTGAGGGTCCATGGGATAGAGTAAAGCTGCAGTAGTGCAACGGAATCTAATACTGATCTACCAGGAAACCCTCAAAGCAAACCCCAAACAATGAGATGTTATAATGCTGTTGTACCTAAGTCGTCATTGTGCCTTTTGTTTTAAATCCCGACGCAATATCTGTGTTTCATCGTCAATCTGAAGGTCCAAGGGATAGAGTAAAGCCGCAGTAGTGCATCGGAATCTAATACTTATCTCCCACCAAACGCTCAAAGCAAACCACAAACAATCAGGAGATCAACTCTTCTAGTACTTAAGTCTGTTTTGTGCCTTATGTATTAAATCCCGACGCATTCTCTGTGTTTCATCAACAATGTGAAGGTCCTAGGGATAGAGTAAAGCTGCAGTAGTGCATCGGAATCTAATACTGATCTCCCAGGTATCGCTCAAATAAACCACGAACAATGAGAAGATTTACTATTCTTGTACTTATGTCGGCATTGTGCCATTTACATTAAATCGCGACGCAATTTCTGTGTTTGATCTTCAATGTGAAGGTCCAAGGGATACATAAAAGCTGCAGTATTGAATCGGAATCTAATACTGATCTCCCAGGAAACGCTCAAAGCAAACAACAAACAAAAAGAATATTTACTCTTCTTGTACTTAAGTCGGCATTCTGCCTTTTGTATTAAATCCCGGCGCAATTTCTGAGTTTCATCGTCAATGTGAGGTTTCACGGGATAAAGCTGCAGTAGTGCATCGGAATCTTGTACTGATCACCCAGGGAATGCTCAAGACAAACCACAAACAATGAGAAACTTTACTCTTCTTGTACTTAAGTCGGCATTGTGCCTTTTGTATTAAATCCCGACGCAATTTCTGTGTTTCATCGTCAATGTGATGGTCCAAGGGATACAGTAAAGCTGCAGAAGTGCTTCGGAAACGAATACTGATCTCCCAGGAAACGCTCAAAGCAAACAACAAACAAAAAGAATATTTACTCTTCTTGTACTTAAGTCGGCATTGTGCCTTTTGTATTAAATCCCGACACAATTTCTGTGTTTCATCGTCAATCTGAAGGTCCAAGGGATAGAGTAAAGCTTAAGTAGTGCATCGGAATCTAATACTGATCTCCCAGGAAACGCTCAAAGCAAACCAGAAACTGTTAGAAGATTTACTTTTCTTGAACTTAAGTCGGCATTGTGCCTATTGTATGATATCCCGACGCAATCTATGTGTTTCATCGTCAGTGTGTAGGTCCTAGGGATAGAGTAATGCTGCGGTAGTGCATCGGAATTTAATACTGATCTCCCAGGAAACGCTCAAAGCAAACCACGAACAATGAGAAGATTTACTCTTCTTGTACTTCATTCGGCATTGTTCGTTTTGTATTAAATCACGAGGTAATTTCTGTGTTTCATCGTCAATGTGAGGGTCCAAGAGATAGACTAAAGCTGCAGTAGTGCATCGGAATCTAATAGTGATCTCCCAGGAAACGCTCAAAGCATACTACTATTAATGAGAAGATTTACTCTTCATGTACTCAAGTCGGCATAATGCCTTTTGTTTTAAATCCCGACGCAATTTCTGTGTTTGATCGTCAATGTGGAGGTCCAAGGGATAGAGTAAATCTGCAGTAGTGCATCGGTATCTAATACTGATCTCCCAGGAAACGCACAGAGCAAACCACAAACAATGAAAAGATTTACTCTTCTTGTACTGAAGTCGCCATTGTGCTTTTTATTTTAAATCCCGACGCAATTTCTGTGTTTCATCGTCAATCTGATGGTCCAAGGGATATTGTAGAGCTGCAGTGGTGCATCGGACTCTAATATTGATCCCCTAGGAAACGCTCAAAGCAAACCACAAACAATGATAAGATATACTCTTCTTGTACTTAAGTCAGTATTGTGACTTTTGTATTAAATCCCGACGCAATTTCTGTGTTTCATCGTCAATGTGAGGGTCCAAGGGATAGAGTAAAGGTGCAGTGGTGTATCGCAATCTAATACTGATTTCCCAGTAAACGCTCAAAGAAAACAACAAACAATAAGAAGATTTACTCTTTTTGTATTTAAGGCGGCATTGTGCCTTTTGTATTATCTACCGACGCAATTTCTGTGTTTCATCGTCAATGTGAAGGTCCAAGCGATAGAGCAAAGCTGCAGTAGTGCATCGGAATCTAATAGTGATCTCCCAGGAAACGCTCAAAGCATACTACTATTAATGAGAAGATTTACTCTTCATGTACTTAAGTCGGCATAATGCCTTTTGTTTTAAATCCAGACGCAATTCCTGTGTTCTACGTCAATGTGGGGGTCCAAGGGATAGAGTAAAGCTGAAGTAGTGCATCCTATTCCAACACTGATCTCCCAGGAAACGCTCAAAGCAAACCACAAACAATGAGAAGATTTACTCTTCTTGTCATCACGTCGGCATTGTGCGTTTTGTATTAAATCGCGACGTAATTTCTGTGTTTCATTGTCAATGTGAAGGTCCAAGGGATGGAGTAAACTGCAGTAGTGCATCGGAATCTAGTACTGATCTCCCAGGAAACGCTCAAAGCAAACCACAAACAATGAGAAGATTTCCTCTTCTTGTACTCAAGTCGGCATTGTGCCTTTTGTATTTAATCCCGACACAATATCTGCATCGGTATCTAATACTGATCTCCCAGGAAACGCTCAAAGCAAACCACAAAGAAAAAGAATTTTTTCTCTTCCTGTACTTAAGTCACTCTTCTTGTACTTAAGTCGGCATAGTGCCTTTTGTATTAAACCCCGACGCAATTTCTGTGTTTGATCGTCAATGTGAAGGTCCAAGAGGTAGAGTAAAGCTGCAGTAGTGCATTGGAATCTAATACTGATCTCCCAGGAAACGCTCAGAGCAAACCACAACCAATGAGAAGATTTACTCTTCTTGTACTGAAGTCGCCATTGTGCCTTTTGTTTTAAATCCCGATGCAATTTCTGTGTTTCATCGTCAATCTAATGGGCCAAGGGATAATGTAGAGCTGCAGTAGTGCATCGGAATCTAATATTGATCTCCTAAGAAACGCTCAAAGCAAACCACAAACAATGATAAGATATACTCTTCTTGTACTTAAGTCGGAATTGTGCCTCTTGTATTAAATCCCGACGCAATTTCTGTGTTTCATCGTCAATGTGAGGGTCCAAGGGATAGAGTAAAGGTGCAGTAGTGTATCGCAATCTAATACCGATCTCCCAGGAAACGCTCAAAGCAAACAGCAAACAATGAGAAGACTTACTCTTTTTATACTTAAGGTGGCATTGTGCCTTTTGTATTAAATCCCGATGCAATTTCTGCGTTTCATCGTCAATGGGAAAGTCCAAGGGATAGAGTTAAGCTGCAGTAGTGCATCGGAATCTAATACTGATCTCCCAGGAAACGCTCACAGTAAACCACAAACAATGAAAAGATATACTCTTCTTGGACTTAAGTCGTTATTGTGAATCTTGTATTATCTCCCGACGCAATTTCTGTGTTTCAACGTCAATGTGAAAGTCCAAGCGATGGAGCAAAGCTGCAGTTGTGCACCGGAATCTAATACTGATCTACCGGGAAACTCTCAAAACTAACCCCAAACAATGAGATGATATAATGTTCTTGTACCTAAGTCTGCATTGTGCCTTTTGATTTAAATCCCGACGCAATTTCTGTGTTTCATCGTCAATCTGAAAGACCAAGGGATAGAGTAAAGCCGCAGTAGTGCATCGGAATCTAATACTTATCTACCACGAAACGCTCAAAGCAAACCACAAACAATCCGGAGATTTACCCTTCTTGTACTTAAGTCTCCTTTGTGCCTTTTGTTTTAAATCCCGACGCAAACTCTGTGTTCCATCGTCAATGTGAAGGTCGAAGGGATAGACTAAAGCTGCAGTAGTGCATCGGAATCTAATACTGATCTCCCAGGAAACGCTCAAAGCATACTACAAACAATGAGAAGATTCACTCTTCTTGTACTTAAGTCGGCATAGTGCCTTTGGATTAAATCCCGACGCAATTTCTGTGTTTGATCGTCAATGTGAAGGTCCAAGAGTTAGAGTAAAGCTGCAGTAGTGCATTGGAATTTAATACTGATCTCCCAGGAAACGCTCAGAACAAACCACAAACAATGAGAAGATTTACTCTTCTTGTACTGAATTCGCCATTGTGCCTTTTGTTTTAAATCCCGATGCAATTTCTGTGTTTCATCGTCAATCTAATGGGCCAAGGGATAATGTAGAGCTGCAGTAGTGCATCGGAATCTAATATTGATCTCCTAAGAAACGCTCAAAGCAAACCACAAACAATGATAAGATATACTCTTCTTGTACATAAGTCGGAATTGTGCCTCTTGTATTAAATCCCGACGCAATTTCTGTGTTTCATCGTCAATGTGAGGGTCCAAGGGATAGAGTAAAGGTGCAGTAGTGTATCGCAATCTAATACCGATCTCCCAGGAAACGCTCAAAGCAAACAGCAAACAATGAGAAGATTTACTCTTTTTGTACTTAAGTCGGCATTGTGCCATTTGTATTAAATCCTGACGCAATTTCTGAGTTTCATCGTCAATGTGAAAGTTCTAGGGATAGAGAAAAGCTGCTGTAGTGCATCGGAATCTAACGGTGATCTCCCAGGAAACGTTCAAAACAAACCACAAACAATGAGAAGATTTACTCTTCTTGTATTTAGGTCGGCATTGTGCCTTTAGTATTAAATCCCGTCGCAATTTCTGTGTTTCATCGCCAATGTGCAGGTCCAAGCGATAGAGTTAAGCTGCATAAGTGCATCGGAATCTAATACTGATCTCCCAGGAAACAATCAAACCGAACCACAAACAATGAGAAGATTTACTCTTGTAGTATTTGAGTCAGCGTTGGGCCTTTTGTATTAAATCCCGACGTAATCTCTGTGTTTCATCGTCATTGTGAAGGTTCTAGGGATAGAGTAAGGCTGCAGTAATGCATCGGAAACTAATACTGATATCCCAGGAAATGCTCAAAGGAACCACGAAAAAGAGAAGATTTACTCTTCATGTACTGACGTCGGCATTGTGCCTTTTATATGAAATCCTGACGGAATATCTGACTTTCATCGTCAATGTGAAGGTCCAAGGGATAGAGTAAAGATGCAGTAGTGCATCGGAATCTAATACTGATCTACCAGGAAACGCTAAAAAGCAAACCACAAACATAAAAGATATTTACTCGACTTGTACTTATGTCGACATTGTGCTTTTTGTATTAAATCCCGACGCAATTGCTGTGTTTCATCCTCAATGTAAAGGTCCGAGGGATAGAGTAAAGCTGCAGTAGTGCATCGGAATCTAATACTGATCTCCCAGGAAACGCTTAAAGCAAACCACAAACAATGACAAGAATTACTCTTCTTGTACTTAAGTCAGCATTGTGAATTTTGCAATAAATCCCGATGCAGTTTCTGAGTCTCATCGTCAATGTGAAGGTTCAAGGGATAACGTAAAGCTGCATTAGTGCATCAGAATCTAATACTGATCTCTCAGTAAACGCTCAAAGCAAACCACAAACAATGGGAAGATTTACTCTTCTTGTACTTAAGTCGGCATTGTGCCTTTTGTTTTAAATCCCAACGCAATTTCAGTGTTTCATCGTCAATGTGGAGGGCCAAGGGATAGAGTAAAGCTGCAGTAGTCCATCGGAATCTAATACTGATCTCCCAGGACACGCTCCAAGCAAACAACTAACAACGAGAAGATTTACTCTTCTTGTACTTAAGTCGCCGTTGTGCGTTTTGTTTTAAATCCCGACGCAATTTCTGTGTTACATCGTCAATCTGAAGGTCCAAGGGATAGAGTAAAGCTGCAGTAGTGCATCGCAATCTAATACTGATCTCCCAGGAAACGCGCAAAGCAAACCACGAACAATGAGAAGATTTACTCTTCTTGTACTTCAGTCGGCATTGTGCCTTTTATATTAAATACCGACGCAATTTCTGTGTTTCATCGTCAATGTGAAGTTTCACGGGATAGAGTAAAGCAGCAGTAATACATCGGAATCTTGTACTGATCACCCAGGAAACGCTGAAGACAAACCACAAACAATGAGAATATTTACTCATCTTGTACTTAAGGCGGCTTTGTGCCTTTTGTATTAAATCCTGACGCAATTTCTGTGTTTCATCGTCAATGTGAAGGTCCATGGAATAGAGAAAAGCTGCAGTGGTGCATCGGAATCTAATACTGATCTCCCAGGAAACGTTCAAATAAACCACGAACAATGAGAAGATTTACTCTTTTTGTACTTATGTCGGCATTGTGCCATTTACATTAAATCGCGGCACAATTTCTGTGTTTGATCTTCAATGTGAAGGTCCAAGGGATACAGTAAAGCTGCAGTAGTGCATCGGCATCTAATACTGATCTCCCAGGAAACGCTCAGAGCAAACAACAAACAAAAAGAGTATTTACTCTTCTTGTACTCAAGTCGGCATTGTGCCTTTTGTATTAAATCCCGACGCAATTTCTGAGTTTCATCGTCAAAGTGAAGTTTCACGGGATAGAGTAAAGCTGCAGTAGTGCATCGGAATCTTGTACTGATCACCCAGGAAATGCTCAAGACAAACCACAAACAATGAGAATATTTACGCTTCTTGTACTTAATTCAGCATTGTGCCTTTTGTATTAAATCCCGACGCAATTTCTTTGTTTCATCGTCAATGTGAAGGTCCATGGGACAGACTAAAGCTGCAGTAGTGCAATGAAATCTAGTAATGATCTCCCAGGAAACGCTCAGAGCAAACCATAAACTTTGAGAAGATATACTCTTCTTGTACTTAAGTCGGCATTGTGCCTTTTGTATCAAATCCCGACGCAATTTCTGTGTTTCATCGTCATTGTGAAGGTCCAAGGATAGAGTAAAAGGGCAGTAGTGCATCGGAATCTAATACAGATCTCCCAGGAAACGCTCAAAGCAAACCACAAACAATGGGCAGATATACTCTTCTTGTACTTAAGTCGGCATTGTGCATTTTGTATTTAATCCCGACGCAATTTCTGTGTTTCATCGTCAATGTGAGGGTCCAAGAGATAGACTAAAGCTGCAGTAGCGCATCGGAATCTAATACTGATCTCCCAGGTAACGCTCAAAGCATACGACAAACAATGAGATGATTTACTCTTCTTGTACTTACGTCGGCACAGAGCTTTTTGTTTTAAATCCCGAAGCAATTTCTGTGTTTGATCGTCAATGTGAGGGTCCAAGGGATAGAGTAAAGGTGCAGTAGTGTATCGCAATCTAATACCGATCTCCCAGGAAACGCTCAAAGCAAACAGCAAACAGTGAGAAGATTTACTCTTTTTGTACTTAAGGTGGCATTGTGCCTTTTGTATTAAATCCCGATGCAATTTCTGCGTTTCATCGTCAATGGGAATGTCCAAGGGATAGAGTTAAGCTGCAGTAGTGCATCGGAATCTAATACTGATCTCCCAGGAAACGCTCACAGTAAACCACAAACAATGAAAAGATATACTCTTCTTGGACTTAAGTCGTTATTGTGAATTTTGTATTATCTCCCGACGCAATTTCTGTGTTTCAACGTCAATGTGAAAGTCCAAGCAATGGAGCAAAGCTGCAGTTGTGCACCGGAATCTAATACTGATCTACCAGGAAACTCTCAAAACTAACCCCAAACAATGAGATGATTTAATGTTCTTGTACCTAAGTCTGCATTGTGCCTTTTGATTTAAAACCCGACGCAATTTCTGTGTTTCATCGTCAATCTGAAAGACCAAGGGATAGAGTAAAGCCGCAGTAGTGCATCGGAATCTAATACTGATCTCGCAGGAAACGCTCAAAGCAAACCACAAACAATGAGAAGATTTCACCTTATTGTACGTAAGTCGGCATTGTGATTTTTGTTTTAAATCCCGACGCAATTTCTGTGTTTCATCGTCAGTGTGATGGTACAAGGGATAGAGTAAAGCTGCCGTAGTGCATTTGAATCTAGTACTGATGTCCCAGGAAACGCTCAAACAAAACAACAAACAATAAGAAAATTGACTCTTTTAGTACTTCTGCCGTCCTTGTGCCTTTTGTATTAAATTCTGACGCATATTTCTGTGTTTCATCGTCAATGTGAAGGTCCAAGGGATAGAGTAAAGCTGCAGAAGTGAATCGGAAACGAATACTGATCTCCCAGGAAACGCTCAAAGCAAACCACAAACAATGAGAAGATTTCACCTTATTGTACTTGAGTCGGCATTGTGCCTTTTGTATTACATCCCGACACAATTTCTGTGTGTCATCGTCAATCTGAAGGGCCAAGGGATAGAGTAAAGCTGCAGTAGTGCATCGGAATCTAATAGTGATCTCCCAGGAAACGCTCATAGCAAACCTCGAACAATGAGAAGATTTACTCTTCTTGTACTGAAGTCGCCATTGTGCCTTTTGTTTTAAATCCCGATGCAATTTCTGTGTTTCATCGTCAATCTAATGGGCCAAGGGATAATGTAGAGCTGCAGTAGTGCATCGGAATCTAATATTGATCTCCTAAGAAACGCTCAAAGCAAACCACAAACAATGATAAGATATACTCTTCTTGTACATAAGTCGGAATTGTGCCTCTTGTATTAAATCCCGACGCAATTTCTGTGTTTCATCGTCAATGTGAGGGTCCAAGGGATAGAGTAAAGGTGCAGTAGTGTATCGCAATCTAATACCGATCTCCCAGGAAACGCTCAAAGCAAACAGCAAACAATGAGAAGATTTACTCTTTTTGTACTTAAGTCGGCATTGTGCCATTTGTATTAAATCCAGACGCAATTTCTGAGTTTCATCGTCAATGTGAAAGTTCTAGGGATAGAGAAAAGCTGCTGTAGTGCATCGGAATCTAACGCTGATCTCCCAGGAAACGTTCAAAACAAACCACAAACAATGAGAAGATTTACTCTTGTAGTATTTGAGTCAGCGTTGGGACTTTTGTATTAAATCCCGACGTAATCTCTGTGTTTCATCGTCATTGTGAAGGTTCTAGGGATAGAGTAAAGCTGCAGTAATGCATCGGAAACTAATTCTGATATCCCAGGAAATGCTCAAAGGAACCACGAAAAAGAGGAGATTTACTCTTCATGTACTGACGTCGGCATTGTGCCTTTTATATGAAATCCTGACGGAATATCTGACTTTCATCGTCAATGTGAAGGTCCAAGGGATAGAGTAAAGATGCAGTAGTGCATCGGAATCTAATACTGATCTCCCAGGAAACTCTAAAAAGCAAACCACAAACATAAAGGATATTTACTCGACTTGTACTTATGTCGACATTGTGCTTTTTGTATTAAATCCCGACGCAATTGCTGTGTTTCATCCTCAATGTAAAGGTCCAAGGGATAGAGTAAAGCTGCAGTAGTGCATCGGAATCTAATGCTGATCTCCCAGGAAACGCTTAAAGCAAACCACAAACAATGACAAGAATTACTCTTCTTGTACTTAAGTCGGCATTGTGCCTTTTGCAATAAATCCCGATGCAGTTTCTGAGTCTCATCATCAATGTGAAGGTTCAAGGGATAGCGTAAAGCTGCATTAGTGCATGAGAATCTAATACTGATCTCTCAGTAAACGCTCAAAGCCAACCACAAACAATGGGAAAATTTACTCTTCTTGTACTTAAGTCGGCATTGTGCCTTTTGTTTTAAATCCCAACGCAATTTCAGTGTTTCATCGTCAATGTGGAGGTCCAAGGGATAGAGTAAAGCTGCAGTAGTCCATCGGAATCTAATACTGATCTCCCAGGACACGCTCCAAGCAAACAACTAACAACGAGAAGATTTACTCTTCTTGTACTTAAGTCGCCGTTGTGCGTTTTGTTTTAAATCCCGACGCAATTTCTGTGTTACGTCGTCAATCTGAAGGTCCAAGGGATAGAGTAAAGCTGCAGTAGTGCATCGCAATCTAATACTGATCTCTCAGGAAATGCGCAAAGCAAACCACGAACAATGAGAAGATTTACTCTTCTTGTACTTAAGTCAGCATTGTGCCTTTTATATTAAATACCGACGCAATTTCTGTGTTTCATCGTCAATGTGAAGTTTCACGGGATAGAGTAAAGCAGCAGTAATACATCGGAATCTTGTACTGATCACCCAGGAAACGCTGAAGACAAACCACAAACAATGAGAAGTTTTACTCTTCTTGTACTTAAGGCGGCTTTGTGCCTTTTGTATTAAATCCTGACGCAATTTCTGTGTTTCATTGTCAATGTGAAGGTCCATGGAATAGAGAAAAGCTGCAGTGGTGCATCGGAATCTAATACTGATCTCCCAGGAAACGCTCAAATAAACCACGAACAATGAGAAGATTTACTCTTTTTGTACTTATGTCGGCATTGTGCCATTTACATTAAATCGCGGCACAATTTCTGTGTTTGATCTTCAATGTGAAGGTCCAAGGGATACAGTAAAGCTGCAGTAGTGCATCGGAATCTAATACTGATCTCCCAGGAAACGCTCAAAGCAAACAACAAACAAAAAGAATATTTACTCTTCTTGTACTCAAGTCGGCATTGTGCCTTTTGTATTAAATCCCGACGCAAATTCTGAGTTTCATCGTCAAAGTGAAGTTTCACGGGATAGAGTAAAGCTGCAGTAGTGCATCGGAATCTTGTACTGATCACCCAGGAAATGCTCAAGACAAACCACAAACAATGAGAATATTTACGCTTCTTGTACTTAATTCAGCATTGTGCCTTTTGTATTAAATCCCGACGCAATTTCTTTGTTTCATCGTCAATGTGAAGGTCCAAGGGACAGAGTAAAGCTGCAGTAGTGCAATGAAATCTAGTAATGATCTCCCAGGAAACGCTCAGAGCAAACCATAAACTTTGAGAAGATATACTCTTCTTGTACTTAAGTCGGCATTGTGCCTTTTGTATCAAATCCCGACGCAATTTCTGTGTTTCATCGTCATTGTGAAGGTCCAAGGATAGAGCAAAAGGGCAGTAGTGCATCGGAATCTAATACAGATCTCCCAGGAAACGCTCAAAGCAAACCACAATCAATGGGCAGATATACTCTTCTTGTACTTAAGTCGGCATTGTGCATTTTGTATTTAATCCCGACGCAATTTCTGTGTTTCATCGTCAATGTGAGGGTCCAACAGATAGACTAAAGCTTCAGTAGTGCATCGGAATCTAATACTGATCTCCCAGGTAACGCTCAAAGCATACGACAAACAATGAGATGATTTACTCTTCTTGTACTTACGTCGGCACAGTGCTTTTTGTTTTAAATCCCGAAGCAATTTCTGTGTTTGATCGTCAATGTGAGGGTCCAAGGGATAGAGTAAAGGTGCAGTAGTGTATCGCAATCTAATACCGATCTCCCAGGAAACGCTCAAAGCAAACAGCAAACAGTGAGAAGATTTACTCTTTTTGTACTTAAGGTGGCATTGTGCCTTTTGTATTAAATCCCGATGCAATTTCTGCGTTTCATCGTCAATGGGAAAGTCCAAGGGATAGAGTTAAGCTGCAGTAGTGCATCGGAATCTAATACTGATCTCCCAGGAAACGCTCACAGTAAACCACAAACAATGAAAAGATATACTCTTCTTGGACTTAAGTCGTTATTGTGAATTTTGTATTATCTCCCGACGCAATTTCTGTGTTTCAACGTCAATGTGAAAGTCCAAGCAATGGAGCAAAGCTGCAGTTGTGCACCGGAATCTAATACTGATCTACCAGGAAACTCTCAAAACTAACCCCAAACAATGAGATGATTTAATGTTCTTGTACCTAAGTCTGCATTGTGCCTTTTGATTTAAAACCCGACGCAATTTCTGTGTTTCATCGTCAATCTGAAAGACCAAGGGATAGAGTAAAGCCGCACTAGTGCATCGGAATCTAATACTGATCTCGCAGGAAACGCTCAAAGCAAACCACAAACAATGAGAAGATTTCACCTTATTGTACGTAAGTCGGCATTGTGATTTTTGTTTTAAATCCCGACGCAATTTCTGTGTTTCATCGTCAGTGTGATGGTACAAGGGATAGAGTAAAGCTGCCGTAGTGCATTTGAATCTAGTACTGATGTCCCAGGAAACGCTCAAACAAAACAACAAACAATATGAAAATTGACTCTTTTAGTACTTCAGCCGTCCTTGTGCCTTTTGTATTAAATCCTGACGCATATTTCTGTGTTTCATCGTCAATGTGAAGGTCCAAGGGATAGAGTAAAGCTGCAGAAGTGAATCGGAAACGAATACTGATCTCCCAGGAAACGCTCTAAGCAAACCACAAACAATGAGAAGATTTCACCTTATTGTACTTAAGTCGGCATTGTGCCTTTTGTATTACATCCCGACACAATTTCTGTGTGTCATCGTCAATCTGAATGGCCAAGGTATATAGTAAAGCTGCAGTAGTGCATCGGAATCTAATAGTGATCTCCCAGGAAGCGAACAAAGCAAACCAGATACAATTAGAAGATTTACTCTTCCTGAACTTAAGTCGGCATTGTGCCTTTTGTATTAAATCCCAACGCTATCTACGTGTTTCATCGTCAGTGTGTAGGTCCTAGGGATAGAGAAAAGCTGCGGTAGTGCATCGGAATCTAATACTGATCTCCCAGGAAACGCTCATAGCAAACCTCGAACAATGAGAAGATTTACTCTTCTTGTACTTAAGTCGACATTGTGCCTTTTGTATTACATCCCGACGCAATTTCTGTGTTTCATCGTCAATGAGGGGGTCAAAGAGATAGACTAAAGCTGCAGTTGTGCATCGGAATCTAATACTGATCTCCGAGGAAACGCTCAAAGCAAACCACAAACAATGAGAAGATTTACTCTTCTTGTACTGAAGTCGCCATTGTGCCTTTTGTTTTAAGTCCCGATGCAATTTCTGTGTTTCATCGTCAATCTATTGGGCCAAGGGATAATGTAGAGCTGCAGTAGTGCATCGGAATCTAATATTGATCTCCTAAGAAACGCTCAAAGCAAACCACAAACAATGATAAGATATACTCTTCTTGTACATAAGTCGGAATTGTGCCTCTTGTATTAAATCCCGACGCAATTTCTGTGTTTCATCGTCAATGTGAGGGTCCAAGGGATAGAGTAAAGGTGCAGTGGTGTATCGCAATCTAATACCGATCTCCCAGGAAACGCTCAAAGCAAACAGCTAACAATGAGAAGATTTACTCTTTTTGTACTTAAGTCGGCATTGTGCCATTTGTATTAAATCCAGACGCAATTTCTGAGTTTCATCGTCAATGTGAAAGTTCTAGGGATAGAGAAAAGCTGCTGTAGTGCATCGGAATCTAACGCTGATCTCCCAGGAAACGTTCAAAACAAACCACAAACAATGAGAAGATTTACTCTTGTAGTATTTGAGTCAGCGTTGGGCCTTTTGTATTAAATCCCGACGTAATCTCTGTGTTTCATCGTCATTGTGAAGGTTCTAGGGATAGAGTAAAGCTGCAGTAATGCATCGGAAACTAATACTGATATCCCAGGAAATGCTCAAAGGAACCACGAAAAAGAGAAGATTTACTCTTCATGTACTGACGTCGGCATTGTGCCTTTTATATGAAATCCTGACGGAATATCTGACTTTCATCCTCAATGTGAAGCTCCAAGGGATAGAGTAAAGATGCAGTAGTGCATCGGAATCTAATACTGGTCTCCCAGGAAACGCTAAAAAGCAAACCACAAACATAAAGGATATTTACTCGACTTGTACTTATGTCGACATTGTGCTTTTTGTATTAAATCCCGACGCAATTGCTGTGTTTCATCCTCAATGTAAAGGTCCAAGAGTAAAGCTGCAGTAGTGCATCGGAATCTAATACTGATCTCCCAGGAAACGCTTAAAGCAAACCACAAACAATGATAAGAATTACTCTTCTTGTACTTAAGTCGGCATTGTGCCTTTTGCAATAAATCCCGATGCAGTTTCCGAGTCTCATCATCAATGTGAAGGTTCAAGGGAGAGCGTAATGCTGCATTAGTGCATCAGAATCTAATACTGATCTCTAAGTAAACGCTCAAAGCAAACCACAAACAATGGGAAAATTTACTCTTCTTGTACTTAAGTCGGCATTGTGCCTTTTGTTTTAAATCCCAACGCAATTTCAGTGTTTCATCGTCAATGTGGAGGTCCAAGGGATAGAGTAAAGCTGCAGTAGTCCATCGGAATCTAATACTGATCTCCCAGGACACGCTCCAAGCAAACAACTAACAACTAGAAGATTTACTCTTCTTGTACTTAAGTCGCCGTTGTGCGTTTTGTTTTAAATCCCGACGCAATTTCTGTGTTACATCGTCAATCTGAAGGTCCAAGGGATAGAGTAAAGCTGCAGTAGTGCATCGCAATCTAATACTGATCTCTCAGGAAACGTGCAAAGCAAACCACGAACAATGAGAAGATTTACTCTTCTTGTACTTAAGTCGGCATTGTGCCTTTTATATTAAATACCGACGCAATTTCTGTGTTTCATCGTCAATGTGAAGTTTCACGGGATAGAGTAAAGCAGCAGTAGTACATCGGAATCTTGTACTGATCACCCAGGGAACGCTGAAGACAAACCACAAACAATGAGAAGATTTACTCTTCTTGTACTTAAGGCGGCTTTGTGCCTTTTGTATTAAATCCTGACGCAATTTCTGTGTTTCATTGTCAATGTGAAGGTCCATGGAATAGAGAAAAGCTGCAGTGGTGCATCGGAATCTAATACTGATATCCCAGGAAACGCTCAAATAAACCACGAACAATGAGAAGATTTACTCTTTTTGTACTTATGTCGGCATTGTGCCATTTACATTAAATCGCGGCACAATTTCTGTGTTTGATCTTCAACGTGAAGGTCCAAGGGATACAGTAAAGCTGCAGTAGTGCATCGGAATCTAATACTGATCTCCCAGGAAACGCTCAAAGCAAACAACAAACAAAAAGAATATTTACTCTTCTTGTACTCAAGTCGGCATTGTGCCTTTTGTATTAAATCCCGACGCAATTTCTGAGTTTCATCGTCAAAGTGAAGTTTCACGGGATAGAGTAAAGCTGCAGTAGTGCATCGGAATCTTGTACTGATCACCCAGGAAATGCTCAAGACAAACCACAAACAATTAGAATATTTACGCTTCTTGTACTTAATTCAGCATTGTGCCTTTTGTATTAAATCCCGACGCAATTTCTTTGTTTCATCGTCAATGTGAAGGTCCAAGGGACAGAGTAAAGCTGCAGTAGTGCAATGAAATCTAGTAATGATCTCCCAGGAAACGCTCAGAGCAAACCATAAACTTTGAGAAGATATACTCTCCTTGTACTTAAGTCGGCATTGTGCCTTTTGTATCAAATCCCGACGCAATTTCTGTGTTTCATCGTCATTGTGAAGGTCCAAGGTTAGAGCAAAAGGGCAGTAGTGCATCGGAATCTAATACAGATCTCCCAGGAAACGCTCAAAGCAAACCACAAATAATGGGCAGATATACTCTTCTTGTACTTAAGTCGGCATTGTGCATTTTGTATTTAATCCCGACGCAATTTCTGTGTTCCATCGTCAATGTGAGGGTCCAAGAGATAGACTAAAGCTGCAGTAGTGCATCGGAATCTAATACTGATCTCCCAGGTAACGCTCAAAGCATACGACAAACAATGAGATGATTTACTCTTCTTGTACTTACGTTGGCACAGTGCTTTTTGTTTTAAATCCCGAAGCAATTTCTGTGTTTGATCGTCAATGTGAGGGTCCAAGGGATAGAGTAAAGGTGCAGTAGTGTATCGCAATCTAATACCGATCTCCCAGGAGACGCTCAAAGCAAACAGCAAACAGTGAGAAGATTTACTCTTTTTGTACTTAAGGTGGCATTGTGCCTTTTGTATTAAATCCCGATGCAATTTCTGCGTTTCATCGTCAATGGGAAAGTCCAAGGGATAGAGTTAAGCTGCAGTAGTGCATCGGAATCTAATACTGATCTCCCAGGAAACGCTCACAGTAAACCACAAACAATGAAAAGATATACTCTTCTTGGACTTAAGTCGTTATTGTGAATTTTGTATTATCTCCCGACGCAATTTCTGTGTTTCATCGTCAATCTGAAAGACCAAGGGATAGAGTAAAGCCGCAGTAGTGCATCGGAATCTAATACTGATCTCGCAGGAAACGCTCAAAGCAAACCACAAACAATGAGAAGATTTCACCTTATTGTACGTAAGTCGGCATTGTGATTTTTGTTTTAAATCCCGACGCAATTTCTGTGATTCATCGTCAGTGTGATGCTACAAGGGATAGAGTAAAGCTGCCGTAGTGCATTTGAATCTAGTACTGATGTCCCAGGAAACGCTCAAACAAAACAACAAACAATATGAAAATTGACTCTTTTAGTACTTCAGCCGTCCTTGTGCCTTTTGTATTAAATCCTGACGCATATTTCTGTGTTTCATCGTCAATGTGAAGGTCCAAGGGATAGAGTAAAGCTGCAGAAGTGAATCGGAAACGAATACTGATCTCCCAGGAAACGCTCAAAGCAAACCACAAACAATGAGAAGATTTCACCTTATTGTACTTGAGTCGGCATTGTGCCTTTTGTATTACATCCCGACACAATTTCTGTGTGTCATCGTCAATCTGAATGGCCAAGGTATAGAGTAAAGCTGCAGTAGTGCATCGGAATCTAATAGTGATCTCCCAGGAAACGAACAAAGCAAACCAGATACAATTAGAAGATTTACTCTTCCTGAACTTAAGTCGGCATTGTGCCTTTTGTATTAAATCCCAACGCTATCTACGTGTTTCATCGTCAGTGTGTAGGTCCTAGGGATAGAGAAAAGCTGCGGTAGTGCATCGGAATCTAATACTGATCTCCCAGGAAACGCTCATAGCAAACCTCGAACAATGAGAAGATTTACTCTTCTTGTACTTAAGTCGACATTGTGCCTTTTGTATTACATCCCGACGCAATTTCTGTGTTTCATCGTCAATGAGGGGGTCCAAGAGATAGACTAAAGCTGCAGTTGTGCATCGGAATCTAATACTGATCTCATAGGAAACGCTCAAAGCACACTACAAACAATGAGAAGATTCACTCTTCTTGTACTTAAGTCGGCATAGTGCCTTTGGATTAAATCCCGACGCAATTTCTGTGTTTGATCGTCAATGTGAAGGTCCAAGAGGTAGAGTAAAGCTGCAGTAGTGCATTGGAATCTAATACTGATCTCCCAGGAAACGCTCAGAGCAAACCACAAACAATGAGAAGATTTACTCTTCTTGTACTGAAGTCGCCATTGTGCCTTTTGTTTTAAGTCCCGATGCAATTTCTGTGTTTCATCGTCAATCTAATGGGCCAAGGGATAATGTAGAGCTGCAGTAGTGCATTTGAATCTAATATTGATCTCCTAAGAAACGCTCAAAGCAAACCACAAACAATGATAAGATATACTCTTCTTGTACATAACTCGGAATTGTGCCTCTTGTATTAAATCCCGACGCAATTTCTGTGTTTCATCGTCAATGTGAGGGTCCAAGGGATAGAGTAAAGGTGCAGTAGTGTATCGCAATCTAATACCGATCTCCCAGGAAACGCTCAAAGCAAACAGCAAACAATGAGAAGATTTACTCTTTTTGTACTTAAGTCGGCATTGTGCCATTTGTATTAAATCCAGACGCAATTTCTGAGTTTCATCGTCAATGTGAAAGTTCTAGGGATAGAGAAAAGCTGCTGTAGTGCATCGGAATCTAACGCTGATCTCCCAGGAAACGTTCAAAACAAACCACAAACGATGAGAAGATTTACTCTTGTAGTATTTGAGTCAGCGTTGGGCCTTTTGTATTAAATCCCGACGTAATCTCTGTGTTTCATCGTCATTGTGAAGGTTCTAGGGATAGAGTAAAGCTGCAGTAATGCATCGGAAACTAATACTGATATCCCAGGAAATGCTCAAAGGAACCACGAAAAAGAGAAGATTTACTCTTCATGTACTGACGTCGGCATTGTGCCTTTTATATGAAATCCTGACGGAATATCTGACTTTCATCCTCAATGTGAAGGTCCGAGGGATAGAGTAAAGATGCAGTAGTGCATCGGAATCTAATACTGGTCTCCCAGGAAACGCTAAAAAGCAAACCACAAACATAAAGGATATTTACTCGACTTGTACTTATGTCGACATTGTGCTTTTTGTATTAAATCCCGACGCAATTGCTGTGATTCATAATCAATGTAAAGGTCCAAGAGTAAAGCTGCAGTAGTGCATCGGAATCTAATACTGATCTCCCAGGAAACGCTTAAAGCAAACCACAAACAATGACAAGAATTACTCTTCTTGTACTTAAGTCGGCATTGTGCCTTTTGCAATAAATCCCGATGCAGTTTCTGAGTCTCATCATCAATGTGAAGGTTCAAGGGAGAGCGTAAAGCTGCATTAGTGCATCAGAATCTAATACTGATCTCTAAGTAAACGCTCAAAGCAAACCACAAACAATGGGAAAATTTACTCTTCTTGTACTTAAGTCGGCATTGTGCCTTTTGTTTTAAATGCCAACGCAATTTCAGTGTTTCATCGTCAATGTGGAGGTCCAAGGGATAGAGTAAAGCTGCAGTAGTCCATCGGAATCTAATACTGATCTCCCAGGACACGCTCCAAGCAAACAACTAACAACGAGAAGATTTACTCTTCTTGTACTTAAGTCGCCGTTGTGCGTTTTGTTTTAAATCCCGACGCAATTTCTGTGTTACATCGTCAATCTGAAGGTCCAAGGGATAGAGTAAAGCTGCAGTAGTGCATCGCAATCTAATACTGATATCTCAGGAAACGCGGAAAGCAAACCACGAACAATGAGAAGATTTACTCTTCTTGTACTTAAGTCGGCATTGTGCCTTTTATATTAAATACCGACGCAATTTCTGTGTTTCATCGTCAATGTGTAGTTTCACGGGATAGAGTAAAGCAGCAGTAATACATCCGAATCTTGTACTGATCACCCAGGAAACGCTGAAGACAAACCACAAACAATGAGAAGATTTACTCTTCTTGTACTTAAGGCGGCATTGTGCCTTTTGTATTAAATCCTGACGCAATTTCTGTGTTTCATTGTCAATGTGAAGGTCCATGGAATAGAGAAAAGCTGCAGTGGTGCATCGGAATCTAATACTGATCTCCCAGGAAACGCTCAAATAAACCACGAACGATGAGAAGATTTACTCTTTTTGTACTTATGTCGGCATTGTGCCATTTACATTAAATCGCGGCACAATTTCTGTGTTTGATCTTCAATGTGAAGGTCCAAGGGATACAGTAAAGCTGCAGTAGTGCATCGGAATCTAATACTGATCTCCCAGGAAACGCTCAAAGCAAACAACAAACAAAAAGAATATTTACTCTTCTTGTACTCAAGTCGGCATTGTGCCTTTTGTATTAAATCCCGACGCTTTTTCTGAGTTTCATCGTCAAAGTGAAGTTTCACGGGATAGAGTAAAGCTGCAGTAGTGCATCGGAATCTTGTACTGATCACCCAGGAAATGCTCAAGACAAACCACAAACAATGAGAATATTTACGCTTCTTGTACTTAATTCAGCATTGTGCCTTTTGTATTAAATCCCGACGCAATTTCTTTGTTTCATCGTCAATGTGAATGTCCAAGGGACAGAGTAAAGCTGCAGTAGTGCAATGAAATCTAGTAATGATCTCCCAGGAAAGCTCAGAGCAAACCATAAACTTTGAGAAGATATACTCTTCTTGTACTTAAGTCGGCATTGTGCCTTTTGTATCAAATCCCGACGCAATTTCTGTGTTTCATCGTCATTGTGAAGGTCCAAGGATAGAGTAAAAGGGCAGTAGTGTATCGGAATCTAATACAGATCTCCCAGGAAACGCTCAAAGCAAACCACAAACAATGGGCAGATATACTCTTCTTGTACTTAAGTCGGCATTGTGCATTTTGTATTTAATCCCGACGCAATTTCTGTGTTTCATCGTCAATGTGAGGGTCCAAGAGATTGACTAAAGCTGCAGTAGTGCATCGGAATCTAATACTGATCTCCCAGGTAACGCTCAAAGCATACGACAAACAATGAGATGATTTACTCTTCTTGTACTTACGTCGGCACAGTGCTTTTTGTTTTAAATCCCGAAGCAATTTCTGTGTTTGATCGTCAATGTGAGGGTCCAAGGGATAGAGTAAAGGTGCAGTAGTGTATCGCAATCTAATACCGATCTCC
The DNA here is from genome assembly GCF_021461385.2 of Schistocerca piceifrons. NCBI lineage: Eukaryota > Metazoa > Arthropoda > Insecta > Orthoptera > Acrididae > Schistocerca > Schistocerca piceifrons. The sequence goes on from NC_060141.1 coordinate 843,124,708, forward strand.
CAGGAAACGCTCAAAGCAAATAGCAAACAGTGAGAAGATTTACTCTTTTTGTACTTAAGGTGGCATTGTGCCTTTTGTATTAAATCCCGATGCAATTTCTGCATTTCATCGTCAATGGGAAAGTCCAAGGGATAGAGTTAAGCTGCAGTAGTGCATCGGAATCTAATACTGATCTCCCAGGAAACGCTCACAGTAAACCACAAACAATGAAAAGATATACTCTTCTTGGACTTAAGTCGTTATTGTGAATTTTGTATTATCTCCCGACGCAATTTCTGTGTTCCAACGTCAATGTGAAAGTCCAAGCGATGGAGCAAAGCTGCAGTTGTGCACAGGAATCTAATACTGATCTACCAGGAAACTCTCAAAACTAACCCCAAACAATGAGATGATTTAACGTTCTTGTACCTAAGTCTGCATTGTGCCTTTTGATTTAAATCCCGACGCAATTTCTGTGTTTCATCGTCAATCTGAAAGACCAAGGGATAGACTAAAGCCGCAGTAGTGCATCGGAATCTAATACTGATCTCGCAGGAAACGCTCAAAGCAAACCACAAACAATGAGAAGATTTCACCTTATTGTACGTAAGTCGGCATTGTGATTTTTGTTTTAAATCCCGACGCAATTTCTGTGTTTCATCGTCAGTGTGATGGTACAAGGGATAGAGTAAAGCTGCCGTAGTGCATTTGAATCTAGTACTGATGTCCCAGGAAACGCTCAAACAAAACAACAAACAATATGAAAATTGACTCTTTTAGTACTTCAGCCGTCCTTGTGCCTTTTGTATTAAATCCTGACGCATATTTCTGTGTTTCATCGTCAATGTGAAAGTCCAAGGGATAGAGTAAAGCTGCAGAAGTGAATCGGAAACGAATACTGATCTCCCAGGAAACGCTCAAAGCAAACCACAAACAATGAGAAGATTTCACCTTATTGTACTTGAGTCGGCATTGTGCCTTTTGTATTACATCCCGACACAATTTCTGTGTGTCATCGTCAATCTGAAGGGCCAAGGGATAGAGTAAAGCTGCAGTAGTGCATCGGAATCTTATAGTGATCTCCCAGGAAACGAACAAAGCAAACCAGAAACCATTAGAAGATTTACTCTTCCTGAACTTAAGTCGGCATTGTGCCTTTTGTATTAAATCCCAACGCTATCTACATGTTTCATCGTCAGTGTGTAGGTCCTAGGGATAGAGAAAAGCTGCGGTAGTGCATCGGAATCTAATACTGATCTCTCAGGAAACGCTCATAGCAAACCTCGAACAATGAGAAGATTAACTCTTCTTGTACTTAAGTCGGCATTGTGCCTTTTGTATTACATCCCGACGCAATTTCTGTGTTTCATCGTCAATGAGGGGGTCCAAGAGATAGACTAAAGCTGCAGTTGTGCATCGGAATCTAATACTGATCTCCCAGGAAACGCTCAAAGCATACTACAAACAATGAGAAGATTCACTCTTCTTTTACTTAAGTCGGCATAGTGCCTTTGGATTAAATCCCGACGCAATTTCTGTGTTTGATCGTCAATGTGAAGGTCCAAGAGGTAGAGTATAGCTGCAGTAGTGCATTGGAATCTAATACTGATCTCCCAGGAAACGCTCAGAGCAAACCACAAACAATGAGAAAATTTACACTTCTTGTACTGAAGTCGCCATTGTGCCTTTTGTTTTAAATCCCGATGCAATTTCTGTGTTTCATCGTCAATCTAATGGGCCAAGGGATAATGTAGAGCTGCAGTAGTGCATCGGAATCTAATATTGATCTCCTAAGAAACGCTCAAAGCAAACCACAAACAATGATAAGATATACTCTTCTTGTACATAAGTCGGAATTGTGCCTCTTGTATTAAATCCCGACGCAATTTCTGTGTTTCATCGTCAATGTGAGGGTCCAAGGGATAGAGTAAAGGTGCAGTAGTGTATCGCAATCTAATACCGATCTCCCAGGAAACGCTCAAAGCAAACAGCAAACAATGAGAAGATTTACTCTTTTTGTACTTAAGTCGGCATTGTGCCATTTGTATTAAATCCTGACGCAATTTCTGAGTTTCATCGTCAATGTGAAAGTTCTAGGGATAGAGAAAAGCTGCTGTAGTGCATCGGAATCTAACGCTGATCTCCCAGGAAACGTTCAAAACAAACCACAAGCAATGAGAAGATTTACTCTTCTTGTATTTAGGTCGGCATTGTGCCTTTAGTATTAAATCCCGTCGCAATTTCTGTGTTTCATCGCCAATGTGCAGGTCCAAGCGATAGAGTTAAGCTGCGTAAGTGCATCGGAATCTAATACTGATCTCCCAGGAAACAATCAAACCGAACCACAAACAATGAGAACATTTACTCCTGTAGTATTTGAGTCAGCGTTGGGCCTTTTGTATTAAATCCCGACGTAATCTCTGTGTTTCATCGTCATTGTGAAGGTTCTAGGGATAGAGTAAAGCTGCAGTAATGCATCGGAAACTAATACTGATATCCCAGGAAATGCTCAAAGGAACCACGAAAAAGAGAAGATTTACTCTTCATGTACTGACGTCGGCATTGTGCCTTTTATATGAAATCCTGACGGAATATCTGACTTTCATCGTCAATGTGAAGGTCCAAGGGATAGAGTAAAGATGCAGTAGTGCATCGGAATCTAATACTGATCTCCCAGGAAACGCTAAAAAGCAAACCACAAACATAAAAGATATTTACTCGACTTGTACTTATGTCGACATTGTGCTTTTTGTATTAAATCCCGACGCAATTGCTGTGTTTCATCCTCAATGTAAAGGTCCAAGGGATAGAGTAAAGCTGCAGTAGTGCATCGGAATCTAATACTGATCTCTCAGTAAACGCTCAAAGCAAACCACAAACAATGGGAAGATTTACTCTTCTTGTACTTAAGTCGGCATTGTGCCTTTTGTTTTAAATCCCAACGCAATTTCAGTGTTTCATCGTCAATGTGGAGGTCCAAGGGATAGAGTAAAGCTGCAGTAGTCCATCGGAATCTAATACTGATCTCCCAGGACACGCTCCAAGCAAACAACTAACAACGAGAAGATTTACTCTTCTTGTACTTAAGTCGCCGTTGTGCGTTTTGTTTTAAATCCCGACGCAATTTCTGTGTTACATCGTCAATCTGAAGGTCCAAGGGATAGAGTAAAGCTGCAGTAGTGCATCGCAATCTAATACTGATCTCCCAGGAAACGCGCAAAGCAAACCACAAACAATGAGAAGATTTACTCTTCTTGTACTTAAGTCGGCATTGTGCCTTTTATATTAAATACCGACGCAATTTCTGTGTTTCATCTTCAATGTGAAGTTTCACGGGATAGAGTAAAGCAGCAGTAATACATCGGAATCTTGTACTGATCACCCAGGAAACGCTGAAGACAAACCACAAACAACGAGAAGATTTACTCTTCTTGTACTTAAGGCGGCTTTGTGCCTTTTGTATTAAAACCCGACGCAATTCCTGTGTTTCATCGTCAATGTGAAGGTCCATGGAATAGAGAAAAGCTGCAGTGGTGCATCGGAATCTAATACTGATCTCCCAGGAAACGCTCAAATAAACCACGAACAATGAGAAGATTTACTCTTTTTGTACTTATGTCGGCATTGTGCCATTTACATTAAATCGCGGCACAATATCTGTGTTTGATCTTCAATGTGAAGGTCCAAGGGATACAGTAAAGCTGCAGTAGTGCATCGGAATCTAATACTGATCTCCCAGGAAACGCTCAAAGCAAACAACAAACAAAAAGAATATTTACTCTTCTTGTACTCAAGTCGGCATTGTGCCTTTTGTATTAAATCCCGACGCAATTTCTGAGTTTCATCGTCAAAGTGAAGTTTCACGGGATAGAGTAAAGCTGCAGTAGTGCATCGGAATCTTGTACTGATCACCCAGGAAATGCTCAAGACAAACCACAAACAATGAGAATATTTACGCTTCTTGTACTTAATTCAGCATTGTGCCTTTTGTATTAAATCCCGACGCAATTTCTTTGTTTCATCGTCAATGTGAAGGTCCAAGGGACAGAGTAAAGCTGCAGTAGTGCAATGACATCTAGTAATGATCTCCCAGGAAACGCTCAGAGCAAACCATAAACTTTGAGAAGATATACTCTTCTTGTACTTAAGTCGGCATTGTGACTTTTGTATCAAATCCCGACGCAATTTCTGTGTTTCATCGTCATTGTGAAGGTCCAAGGATAGAGTAAAAGGGCAGCAGTGCATCGGAATCTAATACAGATCTCCCAGGAAACGCTCAAAGCAAACCACAAACAATGGGCAGATATACTCTTCTTGTACTTAAGTCGGCATTGTGCATTTTGTATTTAATCCCGACGCAATTTCTGTGTTTCATCGTCAATGTGAGGGTCCAAGAGATAGACTAAAGCTGCAGTAGTGCATCGGAATCTAATACTGATCTCCCAGGTAACGCTTAAAGCATACGACAATCAATGAGATGATTTGCTCTTCTTGTACTTACGTCGGCACAGTGCCTTTTGTTTTAAATCTCGAAGCAATTTCTGTGTTTGATCGTCAATGTGAAAGTCCAAGGGATAGAGTAAAGCTGCAGTAGTGCATCGGAATCTAATACTGATCTCCCAGGAAACGATCAGAGCAAACCACAAACAATGAGAAGATTTACTCTTCTTGTAACGAAGTCGCCATTCTGCCTTTTGTCTTAAATCCCGACGCAATTTCTGTGTTTCATCGTCAATCTGATGGTCCAAGGGGTAATGTTGAGCTGCAGCAGGGCATCGGAATCTAATATTGATCTCCTAGGAAACGCTCAAAGCAAACAACAAACAATGAGAAGATTTACTCTTTTTGCACTTAAAGCGGCATTGTGCCTTTAGTATTAAATCCCGACGCAATTTCTGCGTTTAATCGTCAATGTGAAAGTCAAAGGGACAGAGTAAAGCTGCAGTAGTGCATCTGAATCTAACACTGATCTCCCAGGAAACGCTCAAAGTAAACCACAAACAATGGAAAGATATACTCTTCTTCTACTAATGTCGGCATTGTGCCTTTTGTAATAAATCCCGAGGCAGTTTCTGTGTTTCATCGTCAATGTGAAGGTCCATGGAATAGAGTAAAGCTGCAGTGGTGGATCGGAATCTAATACTGATCTCCCAGGAAACGCTCAAATAAACCACGAACAATGAGAAGTTTTACTATTCTTGTACTTATGTCGGCATTGTGCCATTTACATTAAATCGCGACGCAATTTCTGTGTTTAATCTTCAATGTGAAGGTCCAAGGGATACAGTAAAGCTGCAGTAGTGCATCGGAATCTAACACTGATCTCCCAGGAAACGCTCAAAGCAAACAACAAACAAAAGCAATATTTACTCTTCTTGTACTTAAGTCGGCATTGTGCCTTTTGTATTAAATCCCGACGCAATTTCTGAGTTTCATCGTCAAAGTGAAGTTTCACGGGATAGAGTAAAGCTGCAGTAGTGCATCGGAATCTTGTACTGATCACCCAGGAAATGCTCAAGACAAACCACAAACAATGAGAATATTTACTCTTCTTGTACTTAATTCAGCATTGTGCCTTTTGTATTAAATCCCGACGCAATTTCTTTGTTTCATCGTCAATGTGAAGGTCCAAGGGACAGAGTATAGCTGCAGTAGTGCAATGAAATCTAGTAATGATCTCCCAGGAAACGCTCAGAGCAAACCACAAACAATGAGAAGATATACTCTTCTTGTACTTAAGTCGGCATTGTGCCTTTTGTATCAAATCCCGACGCAATTTCTGTGTTTCATCGTCAATGTGAAGGTCCAAGGTTAGAGTAAAAGGGCAGTAGTGCATCGGAATCTAATACAGATCTCCCAGGAAACGCTCAAAGCAAACCACAAACAATGGGCAGATATACTCTTCTTGTACTTACGTCGGCATAGTGCTTCGTGTTTTAAATCCCGAAGCAGTTTCTGTGTTTGATCGTCAATGTGAAGGTCCAAGGGATAGAGTAAAGCTGCAGTAGTGCATCGGAATCTAATACTGATCTCCCAGGAAACGATCAGGGCAAACCACAAACAATGAGAAGATTTACTCTTCTTGTAACGAAGTCGCCATTCTGCCTTTTGTCTTAAATCCCGACGCAAATTCTGTGTTTCATCGTCAATCTAATGGGCCAAGGGATAATGTAGAGCTGCAGTAGTGCATCGGAATCTAATATTGATCTCCTAGGAAACGCTCAAAGCAAACCACAAACAATGATAAGATATGCTCTTCTTGTACTTAAGTCGGCATTGTGCCTTTTGTATTAAATCCCGACGCAATTTCTGTGTTTCATCGTCAATGTGAGGGTCCAAGGGATAGAGTAAAGGTGTAGTAGTGTATCGCAATCTAATTCTGATCTCCCAGGCAACGCTCAAAGCAAACCACAAACAATGAGAGGATTGCTCTTCCTGTACTTAAGTCGGCATTGTGCCTTTTGTACTAAATCCCGACGCAATCTCTGTGTTTCATCGTCGATGTGTAGGTCCTAGGGTCAGAGTAAAGCTGCAGTAGTGCATCGGAATCAAATACTGATCTCCAAATAAACGTTCAAACCAAACCACAAACAACAAGACGATTTACTCACCTTGTACTTAAGTTTGCATTGTTCCTTTTGGGTTAAATCCCGACGCAACTTCTTTGTTTCATAGTCAATGTGAATGTCCAAATTGTAGAGTAAAGCTGCTGTAGTGCATCGGAATCTAATGCTGATCTCCCTGGAAACGCTCAATGCAAACCACAGACAATGAGAAGATTGACTCATTGGTACTTCAGTCGTCCTTCTGGCCTTTGTATTAAATTACGACGCATATTTCTGTATTTCATCGTGAATGTGAAGGTCCATGGGATAGAGTAAAGCTGCAGTAGTGCATCTGATTCTAATACTGATCTGCCAGGATACGCTCAGAGCAAACCATAAACAATGAGATGATTTACTATTCTTGTACGTACGTCGTCATTTTGCCTTTTGTATTAAATGCCGACGCAATTTCTGTGTATCGTTGTCAATGTGAAGATCCAAGGGATAGAGTTATGCTGCAGTAGTGCATCGGAATCTAATACTGATCTCCCAGGAAACGCTCAAAGCACCCACAAACAACGAAAAAATATACTCTTATTGTACTTAAGCTGGGATTGTGCCCTTTGTATTAAATCCCGACGCAATTTCTATGTTTCATCGTCGATGTGAGGGTCCAAGGGATACAGTAAAGCTGCAGTAGTGCATCCGAATCTAATACTGATCTCCCAGGATGCGCTTATAGCAAACTACAAACAATGAGAAGACTTACTCTTCTTGTACTTAAGTCGGCATTGTGCATTTTGTATTAAATCCCGACGCAATTTCTCTGTTTCATCGAAAATGAAAAGGTCCAAGGGATGGAGTGAAGCTGCAGAAGTGCATCGGAATGTAATATTGATGTCACAGGATATGCCCTAACCAAACCACAAACAATGAGAAGATTTAGTCTTCTTGTACTTAAGTCGGCATTGTGCCTTTTGGGTTAATATCCGACGCAATTTCTGTGTTTCATCGTCAATTTGAAGGTCCAAGGGGTAGAGTAAAGCTGCAGTAGTGCATCGGAATCTAATACTTATCTCCCAGGAAACGCTCAAAGCAAACAACAAACAGTGAGAAGATTTACTCTTCTTGTACGTAGGTCGGCGTTGTGCCTTTTGTATTAAATCCCGAAAAAATTCTGAGTTTCATCGTCAATGTGAAGGTTCAAGGGATAGAGTATAGCTGCAGTAGTGTATCGGAATCTAATGCTGATCTCCCAGGAAACGCTCAAAGCAAACCACAAACTATGAGAAGATTGACTCCTTTTGTACTTCGGTCGGCCTTGTGCCTTTTGTATTACATCCCGATGCGTATTGCTGTGTTTCGTCGTCAATGTGAAGGACCAAGTGATGGAGTAAAGCTGCAGTAGTGCAATGCAATCTAGTACTGATCTCCCAGGAAACGCCCAGAGCAAACCACAAACAACGAGAAGATTTACTCTTCTTGTACTTAAGTCGGCATTGTGCCTTTTGTATTAAATCTCGACGCAATATCTGTGTTTCATCGTCATAGTGACGGTCCAAGGGAGAGAGTAAAGCTGCAGTAGTGCATCGGAGTCTAATACTGATCTCCCAGGATACGCTCATTTCAAACTGCGAACAATGAGAAGATTTACTCTTCCTGTAATTAAGTCGACATTGTGCCTTTTGCATTAAAGCCCGACGCAATCACTGTGTTTCATCGTCAATGTGAAGGTCCAAGGGATAGAGTAAAGCTGCAGTAGTGCATCGGAATGTAATACCGATTTCCCAGGAAACGCTCAAAGCAAACCACAGACAATGAGGAGATTTACTCTTCTTGAACTTAAGTCGGCATTGTGCCTTTTGTACTAAATCCCGACGCAATCTCTGTGTTTCATCGTCGATGTGTAGGTCCTAGGGTCAGAGTAAAGCTGCAGTAGTGCATCGGAATCAAATACTGATCTCCCAGTAAACGCTCAAAGCAAACCACAAACAACGATAAGATATACTCTTATTGTACTTCAGCTGGGATTGTGCCTTTTGTATTAAATCCCGAAGCAATTTCTGTGTTTCATCGTCGATGTGAGGGTCCAAGGGATAGAGTAAAGCTGCAGTAGTGCATCCGAATCTAATACTGATCTCCCAGTATACGCTCAAAGCAAACTACAAACAATGAGAAGATTTACTCTTCTTGTACTTAAGTCGGCATTGTCCAATTTGGATTAAATCCCGACGCAATTTCTCTGTTTCATCGTCAAGGAGAAGGCCCAAGGGATGGAGTGAAGCTGCAGAAGTGCATCGGAATCTAATACTGATCTCGCAGGAAACGCCCAAACCAAAGCACAAACATTGAGAAGATTTAGTCTTCTTATACTCAAGTCGGCATTGTGCCTTTTGTATTAAATCCCGGCGCCATTTCTGTGTTTCATCGACAATGTGAAGGTCCTAGGGATAGAGCAAAGCTGCAGTAGTGCTTCGGAATCTAGTACTGATCACCCAGGAAGCGCTCAAAGGAAACCACATACAATGAGAAGATTGACTCTTCTTGTACTTAAGTTGGCATTGTGCCTTTTGTATTAAATCCCGACGCAATATCTGTGTTTCATCGTCAATGTGACGGTCCAAGGGATAGAGTAAAGCTGCAGTAGTGCATCGGAGTCTAATACTGATCTCCCAGGATACGCTCAAATCAAACCACAAACAATGAGAAAATATACTCTTCTTATACTTAAGTCGGCATTGCGCATTTTGTATTAAATCTCGACGCAATTTCTGTGTTTCATCGCCAATGTGAGTGTCCAAGGGATAGAGTAAAGGTGTAGTAGTGTATCGCAATCTAATTCTGATCTCCCAGGCAACGCCCAAAGCAAACAACAAACAATGAGAAGATTTACTCTTTTTCTACTAAAGGCGGCATTGTGCCTTTTGTATTAAATCCCGACGCAATTTCGGCGTTTCATCGTCAATGTGATAGTCCAAGGGATAGAGTAAAGCTGCAGTAGTGCATCGGAATCAAATACTGACCTCACATGAAACGCTCAAAGCAAACCACAAACATTGAGAAGATTACTCCTCTTGTACTTAAGTCGGCATTGTGTCTTTTGTATTAAATTTGGACGCAATTTCTGCGTTTCATCGTCAATGTGAAGGTCCAAGGGATAGAGTAAAGCTGCAGTAGAGAATCGGAATCTAATACTGATCTCCCAGGAAACGCTCAAAGCAAACAACAAACAAAAAGTATATTTACTCTTCTTGTACTTAAGTCGGCATTGTGCCTTTTGTATTAAATTCCGACGCAATTTCTTAGTTTCATCGTAAATGTGAAGTTTCATGGGATAGAGTATAGCTGAAGTAGGGCATCGGAATCTTGAACTGATCACCCAGGAAATGCTCAAGACAAACCACAAACAATGAGAAGATTTACTCTTCTTGTGCTTAAGTCGGCATTGTGCCTTTTGTATTAAATCCCGACGCAATTTCTGTGTTTCATCGTCAATGTGAAGGTCAAAGGGATAGAGTAAAGCTGCAGAAGTGCATCGGAAACGAATACTGATCTCCCAGGAAACGCTCAAAGCAAACCACAAACAATGAGAAGATTTCACCTTATTGTACTCAAGTCGGCATTGTGAGTTTTTTATTAAATCCCGACGCCATTTCTGTGTTTCATCGACAATGTGAAGGTCCTAGGGATAGAGCAAAGCTGCAGTAGTGCTTCGGAATCTAGTACTGATCACCCAGGAAGCGCTCAAAGGATACCACATACAATGAGAAGATTGACTCTTCTTGTACTTAAGTTGGCATTGTGCCTTTTGTGTTAAATCCCGACGCAATATCTGTGTTTCATCGTTAATGTGACGGTCCAAGGGATAGAGTAAAGCTGCAGTAGTGCATCGGAGTCTAATACTGATCTCCCAGGATACGCTCAAATCAAACCACAAACAATGAGGAAATAAAGTCTTCTTATACTTAAGTCGGCATTGCGCCTTTTGTATTAAATCTCGACGCAATTTCTGTGTTTCATCGCCAATGTGAGTGTCCAAGGGATAGAGTAAAGCTGCAGTAGTGCTTCTAAATCTAATACTGATCTCCCAGTAAACGCTCCAAGCAAACTACAAACAATGAGAAGATTTACTCTTCTAGTACTTAAGTCGTCATTGTGCCCTTTGTTTTAAATCCCGACGCACTTACTGTGTTTCATCGTCAATGTGTAGGTCCTAGGGATAGAGTAAAGCTGCAGTGGTGCACCGGAATCTAATACTGATCTCCCAGGGAACGCTCAAGGCAAACCGCGAATAATGAGAAGATTTACTCTTCTTCTACTTAAGTCGGCATTGTGCCTTTTATATTACATCCCGACGCAATCTCTGTGTTTCATCGTCGATGTGTAGGTCCTAGGGTCAGAGTAAAGCTGCAGTAGTGCATCGGAATCAAATACTGATCTCCCAGTAAACGCTCAAAGCAAACCACAAACAACGATAAGATATACTCTTATTGTACTTCAGCTGGGATTGTGCCTTTTGTATTAAATCCCGAAGCAATTTCTGTGTTTCATCGTCGATGTGAGGGTCCAAGGGATAGAGTAAAGCTGCAGTAGTGCATCCGAATCTAATACTGATCTCCCAGTATACGCTCAAAGCAAACTACAAACAATGAGAAGATTTACTCTTCTTGTACTTAAGTCGGCATTGTGCAATTTGTATTAAATCCCGACGCAATTTCTCTCTTTCATCGTCAAGGAGAAGGTCCAAGGGATAGAGTAAAGCTGCAATAGTGGATCCGATTCTAATACTGATCGCCCAGAAAACGCTCAAAACAAACCACAAGCAAATAGAATACTTAGTCTTCCTGTAATTAAGTCGACATTGTGCCTTTTGTATTAAAGCCCGACGCAATTTCTGTGTTTCATCGTCAATGTGAAGATCCAAGGGATGGAGTAAAGCTACAGTAGTGCATCTAAATCTAGTACTGATCTCCCAGAAAACGCTCAAAGCAAACCACGGACAATGAGAAGATTTACTCTTCTTGTACTTAAGTCTGCATTGTGCCATTTGTATTAAATCACGACGCAATATCTGTATTTCAGAGTCAATGTGAAGGTGCAAGGGATAGAGTAAAGCCGCAGTAGTGCAACGGAAACTAATACTGATCTCCCAGGAAACGCTCAAAGCAAACCACAAACAATGAGAAATTTACTATTCTTGTACCTAAGTCGGCATTGTGCAATTTGTATTAAGTCCCGACGCAATTTCTGTGTCTCATCGTCAATGTGAAAGTCCAAGGGGTTGAGTAATTCTGCAGTAGTACATCGGAAAATAATACTGATCTCTCAGGAAACGCTTAAAGCAAACCACAAACATTGAGAAGAATTACTCTTCTTGTACTTAAGTCGGCATTGTGCCTTTTGTACAAAAGCCCGACGCAATTTCTGAGTATCATCGTCAATGTGAAGGTTAAAGGGATAGAGTAAAGCTGCAGTAGTGTATCGGAATGTAACACTGATCTCCCAGGAAACGCTCAAAGCAAACCACAAACAATGAGAAGATTGACTCCTTTTGTACTTAAGACGACATTGTGCCTTTTGTATTAAATCGCGACGCAATCTCTGTGTTTGATCGTCAATCTGAAGGTCATAGGGATAGACTAAAGCTGCAGTAGTGCATCAGAATCTAATACTGATCTCCCAGGAAACGCTCAAATTAAACCACGAACAATGAGAAGGTCTACTCTTCATGTACTTGAATCGGCATTGTGCATTTTAAATTGAATGGCGATGCAATTTCTGTGTTTCATCGTCAATCTGAAGGTCCAAGGGATAGAGTAAAGCTGCTATAGTGCATCGGAATCTAATACTGATCTCCCAGGAAACGCTCAAAGCAAACCACAAACAATGAGAAGATTCACTCTTCTTGAACTTAAGTTGGCATTGTGCCTTTTGTATTATATCCCGACGCAATCTCTGTGTCTCATTATCGATGTGAAGGTCAATTGATAGAGTAAAGCTGCAGTGGTGCATCGGATTCTAATACTGATCTTCCACAATACGCTCAAAGCTAACCACAACAATGAGAAGATTTACTCTCCTTGAACTTAAGTCGGCTTTGTTCGTTTTGTATTAAATCCCGACGCAATCTCTGTGTTTGATCGTCAATGTGAAGGTCCTAGGGATAGACTAAAGCTGCAGTAGTGCTTCGGAATCTACTACTGATCTCCCAGGAAACCTTCAAAGAAACCACAAACAATGAGAAGATTTACTCTTCTTGTACTTAAGTCGGCATTCAGCATTTTGTATTAAATCCCGACGCAATTTCTCTGTTTCATCGTCAAGGAGAAGGTCCAAGGGGTAGAGTAAAACTGCAGTAGTGCATCGGAATCTAATACTGATGTCCCAGGAAACGCCCCAACCAAACAACAAACAATGAGAAAATTTAGTCTTCTTGTACTTAAGTCGGCATTGTGGCTTTTGGGTTAATACCCAACGCAATTTCTGTGTTTCATCGTCAATTTGAAGGTCCAAGGGGTAGAGTGAAGCTACTGTAGTGCATCGGAATCTAATACTTATCTCCCAGGAAACGCTCAAAGCAAACCACAAACATACAGAAGATTTACTCTTCTTGTACTTACGTCGGCATTGTGCTTTTGTATTAAATACCAACGCAATTTCTATGTTTCTTTGTCAATGTGAAGGTCCAAGGAATAGAGAAATTCTGCAGTAGTGCATCGGAATCTAATACTGATCTCCCAGGAAACGCTCAACGCAAGCCTCAAACAATGAGAAGATTGACTCTATTTGTACTTCAGCCCTCCTTGTGCCTTTTTTATTAAATCCCGACGCATATTTCTGTGTTTCATCGTGAATGTGAAGGCCTAGGGATAGTTTAAAGCTGCAGTAGTGCACTGGAATCTAGTACTGATCTCCCAGGAAACGCTTAGAGCAAACCACAAACAATCAGAAGATTACCTCTTCTAGTACTTATGTCGGCATTGTGCCTTTAGTATTACATCCCGACTCCATTTCTGTGTTTCATCGTCATTGTGAAGGTGCAAGATATAGGTAAAGCTGCAGTAGTGCATCGGAATCTAATACTGATCGCCGAAGAAACGCTCAATGCAAACCACAAACACCGATAAGATATACTCTTCTTGTACTTAAGTCGGCATTGAGCCTTTTGTATTAAATCCATACGCAATTTCGGTGTTTCATCGTCACTGTGAAGGTCCAAGGGATAGAGTAAAGCTGCACTAGTGCAGCCGAGTCTAATAATGATCTCCCAGGTAACGCTCTAAGTAAACCACAAACAAAATAATATTTACTCTACTTGTACTTAAGTCGACATTGTGCCTTTTGTATAAAATCCCGACGCAATTTCTGTGTTTCATCGTCAATGCACATTTCCAAGGGATAGAGTAAAGCTGCAGTAGTGCATCGGAATCTAATACTGATCTCCCAGGAAACGCTCAAATCAAACCACATTGAATGGGAATATTTACTCTTCTTGTACTTAAGTCGGCATTGTGCCTTTTGTATTAAATCGCGACGCAATTTCTGAGTTTCATCGACAATGCGAAGGTCCAAGAGATAGAGTAAAGCTGCAGTAGTGCATCGGAATCTACTACTGATCTCCCAGGAAACGCTCAAAGCGAACCACAAACAATGAGGAGATTTACTCTTCTTCTACCTCATCCAGCATTGTATCCTTTGTATTACATTCCAACGCAAATTCTGTGTTTGATCGTCAATGTGAAGTCCAAGGGATAGAGTAAAACTGCAGTAGTGCATCGGAATCTAATACTGATCTCCCAGGAAACGCTCAAAGCAAACCACAAACAATGAAATGATTGACACTTTTTGTACTTAAGACAGCATTGTGCCTTTTGTATTAAGTCCCGATGCAATTTCTGTGTTTCATCGTCAGTGTGAGGATCCAAGGGATAGGGAAAAGCTGCAGTAATGCATCGTAATCTAATACTCATCTCCCAGAAAACGCTCAAAGCAGACCACGAACAATGAGAAGATTTACTCTTCTAGAACTTAATTCGGCATTTTGCCTTCTTTTTTAAATCTCGACTCAATCTCTGTGTTTCATCGTCAGTGTGAAGGTTCCAAGGGATAGAGTAAACCTGCACTAGTGCATCCGAGTCTAATACAAAACTCCCAGGAAACGCTCAAAGTAAACCACAAACAAGAAAATATTTACTGTTCTTGTACTTAAGTCGACATTGTGCTTTTTGTATGAAATCCCGACGCAATTTCTGTGTTTCATCGTGAATGTGAAGGTCCAAGCTATAGAGTAAAGTTGCAGTAGTGCATCGCAATCTAGTACTGATCTCCCAGGAAACCTTTGAAGCATACCACGAACAAGGAGACGATTTAATCTTCTTGTACTGAAGTCGGCATTGTGGCTTTTGTGTTAAATTCCGACGCAATTTCTGTGTTTCATCGTCAAAGTGAAGGTCCAAGGAATAGACTAACACTGCAGTAGTGCATCGGAAACTAATACTGATCTCCCAGGAAACGCTCAAAGCAAAGCATAAAGAATGAGAAGAATTACTCTTCTTGTACTTTAGTCGGCATTGTGCCTTTTGTATTAAATCCCGACGCAATTTCTGAGTTTCATCGTCAATTTGAAGAAACAAGGGATAGAGTAAAACTGCAGTAGTGCATCGGTATCTAATACTGATCTAACAGGAAACGCTCAAAGCAAACCAGAAACATTGAGAAAGTTTACTCTTCTTGAGCTTAAGTCGGCATTGTGCCTTTAGTATTATATCCCGACGCAATCTCTGTGTCTCATCGTCAGTGTGAAGGTCCAAGGGATAGAGTAAAGCTGCAGTAGTGCATCGGAATCTAATACTGATCTCCCAGGAAACGCTCAAATCAAACCACATTCAATGAGAATATTTACTCTTCTTGTACTTAAGTCGGCATTGCGCCTTTTGTATTAAATCGCGACGCAATTTCTGTGTCTCATCGTCAATGTGAAGGTCCAAGGGATAGAGTAAAGCTGCAGTAGTGCATCGGAATCTAATACTGATCTCCCAGGAGAAGCTCAAAGCAAACCACAAACAATTAGAAGATTTACTCTTCTTGTACTTATTTTGGCATTGTGCCTTTTGTATTAAATCCCGACGCAATTTCTATGTTTCTTCGTCAATGTGAAGGTCCAAGGAATAGAGCAATGCTGCAGTAGTGCATCGGAATCTAATACTGATCCCCCTGGAATCGCTTAAAGCAAACCACAAACTATTAGAAGATTTACTCTTCTTGTACTTAAGTTGGCATTGTGCCCTTTGTATTAATTCCCGACGCAATTTCTGAGTTTCATCGTCAATGTGAAGGTTCAAGGGATTGAGTATAGCTGCGGTAGTGCATCGGAATCTAATGCTGATATCCCAGGAAGCGCTCAACGCAAACCTCAGACAATGAGGAAATTGACTCTATTTGTACTTCGGTCCTCCTTGTGCCTTTTGCGTTAAAACCCGACGCATATTTCTGTGTTTCATCGACTATGTGAAGGTCCAAGAGATAGATTAAAAATGCACTAGTGCACTGGAATCTAGTACAGATCTCCCAGTAAACTCTCAGAGCAAACCACAACCAATGAAGTGATTTACTCTTCTTGTACTTTTGTCGGCATTGTGCCTTTAGTATTACATCCCGACGCCATTTCTGTGTTTCATCGTCATTGTGAAGGTCAAAGGGATAGAGTAAAGCTTCAGTAGTGCATCAGAATCTAATACTGATGTCCCAGGAAACGCCCAAACCAAACCACAAACAATGAGAAGATTTAGTCTTCTTGTACTTGAGTCGGCATTGTGCCTTTTGGGTTAATTCCCGACGCAATTTGTGTTTTTCATCGTCAATGTGAAGGTCCAAGGGACAGAGTAAAGCTGCAGTAGTTTATCGGAATCTAATACTGATCTCCCGGGAAACGCTCAAAGCAAACCACAAACAATGAGAAGATTTACTCTTCTTGTACTTAAGTCGGCATTGTACCTTTTGTATTAAATCCCAACGCCATTTCTGTGTTTCATCGACAATGTGAAGGTCCTAGGGATAGAGTAAAGCTGCAGTAGTGCTTCGGAATCTAATACTGATCTCCCAGGAAACGCTGAAAGCAAACCAGAAACAATGAGAAAGTTTACTCTTCTTGAACTAAAGTCGGCATCGTGCCTTTTGTATTATATCCCGACGCATGCTCTGTGTTTCATCGTCAATGCGATGGTCCTAGGGACAGTGTGAAGCTGCAGTAGTGCATCGGAATCTAATCCAGATCTCCCAGGAAACGCTCAAAGCAAGCCACGAACAATGAGAAGATTTACTCTTGTAGCACTTAATTCGGCATTTTGCCTTTTATATTAAATCCCGACTCAATCTCTGTGTTTCATCATCAATGTGAAGGTCCAAGGGATAGAGTAAAGCTGCAGTAGTGCATCGGAATCTAACACTGATCTCCCAGAAAACGCTCAAAGCAATACACAAACAATGAGATGATTGACACTTTTTGTTCCTAAGTCGGCATTGTACCTTTTGTATTAAATCTCGACGCAATTTCTGTGTCTCTTTGTCAGTGTGAGGGTTCAAGGGATGGAGAAAAATTGCAGCAGTGCATCGTAATCTAATACTCATCTCCCAAAAAACGCTCAAAGCAAACCACAAACAATGAGAAGATTTACTCTTCTTGTAGTTAAGTCGGCATTGTGCCTTTTGCATTAAATCCCGATGCAATTTCTGTGTTTCATCGTCAATGTGATGGTCTAAGGGAAATAGTAAAGCCTCAGTAGTGCATCGGAATCTAATACTGATCTCCCAGCAAACGTTCAAAACAAACCACAAACAATGAGGAGACTTACTCTTTTTGTACTTCAGTCGGCATTGTGTCTTTTGTATTACATTCCGACGCAAATTCTGTGTTTGATCGTCAATGCGAAGGACGAAGGAATTGAGTAAAGCTGCAGTAGTGCATCGGAATCTAATACTGATCTCCCAGAAAACGCTCAAAGCAAACCACAAACAAAAAGAATATTTACTCTTCGTGTACTTAAGTCGACATTGTGCCTTTTGTATTACATCCCGACGCAATTTCTGTCTTTCAGCGTCACGGTGAAGGTCCATGGGATAGAGTAAAGCTGCAGTAGATCTTCGGAATCTAGTACTGATCTCCCAGGAAGCGCTAAAAGGAAACCACAAACAATGAGAAGATTGACTCTTCTTGTACTTAAGTCAACATTGTGCATTTTGTATTAAATCCCGACGCAATTACTCTGTTTCATCGTCAAGGAGAAGGTCCAAGGGATAGAGTGAAGCTGCAGATGTGCATCAGAATCTAATACTGATGTCCCAGGAAACGCCCTAACCAAATCACAATCAATGAGAAGATTTAGTCTTCTTGTACTTAAGTCGGCATTGTACTTCTTGGGTTACTTACCGACGCAATTTCTGTGTCTCATCGTCAATGTTAAGGTCCAAGGGATAGAGTAAAGCTGCAGTAGTGCATCGGAATCTAATACTGATGCCCCAGGAAACGCCCAAACCAAACCACAAACAATGAGAATATTTAGTCATCTTGTACTTAATTCGGCATTGTGCCTTTTGGGTTAATTCCCGACGCAATTTCTGTGTTTCATCGTCAATGGGAAGGTCCAAGGGATAGAGTAAAGCTGCAGTAGTGCATCGGAATCTAATACTGATCTCCCAGGAAACGCTCAAAGCAAACCACAAACAATGAGAAGATTTACTCTTCTTGTACTTAAGTCGGCATAGACACTTTTGTATTCAATCCCGATGAAATTTCTGTGTTTCATGGTCAATGTGAGGATAAAAGAGATGAACTAACCTGCACTGAAGCATCGGAATCTAATACTTATCTCCCAGGAGCCGCTCAAAGCACAAACTCTTAGAAGATTCACTCATCTTGTGCTTAAGTCGGCACTGTCCCTTTTGTATTCAATCCCTATGCGATTTCTGTGCTTTATGGTCAATGTGAAGTTCCAGGGGATACAGTAAACCAGCACTGATGCATCGTAATCAAATACTGGTCTCCGAGGAGCCATTCAAACCACAAACTCTTAGAAGATTCACTCTTCTTGTACTTAAGTCCGCATTGTCACTTTTGTATTCAATCCTGATGCAATTTCTGTGTTTCATCGTCAATGTGAAGGTCCAAGGGATACAGTAAACCTGCACTGGTGCATCGGAATCTAGTACTGGTCTTCCAGTAGCCGTTCAAAGCACAAACTCATAGAAGATTCACTCTTCTTGAACTTAAGTTGGCATTCTGCCTTTAGTATTCAATACCGATGCTATTTCTGTGTATCAGGGTCTATGTGAAGGTACAAGGAATACAGTAAATTCTGCACTGGTACATCGGAATCCAATACTGGCCTCCCAGGAGCCGCTCAAACCACAAAATCTTACAAGATTTACTCTTGGTGTAATTAAGTCGACATTGTCCTTTTTGTATTATATCCCGATGCAATTTCTGTGTTTCATGGTCGATCTGTAGGTCCAAGGGATACAGTAAACCTGCACTGGTGCATCGGAATTTAATACTGGTTTCTAAGGAGCCGCTCATAAGCACAAACTCTTAGAAGATTCACCCTTCTTGTACTTAAGTCGGCATTGTCCCTTTTTTATTCAATCCCGATGCAATTTCTGTGATTCATGGTCAATGTGAAGGTCCAAGGGATACATTAAACCTGCACTCGTCCACGGGAATCCAATACCGGTCTCCCAGAAGCAGCTCAAACCACGAACTCTTGGAAGAATCACTCTTCTTGCACCTAAGTCGGCATTGTGACTTTTGTATTCAATCCCGAGGGGCTTTCTGTGTTTCATGGTCAATGTGAACGTCCAAGGGATACAGTAAATTCTGCACTGGTGCATTGGAATCTAATACTGGTCTCCCAGGAGCCGCTCAAACCACAATCTCTTAGAAGATTCACTCTTCTTGTACTTAAGTCTTCATTATCCCTTTTGTATTCAATCCTGATGCAATTTCTGTGTTTCATGGTCAATGTAAATATCCAAGGGATACAGTAAACCAACACTGGTGCATCGGAATCTAATACTGGTTTTCCAGGACTCGCTCAAAGCACAAATTCTTAGAAGATTCACTCTTCTTGTACTTAAGACGGCGTTGTGACTTTTTTATTCATTCCCGATGTGAGATGTTTGTTTCATGGTTAATGTGAAGGTCCAAGGGATACAGTAAACCTACTCTGGGCAATCGGAATCTAATACTGGTCTCCCAGGAGCCGCTCAAATTACAAACTCTTAGAAGATTCACTCTTCTTGTACTTACGTCGGCATTGTCCCTTTTGTATTCAATCCGGATGCAATTTCTGTGTTTCATGGTCAATGTGATGGTCGAAGGGATACAGTAAACCTGCAGTGGCGCATCGGGATCTAATACTGGTTTCCCAGGAGCCGCTCAAAGCACCAACTCTTAGAAGATTCACTCTTCTTGTACTTAAGACGGCATTGTGACATTTTTATTCATTCCCGATGCGCTATTGGTGTTTCATGGTTAATGTGAAGGTCCAAGGGATGCAGTAAATTATGCACTGGTGCATCTGAATCTAATACTGGTCTCCCAGGAGTCCCTCAAACCACAATCTCTAAGAAGATTCACTCTTCTTGGTCTTAAGTCGTCATTGTCCTTTTTGTATTCAATCCTGATGCAATTTCTGTGTTTCATAGTCAATGTGAAGGTCCAAGGGATACAGTAAACCAACACTGGTGCATCGGAATCTAATACTGGTTTCCCAGGACTCGTTCAAAGCACAAACTCTTAGAAGATTCACTCTTCTTGTATTTAAGAGGGCATTGTGACTTTTTTATTCATTCCCGATGCGATATCTATGTTTCATGGTTACTGTGAAGGTCCAAGGGATACAGTAAACCTACACTGGGCAATCGGAATCTAATACTGGTCTCCCGGTAGCCGCTCAAATCACAAACTCTTAGGAGATTCACTGTTCTCGTACTTAAGTCGGCATTGTGCCTTTTTCATTCAATCCCGATGCGATTTCTGTGTTTCATGGTCAATGTGAAGGTAGAAGGGACACAGTGAATTCTGCACTGGTGCATCCGAATCTACTACTGGTTTCCCAGGAGCCGCTCAAACCACAATCTCTTAGAAGATTCACTCTTCTTGTACTTATGTCGGCATTGTCTCTTTTGTATTCAGTCCTGATGAAATTTCTGTGTTTCATGGTCAATGTGAAGGTCCAAAGGATACAGTAAACAAGCACTGGTGAATCGGAATCTAATACTGGTTTCCCAGGAGCCGCTCAAACCACAAACTCTTGGAAGATTCACACTTCTAGGACATAAGTCGTCATTGTCCATTTTGTATTATATCCCAATGCAATTTCTGTGTGTCATGGTCGATGTGTAGGTCCAAGGGATACAATAAACCTGCACTGGTGCATCGGAATCTAATAATGGTCTCCCAGGAGCCGCTCAATTTACAAACTCTTAGAAGTTTCACTCCTCTTGTACTTAAGTCGGCATTGTGCCTTTTGTATTCAATCCCGATGCAATTTCTGTGTTTCAAGGTCAATGTGAAGGTCCAAGGGATACAGAAAACCTGCACTGGTGCATTGGAATGTTATACTGGTCTCCCAGGAGCAGCTCAAACCACAATTTCTTGGAAGATTCACTCTTGTTGTCCTTAAGTCGGCAATGTCCTTATTCCATTCAATCCCAATGCGATTTCTGTGTTTCATATTCAATGTGAAGGTCCAAGGCATACAGTAAAACTGCACTGGTGCATCGGAATCCAATACCGGTCTCCCAGGAGCTGTTCCAATCACAAACCCTTGGAAGATACACTCTTCTTGTACTTGAGTCGGTATTGCGACTTTTGTATTCAATCACGATTCGATTTCTGTGCTTCATGGTCAATGTGAAGGTAAAAGGGATACAGTAAACCTGCACTGGTGCATCGGAAACTAATACTGGTCTCCCAGGAGCGGTTCAAAGCACAAACCCTTAGAAGATACACTGCTCTTGTACTTAAGTCGGCATTGTGCCTTTTGTATTCAATCCCGATGCGATTTCTGTGTCTCATGGTGAATGTGAAGGTCCAAGGGATACAGTAAATACTGCACTGGTGTATCGGAATCTTATACTGGCATCCCAGGAGCCGCTCAATGCAACACTTCTTAGAAGATTCACTCTTCTTGTACTTAAGTCGGCAATGTCCTTTTTGTAATCAATCCCGATGCAATATCTGTGTTTCTTGGACTATGTGAAGGTCCAAGGGATACAGTAAACCTGCACTGGTGCATCAGAATATAATTCTGGTCTTCCAGGAGCCGTTCAAAGCACAAACTCTTAGAAGATTCACTCTTCTTGTACCCAAGGCGGCATTGAGGCTTTAGTATTAAATCTCGATGAGATTTCTGTGCATCATGGTCAAGTGAAGGTCCAGGCGATACAGTAAATTATGCACTGG
The DNA here is from genome assembly GCF_021461385.2 of Schistocerca piceifrons. Classification (NCBI taxonomy): domain Eukaryota; kingdom Metazoa; phylum Arthropoda; class Insecta; order Orthoptera; family Acrididae; genus Schistocerca; species Schistocerca piceifrons. The sequence continues at coordinate 843,146,692 of NC_060141.1, forward strand.
TGCATCGGAATCTAATACTGGTATCCCAGGAGCCGCTCAAGCCACAAACTCTTAGAAGATTCACTCTTGTTGTACGTCAGTCGGCATTGGGCCTTTTGTATTCTATCCCGTTACGATTCCTGTGTTTCATGGTCAATGTGAAGGTCCAAGGGATACAGTAAACCTGAACTGTTGCATCGTAATCTTATACTGGTCTCCGAGGAGCCGCTTAAACCACAAACTCTTAGAAGATTCACTCTTTTTGTACGTATGTCGGCGTTGTGCCCTTAGTATTCAATCCTGATGCAATTTCTGTGTTTCATGGTCAAAGTGTAGGTTAAAGGCATACAGTTAACCTGCACTGGTGCATCACGATCTAATACTGGTCTAACAGGAGCCGCTCAAACTACAATCTCTTAGAAGATTCACTCTTCTCGTACTTAAGTCGGCATTGTTCATTTTGTATTCAATCCTGATGCAATTTCTGTGTTTCGTCTTCAATGTGAAGGTCCAAGGGAAACAGTAAACCTGCAAAGCATTGGGCAATCGGAATTTAATACGGGTCTCCCAGGAGCCGCTCAAACCACAAACTCTTAGAAGATTCACTTTTCTTGAACTTAAGTCGGCATAGTCCGTTTGTATTCAATCACGGTTCGATTTCTGCGTTTTAGGGTCAATGAGAAGATCCATGGGATACAGTAAACCTGAACTTGTGCACCAGAATATAATACTGCTCTCCCAGGATCCGCTCAAACCACAAACTGTTACAGGATTCACTCTTGTTGTACTTAAGTTGGCATTGTGCCTATTGTATTCAATCCCGATGCAGTATCTGTGTTTCATGGTCAATGTGAAGGTCCAAGGGATACAGTAAACCTGCACTGGTGCTTAGGAATCTATCACTGGTCTCCCAGGAGCCGCTCGACCCACAATTTCTTAGAAGATTCGCTCTTGTTGTCCTTAATTCGGCATTGTCCCTTCTGTATTCTATCCCACTGCGATTTCTGTGTTTCATGGTTAATGTGAAGGTCCAAGGATTACAGTAAACATGCATTGATGCATCGGAATCTAATACTGCTCTCCCAGGAGCCGCTCAAAGCACAAACTCTTAGTAGATTCACTCTTCTTGACCTTAAGTCGGCATTGTGACTTTTGTATTCGATCCCGATGCGATATCTGTCCTTCACGGTCAATATGAAGGTCCAAGGGATACAGTAAACCTGTACTGGTGAATCGGAATGTAATACAGGTCTCCCAGGAGTCGCTCAAATCACATCTTCTTAGAAGATTCACTCTTCTTGTACTTAAGTCGGCATTGTCCCTTTTTTATTCAATCCCAATGCTATTTCTGTGTTTCATGGTCAATGTGAAGAAACAAGGGATAGAGTAAAACTGCAGTAGTGCATCGGTATCTAATACTGATCTAACAGGAAACGCTCAAAGCAAACCAGAAACATTGAGAAAGTTTACTCTTCTTGAGCTTAAGTCGGCATTGTGCCTTTAGTATTATATCCCGACGCAATCTCTGTGTCTCATCGTCAGTGTGAAGGTCCAAGGGATAGAGTAAAGCTGCAGTAGTGCATCGGAATCTAATACTGATCTCCCAGGAAACGCTCAAATCAAACCACATTCAATGAGAATATTTACTCTTCTTGTACTTAAGTCGGCATTGCGCCTTTTGTATTAAATCGCGACGCAATTTCTGTGTCTCATCGTCAATGTGAAGGTCCAAGGGATAGAGTAAAGCTGCAGTAGTGCATCGGAATCTAATACTGATCTCCCAGGAGAAGCTCAAAGCAAACCACAAACAATTAGAAGATTTACTCTTCTTGTACTTATTTTGGCATTGTGCCTTTTGTATTAAATCCCGACGCAATTTCTATGTTTCTTCGTCAATGTGAAGGTCCAAGGAATAGAGCAATGCTGCAGTAGTGCATCGGAATCTAATACTGATCCCCCTGGAATCGCTTAAAGCAAACCACAAACTATTAGAAGATTTACTCTTCTTGTACTTAAGTTGGCATTGTGCCCTTTGTATTAATTCCCGACGCAATTTCTGAGTTTCATCGTCAATGTGAAGGTTCAAGGGATTGAGTATAGCTGCGGTAGTGCATCGGAATCTAATGCTGATATCCCAGGAAGCGCTCAACGCAAACCTCAGACAATGAGGAAATTGACTCTATTTGTACTTCGGTCCTCCTTGTGCCTTTTGCGTTAAAACCCGACGCATATTTCTGTGTTTCATCGACTATGTGAAGGTCCAAGAGATAGATTAAAAATGCACTAGTGCACTGGAATCTAGTACAGATCTCCCAGTAAACTCTCAGAGCAAACCACAACCAATGAAGTGATTTACTCTTCTTGTACTTTTGTCGGCATTGTGCCTTTAGTATTACATCCCGACGCCATTTCTGTGTTTCATCGTCATTGTGAAGGTCAAAGGGATAGAGTAAAGCTTCAGTAGTGCATCAGAATCTAATACTGATGTCCCAGGAAACGCCCAAACCAAACCACAAACAATGAGAAGATTTAGTCTTCTTGTACTTGAGTCGGCATTGTGCCTTTTGGGTTAATTCCCGACGCAATTTGTGTTTTTCATCGTCAATGTGAAGGTCCAAGGGACAGAGTAAAGCTGCAGTAGTTTATCGGAATCTAATACTGATCTCCCGGGAAACGCTCAAAGCAAACCACAAACAATGAGAAGATTTACTCTTCTTGTACTTAAGTCGGCATTGTACCTTTTGTATTAAATCCCAACGCCATTTCTGTGTTTCATCGACAATGTGAAGGTCCTAGGGATAGAGTAAAGCTGCAGTAGTGCTTCGGAATCTAATACTGATCTCCCAGGAAACGCTGAAAGCAAACCAGAAACAATGAGAAAGTTTACTCTTCTTGAACTAAAGTCGGCATCGTGCCTTTTGTATTATATCCCGACGCATGCTCTGTGTTTCATCGTCAATGCGATGGTCCTAGGGACAGTGTGAAGCTGCAGTAGTGCATCGGAATCTAATCCAGATCTCCCAGGAAACGCTCAAAGCAAGCCACGAACAATGAGAAGATTTACTCTTGTAGCACTTAATTCGGCATTTTGCCTTTTATATTAAATCCCGACTCAATCTCTGTGTTTCATCATCAATGTGAAGGTCCAAGGGATAGAGTAAAGCTGCAGTAGTGCATCGGAATCTAACACTGATCTCCCAGAAAACGCTCAAAGCAATACACAAACAATGAGATGATTGACACTTTTTGTTCCTAAGTCGGCATTGTACCTTTTGTATTAAATCTCGACGCAATTTCTGTGTCTCTTTGTCAGTGTGAGGGTTCAAGGGATGGAGAAAAATTGCAGCAGTGCATCGTAATCTAATACTCATCTCCCAAAAAACGCTCAAAGCAAACCACAAACAATGAGAAGATTTACTCTTCTTGTAGTTAAGTCGGCATTGTGCCTTTTGCATTAAATCCCGATGCAATTTCTGTGTTTCATCGTCAATGTGATGGTCTAAGGGAAATAGTAAAGCCTCAGTAGTGCATCGGAATCTAATACTGATCTCCCAGCAAACGTTCAAAACAAACCACAAACAATGAGGAGACTTACTCTTCTTGTACTTCAGTCGGCATTGTGTCTTTTGTATTACATTCCGACGCAAATTCTGTGTTTGATCGTCAATGCGAAGGACGAAGGAATTGAGTAAAGCTGCAGTAGTGCATCGGAATCTAATACTGATCTCCCAGAAAACGCTCAAAGCAAACCACAAACAAAAAGAATATTTACTCTTCGTGTACTTAAGTCGACATTGTGCCTTTTGTATTACATCCCGACGCAATTTCTGTCTTTCAGCGTCACGGTGAAGGTCCATGGGATAGAGTAAAGCTGCAGTAGATCTTCGGAATCTAGTACTGATCTCCCAGGAAGCGCTAAAAGGAAACCACAAACAATGAGAAGATTGACTCTTCTTGTACTTAAGTCAACATTGTGCATTTTGTATTAAATCCCGACGCAATTACTCTGTTTCATCGTCAAGGAGAAGGTCCAAGGGATAGAGTGAAGCTGCAGATGTGCATCAGAATCTAATACTGATGTCCCAGGAAACGCCCTAACCAAATCACAATCAATGAGAAGATTTAGTCTTCTTGTACTTAAGTCGGCATTGTACTTCTTGGGTTACTTACCGACGCAATTTCTGTGTCTCATCGTCAATGTTAAGGTCCAAGGGATAGAGTAAAGCTGCAGTAGTGCATCGGAATCTAATACTGATGCCCCAGGAAACGCCCAAACCAAACCACAAACAATGAGAATATTTAGTCATCTTGTACTTAATTCGGCATTGTGCCTTTTGGGTTAATTCCCGACGCAATTTCTGTGTTTCATCGTCAATGGGAAGGTCCAAGGGATAGAGTAAAGCTGCAGTAGTGCATCGGAATCTAATACTGATCTCCCAGGAAACGCTCAAAGCAAACCACAAACAATGAGAAGATTTACTCTTCTTGTACTTAAGTCGGCATAGACACTTTTGTATTCAATCCCGATGAAATTTCTGTGTTTCATGGTCAATGTGAGGATAAAAGAGATGAACTAACCTGCACTGAAGCATCGGAATCTAATACTTATCTCCCAGGAGCCGCTCAAAGCACAAACTCTTAGAAGATTCACTCATCTTGTGCTTAAGTCGGCACTGTCCCTTTTGTATTCAATCCCTATGCGATTTCTGTGCTTTATGGTCAATGTGAAGTTCCAGGGGATACAGTAAACCAGCACTGATGCATCGTAATCAAATACTGGTCTCCGAGGAGCCATTCAAACCACAAACTCTTAGAAGATTCACTCTTCTTGTACTTAAGTCCGCATTGTCACTTTTGTATTCAATCCTGATGCAATTTCTGTGTTTCATCGTCAATGTGAAGGTCCAAGGGATACAGTAAACCTGCACTGGTGCATCGGAATCTAGTACTGGTCTTCCAGTAGCCGTTCAAAGCACAAACTCATAGAAGATTCACTCTTCTTGAACTTAAGTTGGCATTCTGCCTTTAGTATTCAATACCGATGCTATTTCTGTGTATCAGGGTCTATGTGAAGGTACAAGGAATACAGTAAATTCTGCACTGGTACATCGGAATCCAATACTGGCCTCCCAGGAGCCGCTCAAACCACAAAATCTTACAAGATTTACTCTTGGTGTAATTAAGTCGACATTGTCCTTTTTGTATTATATCCCGATGCAATTTCTGTGTTTCATGGTCGATCTGTAGGTCCAAGGGATACAGTAAACCTGCACTGGTGCATCGGAATTTAATACTGGTTTCTAAGGAGCCGCTCATAAGCACAAACTCTTAGAAGATTCACCCTTCTTGTACTTAAGTCGGCATTGTCCCTTTTTTATTCAATCCCGATGCAATTTCTGTGATTCATGGTCAATGTGAAGGTCCAAGGGATACATTAAACCTGCACTCGTCCACGGGAATCCAATACCGGTCTCCCAGAAGCAGCTCAAACCACGAACTCTTGGAAGAATCACTCTTCTTGCACCTAAGTCGGCATTGTGACTTTTGTATTCAATCCCGAGGGGCTTTCTGTGTTTCATGGTCAATGTGAACGTCCAAGGGATACAGTAAATTCTGCACTGGTGCATTGGAATCTAATATTGGTCTCCCAGGAGCCGCTCAAACCACAATCTCTTAGAAGATTCACTCTTCTTGTACTTAAGTCTTCATTATCCCTTTTGTATTCAATCCTGATGCAATTTCTGTGTTTCATGGTCAATGTAAATATCCAAGGGATACAGTAAACCAACACTGGTGCATCGGAATCTAATACTGGTTTTCCAGGACTCGCTCAAAGCACAAATTCTTAGAAGATTCACTCTTCTTGTACTTAAGACGGCGTTGTGACTTTTTTATTCATTCCCGATGTGAGATGTTTGTTTCATGGTTAATGTGAAGGTCCAAGGGATACAGTAAACCTACTCTGGGCAATCGGAATCTAATACTGGTCTCCCAGGAGCCGCTCAAATTACAAACTCTTAGAAGATTCACTCTTCTTGTACTTACGTCGGCATTGTCCCTTTTGTATTCAATCCGGATGCAATTTCTGTGTTTCATGGTCAATGTGATGGTCGAAGGGATACAGTAAACCTGCAGTGGCGCATCGGGATCTAATACTGGTTTCCCAGGAGCCGCTCAAAGCACCAACTCTTAGAAGATTCACTCTTCTTGTACTTAAGACGGCATTGTGACATTTTTATTCATTCCCGATGCGCTATTGGTGTTTCATGGTTAATGTGAAGGTCCAAGGGATGCAGTAAATTATGCACTGGTGCATCTGAATCTAATACTGGTCTCCCAGGAGTCCCTCAAACCACAATCTCTAAGAAGATTCACTCTTCTTGGTCTTAAGTCGTCATTGTCCTTTTTGTATTCAATCCTGATGCAATTTCTGTGTTTCATGGTCAATGTGAAGGTCCAAGGGATACAGTAAACCAACACTGGTGCATCGGAATCTAATACTGGTTTCCCAGGACTCGTTCAAAGCACAAACTCTTAGAAGATTCACTCTTCTTGTATTTAAGAGGGCATTGTGACTTTTTTATTCATTCCCGATGCGATATCTATGTTTCATGGTTACTGTGAAGGTCCAAGGGATACAGTAAACCTACACTGGGCAATCGGAATCTAATACTGGTCTCCCGGTAGCCGCTCAAATCACAAACTCTTAGGAGATTCACTGTTCTCGTACTTAAGTCGGCATTGTGCCTTTTTCATTCAATCCCGATGCGATTTCTGTGTTTCATGGTCAATGTGAAGGTAGAAGGGACACAGTGAATTCTGCACTGGTGCATCCGAATCTACTACTGGTTTCCCAGGAGCCGCTCAAACCACAATCTCTTAGAAGATTCACTCTTCTTGTACTTATGTCGGCATTGTCTCTTTTGTATTCAGTCCTGATGAAATTTCTGTGTTTCATGGTCAATGTGAAGGTCCAAAGGATACAGTAAACAAGCACTGGTGAATCGGAATCTAATACTGGTTTCCCAGGAGCCGCTCAAACCACAAACTCTTGGAAGATTCACACTTCTAGGACTTAAGTCGTCATTGTCCATTTTGTATTATATCCCAATGCAATTTCTGTGTGTCATGGTCGATGTGTAGGTCCAAGGGATACAATAAACCTGCACTGGTGCATCGGAATCTAATAATGGTCTCCCAGGAGCCGCTCAATTTACAAACTCTTAGAAGTTTCACTCCTCTTGTACTTAAGTCGGCATTGTGCCTTTTGTATTCAATCCCGATGCAATTTCTGTGTTTCAAGGTCAATGTGAAGGTCCAAGGGATACAGAAAACCTGCACTGGTGCATTGGAATGTTATACTGGTCTCCCAGGAGCAGCTCAAACCACAATTTCTTGGAAGATTCACTCTTGTTGTCCTTAAGTCGGCAATGTCCTTATTCCATTCAATCCCAATGCGATTTCTGTGTTTCATATTCAATGTGAAGGTCCAAGGCATACAGTAAAACTGCACTGGTGCATCGGAATCCAATACCGGTCTCCCAGGAGCTGTTCCAATCACAAACCCTTGGAAGATACACTCTTCTTGTACTTGAGTCGGTATTGCGACTTTTGTATTCAATCACGATTCGATTTCTGTGCTTCATGGTCAATGTGAAGGTAAAAGGGATACAGTAAACCTGCACTGGTGCATCGGAAACTAATACTGGTCTCCCAGGAGCGGTTCAAAGCACAAACCCTTAGAAGATACACTGCTCTTGTACTTAAGTCGGCATTGTGCCTTTTGTATTCAATCCCGATGCGATTTCTGTGTCTCATGGTGAATGTGAAGGTCCAAGGGATACAGTAAATACTGCACTGGTGTATCGGAATCTTATACTGGCATCCCAGGAGCCGCTCAATGCAATACTTCTTAGAAGATTCACTCTTCTTGTACTTAAGTCGGCAATGTCCTTTTTGTAATCAATCCCGATGCAATATCTGTGTTTCTTGGACTATGTGAAGGTCCAAGGGATACAGTAAACCTGCACTGGTGCATCAGAATATAATTCTGGTCTTCCAGGAGCCGTTCAAAGCACAAACTCTTAGAAGATTCACTCTTCTTGTACCCAAGGCGGCATTGAGGCTTTAGTATTAAATCTCGATGAGATTTCTGTGCATCATGGTCAAGTGAAGGTCCAGGCGATACAGTAAATTATGCACTGGTGCATCGGAATCTAATACTGGTATCCCAGGAGCCGCTCAAGCCACAAACTCTTAGAAGATTCACTCTTGTTGTACGTCAGTCGGCATTGGGCCTTTTGTATTCTATCCCGTTACGATTCCTGTGTTTCATGGTCAATGTGAAGGTCCAAGGGATACAGTAAACCTGAACTGTTGCATCGTAATCTTATACTGGTCTCCGAGGAGCCGCTTAAACCACAAACTCTTAGAAGATTCACTCTTTTTGTACGTATGTCGGCGTTGTGCCCTTAGTATTCAATCCTGATGCAATTTCTGTGTTTCATGGTCAAAGTGTAGGTTAAAGGCATACAGTTAACCTGCACTGGTGCATCACGATCTAATACTGGTCTAACAGGAGCCGCTCAAACTACAATCTCTTAGAAGATTCACTCTTCTCGTACTTAAGTCGGCATTGTTCATTTTGTATTCAATCCTGATGCAATTTCTGTGTTTCGTCTTCAATGTGAAGGTCCAAGGGAAACAGTAAACCTGCAAAGCATTGGGCAATCGGAATTTAATACGGGTCTCCCAGGAGCCGCTCAAACCACAAACTCTTAGAAGATTCACTTTTCTTGAACTTAAGTCGGCATAGTCCGTTTGTATTCAATCACGGTTCGATTTCTGCGTTTTAGGGTCAATGAGAAGATCCATGGGATACAGTAAACCTGAACTTGTGCACCAGAATATAATACTGCTCTCCCAGGATCCGCTCAAACCACAAACTGTTAGAGGATTCACTCTTGTTGTACTTAAGTTGGCATTGTGCCTATTGTATTCAATCCCGATGCAGTATCTGTGTTTCATGGTCAATGTGAAGGTCCAAGGGATACAGTAAACCTGCACTGGTGCTTAGGAATCTATCACTGGTCTCCCAGGAGCCGCTCGACCCACAATTTCTTAGAAGATTCGCTCTTGTTGTCCTTAATTCGGCATTGTCCCTTCTGTATTCTATCCCACTGCGATTTCTGTGTTTCATGGTTAATGTGAAGGTCCAAGGATTACAGTAAACATGCATTGATGCATCGGAATCTAATACTGCTCTCCCAGGAGCCGCTCAAAGCACAAACTCTTAGTAGATTCACTCTTCTTGACCTTAAGTCGGCATTGTGACTTTTGTATTCGATCCCGATGCGATATCTGTCCTTCACGGTCAATATGAAGGTCCAAGGGATACAGTAAACCTGTACTGGTGAATCGGAATGTAATACAGGTCTCCCAGAAGTCGCTCAAATCACATCTTCTTAGAAGATTCACTCTTCTTGTACTTAAGTCGGCATTGTCCCTTTTTTATTCAATCCCAATGCTATTTCTGTGTTTCATGGTCAATGTGAAGGACCAAAGGATACAGTAAACCTGCACTGGTGCATCGAAATCTAATACTGGTCTCCCACGAGCCACTCAAACCAAAAACCCTAGAAGATTCACTCTTCTTGTACTTCAGTCGGCATAGTCCGTTTGTATTCAATCACGCTAAAATTTCTGTGTTTTACGGTCAATGTGAAGGTCCAAGGGATACAGTAAACCTGAACTCGTGCACCGGAATCTATTACTGGTCTCCCAGGAGCCGCTCAAACCACAAACTCTTAGAAGATTCAATCTTCTTGTACTTAAGTTGGCATTGTGCCTTTTGTATTCAATCCCGATGCAGTTTCTGTGTTTCATGGTCAATTTGAGGTTGCAAGGGATACAGTAAACCTGAACTGGTGCTTCGGAATCTATCTCTGGTCTCCCAGGAGCCGCTCGAACCCCAACTTCTTAGAAGATTCACTCTTGTTGTCCTTAATTCGGTATGGTCCCTTTTGTATTCCATCCCATTGCGATTTCTGTGTTTCATGGTTAACGTGAAGGTCCAAGGGGTACAGTAAACCTGCATTGATGCATCGGAATCTAATACTGCTCTCCCAGGAGCCGCTCAAATCATAACTCTTAGAAGATTTACTCTTCTTGAACTTAAGTCGGCATTGTGACTTTTGTATTCGAACCCGATGCGATATCTGTCCTTCATGGTCAATGTGAAGGTCCAATAGATACAGTAAACCTGTACTGGTGAATCGGAATGTAATAATGGTCTCCCAGGAGCCGCTAAAATCACATCTTCTTAGAAGATTCACTCTTCTTGTACTTATGTCGGCATTGTCCCTTTTTTATTCAATCCCAATGCTATTTCTGTGTTTCATGGTCAATGTGAAGGTCCAAGGGTTACAGTAAACCTGCACTGGTGCATCGAAATCTAATACTGGTTTCCCAAGAGAAATTCAAACCACAAACTCTTAGAAGTTTCACTCTTCTTGTACTAAAGTCGGCATAGTCAGTTTGTATTCAATCACGCTACAATTTCTGTTTTTTACGGTCAATGTGATGGTCCAAGGGATACAGTAAACCTGCACTGGTGAATCGGAAACTAATACTGGTCTCCCAGGGGCCGCTCAAATCACAAACTCTTAGAAGATTCACTCTTCTTGTACTTAAGTCGGCATTGTCCCTTTTGTATTCAATCCCGATGCATTTTCTGAGTTTCATGGTCAATGTGAAAGTCCAAGACATACAGTGAAATTGCACTGGTGCTTCGGAATCTAATACTGGTCTCCCAAGAGCCGCTCAAACTACAAATTCTTAGAAGATTGACTCTTCTTGTACTTAAGTAGGCATAGTAACTTTTGTAATCAATCCCGATGCAATATCTGTGTCTCTTGGACAATTTGAAGGTCCAAGGGATACAGTAAACCTGCACTGGTGCATCGGAATCTAATACTGGTCTCCCAGGAGCCGCTCATACCACAGTCTCTTAGAAGAATCACTCTTCGTCTACTTGAGTCGTCTTCGTCCCTTTTATATTCAATCATGATGCAATTTCTGTGTTTCGTCTTGAATGTGAAGGTCCAAGGGAAACAGGAAACCTGCAATGCACTGGACTATCGGAATCTAATACGGGTCTCCCAGGAGCCGCTCAAACCACAAACTCTTTGAAGATTCACTCTTCTTGTCCTTAAGTCGGTATTTTTTTCTTCAATCCCAATGCTATTTCTGTGTTTCATGGTCAATGTGAAGGGCCTAGGGATACAGTAAACCTGCACTGGTGAATCAGAATCTAATACTGGTCTTCCAGGAGCCGTTCAAAGCACAAACTCTTAGAAGATTTACTCTTCTTGTACTTAAGTCGTCATTGTGCGTTTTGTATTCAATCCCGATGCGATTTCTCTGTTTCATGATCAATGTGAAGGACCAATTGATACAGTAAACCTGCACTGGTGAATCGGAATACAATACTGGTCTCCCAGGAGCCGCTCTAATCACAATTTCTTATAAGATTCATTCTTCTTGTGCATAAGTCGGCATTGTCAATTTTGAATTCTATCCCATTGTGATTTGTGTGTTTCATGGTGAATGTGAAGGTCCAAGGGATACAGTACACCTGCACTGGTGCATCGGAATCTAGTACTGGTCTCCAAGGAACCGCTCAAACCACAAACTCTTAGGAGTTTCACTCTTCTTGTACTTAAGTCGGCTTTGTGCCTTTTGTATTCAATCCCGATGCAATTTCTGTGTTTCATGGTCAGTGTGTAGGTCCAAGGGATACAGTAAACCTGCACTGAAGCGTCGGAGTCTAATACTGGTCTCCCAGGAGCCGCTCAAGGCACAAACTCTTTAAAGATTCACTCTTCTTGTCCTTAAGTCGGCAATGTGCCCTTTGTATTCAATCCCGATGCGATTTCTGTGGTTCATGGTCAATGTGAAGGTCCAAGGGATACAGTAAACCTGCACTGGAGTATCGGAATCTAATACTGGTCTCACCGGAGCCGCTCAAACCACAACCTCTTAGAAGATTCACTCTTCTTGTACATCAGTCGGCATTGTGCCTTTTGTATTCTATCCCGTTGCGATTTCTGTGTATCATGGTCAATGTGAAGGTCCAAGGGATACAGTAAACCTGCACTGGTGCATCGGAATCTAATACTGGTCTTCTAGGAGCCGCTCATACCACAAACTCTTAGAAGGATCACTCTTCTTATACTTAAGTCGGCATTGTCCCATTTGTATTCAAACCCGATGCAATTTCCATCTTTCATGGTCAATGTGCAGGTCCAAGGGATACAGTAGACCTGCACTGGTGCATCGGAATCTAATACTGGTCTCCCAGGAGCCGCTCAAACCACAAACTCTTAGATGATTCACTCTTCTTGTACTTAATTCGGCATTGTCCCTTTTTTATTCAAACCCCAAGCAATTTCTGTGTTCCATGATCAAAGTGAAGGTCCAAGGGATACAGTAAACCTGCATTGGTGCATCGGAATCTAATACTGGCCTCCCAGTTGCCCCTCGTACCTCAAATTCTAAGAAGATTAATTCTTCTTGTACTTAAGTCAGCATTGTCCGTTTTGTATGCAATCCCGATCCAATTGCTGTGTTTCATGGTCAATGTGTTTGTCCAAAGGATACAGTAAACCTGGTGGTCTATCGAAATCCGATACTGGTCTACCAGGAGCCGCTATAACCACATACACTTAGTAGATTCACTCTTCTTGTACTTAAGTCGGCTTTGAGCCTTTTGTATTCAATCGCGATGCAATTTCTGTGTTTCATGGTCAGTGTGTAGGTCCAAGGAATACAGTAAACCCGCACTGAAGCGTCGGAGTCTAATACTGGTCCCCCAGGAGCCGCTCAAGGCACAAACTCTTTAAAGATTCACCCTTCTTGTCCTTAAGTCGGGATACAGTAAACCTGTACTGGTGAATCGGAATCTAATACTGGTCTCCCAGGAGCCGCTCAAATCAAAAACTCTTAGAAGATTCACTCATCTCGTACTTAAGTCGGCATTGTCCATTTTGTATTCAAACCAGATGCAATTTCTGTGTTGCATGGTCAATGTGTAGGTCCAAGGGATACAGTAGACCATCACTGGTGCATCGCAATCTAATACTGGTCTCTCAGGAGCCGCTCAAACCACAAACTCTTAGATGATTCACTCTTCTTGTACTGAAGTTGGCATTGTGCCTTTTGTATTCAATCCCGATGCAATTTCTGTGTTTCATGGTCAATGTGAAAGTCCAAGGAAACCAGTAAACCTGCACTGGTGCTTCGGAATATATCACTGGTCTCCCAGGAGCCGCTTGAACCCCAAATTCTTAGTAGATTCACTCTTGTTGTCCTTAATTCGGCATTGTCCCTTTTGTATTCAATCCCAATGCGATTTCTGTGTCTCATGGTCAATTTGAAGGTCCAAGGGATACAGTAAACCTGCACTGGTGAATGGGAATCTAATACTAGTCTCCCAGGAGCCGCTCAAATCACTAACAATTAGAAGATTCACTCTTCTTCTACTTAAGTCGGCATTGTCCCTTTTGTATTCAATCCCGATGCATTTTCTGTGATTCTCGATCAATGTGAAGGTCCAAGGGATACAGTAAACATACACTGGTGCATCGGAATCTAATACTGGTCTCCCAGGAGCCGCTCAAACCACGAACCCTTAGAAGATTCACTCTTCGTGTACTTAAGTCGGCATTGTGAATTTTGAATTCTATCCCATTGTGATTTCTGTGTTTCATGGTCAATGTGAAGGTCCAAGGGATACAGTAAACCTGCACTGGTGCATCGGAATCTAATACTGGCCTCCCAGTTGCCGCACAAACCTCAAACTCTAAGAAAAATAATTCTTCTTGTACTTAAGTCGGCATTGTCATTTTGTATTCAATCCCGATGCAATCTCTGTGTTCCATGGTCAATGTGTTGGTCCAAGGGATACAGTAAACCTGGTGGTGCATCGGAATCTGATACTAGTCTACCAGGAGACGCTCAAACCACAAACTCTTAGAAGTTTCACTCTTCTTGTACTTAAGTCGGCATTGTCCCTTTGGTTTTCAATCCTAATGCAAATTTCGTGTTTCATGGTGAAAGCGAAGGTCCAAGGGATACAGTAAACCTGCACTGGTGCATCTGAACCTTGTACTGGTCTCCCAGGAGCCGCTCAAACCAAAAACTCTTAGAAGCTTCACTTTTCTTGTACATAAGTCGGCATTGTCCCTTTTATATTCAAACCCGACGCAGTTTTTGTGTTTCATGGTCAATGTGAAGGTGCAAGGGATACAGTAAATCTGCACTGGTGCATCGGAATCTAAAACTGGTCTCCCAGGCGCCACTCAAGCCACAAACTCTCAAATGTTTCACTCTTCTTGTACTTAAGTCGTCATTGTGCGTTTTGTATTCAATCCCGATGCGATTTCTCTGTTTCATGATCAATGTGAAGGACCAATTGATACAGTAAACCTGCACTGGTGAATCGGAATACAATACTGGTCTCCCAGGAGCCGCTCTAATCACAATTTCTTATAAGATTCACTCTTCTTGTACATAAGTCGGCATTGTCAATTTTGAATTCTATCCCATTGTGATTTGTGTGTTTCATGGTGAATGTGAAGGTCCAAGGGATACAGTACACCTGCACTGGTGCATCGGAATCTAGTACTGGTCTCCAAGGAACCGCTCAAACCACAAACTCTTAGGAGATTCACTCTTCTTGTACTTAAGTCGGCTTTCTGCCTTTTGTATTCAATCCCGATGCAATTTCTGTGTTTCATGGTCAGTGTGTAGGTCCAAGGGATACAGTAAACCTGCACTGAAGCGTCGGAGTCTAATACTGGTCTCCCAGGAGCCGCTCAAGGCACAAACTCTTTAAAGATTCACTCTTCTTGTCCTTAAGTCGGCAATGTGCCCTTTGTATTCAATCCCGATGCGATTTCTGTGGTTCATGGTCAATGTGAAGGTCCAAGGGATACAGTAAACCTGCACTGGAGTATCGGAATCTAATACTGGTCTCACCGGAGCCGCTCAAACCACAACCTCTTAGAAGATTCACTCTTCTTGTACATCAGTCGGCATTGTGCCTTTTGTATTCTATCCCGTTGCGATTTCTGTGTATCATGGTCAATGTGAAGGTCCAAGGGATACAGTAAACCTGCACTGGTGCATCGGAATCTAATACTGGTCTCCTAGGAGCCGCTCATACCACAAACTCTTAGAAGGATCACTCTTCTTATACTTAAGTCGGCATTGTCCCATTTGTATTCAAACCCGATGCAATTTCCATCTTTCATGGTCAATGTGCAGTTCCAAGGGATACAGTAGACCTGCACTGGTGCATCGGAATCTAATACTGGTCTCCCAGGAGCCGCTCAAACCACAAACTCTTAGATGATTCACTCTTCTTGTACTTAATTCGGCATTGTCCCTTTTTTATTCAAACCCCATGCAATTTCTGTGTTCCATGATCAAAGTGAAGGTCCAAGGGATACAGTAAACCTGCACTGGTGCATCGGAATCTAATACTGGCCTCCCAGTTGCCCCTCATACCTCAAATTCTAAGAAGATTAATTCTTCTTGTACTTAAGTCAGCATTGTCCGTTTTGTATGCAATCCCGATCCAATTTCTGTGTTTCATGGTCAATGTGTTTGTCCAAAGGATACAGTAAACCTGGTGGTCTATCGAAATCCGATACTGGTCTACCAGGAGCCGCTATAACCACATACACTTAGTAGATTCACTCTTCTTGTACTTAAGTCGGCTTTGTGCCTTTTGTATTCAATCGCGATGCAATTTCTGTGTTTCATGGTCAGTGTGTAGGTCCAAGGAATACAGTAAACCCGCACTGAAGCGTCGGTGTCTAATACTGGTCTCCCAGGAGCCGCTCAAGGCACAAACTCTTTAAAGATTCACCCTTCTTGTCCTTAAGTCGGCAATGTGCCCTTTGTATTCAATCCCGATGCGATTTCTGTGTTTCATGGTCAATGTGAAGGTCCAAGGGATAAAGTAAACCTGCACTGGAGTATCGGAATCTAATACTGGTCTCACCGGAGCCACTCAAACCACAACCTCTTAGAAGATTCACTCTTCTTGTACTTCAGTCGGCATTGTGCCTTTTGTATTCTATCCCGTTGCGATTTCTGTGTTTCATGGTCAATGTGAAGGTCCACGGGATACAGTAAACCTGTACTGGTGAATCGAAATCTAATACTGGTCTCCCAGGAGCCGCTCAAATCACAAACTCTTAGAACATTCACTCTTCTTGTACTTAAGTCGGCATTGTCCCTTTTGTACTCAATCCCGATGCAATTTCTGTGTTTCATGGTCAATGTGAAGGTCCAAGGGATACAGTAAACCTGCACTGGAGCATCGGAATCTAATACAGGTCTCCCAGGAGCCGCTCTAACCACAAACCCTTAGAGGATTCACTCTTCTTGCACTTAAGTCAGCATAGTCCCTTTGTATTCAATCGCGATGCAATTTCTGTGTTTTATGGTCAATGTGAAGGTCCAAGGGATACAGTAAACCTGAACTCGGGCACCGTAATCTAATACTGGTCTGCCAGGAGCGGCTCAAACCACAAACTCTTACAAGATTCACTCTTCTGTACTTAAGTCGGCAATATCCCTCTAGTATTACATCCCGATGCAATTTCTGTGTTTCATGGTCGATGTGTAGGTCCAAGGGATACAGTAAAAGTGCAGTGGTGCTTCGGAATCTGATACCGGTCTACCAGGAGCCGCGAAAACCACAAACTCTTAGAAGATTCACTCTTCTTGTACTTAAGTCGGCATTGTGCCTTTTGTTTTTAATCCCGATCCAATTTCTGTGTTTCATGGTCAATGTGAAGGCCCAAGGGATACAGTAACCTGCACTGGTGCATCGGAATGTAATACTGGTCTACCAGGAGCCGCTCAAACCACAAATTCTTAGAAGATTCACTCTTGTTGTCCTTAAATCGGCATTGTCCCTTTTGTATTCAATCCCAATGCGATATCTGCGTTTCATGGTCAATGTGAAGGTCCAAGGGATACAGTAAACCTGCACTGATGCATCGGAATCTAATACTGGTCTCCCAGGAGCCGCTCAAAGCACAAGCTCTTAGAAGATTTACTCTTCTTGTACTTATTTATTTATTTATTAATTTATTTAACCTGGCAAGATTAGGGCCATCAGGCCCTCTCTTACATCTAACCCAGCATTCTACTTATTTTACATTCATATGTTTTAGTAGGCATGTTAAACTACATCTAGCACAAAAAGTGAAATAAGCGATTTGAAAGGTACACCTGGAAAAATACATACATATAGAGTTTATATTCTTAGATCACAAGTACTGTTATAATTAGACATTATTGAAGAGACAGATTTTAGATACGAGTGCTGGCAGCAGGGAGTATGAGGGAGACTCATGATGAAGGGAGGTGAAGAATAGAGACATGATGAAACATAATTAAGTTAATATAAAGGAAAAGTAGATTGCGTGGCTAATAGAGATAGATGAAGAGGAAGGCATCTCAGGAGCAAGATAGGAGACACTAGCTTTGCTATTTGACAGATGAGGGGATTGTCCTTGTACATTAATTTTGTGGAGAACTTTGTGAGGATGATAGTAGGAAATGCTTCAGCTTCTTCTTAAAAGCAGCAGGAGATCGAATTTTGCGCAAGGTAAGGGGCAGTTTGTTCCAGAGGCAGACAGCGGCAACTGAGAAAGAGTTTGCAAAAGTTTTTGTTTTGTGAGTGGGCACAGTTAGGATACCAAATAAGGGTGACCTCGTGTTTCGATTATGATGACATGACAGGTTTTTAATCTCTGAAGCAAGTTACTGGGGTGCTTGCGCGACGATGAGTCGGTGGAGTAGACATAGAGTGTGGTACTCACGCAATTTGTCCGGCCGCAGCCTCCCTAGCTCGGAGTATGAAGCACTAACATGATCATATCGGCGAATGTTGCAGGTGTAACGCACACAGGCATTCATGGTTAGCTCTAGCCGTCTTCTGTTTTCACTACTCATGCCTTGTTGAATCACATCACAATGGTGGGGGTTAGGTAGAACGAGTGCTTGTACGAGCTGGCGTTTCAAGACCTGTGGAAATATGTTCCGAAACTTTTTGAGAGCATAGAGACAAGCAGACGTCTTTCGGCACACTGCGACTGTATTCTCCGCCCAGTTGAGATGCTCATCCAAAGTTACACCCAAGTTCTTCACTGTTTTCTGATATGGTATTGGAGTACCGTCGAGGAGAATAGAAGGTAGCCGTTCGCGGAAATCTGAACTTATTAATTTCTGATGGGCTATTAAGATTACTTGCGTCTTTTTTGCATTTAGTTTAAGCCCCAGGTTTTTCGCCCATGTCACTACTGAAGACAGATCATCATTCATCTGAGCGATTGCAGTGCTTACATCTTCAGGTCTGACGCTTAGGTAGAGCTGGAGGTCGTCGGCATAGAAATGATATTTACAGCAGGACAGAACCGACGAAATATCGTTGACATATAAAGAAAACAAAAGTGGTCCTAAGACTGATCCTTGTGGCACTCCCGAGGAAACATGTTTCCAGGAAGATTTTTCATTTACGCAGACAACACATTGCTGTCTGTCTTTTAAATAGCTTTCAAACCATCTCATTGCACTATCAGAGAAATTAAGCTGTTGCATTTTTCTGAGCAATATGTCAAAGTTAACAGTGTCAAAAGCTTTGCTGAAGTCCAGTAGCGTCAATATTGTTGCCTTTCGATTGTCGATGGCATATTTCAGGTCATCAATTACTTTAATTAGAGCAGTGTTTGTGCTGTGA
Source organism: Schistocerca piceifrons (assembly GCF_021461385.2). Lineage (NCBI taxonomy): Eukaryota > Metazoa > Arthropoda > Insecta > Orthoptera > Acrididae > Schistocerca > Schistocerca piceifrons. Next base: position 843,165,491 of record NC_060141.1, read on the forward strand.
TGTTTACGGAAACCGGATTGAAATTTGTCATATAGGCTGAATTCATGCAAGTGTTCAGTGATTTGGTCATGAACAATATATTCAAGTGCTTTGGAAACAGCAGGCAGTATGCTAATTGGTCGGTAATCACTAGGCAGTTGCGGGTTTTCGATCTTAGGGATGGGTCGAATTAGGCTTCTTTTCCATGCAGTGGGATATATTCCGTTCATGAGGGAAAAATTAAATATGTCAGTTAAGACAGGTACTAAGATATCGGCAACATTCTTAATCATGGTTATACCGATACTGTCGTTGCCTATTGCATCAGAAGAGATTCTCATTATTGCTTTTCTTGCCGTATTTGTTGTTACATGTTTTAGATGGATGGTATCGTTGTTAGTTATCCTGTTTGGGGATTCTTGTGGACGGTAATTATCAGCTGTGCTGGTATTCAGAGGTGCAGAGAAGAATTCATTTAATTCGTTAGCTGACACATGATAAGTAGTTTCCGATTTTGCCTTTCCGACCCCAAGCTACGGAGATTCTTCCATAGAGTCGTGGGCGTCAGATCGTTGCATACAAGGGAGCGAGCGTGCCTGATTTTAGCATTGCGAATGCATTGTTTCACTCTGTTCCGTAGCTTTCTATATTCTTCGAAACGCTCGGGTTTCGGATCTGCCTTGAAACGCCTGTGGGCAGCATCCTTATTAGTCATCATTTGACGTAATTCAGCTGTCAGCCATGGAGCAGGAGATTTTCTTACACGGATTGTGCGCACAGGTGCATGTTTGTCATAGAGGGCAGTGAGTTTATCACCAAGTTCATTAATTTTGCCGTCGATTGTGGGTTTTCTGATTATTTGATGCCATGAGATTTCTGAGCAATCGGCTGTTAGAGCGTCAAGGTCAATACGTTTCATGTTCCTACAAGTTATGTAACGCGATTTGATTCTTGGGGGCTGCACAGAGTAGGCCAGGAATATTACATCATGTGCTGAGGGGCCAGGGGCCAATGTTTGACCAACATCTCTTACTTTGTCAGTCTGTTTCGTTGCGATTACGTCTATAAGAGTATGACTGTGCGCCGTATGGTGTGTAGGTTGTAATGGAAGAATGTTCATGCTATTGCAACTAAACAGTCTCCTTAGGTTTATTGCGGAGGGAGTGTCTCTTAGCAAGTCTATGTTCAAGTCACCCATTACGATGACATGTTCGTATTGACACTGAAGTGAATGTAATTCCGACTGGAAGGAACTCATTGAGCTTATTTTTGGCGGCTTATACACGACGCCAGTCAAGAATTTCCGACTTTGTATATTTATTTCAATGAACATGAATTCAGCCTCTTTTTCTTCAGCAGGATTTGACGTACATAAGACTTTCGCTTTGAGATCTGTTCGTATATACGCGCCGACCCCGCCACCTCGCTTTTTTGATCTGTCTGCCCTAAGAAATGTGTACCCTGGGAGATGAAAAGATGCAGAGGATATGTGTGGTTTCAACCACGTTTCGGATAAGAGGATTACGTGGTAGTTTAGTTGGTTGAAGAGGAGGCTAAGTTCTTCGTAATGCGCAGGTAAAGACTGGATGTTGCAGTGAGCTGCTAAAAGCTCTGACGCGTTCCGCTGAGCGGCCTGGAGTAGGGTGGCAGACTGGTTTGTCCCTTTGTTAGACACTACCTGCCGCGAGGGGCACTGGCCGCTGCTTCCGCCAAGTGACATAACACAGGGGTGTCCGAGATTTTGCACGCCCTGTTTGTGACACCGCGAGTGCCGAAAGAAAGGCGACTGCTAAAGATTTCCTGAGGTGGCGGGAGTATAGAAAATGGATTAGTGGTATTCGGTGCAAGGGGAATATGACCACAATAGTGACGGCTGTGTGTCACTGTGTATCCTCTGTCGTAAGAGGAGAAATGTAATTAGCGTATTTGAAACAGCTTAGGGTGGAAATAAGGGAAAAGGGAGTGATTTAAGAGGCCGATGCTGCCAGCAGATAGAAGTAAGCTTAATAATTAATAGATTATCGTAGGAAGCTAGAATTAAATTGAAATTTACTAAAGTGATACTGGTAGTGATTATTGTAGGAAGCTACAATTAGATTGAAATTTGCTAAAGTGATACTGATGGTGATTTTTGTTATGAACAATTTAAACCGAAGAGATGGGTGATTAATGAACTAAAGGAGAGACTAATAATTGCAATAGAACTATTTCAGAACGGAAGAGAATAAACTGAGAAAATGAAAAAAGTATTAGTAGTAACTAAAATTAAGTAATGGTTAGAGCTACAGACACAAAAAAATAGTGAAAAGTTAATACAGTTACAAAAACAATTAGTTGAAGGTACAAATATGGGTATAATTAAAAAATTAATAAAAATACAAGACTATATCTGAGTATTGGGGCTGTTACAATTGCAAATGGTGTTAAGTTTGCACTTTTGGCTCGAGTAGCTTCACTTAATACTATTCAGTTCTGTCATGTTTGTGACTGTCTTCTTTCCAGCTGCTGTCTTAATGATTACTCTGCCATCCTGAGTCCACACATTCTGAAGACCGAAATGGGATATGGCACTGTTTAAAATTTTTAGCCGTTCGTGTGTCAGATCTTCCCTTATTGTAAGCCCTGTCCTTGCTAACTTCTTCTTCTGGGTAAAGATCTCTGCCCTTTTTCGGTACGAGACAAATTTAATTATTATTGGACGAGGTTTGGTGGCACCTGGTAGTTTTCGCCCCACCCGATGGCTCCTGTCAATGTCTGCCTTGGTCATTTCAACGCCTGATTTTTCACGCGCAACCTGTATAAGCAGGTTGTCCGTGTCTTCACCCTTATTTTCTAATACTCCAAACAGTCGTAGACTATTTCGCCTTTGGTTCGTCAGTTGCGGCAGATAGTTTCACTTCCAACTCTCGTGCCTTTTTCTCGTATTCAGACACAGACTTTTTTAGTGCTGTAATTTCGGCAGTATTGGCCTCAACAGTTTACCACCCACTTTGGCCAATACTGCTGCCGTTACAGTATCTGATATAGTGCCTGCTATCAGATCGAGATTGTTTTTATCGCGAAGCGCAGCGTTTACCTCAGAACGGACCAGCTCCGCTATACCGGGAGCCGCGGCCGCACCTTCCGCCAAGAGCGGGCCCGCCGCACCTGCTGCTTCCCCGCTGCTGGACGCGCTGCTGTTCACTCTTCTCTTTACCACTTTCTCGAAGATATTGGCGGAGCACAGAAAAATAATAGCACTACTGCACAGAACACTGTCGTTTTCACGATTACCACTTGTACTAGACAACACCACCTGCGAGAACACCTTCGAATTCAACTAAATTTCGCGAGCCAAACTTAACACGTGTTACACTGCAGCCGCCATGACAGAGTCGGCATTATGAATTTTGTATTCAATCCCGATGCGATATCTGTCTTTCATGGTCAATGTGAAGGTCCACGGGATACAGTAAACCTGTACTGGTGAATCGGAATCTAATACTGGTCTCCCAGGAGCCGCTCAAATCAAAAACTCTTAGAAGATTCACTCATCTCGTACTTAAGTCGGCATTGTCCATTTTGTATTCAAACCAGATGCAATTTCTGTGTTGCATGGTCAATGTGTAGGTCCAAGGGATACAGTAGACCATCACTGGTGCATCGCAATCTAATACTGGTCTCTCAGGAGCCGCTCAAACCACAAACTCTTAGATGATTCACTCTTCTTGTACTGAAGTTGGCATTGTGCCTTTTGTATTCAATCCCGATGCAATTTCTGTGTTTCATGGTCAATGTGAAAGTCCAAGGAAACCAGTAAACCTGCACTGGTGCTTCGGAATATATCACTGGTCTCCCAGGAGCCGCTTGAACCCCAAATTCTTAGTAGATTCACTCTTGTTGTCCTTAATTCGGCATTGTCCCTTTTGTATTCAATCCCAATGCGATTTCTGTGTCTCATGGTCAATTTGAAGGTCCAAGGGATACAGTAAACCTGCACTGGTGAATGGGAATCTAATACTAGTCTCCCAGGAGCCGCTCAAATCACTAACAATTAGAAGATTCACTCTTCTTCTACTTAAGTCGGCATTGTCCCTTTTTTATTCAATCCCCATGCATTTTCTGTGATTCATGATCAATATGAAGGTCCAAGGGATACAGTAAACATACACTGGTGCATCGGAATCTAATACTGGTCTCCCAGGAGCCGCTCAAACCACGAACCCTTAGAAGATTCACTCTTCGTGTACTTAAGTCGGCATTGTGAATTTTGAATTCTATCCCATTGTGATTTCTGTGTTTCATGGTCAATGTGAAGGTCCAAGGGATACAGTAAACCTGCACTGGTGCATCGGAATCTAATACTGGCCTCCCAGTTGCCGCACAAACCTCAAACTCTAAGAAAAATAATTCTTCTTGTACTTAAGTCGGCATTGTCATTTTGTATTCAATCCCGATGCAATCTCTGTGTTCCATGGTCAATGTGTTGGTCCAAGGGATACAGTAAACCTGGTGGTGCATCGGAGTCTGATACTAGTCTACCAGGAGACGCTCAAACCACAAACTCTTAGAAGTTTCACTCTTCTTGTACTTAAGTCGGCATTGTCCCTTTGGTTTTCAATCCTAATGCAAATTTCGTGTTTCATGGTGAATGCGAAGGTCCAAGGGATACAGTAAACCTGCACTGGTGCATCTGAACCTTGTACTGGTCTCCCAGGAGCCGCTCAAACCAAAAACTCTTAGAAGCTTCACTTTTCTTGTACTTAAGTCGGCATTGTCCCTTTTATATTCAAACCCGACGCAGTTTTTGTGTTTCATGGTCAATGTGAAGGTGCAAGGGATACAGTAAATCTGCACTGGTGCATCGGAATCTAAAACTGGTCTCCCAGGCGCCACTCAAGCCACAAACTCTCAAATGTTTCACTCTTCTTGTACTTAAGTCGTCATTGTGCGTTTTGTATTCAATCCCGATGCGATTTCTCTGTTTCATGATCAATGTGAAGGACCAATTGATACAGTAAACCTGCACTGGTGAATCGGAATACAATACTGGTCTCCCAGGAGCCGCTCTAATCACAATTTCTTATAAGATTCACTCTTCTTGTACATAAGTCGGCATTGTCAATTTTGACTTCTATCCCATTGTGATTTGTGTGTTTCATGGTGAATGTGAAGGTCCAAGGGATACAGTACACCTGCACTGGTGCATCGGAATCTAGTACTGGTCTCCAAGGAACCGCTCAAACCACAAACTCTTAGGAGATTCACTCTTCTTGTACTTAAGTCGGCTTTCTGCCTTTTGTATTCAATCCCGATGCAATTTCTGTGTTTCATGGTCAGTGTGTAGGTCCAAGGGATACAGTAAACCTGCACTGAAGCGTCGGAGTCTAATACTGGTCTCCCAGGAGCCGCTCAAGGCACAAACTCTTTAAAGATTCACTCTTCTTGTCCTTAAGTCGGCAATGTGCCCTTTGTATTCAATCCCGATGCGATTTCTGTGGTTCATGGTCAATGTGAAGGTCCAAGGGATACAGTAAACCTGCACTGGAGTATCGGAATCTAATACTGGTCTCACCGGAGCCGCTCAAACCACAACCTCTTAGAAGATTCACTCTTCTTGTACATCAGTCGGCATTGTGCCTTTTGTATTCTATCCCGTTGCGATTTCTGTGTATCATGGTCAATGTGAAGGTCCAAGGGATACAGTAAACCTGCACTGGTGCATCGGAATCTAATACTGGTCTCCTAGGAGCCGCTCATACCACAAACTCTTAGAAGGATCACTCTTCTTATACTTAAGTCGGCATTGTCCCATTTGTATTCAAACCCGATGCAATTTCCATCTTTCATGGTCAATGTGCAGGTCCAAGGGATACAGTAGACCTGCACTGGTGCATCGGAATCTAATACTGGTCTCCTAGGAGCCGCTCAAACCACAAACTCTTAGATGATTCACTCTTCTTGTACTTAATTCGGCATTGTCCCTTTTTTATTCAAACCCCAAGACATTTCTGTGTTCCATGATCAAAGTGAAGGTCCAAGGGATACAGTAAACCTGCACTGGTGCATCGGAATCTAATACTGGCCTCCCAGTTGCCCCTCGTACCTCAAATTCTAAGAAGATTAATTCTTCTTGTACTTAAGTCAGCATTGTCCGTTTTGTATGCAATCCCGATCCAATTTCTGTGTTTCATGGTCAATGTGTTTATCCAAAGGATACAGTAAACCTGGTGGTCTATCGAAATCCGATACTGGTCTACCAGGAGCCGCTATAACCACATACACTTAGTAGATTCACTCTTCTTGTACTTAAGTCGGCTTTGTGCCTTTTGTATTCAATTGCGATGCAATTTCTGTGTTTCATGGTCAGTGTGTAGGTCCAAGGAATACAGTAAACCCGCACTGAAGCGTCGGAGTCTAATACTGGTCTCCCAGGAGCCGCTCAAGGCACAAACTCTTTAAAGATTCACCCTTCTTGTCCTTAAGTCGGCAATGTGCCCTTTGTATTCAATCCCGATGCGATTTCTGTGTTTCATGGTCAATGTGAAGGTCCAAGGGATAAAGTAAACCTGCACTGGAGTATCGGAATCTAATACTGGTCTCACCGGAGCCACTCAAACCACAACCTCTTAGAAGATTCACTCTTCTTGTACTTCAGTCGGCATTGTGCCTTTTGTATTCTATCCCGTTGCGATTTCTGTGTTTCATGGTCAATGTGAAGGTCCACGGGATACAGTAAACCTGTACTGGTGAATCGAAATCTAATACTGGTCTCCCAGGAGCCGCTCAAATCACAAACTCTTAGAACATTCACTCTTCTTGTGCTTAAGTCGGCATTGTCCCTTTTGTACTCAATCCCGATGCAATTTCTGTGTTTCATGGTCAATGTGAAGGTCCAAGGGATACAGTAAACCTGCACTGGAGCATCGGAATCTAATACAGGTCTCCCAGGAGCCGCTCAAACCACAAACCCTTAGAGGATTCACTCTTCTTGCACTTAAGTCAGCATAGTCCCTTTGTATTCAATCGCGATGCAATTTCTGTGTTTTATGGTCAATGTGAAGGTCCAAGGGATACAGTAAACCTGAACTCGGGCACCGGAATCTAATACTGGTCTCCCAGGAGCGGCTCAAACCACAAACTCTTACAAGATTCACTCTTCTGTACTTAAGTCGGCAATATCCCTCTAGTATTACATCCCGATGCAATTTCTGTGTTTCATGGTCGATGTGTAGGTCCAAGGGATACAGTAAACGTGCAGTGGTGCTTCGGAATCTGATACCGGTCTACCAGGAGCCGCGAAAACCACAAACTCTTAGAAGATTCACTCTTCTTGTACTTAAGTCGGCATTGTGCCTTTTGTTTTTAATCCCGATCCAATTTCTGTGTTTCATGGTCAATGTGAAGGCCCAAGGGATACAGTAACCTGCACTGGTGCATCGGAATGTAATACTGGTCTACCAGGAGCCGCTCAAACCACAAATTCTTAGAAGATTCACTCTTGTTGTCCTTAAATCGGCATTGTCCCTTTTGTATTCAATCCCAATGCGATATCTGCGTTTCATGGTCAATGTGAAGGTCCAAGGGATACAGTAAACCTGCACTGATGCATCGGAATCTAATACTGGTCTCCCAGGAGCCGCTCAAAGCACAAGCTCTTAGAAGATTACTCTTCTTGTACTTATTTATTTATTTATTAATTTATTTAACCTGGCAAGATTAGGGCCATCAGGCCCTCTCTTACATCTAACCCAGCATTCTACTTATTTTACATTCATATGTTTTAGTAGGCATGTTAAACTACATCTAGCACAAAAAGTGAAATAAGCGATTTGAAAGGTACACCTGGAAAAATACATACATATAGAGTTTATATTCTTAGATCACAAGTACTGTTATAATTAGACATTATTGAAGAGACAGATTTTAGATACGAGTGCTGGCAGCAGGGAGTATGAGGGAGACTCATGATGAAGGGAGGTGAAGAATAGAGACATGATGAAACATAATTAAGTTAATATAAAGGAAAAGTAGATTGCGTGGCTAATAGAGATAGATGAAGAGGAAGGCATCTCAGGAGCAAGATAGGAGACACTAGCTTTGCTATTTGACAGATGAGGGGATCGTCCTTGTACATTAATTTTGTGGAGAACTTTGTGAGGATGATAGTAGGAAATGCTTCAGCTTCTTCTTAAAAGCAGCAGGAGATCGAATTTTGCGCAAGGTAAGGGGCAGTTTGTTCCAGAGGCAGACAGCGGCAACTGAGAAAGAGTTTGCAAAAGTTTTTGTTTTGTGAGTGGGCACAGTTAGGATACCAAATAAGAGTGACCTCGTGTTTCGATTATGATGACATGACAGGTTTTTAATCTCTGAAGCAAGTTACTGGGGTGCTTGCGCGACGATGAGTCGGTGGAGTAGACATAGAGTGTGGTACTCACGCAATTTGTCCGGCCGCAGCCTCCCTAGCTCGGAGTATGAAGCACTAACATGATCATATCGGCGAATGTTGCAGGTGTAACGCACACAGGCATTCATGGTTAGCTCTAGCCGTCTTCTGTTTTCACTACTCATGCCTTGTTGAATCACATCACAATGGTGGGGGTTAGGTAGAACGAGTGCTTGTACGAGCTGGCGTTTCAAGACCTGTGGAAATATGTTCCGAAACTTTTTGAGAGCATAGAGACAAGCAGACGTCTTTCGGCACACTGCGACTGTATTCTCCGCCCAGTTGAGATGCTCATCCAAAGTTACACCCAAGTTCTTCACTGTTTTCTGATATGGTATTGGAGTACCGTCGAGGAGAATAGAAGGTAGCCGTTCGCGGAAATCTGAACTTATTAATTTCTGATGGGCTATTAAGATTACTTGCGTCTTTTTTGCATTTAGTTTAAGCCCCAGGTTTTTCGCCCATGTCACTACTGAAGACAGATCATCATTCATCTGAGCGATTGCAGTGCTTACATCTTCAGGTCTGACGCTTAGGTAGAGCTGGAGGTCGTCGGCATAGAAATGATATTTACAGCAGGACAGAACCGACGAAATATCGTTGACATATAAAGAAAACAAAAGTGGTCCTAAGACTGATCCTTGTGGCACTCCCGAGGAAACATGTTTCCAGGAAGATTTTTCATTTACGCAGACAACACATTGCTGTCTGTCTTTTAAATAGCTTTCAAACCATCTCATTGCACTATCAGAGAAATTAAGCTGTTGCATTTTTCTGAGCAATATGTCAAAGTTAACAGTGTCAAAAGCTTTGCTGAAGTCCAGTAGCGTCAATATTGTTGCCTTTCGATTGTCGATGGCATATTTCAGGTCATCAATTACTTTAATTAGAGCAGTGTTTGTGCTGTGATGTTTACGGAAACCGGATTGAAATTTGTCATATAGGCTGAATTCATGCAAGTGTTCAGTGATTTGGTCATGAACAATATATTCAAGTGCTTTGGAAACAGCAGGCAGTATGCTAATTGGTCGGTAATCACTAGGCAGTTGCGGGTTTTCGATCTTAGGGATGGGTCGAATTAGGCTTCTTTTCCATGCAGTGGGATATATTCCGTTCATGAGGGAAAAATTAAATATGTCAGTTAAGACAGGTACTAAGATATCGGCAACATTCTTAATCATGGTTATACCGATACTGTCGTTGCCTATTGCATCAGAAGAGATTCTCATTATTGCTTTTCTTGCCGTATTTGTTGTTACATGTTTTAGATGGATGGTATCGTTGTTAGTTATCCTGTTTGGGGATTCTTGTGGACGGTAATTATCAGCTGTGCTGGTATTCAGAGGTGCAGAGAAGAATTCATTTAATTCGTTAGCTGACACATGATAAGTAGTTTCCGATTTTGCCTTTCCGACCCCCAAGCTACGGAGATTCTTCCATAGAGTCGTGGGCGTCAGATCGTTGCATACAAGGGAGCGAGCGTGCCTGATTTTAGCATTGCGAATGCATTGTTTCACTCTGTTCCGTAGCTTTCTATATTCTTCGAAACGCTCGGGTTTCGGATCTGCCTTGAAACGCCTGTGGGAAGCATCCTTATTAGTCATCATTTGACGTAATTCAGCTGTCAGCCATGGAGCAGGAGATTTTCTTACACGGATTGTGCGCACAGGTGCATGTTTGTCATAGAGGGCAGTGAGTTTATCACCAAGTTCATTAATTTTGCCGTCGATTGTGGGTTTTCTGATTATTTGATGCCATGAGATTTCTGAGCAATCGGCTGTTAGAGCGTCAAGGTCAATACGTTTCATGTTCCTACAAGTTATGTAACGCGATTTGATTCTTGGGGGCTGCACAGAGTAGGCCAGGAATATTACATCATGTGCTGAGGGGCCAGGGGCCGATGTTTGACCAACATCTCTTACTTTGTCAGTCTGTTTCGTTGCGATTACGTCTATAAGAGTATGACTGTGCGCCGTATGGTGTGTAGGTTGTAATGGAAGAATGTTCATGCTATTGCAACTAAACAGTCTCCTTAGGTTTATTGCGGAGGGAGTGTCTCTTAGCAAGTCTATGTTCAAGTCACCCATTACGATGACATGTTCGTATTGACACTGAAGTGAATGTAATTCCGACTGGAAGGAACTCATTGAGCTTATTTTTGGCGGCTTATACACGACGCCAGTCAAGAATTTCCGACTTTGTATATTTATTTCAATGAACATGAATTCAGCCTCTTTTTCTTCAGCAGGATTTGACGTACATAAGACTTTCGCTTTGAGATCTGTTCGTATATACGCGCCGACCCCGCCACCTCGCTTTTTTGATCTGTCTGCCCTAAGAAATGTGTACCCTGGGAGATGAAAAGATGCAGAGGATATGTGTGGTTTCAACCACGTTTCGGATAAGAGGATTACGTGGTAGTTTAGTTGGTTGAAGAGGAGGCTAAGTTCTTCGTAATGCGCAGGTAAAGACTGGATGTTGCAGTGAGCTGCTAAAAGCTCTGACGCGTTCCGCTGAGCGGCCTGGAGTAGGGTGGCAGACTGGTTTGTCCCTTTGTTAGACACTACCTGCCGCGAGGGGCACTGGCCGCTGCTTCCGCCAAGTGACATAACACAGGGGTGTCCGAGATTTTGCACGCCCTGTTTGTGACACCGCGAGTGCCGAAAGAAAGGCGACTGCTAAAGATTTCCTGAGGTGGCGGGAGTATAGAAAATGGATTAGTGGTATTCGGTGCAAGGGGAATATGACCACAATAGTGACGGCTGTGTGTCACTGTGTATCCTCTGTCGTAAGAGGAGAAATGTAATTAGCGTATTTGAAACAGCTTAGGGTGGAAATAAGGGAAAAGGGAGTGATTTAAGAGGCCGATGCTGCCAGCAGATAGAAGTAAGCTTAATAATTAATAGATTATCGTAGGAAGCTAGAATTAAATTGAAATTTACTAAAGTGATACTGGTAGTGATTATTGTAGGAAGCTACAATTAGATTGAAATTTGCTAAAGTGATACTGATGGTGATTTTTGTTATGAACAATTTAAACCGAAGAGATGGGTGATTAATGAACTAAAGGAGAGACTAATAATTGCAATAGAACTATTTCAGAACGGAAGAGAATAAACTGAGAAAATGAAAAAAGTATTAGTAGTAACTAAAATTAAGTAATGGTTAGAGCTACAGACACAAAAAAATAGTGAAAAGTTAATACAGTTACAAAAACAATTAGTTGAAGGTACAAATATGGGTATAATTAAAAAATTAATAAAATTACAAGACTATATCTGAGTATTGGGGCTGTTACAATTGCAAATGGTGTTAAGTTTGCACTTTTGGCTCGAGTAGCTTCACTTAATACTATTCAGTTCTGTCATGTTTGTGACTGTCTTCTTTCCAGCTGCTGTCTTAATGATTACTCTGCCATCCTGAGTCCACACATTCTGAAGACCGAAATGGGATATGGCACTGTTTAAAATTTTTAGCCGTTCGTGTGTCAGATCTTCCCTTATTGTAAGCCCTGTCCTTGCTAACTTCTTCTTCTGGGTAAAGATCTCTGCCCTTTTTCGGTACGAGACAAATTTAATTATTATTGGACGAGGTTTGGTGGCACCTGGTAGTTTTCGCCCCACCCGATGGCTCCTGTCAATGTCTGCCTTGGTCATTTCAACGCCTGATTTTTCACGCGCAACCTGTATAAGCAGGTTGTCCGTGTCTTCACCCTTATTTTCTAATACTCCAAACAGTCGTAGACTATTTCGCCTTTGGTTCGTCAGTTGCGGCAGATAGTTTCACTTCCAACTCTCGTGCCTTTTTCTCGTATTCAGACACAGACTTTTTTAGTGCTGTAATTTCGGCAGTATTGGCCTCAACAGTTTACCACCCACTTTGGCCAATACTGCTGCCGTTACAGTATCTGATATAGTGCCTGCTATCAGATCGAGATTGTTTTTATCGCGAAGCGCAGCGTTTACCTCAGAACGGACCAGCTCCGCTATACCGGGAGCCGCGGCCGCACCTTCCGCCAAGAGCGGGCCCGCCGCACCTGCTGCTTCCCCGCTGCTGGACGCGCTGCTGTTCACTCTTCTCTTTACCACTTTCTCGAAGATATTGGCGGAGCACAGAAAAATAATAGCACTACTGCACAGAACACTGTCGTTTTCACGATTACCACTTGTACTAGACAACACCACCTGCGAGAACACCTTCGAATTCAACTAAATTTCGCGAGCCAAACTTAACACGTGTTACACTGCAGCCGCCATGACAGAGTCGGCATTGTGAATTTTGTATTCAATCCCGATGCGATATCTGTCTTTCATGGTCAATGTGAAGGTCCACGGGATACAGTAAACCTGTACTGGTGAATCGGAATCTAATACTGGTCTCCCAGGAGCCGCTCAAATCAAAAACTCTTAGAAGATTCACTCATCTCGTACTTAAGTCGGCATTGTCCATTTTGTATTCAAACCAGATGCAATTTCTGTGTTGCATGGTCAATGTGTAGGTCCAAGGGATACAGTAGACCATCACTGGTGCATCGCAATCTAATACTGGTCTCTCAGGAGCCGCTCAAACCACAAACTCTTAGATGATTCACTCTTCTTGTACTGAAGTTGGCATTGTGCCTTTTGTATTCAATCCCGATGCAATTTCTGTGTTTCATGGTCAATGTGAAAGTCCAAGGAAACCAGTAAACCTGCACTGGTGCTTCGGAATATATCACTGGTCTCCCAGGAGCCGCTTGAACCCCAAATTCTTAGTAGATTCACTCTTGTTGTCCTTAATTCGGCATTGTCCCTTTTGTATTCAATCCCAATGCGATTTCTGTGTCTCATGGTCAATTTGAAGGTCCAAGGGATACAGTAAACCTGCACTGGTGAATGGGAATCTAATACTAGTCTCCCAGGAGCCGCTCAAATCACTAACAATTAGAAGATTCACTCTTCTTCTACTTAAGTCGGCATTGTCCCTTTTTTATTCAATCCCGATGCATTTTCTGTGATTCATGATCAATGTGAAGGTCCAAGGGATACAGTAAACATACACTGGTGCATCGGAATCTAATACTGGTCTCCCAGGAGCCGCTCAAACCACGAACACTTGGAAGATTCACTCTTCGTGTACGTAAGTCGGCATTGTGAATTTTGAATTCTATCCCATTGTGATTTCTGTGTTTCATGGTCAATGTGAAGGTCCAAGGGATACAGTAAACCTGCACTGGTGCATCGGAATCTAATACTGGCCTCCCAGTTGCCGCACAAACCTCAAACTCTAAGAAAAATAATTCTTCTTGTACTTAAGTCGGCATTGTCATTTTGTATTCAATCCCGATGCAATCTCTGTGTTCCATGGTCAATGTGTTGGTCCAAGGGATACAGTAAACCTGGTGGTGCATCGGAATCTGATACTAGTCTACCAGGAGACGCTCAAACCACAAACTCTTAGAAGTTTCACTCTTCTTGTACTTAAGTCGGCATTGTCCCTTTGGTTTTCAATCCTAATGCAAATTTCGTGTTTCATGGTGAATGCGAAGGTCCAAGGGATACAGTAAACCTGCACTGGTGCATCTGAACCTTGTACTGGTCTCCCAGGAGCCGCTCAAACCAAAAACTCTTAGAAGCTTCACTTTTCTTGTACTTAAGTCGGCATTGTCCCTTTTATATTCAAACCCGACGCAGTTTTTGTGTTTCATGGTCAATGTGAAGGTGCAAGGGATACAGTAAATCTGCACTGGTGCATCGGAATCTAAAACTGGTCTCCCAGGCGCCACTCAAGCCACAAACTCTCAAATGTTTCACTCTTCTTGTACTTAAGTCGTCATTGTGCGTTTTGTATTCAATCCCGATGCGATTTCTCTGTTTCATGATCAATGTGAAGGACCAATTGATACAGTAAACCTGCACTGGTGAATCGGAATACAATACTGGTCTCCCAGGAGCCGCTCTAATCACAATTTCTTATAAGATTCACTCTTCTTGTACATAAGTCGGCATTGTCAATTTTGAATTCTATCCCATTGTGATTTGTGTGTTTCATGGTGAATGTGAAGGTCCAAGGGATACAGTACACCTGCACTGGTGCATCGGAATCTAGTACTGGTCTCCAAGGAACCGCTCAAACCACAAACTCTTAGGAGATTCACTCTTCTTGTACTTAAGTCGGCTTTGTGCCTTTTGTATTCAATCCCGATGCAATTTCTGTGTTTCATGGTCAGTGTGTAAGTCCAAGGGATACAGTAAACCTGCACTGAAGCGTCGGAGTCTAATACTGGTCTCCCAGGAGCCGCTCAAGGCACAAACTCTTTAAAGATTCACTCTTCTTGTCCTTAAGTCGGCAATGTGCCCTTTGTATTCAATCCCGATGCGATTTCTGTGGTTCATGGTCAATGTGAAGGTCCAAGGGATACAGTAACCTGCACTGGAGTATCGGAATCTAATACTGGTCTCACCGGAGCCGCTCAAACCACAACCTCTTAGAAGATTCACTCTTCTTGTACATCAGTCGGCATTGTGCCTTTTGTATTCTGTCCCGTTGCGATTTCTGTGTATCATGGTCAATGTGAAGGTCCAAGGGATACAGTAAACCTGCACTGGTGCATCGGAATCTAATACTGGTCTCCTAGGAGCCGCTCATACCACAAACTCTTAGAAGGATCACTCTTCTTATACTTAAGTCGGCATTGTCCCATTTGTATTCAAACCCGATGCAATTTCCATCTTTCATGGTCAATGTGCAGGTCCAAGGGATACAGTAGACCTGCACTGGTGCATCGGAATCTAATACTGGTCTCCCAGGAGCCGCTCAAACCACAAACTCTTAGATGATTCACTCTTCTTGTACTTAATTCGGCATTGTCCCTTTTTTATTCAAACCCCAAGCAATTTCTGTGTTCCATGATCAAAGTGAAGGTCCAAGGGATACAGTAAACCTGCACTGGTACATCGGAATCTAATACTGGCCTCCCAGTTGCCCCTCGTACCTCAAATTCTAAGAAGATTAATTCTTCTTGTACTTAAGTCAGCATTGTCCGTTTTGTATGCAATCCCGATCCAATTTCTGTGTTTCATGGTCAATGTGTTTGTCCAAAGGATACAGTAAACCTGGTGGTCTATCGAAATCCGATACTGGTCTACCAGGAGCCGCTATAACCACATACACTTAGTAGATTCACTCTTCTTGTACTTAAGTCGGCTTTGTGCCTTTTGTATTCAATCGCGATGCAATTTCTGTGTTTCCTGGTCAGTGTGTAGGTCCAAGGAATACAGTAAACCCGCACTGAAGCGTCGGAGTCTAATACTGGTCTCCCAGGAGCCGCTCAAGGCACAAACTCTTTAACGATTCACCCTTCTTGTCCTTAAGTCGGCAATGTGCCCTTTGTATTCAATCCCGATGCGATTTCTGTGTTTCATGGTCAATGTGAAGGTCCAAGGGATAAAGTAAACCTGCACTGGAGTATCGGAATCTAATACTGGTCTCACCGGAGCCACTCAAACCACAACCTCATAGAAGATTCACTCTTCTTGTACTTCAGTCGGCATTGTGCCTTTTGTATTCTATCCCGTTGCGATTTCTGTGTTTCATGGTCAATGTGAAGGTCCACGGGATACAGTAAACCTGTACTGGTGAATCGAAATCTAATACTGGTCTCCCAGGAGCCGCTCAAATCACAAAATCTTACAACATTCACTCTTCTTGTACTTAAGTCGGCATTGTCCCTTTTGTACTCAATCCCGATGCAATTTCTGTGTTTCATGGACAATGTGAAGGTCCAAGGGATACAGTAAACCTGCACTGGAGCATCGGAATCTAATACAGGTCTCCCAGGAACCGCTCAAACCACAAACCCTTAGAGGATTCACTCTTCTTGCACTTAAGTCAGCATAGTCCCTTTGTATTCAATCGCGATGCAATTTCTGTGTTTTATGGTCAATGTGAAGGTCCAAGGGATACAGTAAACCTGAACTCGGGTACCGGAATCTAATACTGGTCTCCCAGGAGCGGCTCAAACCACAAACTCTTACAAGATTCACTCTTCTCGTACTTAAGTCCGCATTGTCCATTTTGCAATCAATCTCGATGCAATTTCTGTGTTTCATGGACAATGTGAAGGTCCAAGCGATACAGTAAACCTTCACTGGTGCATCGGAATCTTATACCAGACTCCCAGGAGCCGCTCAAGCCACAAACTTTTAGAAGATACACTATTCTTGTACTTAAGTCGGCATTGTCCATTTTGTATTCAATCCCGTTCCAATTTCTGTGTTTCATGGACAATGTGAAGGTCCAAGGGATACAGTAAACCTGCACTGGTGCATCGGAATCTAATACTGGTCTCCCAGGAGCCGCTCAAACCACATACTCTTAGAAGGATCACTCCTCTTATACTTAAGTCGGCATTGTCCCATTTGTATTCAAACCCGATGCAATTTTCATCTTTCATGGTCGATGTGTAGGTCCAAGGGATACAGTAGACCTGCACTGGTGTTCGGAATCTAATACTGGTCTCGCAGTAGCCGCTCAAACTACAAACCCTTAGAAGATTCACTCTTCTTGTACTTAAGTCGGCATAGTCCCTTTTGTATTCAATCCCGATTCAATTTCTGTATTTTATGGTCAATGTGAAGGTCCAAGGGATACAGTAAACCAGAACTGGTGCATGGGAATCTAATACTGGTCTCCCGGGAGCCGCTCAAACCAAAATCTCTTAGAAGATTCACTCTTCTTGTACTTAAGCCGGCATTGTCCCTTTTGTATTCAATCCCGATGCAATTTCTGTGTTTCATGGTCAATGTGAGGGTCCAAGGGATACAGTAAATCTGCACTGGTGCATCGGAATCTAAAACTGGTCTCCCAGAGGCCGCTCAAACAACAAACTCTCAGAAGTTTCACTCTTCTTGTACTTAAGTCGTCATTGTGCATTTTGTATTCAATCCCGCTGCAATATCTCTGTTTCATGATCAATTTGAAGGACCAATTGATACAGTAAACCTGCACTGGTGCTTCGGAATCTAATACTGATCTCCCAGGAGCCGCTCATATCACAATTTCTTATTAGATTCACTCTTCTTGTACTTAAGTCGGCATTATGAATTTTGAAATCTATCCCATTGTGATTTCTGTGTTTCATGGTCAATGTGAAGGTCCAAGGGATACAGGAAACCTGCACTGGTGCATCGGAATCTAATACTGCCCTAACAGTTGCCGCTAAAACCTCAAAATCTAAGAAGATTAATTCTTCTTGCACTTCAGTCGGCATTGTCATTTTTGTATTCAATCCCGATGCAATGTCTGTCTTTCATGTTCAATGAGTAGGTCCAAGCGATGCAGTGGACCTGCGCTGGTGCGTCGGAACCTGACACTGGTCTACCAGGAGCTGCTCAAACCACAAACTCTTAGAAGATTCACTCTTCTCCTACTTAAGTCGGCATTGTGCATTTTGCATCCAATCCCGATGCAATTTCTGTGTTTCATGGACAATGTGAAGGTCCAAGGGATACAGTAAACCTGCACTGGTGCATCGGAATCTTATACTGGTCTCCGAGGAGCCGCTCAAACCACAAACACTTAGAAGATTCACTCTTCATGTACTTTAGTCGGCATTGTCCATTTTATATTCAATCCCGATGCAATTTCTGTGTTTCATGGACAATGTGAAGGTCCACGGGATACAGTAAACCTGCAATGGTGCATCGGAATCTAATACTAGTCTCCCAGGAGCCGCTCAAAGCACAAATTCTTTGAAGATTCACTCTTCTTGAACTTCAGTCTGCATTGTCGCTTTTGTATCCAAACCCGATGCAATTTCCGTGTCTCATGGTCAATGTGTAGGTCCAAGGGATACTGTAGACACGCACTGGTGCATCGGAATCTAATGCTGGTCTCCCAGGAGCCGCTCAAACCACAAATTCTTAGATGATTCACTCTTCTTGTAATGAAGTTGGCATTGTGCCTTTTGTATCCAATCCCGATGCAATTACTCTGTTTCATGATCAATGTGAAGGTCCAAGGGATACAGTAAACCTGCACTGGTGCATCGGAATCTAATACTGGCCTCCTTGTTGCCGCTCAAACCTCAAATTCTAAGAAGATTAATTCTCCTTGTACTTAAGTCTGCATTGTCCCTTTTGTATTCAAACCCGATGCAATTTCCGTGTTTCATGGTCAATGTGTAGGTCCAAGGGATACAGTAGACCTGCACCGGTGCATCGGTATCTAATACTGGTCTCCCAGGAGCTGCTCAAACCACAAACTTTGAGATGATTCACTCTTCTTGTACTTAAGTCGGCAATGTGCCCTTTGTATTCAATCCCGATGCAATTTCTGTGTTTCATGGTCATTGTGTAGGTTCAAGGGATACAGTAAACCTGCACTGGTGCATCGGAATCTGGTACTGGTCTACCAGTAGCCGCTCAAACTACAAACTCTTGGAAGATTCCCTCTTCTTGTACTTAAGTCGGCTTTGTGCATTTTGTATTCAATCCCGATCCAATTTCTGTGTTTCATGGTCAATGTGAACGTCCAAGGGATACACTGAACCTTCACTGGTGCATCGGAATGTAATACTGGTCTCCCAGGATCAGCTCAAGTTACAAATTCTTTGAATATTCAAACTTGTTGTCCTGATGTCGGCATTGTCCCTTTTGTATTCAATCCCAATGCGATTTCTGTGTTTCATGGTAAATATGAAGGTCCGAGGGATATAGCAAACCTGCACTGGTGAATCGGAATCTAATGCTGGTCTCCCAGGAGCCGATCAAATCACAAACCTTTAGAAGATTCACTCTTCTTGTACTTAAGTCTGCATTGTCCCATTTGTATTAAATCCCGATGCAAATTTTGTGTTTCATGGTAAATGTGAAGGTAAAAGATATACAGTAAACCTGAACTGGTGCATCAGAATCTATTACTGGTCTCCCAGGAGCCGCTCAAACCACAATCTCTTAGAAGATTCACTCTTCTTGTAGTTAAGTCTACATTGTCTCTTTTGCATTCAAACCCGACGCAATTTCTGTGTTTCATGGTCAATGTGAAGGTCCAAGGGATACAGTAAACCTGCACTCTTGCATCGGAATCTAAAACTGGTCTCCCAGGAGCCGCTCAAACCACAAACTCTTAGAAGATTCACTCTTTTGGTACTTTCGTCGTCATTGTGCCTTTTGTATTCAATCCCGATGCGGTTTCTATGTTTCACGATCAATGTGATGGACCAATTGATACACTAAACCTGCACTGGTGCTTCGGTATATAATACTGATCTCCATGGAACCGCTCATATCGCAATTTCTTATTAGATTCACTCTTCTTGTACTTAAGTCGGCATTGTCAATTTTGTATTCAAACCCGATGCAATTTCTGTGTTTCATGATCAATGTGAAGGTCCAAGGGATACAGTAAATCTGCACTGGTGCATCGGAATCTGCTACTGGTCTACCAGGAGCCTCTCAAACCACAAACTCTTAGAAGATTCCCTCTTCTTGTACTTAAGTCGGCATTGTGCATTTGTATTCAATCTCGATGGGATATCTGTCTTTCAGGGTCAATGTGAAGGTCCAAAGGATACAGTAAACCTGCACTGGTGAATCGGAATCTAATACTGGTCTCCCAGGAGCCGCTCAAATCGCAATCTCTTAGAAGATTCACTCCTCATGTACTTAAGTCCGCATTGTCCCTTTTGTATTCAATCCTTTTTCAATTTCTGTGTTTCATGGTCAATGTGAAGGTCCATGGGATACAGTAAACCTGCACTCGTGCATCGGAATCTAATACTGGTCTCCCAGGAGCCGCTCAAACCACAAACACTTAGAAGGTTCCTTCTTCTTGTACTTAAGTTGGCATAGTCCCTTTTGTATTTAATCCCGATGCAATTTCTGTGTTTCATGGTCAATGTGAAGGTCCCAGGAATACAGTAAACCAGATCTGGTGCACTGGAATTTAATACTGGTCTCCCGGGAGCCGCTCAAACCACAATCTCTTGGAAGATTCACTCTTCTTCTACTTAAGCCGGCATTGTCCCTTTTGTATTCAATCCCGATGCAAATTTTGTGTTTCATTGTGAATGTGATGGTCCAAGGGATACAGTAAACCTGCACTGGGGCATCGGAATCTAGTACTGGTCTCCCACGAGCCGCTCAAACCACAAACTTTTAGAAGATTCACTCTTCTTATACTTATGTCGGCATTGCCCCTTTTGTAATGAAACCCGATGCAATTTCTGTGTTTCATGGTCAATGTGATGGTCCAAGGGATACAGTAAACCTGCACTGGTACATCGGAATCTAAAACTGGTCTCCCAGAAGCCGCTAAAAACAACAAACTCTTAGAAGTTTCACTCTTCTTGTACTTAAGTCGTCATTTTGCCTTTTGTATTCAATCCCGATGCGATTTCTCTGTTTCATGATCAATGTGAAGAACCAATTGATACAGTAAACCTCCGGTGGAGCATCGAAATCCAATACTGGTCTCCCAGGAGCCGCTCAAATGACAATTTCTAATCAGATTCACTTATCTTGTACTTAAGTCGGCATTGTGAATTTTTAATTCTATCCCATTGTGATTTCTGTGTTTCTTGGTCAATGTGATGGACCAAGGGATACAGTAAACCTGCACTGGTGCATCGGAATCTAATACTGGACTCCCAGTTGGGGCTCAAACCTCAAACTCTAAGAAGATTAATTCTTCTTGTACTTAAGGCGGCATTGTCCTTTTTGTATTCAATCCCGATGCAATTTCTGTGTTTCATGGTCATTGTGTAGGTTCAAGGGATACAGTAAACCTTCACTGGTGCATCGGAATCTGGTACTGGTCTACCAGTAGCCGCTCAAACTACAAATTCTTAGAAGATTCCCTCTTCTTGTACTTAAGTCGGCTTTGTGCATTTTGTATTCATCCCGATCCAATTTCTGTGTTTCATGTTCAATGTGAACGTCCAAGGGATACAGTGAACCTGCACTGGTGCATCGGAATGTAATACTGGTCTCCCAGGGGCCGATCAAGTTACAAATTCTTTGAATATTCACTCTAGTTGTCCCTGAAGTCGGCATTGTCCCTTTTGTATTCAATCCCGATGCAATTTCTGTGTTTTATGGTCAATGTAAAGGTCCAAGGGATACAGTAAACCTGAACTCGTGCACCGGAATCTAATACTGGACCTCTATAAAATAAATAAAATAAAATAAAATAAAAATAAAATAAAATATTATATTAATTATTTTTATCTGTTATGATTGGCTCTCTATGAGTCGTCAGGTTTTGATTATTCGGTATCAGACGCTTGACAATGGCTTTTTCGTAAAGGCAATGTTACTCGTAGTTGACCGTGAAAAAAACTGAAATAATCGGACTTCGTAATTAAATCGTTTCAAAGACTGCTGCGGGTAGGTGCGGACTCAAACTAAATCTCAATATTACAATAATTTGCCAGCCATGCCAAAACGTCGTACAGAGGTGATTGTCTACTAAACAAAAAATTACACAGTTAGTTTAAATCAGATATATTCAATGAATAAGCCTACAGTTCATAATCCTACTTACTTTTATAAATATAAATTCTTTACAGAATCGAGTGCCTAGTATGGTTGCAACTCGCAGCAATTTTCTATATCATGAAATATGGCGGTGTGCCAGACAATAAACTAAAATACGTGCTTCTCGCACCACATCAACGAGAGCTTTTTTTTCTTAATCAAACATACGAGTAACGTAATTCTGTTTTGTTTTATCAGCGACACAGCGCTGCAGTTCTGTGCCATAGGCTTTATTTATTTCTCACAGATTAATTATTTAATTAATATCTCGCGTTTCCGAGGAAACTCACGCTCGGCATGCAAATGTGCCTTTATATTGCCCCCTGAATTGCGAGGCGAAAGGACACACCTGCAGGCGAGCAATTCACCTAAAGGCACAAGAAAATCTAAGTTATCTACAACTATTTACAATGACTTACATTTATACTGTATATTATACACAAAATTTGAATGGACGCGCGTGCGCCGAAAAAGTTCTTATGTTGGCAAAACAGAGTGCGCGCATGCGCAGAAGCGTCTGTGTAACTACGGCACTGCCGTTATTTCGTAAATTTAGATCACGCGGCACAGTATTGCAGTTCATATTTGTTCGTGTGCGCGCGCATTTCTTAGTCGTTGCACAAAGAAAATATTCCACCAAGATTACATATGAAGACTACATTCTATGACAGGTAACTTAGTTTTAAAATTACAATATTTTTATAAATACAATACAACTTTAGATTGTTGAATGTTCTTAGTTACATAGCATTGCAATGAAATGCTTCAAAAGAAAAATGTCCGTATTTTTCAGGTGCGTTGACCTATACACATGGTGTCGTTATCACAGTTCATATTCATCTGCTGCACAATAATTTTTTACAGGTTAGTATCGTCGTGGTAAAGTTTTTTTGATCACAGTAACATCGTTGTATAACAACGTGATTGATACATAAGCATGTCCATTTCCTATTTCCATTATAGTCGTTGTGATGCAGTTTCGTTGTGACAAAAAGCATTGTTTATTACAGATCAGACAGTGACCCGTCGAGTAATTAGTCCATATGCAGTTCGTTTTCGATATTCCGTGGAAGCTGGTTGCAGAACCTCGGACGGCACATAGCTGGCGTCGATCCTTGGACAGTCCAGGTAAGCGTGGTCCGTCACATTTCGAGAACATTTCATTCCTGAAGTTCCAACCAAAATTCTTCCACCCGTCGTGTTGTTTTCTGGACAGGCACTTTGTGTCCATTTAAACCAGTTAACATCTTGAAGGTTGGGTACTGTAGTAATGTCGCTAGACGATGCACGAATTATGCACTTCACATATTCAGTTTTTTTTTAAATATAGCTCACCTAAATGTTCGTGGTTACTCATCGAAGAAATCGTTCATCGCGTTAACAAAGGTACGATGCATCATGAATGTCATTAACAGTTTCTTTCACATAGGTTTCTGCGTAGTTGCAGACTTAGTAATGTACGTTAATGTCCGTGAATAGTGGTTCACTACGCAATTTTTTTTTTTTTTTTTTTTTTTTTTTAAAAAAAGTTTTTCACATTTTGGCACTCGTTATCGTTCAAATTTTCACACAGTAACAGTTACATTATACATCAGTTTAAAAAAACATAAGTAATAATACATACACACGTCACATATTTTCTTAGCATAAACATAATACAGTTGCACATAACATGTTCACATCATCATTACATAGCTATAGGTTATTACATTGTGTCATATTTGATTACATGAATTGCAGATATTTACATCCTCTTTAGCGGTTTTGCTGGGGATATTATCCGATGTTTTTTGTGATGTCATCTGAAATCAAGATAGGTTAGACACAACATTCATTACATCAGTAGGCAAGACCAGGCGTTTTCACTACTCAATAAATATTCAAAATAGTAAGAGAGAGAAAATGTTCGATTCCTCGCGTTTTGTGCGTGTGTGTAGTGTGTCTGTGTGGCCTTGACTACTGGTAGATGCTTTTCTTGCTGAGAGATGTGCGTCTAATCTATTTCTCGAAGTAAAAGATCGCTTCACAGATGACGTCTGTCGGTTCGTCAGGTGTCATAGCAAGTCAGTGGTACCTACAGTCACAAATATTCCGTGAAAAATTTATATATCATTCACTGCTACGTAATCATAAATTTTACTTTAATATTCAGTCTTCTCGGTGGAACCGCGGCGTTGAAAGAAAAGTTCTTCTGTCTTCAACTGCGACTCTGGAACGCTGAAATGAAAATTTCTATACTACTTATTATCTGTGTTGTAGCAACAGAGTTTTTCGAGTTGCTTAGCAATATTTTGATGGGTATGACTTTTACATTATTCAGCATGAAATGCTCTAAGATCTCGGTGTGCGTATAGCCCAATAATTTTGTTAGTTCTACGATGTTGTAACAGATACGCACCAGGGTGCGGTATGTTAACAATTATATAAGGTCCTTCATATAGCAGACGCCACTTAGCGTTGCGTCGTTTGAGTGCAACAGATTTATGATGAGTACGAAGTAGTACTAGCATTCCTACCTCGAATTTTTGTTTTCTTTTTATTATGTTTCTGTGATGTTTGTTTCGTATCTGTGCGTGATGTGTCAGCGTAGTCAATACTTCTTTTATTTTCTGTTCAGGTGTGATTTCCTTGTCCGACAACTTAGGTAATGGTTCTATCCACTGATCGTTCTGTTTGCAATTGAACATGATCTCGTTAGGTGTGTAATTTGTATCGTAAATATTTAAGTTATTGTGTACGTCTTCGAAAAGACTTAGGTAGGACACCCAATTAGTATGTTTTGATGAAATATAGGTCCTCATGAATCGATTTAATTCTCGGAAAAGTCTCTCAGTCGCGTTACATTGTGGACTAAACCTCGAAATAAATATACTTTTAATGTTATTGTCCTTCAAGAAATTTCTCCATTTGTACCCAGAGTAGTATGCTGCATTATCTGATAGAATTGCTTTAGGTTTTCCCACGTGCGTCAGGTAATCACTTGAGAATCTTCGTATTATAGCACTTGCAGTGGCGGATTTTAAAGCATAAAGTTTTACATGTTTAGAAAATATATCGTAAAAAGCTAAGATATATTTGACGCCTCCAGAGCTTGCTGGATGCGGTCCACTAATGTCAGTACACAGAATTTCCAGGGGTCTACCAGGTAAAATAGAATGTAAATCTGTTTTTGTGGATAAATTCTGAGGTTTTGATTTTTGACATATGACACATGTTTTTAGTTCCCTGTAAATTTTTCTTCTCATATTGCTAAAATAACAGTATGTACTGAGCTTTGCCAAACACTTTTTCGTCCCATAATGACCCCAAACTAAGTGTGTGTGCCAAATTAGATTACGTTCGGACTCCTTGGGAATGCATACGCACCAGTTAGTAGCATTTGAATGTCGGCGGTAAAATAACACATCATTGTGTAACTTGTAATACTTAGTCAAAGGATGATTGTGTTTTTCTACCAGTAATGTTATTATCTTATACCAGTGAGGATCAGATTTTTGTAATTCAGCCATGTTTCTGCACATATCAATATAATATTGGTGATACTGCTTGTCTTGCATTAAGAGAATCCTGTAGTCATTTATATTTTCTAAGTCACTGTTGGTATCATTCATACCTTGTGGAAGTCTAGACAAAGTGTCTGCAATGGTGTTGTCCTTACCTCTTATGTACTTAATTTCAAAAGAGTAGTTCTGAAGTGTAACTGCCCATCGTGATAGTCTAGGATGTACAAGTTTACAAGTTAACAAAAATGTCAGGGCCTGGTGATCGGTGTAAATTACCGTATGTTTTCCAAATAAATAATAATTGAATTTCTTGAATGCCCATACTATGGAAAGTGTTTCTAACTCAGTAGTGGAGTATGTACGCTCACATTCAGTTAGAGTGCGACTCGCAAACCCAATAATTCTTATCTGTTCCTCCTCTTTATTCTTTACAACTTGAAATAAGCAACAGCCCAAGCCAGTACGTGAAGCGTCACAAGTCATACAAAAATCTAAATTGAAATCTGGATGGCTCAAAATGTTAGCATTCACTAAAGCATGTTTAATTGTATTAAAGTCATTCTGGCACTGTTCCGACCAGATCCAAACTTGATTCTTTCTGAGTAGATTTAACAGATGTTTACTGTTCAAAAGTGGTTGTGGCAAAAAACGTCTGAAAAATGAACATAGCCCAAGGAAAGATTTTAACTGCTTTTTAGTTCGAGGGCTAGGAAAGTTTCTGATAGCATCTAATTTACTGGGATCCGGACGTATGCCCTGTGAATTAATGATATGTCCTAAATACTTTATCTCACTGCAACCAAATTTTGATTTTCTTAGGTTGGCTGTGACTCCAGCTTGTGCAAATTTTTCTAAAATTCTTTGAAGTGTGTCAACGTGTTCATTCCAGGATTGTGTAGCTATCACTATATCATCTACATAGTGTGTGACTGTCTCAACTAAATCGTCGCCAAGCACGGTATCCAGGGCTGTAATGAATACCCCAGAGCTGACATTCAGTCCGAAGGGTAGAACACAAAACTGATAGGTTCGCCCCCCGAACATAAATGCAGTACATTTCCGAGAATCAGGAGTGATACCCACCTGCCAAAACGAATTAGCGAGATCTATTGTGGAAAAATATTTTGCATCTAGAAATTTCTGTAATTGCTCTTCTAAATTTTCAGGTTTTGTGTGAACCGGTAAAATTATTTCATTAATAGCTCGTGCGTCTAACACTAACCTAATGCCTCCATTTGATTTTTTGACAACAAGTAGAGGACTACAATAAGGTGAGGTGGATGGTTCAATGACCTTCCAGTCTAACATTTGTTTTAATTCTTGCCACACAGCAGGTCGTTGAGATAACGGTACGTTATATGTCTTATGGTAGAAGATCTTGTGAGGCTTAACTTCAATCTTGTACACATACGTGTTGATAACACCTAATCGTTTGGTAAAAACTTGTAAATATTTGGATAACACTTCCTGTAGTTTTATACGTTCATGTACACTGAGAGCTGTAGCTTCACTTATCTTATGATCAAGCAATGTTTTCAAGTCCATTAGCTCTGCGTCAGATGAGTGTGTTTGCATGTCTTGAATGTCTTTGTCAAGTACTAACTGAACCTTGTACCCTGTACAGTGTTTGTCATGCTTTAGAGTTCTCCTGTCCAAATCAATAATAATTACCCTGCTTTTATCATTTAAAATACATTTACCTTTGGAGAAGTCTATAATGCAGTCCTTCTCGCTCATAATATCTATTCCTAATATGCAATTAGTCACAAGGTTTTGTACAACCAGGAATGGCCATTGTACGGTTCCATTACCTATTTTAACGTTTACAAAAACTTGCTTCGTAACCCTACATGACTTATTACCTAGTGCAGTAGTTATTTTACAGTTTTGGGCAGGAAACTCAGGCACAGGTTCCAATTGACACATCTTTTTATAAAAATTAAAAGATAAAACGCTCACAGCTGCACCTGTATCTAGGATAATAGTAGTTGGAATCCCACCTACTACACCAGTAGTGGATGCTAAAACAATTTCATTTGTGTTTAAACGACATTGTGTACTGTCTTGTAAAAGTTCATCTGATATATTGTTATTGTGGTTGTATCTTATAAATAAAACAGGTAGTTTTTGTTTAGAATTACTCGGCATATCGTTATTCTGTTGTTCAAGTGTGGTGTCAAATAACTGATTAACATTGAAGCCGCCCCCCAAGGATTCTTCAGCCACGACCTGGGGCAAAGTAGTGACTGTTTCTAGTTTGTTGGATTATCATTTGTACTAGGTACTGACACAGATTGAGGTTGTGCATCAGGTGTCATTTCTATTATATTCACATTCGGATATTGCCTATTATGATCTCCAAACTTTTGCGGTTGTTGTTGCTGTTGCGCATTATAACTTACCTGTCGGTCGTAAGGTATGCTCCAATTTTGACCTGGTGACTGCTGTGGTAAAGCAGAGTTTGAATGAAAGTACTGATCGTTACGAGTCCAACCTTGATGCTGTCTTGGCTCGTAGTTATTATTATTTCTATTTCTGTTTGTGTTTTTGTTATTACCTTTGTATCCGTTGTTACCGTTGTAGTTATTACCGCGGTGCCTTTTGTATGGATTGCCGCATGAAATGTTATTACTGTTGTAACTATTGTTCGTATTGGAATACGCGT
Source organism: Schistocerca piceifrons (assembly GCF_021461385.2). Lineage (NCBI taxonomy): Eukaryota > Metazoa > Arthropoda > Insecta > Orthoptera > Acrididae > Schistocerca > Schistocerca piceifrons. The sequence continues at coordinate 843,193,580 of NC_060141.1, forward strand.
GTTGATTTTGATTTCCGTACTGAGACGGCATGTGAGTTTGCTGTTTTTGTTGTACCGCGTATCCAACTGTGGGCGCGCCAGAATTGTGTTGGCAAGCCTGCATGTTTTGCATGCCACTAGTGTAAACATTGTGGCTGCTGTTTTGCCGCGCGAAGCGCTGATCTTCAAGTAACATGTCAACCGAATCTAAAGCTGTTAAAAAATAATCTGAATCGTCATCCGGGATATGTAGAAGTTTTTCCTTATGTTGAAAGGCAATTTGGCCTTCAACGCTCGGAGTATATCACGTGTTGCGACTGGTTCGTCTAAAAAATGTCCCATGTTCAAGTATTTTTCAAAATATCTACGTAAGTTACCATTTTTACTGTTAAAAGTTTCAGGTTCTAAAATTTGTCTTCTGAGTCGCTCCTGGACGGATTGCGACCAGAATTTGTTCAGAAAAGCACGCTCAAACTCACTGTACGTGGTACATACGTCAGCTTGACTGTATGCCCAGACAGCTGCATCGCCTTGGATGTAACCGACAATATATGAAATCTTTTTCCGGTCACTCCAAGTGCGTGGAAATGCGTTACTAAAAGATTTGAGAAAAATCACCGGATGAATGGTTCGTTTTTCTGGGATAAAAATCTGAAATTGCCTGTGTTTCATTAAGCTTTCATCTTCCTTTGCATTATGATATGGATTTGTCCCACTGTAATTACTGCTATGTCCAGCTGGCGAGTAATTACGATAATGTTGCTGTGGTTTACCATGATAATAGCTTGTGTTTATGTTTCCGCATCGTGGTATGTGTTGTAGTCGTGGTGTGTTTTGTTCTTGTGTGTATGTTGTGTGCGGTATGTGTGCGTCATACTCGAATGTATATTGATTTCTGAACTGTACATTTTGACTGATATTTTCGTTACATTCAGACTGTGGTTGATCGGTGAATTGTCTCATGGGTGCAGTGACGGATTGTACTGCGTCACTAATCAGCTGTTTGTTATTAGTGATGTATTCCGCTACGGAGTCGTGCACAATTGTTGGTAAATTTTCACGTATGCATCTATCAAAATGTTTGTCTTTGTTCTCTACCCAATCATGAAATTCTTTATTAATATTTTGAAAATGAGCTGTGGCATCAGATTGTAAGATGTCAGTCAGGTGTTGTTCAACATCGTCAAATTTATTCTGCACGTCAGTAATTCGTTTTTCAAGGTTGTCGTGTACTGAAGGATATGTTTGAATTTGTTCAGTAAGAGCTTCACACGTGACATTAAGGTTTTTTAATTGTGTCTGTAAAAGTGCTACGTCATTTGTAGTCTTTTCTTGTCTCGTATTAAGCTTGGAAAATTTCGTACTGAGTTCAGTCATCTGTTTGGTCAGTGTGGCGTCTATAAGTTCCACACGCTTACATAAAGTGTCATTAGCTGTCTTGAGTGCTATGAGATCAGATTTGATTCCGTCATTTTGTGTCTTTAACTGTTCATTTTGCATCTGTAAGGTTGCCATGTTTTCGGCGTTTTGCTTAATTAGCATTTGTAACATGTCGGCAATGTTTACCGTTTGCAAGGTCTCTGCCCCCGCCGCGTCATTAGACGTGACGTCATGCATTAACATGGGCTCTGATTGAGACTTTGAAATTTTTGTGGTGGAAGGCCTATTGTCAAAATTTTCGTCAACACTCGCGTCAATGTTTGATGAATCGTCACTACCGGTTGCTGTCGTAAAGTCATTTTCTAACATTTGTCTCTCGTCCGAGTCGGATTGCGTCTGAATAGTACGTCTTTGCTGTTCCATTTTTGCGTATTGTTTTCTAGTTATTACCATGCCACACGTGATATATGTTTCAAGAAAATATTTGACACTGATTTTAAAATAAAATACAGTTGAGTATGAATCGGTCGTAGCAACAATGGCTGTCTGTTAATTTAAAAATATAAACTGAATTTGAGATTATTGGTAATGGCTGCTGGCCATGTTACATGATATCGTACAGAAGTCGGCCATATTGTACACTCGTGTATTGGTATTGTTGCATACGTTATTGTTTAAGGAAAAATACTGAGAATGGAATTTATCACTGAAACTGTTATGCGGAAAAGAAACACTACAGAATTTTACTGAAAAGCTAATACACTGAATTATACGTCTGGTCAAGCCTGCTAATGCAAAGATGCTGCGTCTTACCTTATTTTGCTGGAAGCTTCTTTGCGTCTTCCCGCAAAATTTTATAATTGGCAAATATCTTCTGATTTTTTTATTTCTCATATAGTCAAGTCCAGGACCAGAAGGTTGATTTTTCACATGAAACAAAGAGAACAATGTAACAAATGACAAAATAACAAGTCCGACACGCAGTCGCCAATATAAAATAAATAAAATAAAATAAAATAAAATAAAATAAAATATTATATTAATTATTTTTATCTGTATGATTGGCTCTCCTATGAGTCGTCAGGTTTTGATTATTCGGTATCAGACGCTTGACAATGGCTTTTTCGTAAAGGCAATGTTACTCGTAGTTGACCGTGAAAAAAACTGAAATAATCGGACTTCGTAATTAAATCGTTTCCAAAGACTGCTGCGGTAGGTGCGGACTCAAACTAAATCTCAATATTACAATAATTTGCCAGCCATGCCAAAACGTCGTACAGAGGTGATTGTCTACTAAACAAAAAATTACACAGTTAGTTAAATCAGATATATTCAATGAATAAGCCTACAGTTCATAATCCTACTTACTTTTATAAATATAAATTCTTTACAGAATCGAGTGCCTAGTATGGTTGCAACTCGCAGCAATTTTCTATATCATGAAATATGGCGGTGTGCCAGACAATAAACTAAAATACGTGCTTCTCGCACCACATCAACGAGAGCTTTTTTTTCTTAATCAAACATACGAGTAACGTAATTCTGTTTTTGTTTTATCAGCGACACAGCGCTGCAGTTCTGTGCCATAGGCTTTATTTATTTCTCACAGATTAATTATTTAATTAATATCTCGCGTTTCCGAGGAAACTCACGCTCGGCATGCAAATGTGCCTTTATAACTCCCAGGATCCGCTCAAACCACAAACTCTTGGAAGATTCACTCTTCTTGAACTTAAGTCGGCATTGTCCATTTTGTATTCTGTCCCCATGCAATTTCTGTGTTTCATGGACAACGTGCAGGTCCAGGGGATACAGTAAACCTGCACTGGTGCTTCGGAATCTAATACTGGTCTCCCAGGAGCCGCTTAAACCACAAACTCTTAGAAGATTCACTCTTCTTGTACTTAAGTCGGCATTGTCAATTATGTATTCAAACCCGATGCAATTTCTGTGTTTCATGATCAATGTGAAGGTCCAAGGGATACAGTAAATCAGCACTGGTGCATCAGAATCTGCTACTGGTCTACCAGGAGCCTCTCAAACCACAAACTCTTAGAAGTTTCCCTCTTCTTGTACTCAAGTCGGCATTGTGCATTTGTATTCAATCTCGATGCGATATCTGTCTTTCAGGGTCAATGTGAAGGTCCAAAGGATACAGTAAACCTGCACTGGTGCATCGGAATGTAATGCTGGTCTCCCAGGGGTGGCTCAAATCACAAATTCTTAGAAGATTCACTCTTGTTGTCCTGAAGTCGGCATTGTCCCTTTAGTATTCAATCCCAATCCGATTTCTGTTTTTAATGGTCAATGTGAAGGTCCAAGGGATACAGTAAACCTGCATTGGTGAATCGGAATCTAATACTGGTCTCCCAGGAGCCGCTAAAATCGCAATCTCTTAGAAGATTCACTCTTCATGTACTTAAGTCCGCATTGTCCCTTTTGTATTCAATCCTTATTCAATTTCTGTGTTTCATGGTCAATGTGAAGGTCCATGGGATACAGTAAACCTGCACTCGTGCATCGGAATCTAATACTGGTCTCCCAGGAGCCGCTCAAACCACAAACACTTAGAAGGTTCGTTCTTCTTGTACTTAAGTTGGCATAGCCCCCTTTGTATTCAATCCCGATGCAATTTCTGTGTTTCATGGTCAATAGGAAGGTCCAAGGGATACAGTAAACCAGATCTGGTGCATTGTAATTTAATACTGGTCTCCCGGGAGCCGCTCAAACCACAATCTCTTAGAGGATTCACTCTTCTTCTACTTAAGCCGGCATTGTCCCTTTTGTATTCAATCCCGATGCAAGTTTTGTGTTTCATTGTGAATGTGATGGTCCAAGGGATACAGTAAACCTGCACTGGTGCATCGGAATCTAGTACTGGTCTCCCACGAGCCGCTCAAACCACAAACTTTTAGAAGATTGACTCTTCTTATACTTATGTCAGCATTGCCCCTTTAGTAATGAAACCCGATGCAATTTCTGTGTTTCATGGTCAATGTGATGGTCCAAGGGATACAGTAAACTTGCACTGGTACATCGGAATCTAAAACTGGTCTCCCAGAAGCCGCTCAAACAACAAACTCTTAGAAGTTTCACTCTTCTTGTACTTAAGTCGTCATTTTGCATTTTGTATTCAATCCTGATGCGATTTCTCGGTTTCATGATCAATGTGAAGAACCAATTGATACAGTAAACCTCCGGTGGAGCATCGAAGTCCAATACTGGTCTCCCAGGAGCCGCTCAAATGACAATTTCTTATCAGATTCACTTATCTTGTACTTAAGTCGGCATTGTGAATTTTTAATTCTATCCCATTGTGATTTCTGTGTTTCTTTGTCAATGTGATGGACCAAGGGATACAGTAAACCTGCACTGGTGCATCGGAATCTAATACTGGACTCCCGGTTGGTGCTCAAACCTCAAACTCTAAGAAGATTAATTCTTCTTTTACTTAAGTCGGCATTGTCCTTTTTGTATTCAATCCCGATGCAATTTCTGTGTTTCGTGGTCATTGTGTAGGTTCAAGGGATACAGTAAACCTTCACCGGTGCATCGGAATCTGGTACTGGTCTACCAGTAGCCGCTCAAACTACAAATTCTTAGAAGATTCTCTCTTCTTGTACGTAAGTCGGCTTTGTGCATTTTGTATTCAATCCCGATCCAATTTCTGTGTTTCATGTTTAATGTGAACGTCCAAGGGATACAGTAAACCTGCATTGGTCCATCGGAATCTAATGATGGTCTCGCAGTTGCCGCTCAAAGCACAAACTCTTAGAAGATTCACTCTACTTGTACTTAAGTCGGCATTGTGATTTTTGTATTCAATCCCGATGCGATATCTGTCTTTCATGGTCAATGTGAAGGTCCAAACGATACAGTAAACCTGCACTGGTGAATCGGAATCTAATACTGGTCTCCCAGGAGCCGCTCAAATCACAAGCTCTCAGAACATTCACTCTTCTTGTACTTAAGTCTTCATTGCCCCATTTGCACTCAATCCCGATGCAATTTCTGTGTTTCATGGTCAATGTGAAGGTCCAAGGGATACAGTAAACCTGAACTTGTGCACCGGAATCTAATACTGGACTCCCAGGAGCCGCTCTAACCACAAACTCTTAGAAGATTCACTCTTCTCGTACTTAAGTCGGCATTGTCCATTTTGTATTTAATCCCGATGAAATTTCTGTGTTTCATGGACAATGTGAAGGTCCAAGGGATACAGTAGTCCTGCACTGGTGCATCGGAATCTTATACTAGTCTCCCAGGAGCCGCTCAAACCACAAACTCTTAGAAGATTCACTCTTCTTGTACTTAAGTCGACACTGTCCCTTTTGTATTCAATCCCGATGCGATTTCTGTGTTTCATGGTCAATGTGAAGTTCCAAGGGATACAGTAAACCTGCACTGGTGCATCGGAATGCAATACTGGTCACCTAGGGGCCGTTAAAACCACAAACTCTTAGAAGATTCACTTTTCTTGTACATGAGTCGTCATTGTTCCTTTTGTATTCAATCCCGATGGAAATTTTGTTTTTCATGGTGAATGTGAAGGTCCAAGGGATACAGTAAACCTGCTCTGGTGCATCGGAATCTAGTGCTGCTCTCCCAGGAGCCGCTCAAACCACAAACTCCTAGAACATTCACTCTTCTTGTACTTAAGTCGGCTTTGTCCCTTTTGTATTCAATAAAAATGCGATTTCTGTGTTTCATTGTCAATTTTAAGGTCCAACGGATACAGTAAACCTGCTCTGGTGCATCGGAATCTAGTGCTGGTCTCCCAGGAGCCGCTCAAACCACAAACTCCTAGAAGCTTCACTCTCCTTGTACTTAAGTCGGCATTGTGACTTTTGTATTCAATCCAGAAGCGATATCTGTCTTTCATGGTCAATGTGAAGATCCAAGCGATCCAGTAAACCAGCACTGGTGCATCGGATTCTAATACTGGTCTCTCAGGAGCCGCTCAAACCACAAATTCTTAGAAGATTCACTCTTGTTGTCCTGAAGTCGGCATTGTCCCTTTTGTATTCAAACCCCATGCTATTTCTGTGATTTATGGTCAATGTGTAGGTCTAAGGGCTTCAGTAAACCTGCACTAGTCCATCGGAATATAATACTGGTCTCCCAGGATTCGCTCAATCCACAATCTCTAGCAAGATTCACTCTTCCTGTCCTTAAGTCGGCATTGTCCCCATTGTATTCAATCCCGATGTGATTTCGGTGTTTCATGGTCAATGTGGAGGTCCAAGGGATACAGTAAACCTGCACTGGTGCATCGGAATCTAATACTGGTGTCCCAGGAGCAGCTCAAACTACAAACTTTTAGAAGATTCACTCGTCTTGTACTTAAGTCGGCATTGTCCCTTTTGTATTCAAACCCGATGCGATTTATGTGTTTCATGGTGAATGTGACGGTCCAAGGGATACAGTAAACCTGCACTGGTACATCGGATTCTAATACTGGTCTCCCAGGAGCCGCTCAAAATACAAACTCTTAGAAGATTCACTCTTCTTGTACTTAAGGTTGCATTGTGCCTTTCGAATTCAATCCCGATGCGATATCTGTGTTTCATGGTCAATGTGAAGGTCCAAGGGATACAGTATACTTGCACTGGTGCATCGGAATGTAATACTGGTCTCCTAGGGGCCACTCACACCACATACTCTCGGAAGATTCACTCTTCTTGTACTTAAGTCGGCATTGTCCCTTTTGTATTCAAACCCGATGCGATTTCTGTGTTTCATGGTCAATGTGAAGGTCCAAGGGATACAGTAAACCGGCACTGATATATCGGAATGTAATACTGTTCTCCCAGGAGCCGCTCAAAGCACAAACTCTTAGAAGATTCCATCTTCTTGTCCTTAAGTTGGCATTGTGCCTTTTGTATTCAATCCCGATGCGATTTATGTCCTTCATGATCAATGTGAACGACCAATTGATACAGTAAACTTGCACTGGTGCATCAGAATCCAATATTGGTCTCCCAGGAGCCGCTCAAAACACAAACCCAAAAAAGCTTCACCCTTCTTGTACTTTTGTCGGTTTTGACCTTGTTTTGTTCAAACCCCATGCAATTTCTGTGTTTCATGGTCAATATGAAGGTCCAACGGATACAGTAAACCTCCACTGGTGCATCAGAATCTAATACTGGTCACCCTGGAGCCGCTCAAAGCACAACCTCTTAGAAGACTCACTCTTCTTGTACTTATAACGGCATTGTCCCTTTTGTATTCAATCCCAATTCAATTTCTGTGTTTCATGGTCAATGCGAGGTTCAAGGGATACAGTAAACCTGCACTGGTGCATCGGAATGTAATACTGGTCTCCCAGTAGCCATTCAAACCACAAGCACTTAGAAGATTCACTCTTCTTGTACTTAAGTCGGCATTCTCCATTTTGTATGCAATCCCGACGCAATTTCTGTGTTTCATGGTCAATGTGAAGGTCCAAGGGATACAGTAAACCTACACTGGTGCATCGGAATCTAATACTGGTCTCCCAGGACCCGCTCAAACCACAAGCTCTTAGCACATTCACACTTCTTGTACTTAAGTCAGCATTCTCTCTTTTGTATTCAATCCCGATGCAAATTCTGTGTTTCATGGTCAATGTGAATTTCCAAGGGATACAGTAAACTTACACTGGTACATCGGAATCTAATTCTGATCTCCCAGGACCCGCCCAAAGCACAAAATCTGGGAGATTAACTCTTCTTGTACTTAAGTCGGCATTGTCCCTTTTGTATTCAATCCCAATGCAAATTTTGTGTTTCATTGTGAATGTGATGGTCCAAGGGATACAGTAAACCTGCACTGGTGCATCGGAATCTAGTACTGGTCTCCCACGAGCCGCTCAAACCACAAACTTTTAGAAGATTGACTCTTCTTATACTTATGTCCTCATTGCCCCTTTTGTATTGAAACCCGATGCAATTTCTGTGTTTCATGGTCAATGTGATGGTCCAAGGGATACAGTAAACCTGCACTGGTACATCGGAATCTAAAACTGGTCTCCCAGAAGCCGCTCAAACAACAAACTCTTAGAAGTTTCACTCTTCTTGTACTTAAGTCGTCATTTTGCATTTTGTATTCAATCCCGATGCGATTTCTCTGTTTCATGATCAATGTGAAGAACCAATTGATACAGTAAACCTCCGGTGGAGCATCGAAGTCCAATACTGGTCTCCCAGGAGCCGCTCAAATGACAATTTCTTATCAGATTCACTTATCTTGTACTTAAGTCGGCATTGTGAATTTTTAATTCTATCCCATTGTGATTTCTGTGTTTCTTGGTTAATGTGATGGACCAAGGGTTACAGTAAACCTGCACTGGTGCATCGGAATCTAATACTGGACTCCCGGTTGGGGCTCCAATCTCAAACTCTAAGAAGATTAATTCTTCTTGTACTTAAGTCGGCATTGTCCTTTTTGTATTCAATCCCGATGCAATTTCTGTGTTTCGTGGTCATTGTGTAGGTTCAAGGGATACAGTAAACCCTCACTGGTGCATCGGAATCTGGTACTGGTCTACCAGTAGCCGCTCAAACTACAAATTCTTAGAAGATTCTCTCTTCTTGTACTTAAGTCGGCTTTGTGCATTTTGTATTCAATCCCGATCCAATTTCTGTGTTTCATGTTTAATGTGAACGTCCAAGGGATACAGTGAACCTGCACTGGTGCATCGGAATGTAATACTGGTCTCCCAGGGGCCGATCAAGTTACAAATTCTTTGAATATTCACTCTAGTTGTCCTGAAGTCGGCATTGTCCCTTTTGTATTCAATCCCAATGCGATTTCTGTGTTTCATGGTCAATGTGAAGGTACAAGGGAAATAGTAAACCTGCATTGGTGCATCGGAATCTAACACTGGTCTCCCAGGAGCCGATCAAATCACAAACCTTTAGAAGATTCACTCTTCTTGTACTTAAGTCGGGATAGTCCCTTTTGTATTCAATTTGGAAGCAATTTCTTTGTTTTATGGTCAATGTGAAGGTCCAAGGGATACGGTAAATTCTGCACTCGTGCATCGGAATCTAATACTTGTCTCCCAGGAGCCGCTCAACCCACAATTTCTTAGAAGATTCACCCTTCTTTTACTTAAGTGTGCATTGTCCCATTTGTATTCAATCCCGATGCAAATTTTGTATTTCATGGTAAATGTGAAGGTCCAAGATATACAGTAAACCTGAACTGGTGCATCGTAATCTATTACTGGTCTCCCAGGAGCCGCTCAAACCACATTCTGTTAGTAGATTCACTCTTCTTGTAGTTATGTCAACATTGTCTCTTTTCCATTGAAACCCGATGCAATTTCTGTGTTTCATGGTCAATGTGAAGGTCCAAGCGATACAGAGAACCAGCACTGGTGCATCGGAATCTAATACTGGCCACCCAGTTGCCGCTCAAACCTCAAACTCTAAGAAGATTAATATTTCTTGTACTTAAGTCGGCATTGTCCTTTTTGTATTCAATCCCGATGCAATTTCTGTGTTTCATGGTCAATGTGTAGGTCCAAGGGATACAGTGAACCTGCACTGGTGCGTCGGAATCTGATTCTGGTCTACCAGGAGCCGCTCAAACCACAAACTTTTAGAAGTTTCACTCTTCTTATACTTAAGTCGGAATTGTGCCTTTTGTATTCAATCCCGATCCAATTTCTGTGTTTCATGGTCAATGTGAAGGTCCAAGGGATGCAGTAAACCAGCACTGGCGCATCGGAATGTAATACTGGTCTCCCAGGAGGCGCTCAAACCACAAATTCTTAGAAGAATCGCTCTTGTTGTCCTGAAGTCGGCATTGTCCCTTTTCTATTCAATCCCAACGCGATTTCTGTGTTTCACGATCAACGTGAAGTTCCAAGGGATATAGTAAACCTGCATTGGTCCATCGGAATCTAATGATGGTCTCGCAGTTGAAGCTCAAAGCACAAACTCTTAGAAGATTCACTCTACTTGTACTTAAGTCGGTATTGTGATTTTTGTATTCAATCCCGATGCGATATCTGTCTTTCATGGTCAATGTGAAGGTCCAAGGGATACAGTAAACTTGAACTTGTGCACCGGAATCTAATACTGGACTCCCAGGAGCCGCTCTAACCACAAACTCTTAGAAGATTCACTCTTCTCGTACTTAAGTCGGCATTGTCCATTTTGTATTCAATCCCGATGAAATTTCTGTGTTTCATGGACAATGTGAAAGTCCAAGGGATACAGTAGACCTGCACTGGTGCATCGGAATCTTATACTAGTCTCCCAGGAGCCGCTCAAACCACAAACTCTTGGAAGATTCACTCTTCTTGTACTTAAGTCGGCATTGTCAATTTTGTATTCAGTCCCCATGCAATTTCTGTGTTTCATGGACAACGTGCAGGGCCAGGGGATACAGTAAACCTGCACTGGTGCATCGGAAACTAATACTGGTCTCCCAGGAGCCGCTCAAACCACAAACTCTTAGAAGATTCACTCTTCTTGTACTTAAGTCGACACTGTCCCTTTTGTATTCAATCCCGATGCGATTTCTGTGTTTCATGGTCAATGTGAAGGTCCAAGGGATACAGTAAACCTGCACTGGTGCATCGGAATGCAATACTGGTCACCTAGGGGCCGCTAAAACCACAAACTCTTAGAAGATTCACTTTTCTTGTACTTAAGTCGTCATTGTTCCTTTTGTATTCAATCCCGATGGAAATTTTGTTTTTCATGGTGAATGTGAAGGTCCAAGGGATACAGTAAACCTGCTCTGGTGCATCGGAATCTAGTGCTGCTCTCCCAGGAGCCGCTCAAACCACAAACTCCTAGAAGATTCACTCTTCTTGTACTTAAGTCGGCATTGTCCCTTTTGTATTCAATAAAAATGCGATTTCTGTGTTTCATTGTCAATTTGAAGGTCCAACGGATACAGTAAACCTGCTCTGGTGCATCGGAATCTAGTGCTGGTCTCCCAGGAGCCGCTCAAACCACAAACTCCTAGAAGCTTCACTCTCCTTGTACTTAAGTCGGCATTGTGACTTTTGTATTCAATCCAGATGCGATATCTGTCTTTCATGGTCAATGTGAAGATCCAAGCGGTCCAGTAAACCAGCACTTGTGCATCGGAATCTAATACTGGTCTCTCAGGAGCCGCTCAAACCACAAATTCTTAGAAGATACACTCTTGTTGCCCTGAAGTCGGCATTGTCCCTTTTGTATTCAAACCCCATGCTATTTCTGTAATTCATGGTCAATGTGGAGGTCCAAGGGATACAGTAAACCTGCACTGGTGCATCGGAATCTAATACTGGTGTCCCAGGAGCAGCTCAAACTACAAACTTTTAGAAGATTCACTCGTCTTGTACTTAAGTCGGCATTGTCCCTTTTGTATTCAAACCCGATGCGATTTATGTGTTTCATGGTGACTGTGACGGTCCAAGGGATACAGTAAACCTGCACTGGTACATCGGATTCTAATACTGGTCTCCCAGGAGCCGCTCAAAATACAAACTCTTAGAAGATTCACTCTTCTTGTACTTAAGGTTGCATTGTGCCTTTCGAATTCAATCCCGATGCGATATCTGTGTTTCATGGTCAATGTGAAGGTCCAAGGGATACAGTATACTTGCACTAGTGCATCGGAATGTAATACTGGTCTCCTAGGGGCCACTCACACCACATACTCTCAGAAGATTCACTCTTCTTGTACTTAAGTCGGCATTGTCCATTTTGTATTCATACCCGATGCGATATCTGTGTTTCATGGTCAATGTGGAGGTCCAAGGGATACAGTAAACCTGCACTGGTGCATCGGAATCTAATACTGGTGTCCCAGGAGCAGCTCAAACTACAAACTCTTTGAACATTCACTCTTCTTGTACTTAAGTCGGCATTGTGAATTTTGAATTCTATCCCATTGTGATTTCTGTGTTTTATGGCAAATGTGAGGGTCCAGGGGATACAGTAAACATGCACTGGTGCATCGGAATTTAATACTTGCCTCCCAGGAGCCGCTCAAAACACAAACTCAAAAAAGCTTCACCCTTCTTGTACTTTCGTCGGTTTTCACCTTGTTTTGTTCAAACCCCATGCAATTTCTGTGTTTCATGGTCAATATGAAGGTCCAACGGATACAGTAAACCTCCACTGGTGCATCAGAATCTAATACTGGTCACCCTGGAGCCGCTCAAAGCACAACCTCTTAGAAGACTCACTCTTCTTGTACTTATAACGGCATTGTCCCTTTTGTATTCAATCCCAATTCAATTTCTGAGTTTCATGGTCAATGCGAGGTTCAAGGGATACAGTAAACCTGCACTGGTGCATCGGAATGTAATACTGGTCTCCCAGTAGGCATTCAAACCACAAGCACTTAGAAGATTCACTCTTCTTGTACTTAAGTAGGCATTCTCCATTTTGTATGCAATCCCGACGCAATTTCTGTGTTTCATGGTCAATGTGAATGTCCAAGGGATACAGTAAACCTACACTGGTGCATCGGAATCTAATACTGGTCTCCCAGGAGCCGCTCAAACCACAAGCTCTTAGCACATTCACACTTCTTGTACTTAAGTCAGCATTCTCTCTTTTGTATTCAATCCCGATGCAAATTCTGTGTTTCATGGTCAATGTGAAGGTCCAAGGGATACAGTAAACTTACACTGGCACATCGGAATCTAATTCTGATCTCCCAGGACCCGCCCAAAGCACAAAATCTGGGAGATTAACTCTTCTTGTACTTAAGTCGGCATTGTCCATTTTGTATTCAATCCCGATGCAATTTCTGTGTTTCATGGTCAATGTGAAGATCCAAGGGATACAGTAAACCTACACTGCTGCATCGGAATCTAATACTGGTCTCCCTTGAGCCGCTCAAACCACAAGATCTCAGGAGATTCACTCTTCTTGTACTCAAGTCGGCATTCTCTATTTTGTATTCAATCCCGATGCAAATTCTGTGTTCATGGACAATGTGAGGGTCCAAGCGATACAGTAAACCTCCACTGGTGCATCGGAATATAATACTGGTCTTCCAGGAGCCGCTTAAATCACAAGCACTTAGAAGATACACTCTTCTTGTACTTAAGTCGGCATTCTCCATTTTGTATTCAATCCCGATGCAATTTCTGTGTTTCATGGTCAATGTGAAGGTCTAAGGGATACTGTAAACCTGCACTGGTGCATCGGAATCTAATACTGGCCTCCCAGTAGCCGCTCCAAACTCAAACTCTTAGAAAATTCGCTCTTCTTGTCCATAAGTTGGCATTGTGCCTTTTGTATTCACCCCCAATGCGATTTCTGTGTTTTATAGTCAATGTGAAGGTCCAAGGGATACAGTAAATTCTGCACTGATATATCAGAATCTAATACTGTTCTCCCAGGAGCCACTCAAACCACAAACTCTTAGAAGATTCACTCTTCTTGTACTTATGTCGGCACTGTGCCTTTTGTATTCAATCCCGATGCGATTCATGTGTTTCATGATCAATGTGAAGGACCAATTGATACAGTAAACCTGCAATGGTGCATCGGAATATAATATTGGTCTCCCAGGAGCCGCTAAAATCACAAACTCTTTGAACATTCACACTTCTTGTACTTAAGTCGGCATTGTGAATATGGAATTCTATCCCATTGTGATTTCTGTGTTTCATGGTCAATGTGAGGGTCCAAGGGATACAGTAAACCTACACTGGTGCATCGGAATCCAAAACTGGTCACCCAGGAGCCGCTCAAGGCACTAACTCTTAGAAGACTCACTCATCTTGTACTTAAGTCGGCATTGTCCCTTTTGTATTCAATCCCTATTCAATCTCTGTGTTTCATGGTGAATGTGAGGTTCAAGGGATACAGTAAACCTGCACTTGTGCATCGGAATGTAATACTGGTCTCCCAGTAGCCACTCAAACCACAAGCACCTAGAAGATTCACTCTTTTAGTACTTAAATCGGCATTCTCCATTTTGTATTCAATCCCGATGCAATTTTTGTGTTTCATGGTCAATGTGAAGGTCCAAGGGATACAGTAAACCTACACTGGTGCATCGGAATCCAATACTGGTCTCCCAGGAGCCGCTCAAAGCACAAACTCTCAGAAGATTCACTGTTCTTGTCCTTAAGTTGGCATTGTGCATTTTGTATTGTATCACGTTGCGATTTCTGTGTTTCATCGTCAATGTGAAGGTTCAAGGGATACAGAAAGCCTGCGTTGGTGCATCGGAATCTAATACTGGCCTCCCAGTTGCCGCTCGAACCTCATACTCTAAGAAGATTAATTCTTCTTGTACTTAAGTCGGCATTGTCCTTTTTGTATTCAATCCCGATGCAATTTCTGTGTTTCATAGTCAATGAGAACGTCAAAGGGAAACAGCAATCCTGCACTGGTGCATCGGAATCTAATACTGGTACCCCAGGAACCGCTCAATCTACAAACTCTTGAAGTTTCACGCTTCTTGTACTTAAGTTGGCATTGTGTCTTTTGTATTCAACCCCGATCCAATTTCTGTGTTTCATGGTCAATGAGAAGGTCCAAGGGATACAGTAAACCTGCACTGGTCCATCAGAATCTAATGCTGGTCACGCAGGAGCCGCTCAAAGCACTTACTCTTAGAAGATTCACTCTACTTGTACTTAAGTCGGCATTGTGACTTTTGCATTCTGTGCCGATGCGATATCTGTCTTTCATGGTCAATGTGAAGGTCCAAGGGATACAGTAAACTTACACTGGCACATCGGAAAATAATTCTGATCTCCCAGGACCCGCCCAAAGCACAAAATCTGGGAGATTAACTCTTCTTGTACTTAAGTCGGCATTGTCCATTTTGTATTCAATCCCGATGCAATTTCTGTGTTTCATGGTCAATGTGAAGATCCAAGGGATACAGTAAACCTACACTGCTGCATCGGAATCTAATACTGGTCTCCCTTGAGCCGCTCAAACCACAAGATCTCAGGAGATTCACTCTTCTTGTACTCAAGTCGGCATTCTCTATTTTGTATTCAATCCCGATGCAAATTCTGTGTTCATGGACAATGTGAGGGTCGAAGCGATACAGTAAACCTCCACTGGTGCATCGGAATATAATACTGGTCTTCCAGGAGCCGCTTAAATCACAAGCACTTAGAAGATACACTCTTCTTGTACTTAAGTCGGCATTCTCCATTTTGTATTCAATCCCGATGCAATTTCTGTGTTTCATGGTCAATGTGAAGGTCTAAGGGATACTGTAAACCTGCACTGGTGCATCGGAATCTAATACTGGCCTCCCAGTAGCCGCTCCAAACTCAAACTCTTAGAAAATTCGCTCTTCTTGTCCATAAGTTGGCATTGTGCCTTTTGTATTCACCCCCAATGCGATTTCTGTGTTTTATAGTCAATGTGAAGGTCCAAGGGATACAGTAAATTCTGCACTGATATATCAGAATCTAATACTGTTCTCCCAGGAGCCACTCAAACCACAAACTCTTAGAAGATTCACTCTTCTTGTACTTATGTCGGCACTGTGCCTTTTGTATTCAATCCCGATGCGATTCATGTGTTTCATGATCAATGTGAAGGACCAATTCATACAGTAAACCTGCAATGGTGCATCGGAATATAATATTGGTCTCCCAGGAGCCGCTAAAATCACAAACTCTTTGAACATAAACACTTCTTGTACTTAAGTCGGCATTGTGAATATGGAATTCTATCCCATTGTGATTTCTGTGTTTCATGGTCAATGTGAGGGTCCAAGGGATACAGTAAACCTACACTGGTGCATCGGAATCTAAAACTGGTCACCCAGGAGCCGCTCAAGGCACTAACTCTTAGAAGACTCACTCATCTTGTACTTAAGTCGGCATTGTCCCTTTTGTATTCAATCCCTATTCAATTTCTGTGTTTCATGGTGAATGTGAGGTTCAAGGGATACAGTAAACCTGCACTTGTGCATCGGAATGTAATACTGGTCTCCCAGTAGCCACTCAAACCACAAGCACCTAGAAGATTCACTCTTTTAGTACTTAAATCGGCATTCTCCATTTTGTATTCAATCCCGATGCAATTTTTGTGTTTCATGGTCAATGTGAAGGTCCAAGGGATACAGTAAACCTACACTGGTGCATCGGAATCCAATACTGGTCTCCCAGGAGCCGCTCAAAGCACAAACTCTCAGAAGATTCACTGTTCTTGTCCTTAAGTTGGCATTGTGCATTTTGTATTGTATCACGTTGCGATTTCTGTGTTTCATCGTCAATGTGAAGGTCCAAGGGATACAGAAAGCCTGCGTTGGTGCATCGGAATCTAATACTGGCCTCCCAGTTGCCGCTCGAACCTCATACTCTAAGAAGATTAATTCTTCTTGTACTTAAGTCGGCATTGTCCTTTTTGTATTCAATCCCGATGCAATTTCTGTGTTTCATAGTCAATGAGAACGTCAAAGGGAAACAGCAATCCTGCACTGGTGCATCGGAATCTAATACTGGTACCCCAGGAACCGCTCAATCTACAAACTCTTGAAGTTTCACGCTTCTTGTACTTAAGTTGGCATTGTGTCTTTTGTATTCAACCCCGATCCAATTTCTGTGTTTCATGGTCAATGAGAAGGTCCAAGGGATACAGTAAACCTGCACTGGTCCATCAGAATCTAATACTGGTCACGCAGGAGCCGCTCAAAGCACTTACTCTCAGAAGATTCACTCTACTTGTACTTAAGTCGGCATTGTGACTTTTGCATTCTGTGCCGATGCGATATCTGTCTTTCATGGTCAATGTGAAGGTCCAAGCGATACAGTAAACTTGCACTGGTGAATCGGAATCTAATACTGGTCTCCCAGGAGCCGCTCAAATCACAAGCTCTTAGAAGATTCACTCTTCTTGTCCTTAAGTCGGCATTGTCCCTTTTGTATTCAAACCCGATGCAATTTCTGTGATTTATGGTCAATGTGTAGGTCCAAGGGATACAGTAAACCTCCACTAGTCCATCGGAAACTAATACTGGTCTCCCAGGACACGCTCAATCCACAATCTCTTGGAAGATTCACTCTTTTTGTCCATAAGTCGGCATTGTCCATATTGTATTCATTCCCGATGTAATTACGGTGTTTCATGGTCAATGTGGAGGTCCAAGGGATACAGTAAACCTGCACTGGTGCATCGGAATCTAATACTGGTCTCCCAGGAGCCGCTCAAAATACAAACTCTTAGAAGATTCACTCTTCTTGTAATTAAGATTGCATTGTTCCTTTTGTATTCAATCCCAATGCGATATCTGTGTTTCATGTTCAATGTGAGGCCCAAGGAATACAGTATACCTGCACTGGTGCATCGGAATCTAATACTGGCCTCCCAGGAGCCATTCAAACCACAAGCACTTAGAATATTCACTCTTCTTGTACCTAAGTCGGCATTCTCCATTTTGTATGCAATGTGAAGGTCCAAGGGATACAGTAAACCTACACTGGTGCATGGGAATTTAATACTGGTCTCCCAGGAGCCGCTCAAACCCCGAGCTCTTAGGAGATTCACACTTCTTGTACTTAAGTCGGCATTCTCTATTTTGTATTCAATCCCGATGCAAATTCTGTGTTTCATGGACAATGTCAAGGTCCAAGCGATACAGTAAACCTGCACTGGTGCATCGGAATGTAATTCTGGTCTCCCACGAGCCGCTCAAATCACAAGCACTTAGAAGATTCACTTTTCTTGTACTTAAATAGGCATTCTCCATTTTGTATTCAATCCCGATGCAATTTCTGTGTATCATGGTCCATGTGAAGGTGTAAGGGATAATGTAACCTGCACTGGTGCATCGGAAATAAAACTGTCCTCCCAGTAGCCGCTCCAAACTCAAACTCTTAAAAGATTCGCTCATCTTGTCCATAAGTTGGCATTGTTCCTTTTGTATTCAACCCCAATGCGATTTCTGTGTTTCATGGTCAATGTGAAGGTCCAAGGGATACAGTAAAGCTGCACTGGTGCATCGGAATTTAATACTGGTCTCCCAGGAGCTGTCGAAGCACGAACTCTTAGAAGATTCACCCTTCTTGTACTTAATTCGGCATTGTGCCTTTTGTATTCAATCCCGATGCGATTTCTGTGATTGGGTGTCAATGAGAAGGTCCAGGGGATACAGTAAATTCTGCACTGGTACATCGGAATCTTATACTGGTCTCCCAGGAGCCACTCAAAGCACAAACTCTTAGAACATTCACTCTCCATGTACGTAAGCCGGCATTGTGACTTTTATATTCAATCCCGATGCGATTTCTGTGTTTCATGGTCAATGTGAAGGTCAAAGGGATACAGTAAACCTGCACTGGTGTATCGGAATCTAATGCTGGTCTCCCAGGAGTCGCTCAAACCGCAAATTATTAGGAGATTTTCTCGTCTTGTTCTTAAGTCGTCATTAACCCTTTTGAATTCAATCCCGATGTAATTTCGGTGTTTCATGGTCAATGTGAAGGTCCAAGGGATACAGTAAACTTGCTCTGGTTCATCGGAATGTAATACTGGTCTCCCAGGACCCGCTCAAAACACAAACTCTCGGGAGATTAACTCTTCTTATACTTAAGTCTGCATTGTCCCTTTTGTACCCAATCCCAAAGCAAAATCCGTGTTTCATGTTCAATGTGAAGGTCCAAGGGATACAGTAAACCTGCACTGGTGCATCGGAATCTAATACTGGTTTCCCAGGAGTCGCTCAAACCGCAAACTCTTAGAAGATTTACTCTTTTTCTACTTAAGTCGGCATTGTCCTTATTGTATTCAATCCCATTGCGATTTCTGTGTTTCATGGTCAATGTGAAGCTCCAACGGATACAGTAAACCTGCACTGGTGCATCGGAAGCTAATACTGGTCACCGAGGACCCGCTCAATCATCAAACTCTTAGAAGATTCACTCTTCTTGTACTTAAGTCGGCAATGTGATTTTTGTATTCCATCCCGTTGCGATTTCTGTGTTTCATGGTCAATGTGAAGTTCCACGGGATGCAGAAAACTGCACTGGTGCATCGGAATCTAATGCTGGTCTCCCAGGAGCCGCTCAAAGCACATACTCTTAGAAGATTCACTCTTCTTGTACTTAAGTCGGCATTGTACCTTATGAATTCAATCCCGATGCTATTTCTGTGTTTCATGGTCAATGTGAAGGTCCAAGGGATACAGTAAACCTGCACTGGTGCATCGGAATCTAATACTGGTCTCCCAGGAGCCGCCCACGCCACAAACTTTTAGAAGATTCACTCTTCTCGTACTTAAGTCGGCACTGTCCATTTTTGTATTCAATCCCGTTGAAATTTCTGTGTTTCATGGTCAATGTGAAGTTACAAGGGATACAGTAAACCTGGACCGGTCCATCGCAATCTAATACTGGTCTCCCAGGAGCCGCCCAAAGCACAACCTCTTAGAAGATTAGCTCTTCTTGTACTTAAGTCGGCATTAACCATTTCTAATCAATCTCAATGCAATTTCTGTATTTCATGGTCAATGTTAAGGGCCAAGAGATACAGTAAACCTGCACTGGTGCATCGGAATGTAATACTGCCCTCCCAGGAGCAACAAACCACACAAACTCTTAGACGATTCACTCTTCTCGTACTTAAGTGGGCATTGTCCCCTTTGCATTCAATCCCCATGCAATTTCCGTGTATCATGGTCAATGTGAAGGTCCAAGGGATACAGTAAACCTGCACTGGCGCATCGGAATGTAATACTGGTCTCCCAGGAGCCGCTCAAACCACGAACTCTTATATGATTCACTCTCCTTGTACTTAAGTCGGCATTGTCACTTTTGTATTCAATCCCAATGCGATTTCTATGTTTCATCGTCAATGTGAAGGTCCTACTGATACAGTAAACCTGCACTGGTGCATCGGAGTCTAATACTGGTCACCCAGGAGCCGCTCAAAGCACAACCTCTTAGAAGATCCCGTCTTCTTGTTCTTAAGTCGCCATTGTCCCTTTTTCCATTCAATCCCGATGCAATTTCCGTATTTTATGGTCAATGTTAAGGGCCAAGAGATACAGTGAACCTGCACTGGTGCATCGTAATCTAATACTGGCCTCCCAGGATCCGCTCAAACAACAAGCTCTTACAAGATACACTTTTCTTGTACTTAAGTCGTCATTGTGCCTTTTGTATTCAATCCCGATGCCATTTCTGTGTTTCATGGTCAATGTGAAGGTCCAAGGGATACAGTAAACCTGCACTGGTGCATCGGATTCTATTGCTGGTCTCCCTGGAGCCGCTCAAACCACAAACTCTTAGAAGATACATTCTTCTTGTACTTAAGTCGGCATTGTCCCTTTTGTATCCAATGCCGATGCAATTTCTGTGTTTCATGGTCAATGTGATGGTCCAAGGGATACAGTAAACCTGCACTGGTGCATCGGAATCTACAACTTGTCTCCCAGGAGCCGCACAAACACGAATTCTTAGTAGATTCACTCTTCTTGTATTTAAGTCGGCTATGTGATTTTTGTATTCTATCCCGTTGCGATTTCTGTGTTTCATGGTCAATGTGAAGGTTCAAGGGATACAGTAAACCTGCACTGGTGCATCGGAATCTAATACTGGTCTCCCAGGAGCCGAACATGCCACAAATTCTTAGAAGATTCACTCTTCTCGTACTTACGTTGGCATTGTCCCTTTTGTATTCAATCCCGATGAAATTTCTGTGTTTCATGGTCAATGTGGAGGTCCAAGGGATACAGTAAACCTGGACCAGTCCATCGGAATCTAATACTGGTCTCCCAGGAGCCGCCCAAAGTACAAGCTCTTAGTAGATTAACTCTTCTTGTACTTAAGTCAGCATTAAACATTTGTATTCAATCCCGATGCAATTTCTGTGTTTCATGGTCAATGTTAAGGGCCAAGAGATACAGTAAACCTGCACTGGTGCATCGTTATCTAATACTGCCCTCCCTGGAGCCACCCAAAGCACAAACTCTTAGAAGATTCACTCTTCTCGTACTTAAGTCGGCATTGTCAAGTTTGTATTCAATCCCAATGCGATTTCTATGTTTCATGGTCAATGGGAAGGTCCAAGGGATATAGTAAAGGTGCACTGGTACATCGGAATCTAATACTGGCCTCCCAGGAGCCGCTCTAACCTCAAATTCTTAAAAGATAAACTCTTCCTGTATTTAAGTCGGCATTGCCCCCTTTTTATTCAATCCCGAAGCAATTTCTGTGTTTCATGGTCAATGTGAAGGTCCTGCTGATACAGTATACCTGCACTGGTGCATCCGAATCTAATACTGGTCACCCAGGAGCCGCTCAAAGACAACCTCTTAGAAGATTCAGTCTTCTTGTACTTAAGTCGCCATTGTCCCTTTTTCCAATCAATGCCGATGCAATTTCTATGTGTAATGGTTAATGTGAAGGTCCAAGGGATACAGTGAACCGGCACTGGTATATCGGTATCTAATACTTGTCTCCCAGGGGCCACTCAAAGCACGAAGTCTTAGAAGAATAACACTTCTTGTACTAAAATCGGCATTGTGCCTTATGTTTACTATCCCGTTGCGATATCTGTGTTTCACGGTCAATGTGAAGGTCCAAGGGATACAGTAAACCTGCACTGGTGCATCGGAATCTAATACTGGTCTCCCAGGAGCCGCTGAAATCACAAACTCTTAGAAGATTTACTCCTCTTGTACTTAAGTCGGCACTGTCCCTTTTGTATTAAATGCCGAAGCAATTTCTGTGTTTCATGATCAATGTGAAGATACTAGGGATACAGTACACCTGCACTGGTCCAACGGAATCTAATACTGGTCTCTCAGGAGCCGCTCAGACCACAAGCTCTTAGATGATTCAATTAAGTCGGCATTGTCCGTTTTGTATTCAATCCCGATGCAATTTTTGGGTTTCATGGTCAATGTGAAGGTCCAAGGGATACAGTAAACCTGCACTGGCGCATCGGAATCTAATACTGGTCTCCCAGAAGCTGTTCGAAGCACAAACTCTTAGAAGATTCACCCTTCTTGTACTTAATTCGGCATTGTGCCTCTTGTATTCAATCCCGATGCGATTTCTGTGTTTCGTGGTCATTGTGAAGGTCCGAGGGATACAGTAAACCTGCACTGGTGCATCCAAATCTAATACTGGTCTTCCAGGAGCCGCTCAAACCAAAAAAATCTTAGAAGATTCACTCTTCTTGTACTTAAGTCGGCATTGTCAATTTTGTCTTCAGTCCCAATGCGATTTCTGTGTTTCATGGTCAATGGGAAGGTCCAAGGGATGTAGTAACCTGCACTGGCGCATCGGAATCTAATACTGGCCCCCCAGGAGCCGCTCTAACCACAAATTCTTAGAAGATTCACTCTTTTTATATTTAAGTCGGCATTGCCCCTTTTTTATTCAATCCCGATGCAATTTCTGTGTTTTATGGTCATCGTGAAATCCTACTGATACAATAAACCTGTACTGGTCCATCGGAATCTAATACTGGTCACCCAGGAGCCGCTCAAAGCACAACCTCTTGGAAGATTCACTCTTCTTGTACTTAAGTCGGCATTGTCCCTTTTTCCATTCAATGCCGATTTAATTTCTATGTTTAATGGTGAATGTGAAGGTCCAAGGGATACAGTGAACCGGCACTGGTATATCGGTATCTAATACTTGTCTCCCAGGAGCCACTCAAAGCACGAACTCTTAGAAGATTAACACTTCTTCTACTTAAATTGGCATTGTGCCTTTTGTTTTCTATCCCGTTGCGATTTCTGTGTTTCATGGTCAATGTGAAGGTCCAAGGGATACAGTAAACCAGCACTGGTGCATCGGAATCTAATACTGGTCTCCCAGGAGCAGCTGAATGCACAAACTCTTAGAAGATTCTCTCTTCTAGTACTTATGTCGGCATTGTCCCTATTGTATTCAATCCCGATGCAATTTCTGTGTTTCATGGTCAATGTGAAGGTCCAAGGGATACAGTAAACCTGCACTGGTGTATCGGAATCTAATACTGGTCTCCCAGGAGCCGATCAAAGCACGAACTCTTAGAAGATTCACTCTTCTTGTACTTAAGTCGGCAATGTGATTTTTGTATTCTATCCCGTTGCGATTTCTGTGTTTGATGGTCAATGTGAAGTTCCAAGGGATACAGTAAACCTGCACTGGTGCATCGGAATCTAATACTGGTCTCCCAGGAGCTGCCCAAAGCACAAACTCCTAGAAGATTAACTCTTCTTTTACTTAAGACGGCATTGTCCATTTGTATTCAATCTCGATACAATTTCTGTGTATCATGGTCAATGTGAAGGTCCAAGGGATACAGTAAACTCTTCTTGTACTTAAGTCGGCATTGTCACTTTTGTATTCAATTCCAATGCGATTTCTGTCTTACATGTTTAATGGGAAGAAGGTCCAAGGGATATAGTAAACCTGCACTGGTGCATCGAAATCTAATACCGGCCTCCCAGGAGCCGCTCTAACCTCAAATTCTTAGAAGATTCACTCTTCCTGTATTTGAGTCGGCATTGCCCCTTTTTTATTCAATCCCAATGTAATTTCTGTGTTTCATGGTCAATGTGAAGGTCCTACTGATACAGTAAACCTGCACTGGTGCATCGGAATCTAATACTGGACTCCCAGAGCCGCTCAAAGCACAACCTCTTAGAAGATTCCCCCTTCTTGTACTTAAGTCGGCACTGTCCATTTTTTCATTCAATGCCGATACAATTTCTATGTTTAATGGTGAATGTGAAGGTCCAAGGGATACAGTGAACCGGCACTGGTATATCGGTATCTAACACTTGCCTCCCAGGAGCCACTCAAAGCACGAACTCTTAGAAGATTAACACTTCTTGTACTTAAATCGGCATTGTGCATTTTGTTTCCTATCCAGATGCAATTTCTGTGTTTCATGGTCAATGTGAAGGTCCGAGGGATACAGTAAACCAGCACTGCTGCATCGGAATCTAATACTGGTCTCCCAGGAGCCGCTCAATTCACAAACTCTTAGAAGATTCACTCTTCTAGTACTTATGTTGGCATTGTCTTATTGTATTCAGTTCCGATGAAATTTCTGTGTTTCATGGTGAATGTGAAGGTCCAAGGGATACAGTAAACCTGCACTGGTGTATCAGAACCTAATACTGGTCTCCCAGGAGCCACTCAATTCACAAACTCTTAGCAGATTCACTCTTCTAATACTTATGTTGGCATTGTCCCTATTGTATTCAATCCCGATGCAATTTCTGTGTTTCATGGTCAATGTGAAGGTCCAAGGGATACACTAAACCTGCACTGGTGCATCAAAATCTAATACTGGTCTCACAGGAGCCGTTCAAAGCACGATCTCTTAGAAGATTTACTCTTCCTGTATATTAGTCGGCATTGCCCCGTTTTTATGCAATCCCGATGCAATTTCTGTGTTTAATGGTCAATGGGAAAGTCGAAGGCATACAGTAAATCTTCACTGGTACATCGGAATCTAATACTGGTCTCCCAGGAGCCGCTCAAACCACTATTCTTAGAAGATTCCCTCTTCTTGTACTTAAGTCGGTATTGTCCCTTTTTCCATTAAATGCGGATGCAATTTCTATGTTTAATGGTGAATGTGAAGGTCCAAGGGATACAGTGAACCGGCACTGGTATATCGGTATCTAAAACTTGTCTCCCAGGAGCCACTCAAAGCACGACCTCTTAGAAGATTCACTCTTCTCGTACTTCAGTCGGCATTGTCCGTTTTGTACTCAATCCCGATGCAATTTTTGTCTTTCATGGGCAATGTGAAGGTCCAAGGGATACAGTAAACCAACACTGGTGCATCGGAATCTAATACTGGTCCCCCAGGAGCCGCTCAAACCACAAACTCTTGGAAGAATCACTCGTCTTGTACTTAAGTAAGCATTGTCCTTTTTTATTCAATCCCGATGCAATTTCTGTGTTTCATGGTCAATGTGAAGGTCCAAGGGATACAGTAAACCTGCACTGGTGCATCGGAATCTAATACTGGTCTCCCAGGATTCGCTTAAAGCACGAACTCTTAGAAGACTCACTCTTCTTGTACTGAATCGGCATTGTCCCTTTTGTATCCAATCTCGATGCAATATCTGTGTTTCACGGTCAATGGCAAGGTCCAAGAGATACAGTAAACCTGCACTGGCGCATCGGAATCTAATACTGGTCTCCCAGGAGCCGCTCAAACCACAAAAACTTAGAAGATTCACTCTTCTTGTACTTAAGTCGGCATAGTCACTTTTGTATTCAATCCCAATGCGATTTCTGTGTTTCATGGTCAATGGGAAGGTCCAAGGGATATAGTAAACTTGCACTGGTGCATCTGAATCTAATACTGGCCTCCCAGGAGCCGCTCTAACCTCAAATTCTTAGAAGATTCACTCTTCCTGTTTTTGGGTCGGCATTGCCCATTTTTTATGCAATCCCAATGCAATTATTGTGTTCATGGTCAATGTGAAGGTAGTACTCATACAGTAAACCTGCACTGGTGCATCGGAATTTAATACTGGTCTCCCAGGAGCCGCTCAAAGCACAACCTCTTAGAAGATTCACTCTTCTTGTACTTAAGTCGGCATTGTCCCTTTTTCCATTCAATGCCGATGCAATTTCTATGTTTAATGGTGAATGTGAAGGTCCAAGAGATACAGTGAACCGCCACTGGTGTATCGGTATCTAATACTTGTCTCCCAGGAGCCACTCAAAGCACGAACTCTTAGAAGATTAACACTTCTTGTACTTTTTTTGTGTTTCATGGTCAATGTGAAGCTCCAAGGGATACAGTAAACCTGCACTGGTGCATCGAAATCTAATACTGGTCTCACAGGTGACGTTCAAAGCACGATCTCTTAGAAGATTTACTCTTCCTGTATTTTAGTCGGCATTGCCCCTTTTTTATTCAACCCCGATGCAATTTCTGTGTTTAATGGTCAATGGGAAAGTCGAAGGCTTACAGTAAATCTTCACTGGTGCATCGGAATCTAATACTGGTCTCCCAGGAGCCGCTCAAACCACTATTCTTAGAAGATTCCCTCTTCTTGTATTTAAGTCGGCATTGTCCGTTTTTCCATTCATTGCCGATTCAATTTCTATGTTTAATGGTGGATGTGAAGGTCCAAGGGATACAGTGAACCGGCACTGGTATATCAGTATCTAATACTTGTCTCCCAGGAGCCACTCAAAGCACGAACTCTTAGAAGATTAACACTTCTTGTACTTAAATCGGTATTGTGCCCTTTGTTTTCTATCCCGTTGCGATTTCTGTGTTTCATGGTCAATGTGAAGGTCCAAGGCATACAGTAAACCTGCACTGGTGCATCGGAAGCTAATACTGGTCTCCGAGGAGCCGCTCAATCCACAAACTCCTAGAAGATACACTCTTCTTGAACTTAAGTCGGCATTGTCCTTTTGTTTTCAATGCCGATGCAATTTTTGTGTTTCATGGTCAATGTGAAGGTCCTAGGGATACAGTACACCTGCACTGGTGCATCGGAATCTAATACTGGTCTCCCACGAGCCGCTCAAACCACAAACTCTTAGAAGTTTCACTCTTCTTGTACTTATGTCGGCATTGTCACTTTTGCATTCAATCCCGATACAATTTCTGTTTATCATGGTCAATGTGAAGGTCCAAGGGATACAGTAAACGTGCACTGGCGCATCGGAATCTAATACTGGTCCGAGGAGCAGCTCAAACCACAAAATCTTAGACGATTCATTCTCCTTGTACTCAAGCCAGCACTGTGCCTTTTGTATTCAGTCCCGATGAAATTTCTGTGTTTCATGGTGAATGTGAATGCCCAAGGGATACAGTAAACCTGCACTGGTGTATCGGAATCTAATACTCGTCTCCCAGGAGCCGCTCAAACCACAAAAACTTAGAAGATTCATTCTTCTTGTACTTATGTCGGCATAGTCACTTTTGTATTCAATCCCAATGCGATTTCTGTGTTTCATGGTCAATGGGAAGGTCCAAGGGATATAGTAAACTTGCACTGGTGCATCTGACTCTAATACTGGCCTCCCAGGAGCCGCTCTAACATCAAATTCTTAGAAGATTCACTCTTCTGTATTTGAGTCGGCATTGCCCATTTTTTATGCAATCCCAATGCAATCTCTGTGTTTCATGGTCAATGTGAAGGTCCTACTCATACAGTAAACCTGCACTGGTGAATCGGAATCTAATACTGATCTTCCAGGAGCCGTTTAAACCACAAACACTTAGAAGATTCACTCCTCTTGTACTTAAGTCGGCATTGTATGTTTTGTATTCAATCCCGATGCAATTTTTGTGTTTCATGGTCAATGTCAAAGTCCCAGGGATACAGTAAGCCAGCACTGGTGCATCGGAATCTAATACTGGTCTCCCAGAAGCCACTCAAACCACAAACCCTTGGAAGATTCACTCTTCTTGTACTTAAGTAGAATTGTACCTTTTCTATTCAATCCCGATGCAATTTCTGAGTTTAATGGTCAATGGGAAAGTCGAAGGCATACAGTAAATCTTCACTGGTGCATCGGAATCTAATACTGGTCTCCCAGGAGCCGCTCAAACCACTATTCTTAGAAGATTCCCTCTTCTTGTATTTAAGTCCGCATTATCCCTTTTTCCATTCAATGCCGATTCAATTTCTATGTTCAACGGTGAATGTGAAGGTCCAAGGGATACAGTTTACCGGCACGGGTATATCAGTATCTAATACTTGTCTCCCAGGAGCCACTCAAAGCACGAACTCTTAGAAGATTAACACTTCTTGTACTTAAATCGGTATTGTGCCTTTTGTTTTCTATCCCGTTGCGATTTCTGTGTTTCATGGTCAATGTGAAGGTCCAAACCATACAGTAAACCTGCACTTGTGCATCGGAAGCTAATACTGGACTCCGAGGAGCCGCTCAATCCACAAACTCTTAGAAGATACACTCTTCTTGAACTTAAGTCGGCATTGTCCTTTTGTTTTCAATGCCGATGCAATTTCTGTGTTTCACAGTCAATGTGACGGTCCAAGGGATACAGTAAACCTGCACTGCCGCATGGGAATCTAATACTGGTCTCCCAGGAGCCGCTCAAACCACAAACTCTTAGAAAATTCACTCTTCTTGTACTTAAGTCGGCATTGTCCGTTTTGTATTCAATCCCGATGCAATTTTTGTGTTTCATGGTCAATGTGAAGGTCAAAGGGATACAGTAAGCCTGCACTGGTGCATCGGAATCTAATACTGGTCCCCCAGGAGCCGCTCAAACCACAAACTCTTGGAAGATTTACTCTTCTTGTACTTAAGTCAGCATTGTCCCTTTTGTATTCAATCCCGATGCAATTTCTGTGTTTCATGGTCAATGTGAAGGTCCAAGGGATACAGTAAACCTGCACTGGTGCATCGGAATCTAATACTGGTCTCCCAGTATTCGCTTAAGGCACGGACTCTTAGAAGATTCACTCTTCTTGTACTGAAGTCGGCACTGTCCCTTTTGTATTCAATCTCGATGCAATGTCTGTGTTTAATGGTCAATGGGAAAGTCGAAGGCATACAGTAAATCTTCACTGGTGCATCGGAATCTATTACTAGTCTCCCAGGAGCCGCTCAAACCACTATTCTTAGAAGATTACCTCTTCTTGTACTTAAGTCGGCATTGTCCCTTTTGCATTCAATGCCGATGCAATTTCTGTGTTTCATGGTGAATGTGAAGGTCCAAGGGATGCAGTAATCCTGCACTGGTGAATCGGAATCTAATACTGGTCTCCCAGGAGCCGTTCAGAGCACGAACTCTTAGAAGATTCATTTCTCTTGTACTTAAGTCGGCATTGTGACTTTTGTATTCTATCCCGATGCGATATCTGTGTTTCGTGGTCAATGTGAAGGTCCAAGGCATACGGTAAAACTGCACTAGTGCATCGGAAGTTAATACTGGTCTCCGAGGACCCGCTCAATCCACAAACTCTTAGATGATACACTCTTCTTTTCCTTAAGTCGGCATTGTCCCTTTTGTATTCAATGCCGATGCAATTTCTGTGTTTCATGGTCAATGTGAAGGTCCTAGGGATACATTACACCTGCACTGGTGCATCGGAATGTAATACTGGTCTCCCAGGAGCCGCTCAAACGACAAACTCTTAGAAGGTTCACTCTTCTTGTACTTAAGTCGGCATTGACCCTTTTTCATTCAATGCCGATGTGATTTCTGTGTTTGATGCTCAATGTGAAGGTCCAAGGGATACAGTAAACCTGCACTGGTGCATTGGAATCTAATACTGCCCTCCCAGGAGCCACTCAAGGCACAATCTCTTAGAGATAAACTCTTCTCGTACTTAAGTCGGCATTGTCCCTTTTGCATTCAATCCCGATACAATTTCTGTGTATCATGGTCAATGTGAAGTTCCAAGGGATACAGTAAACGTGCACTGGCGCATCGGAATCTAATACTGGTCCGAGGACCAGCTCATACCACAAACTCTTAGACGATTCACTCTCCTTGTACTCAAGCCGGCATTGTCCCTTTTGTATTCAGTCCCGATGAAATTTTTGTGTTTCATGGTGAATGTGAAGGTCCAAGGGATACAGTAAACCTGCACTGGTGTATCGGAATCTAATACTGGTCTCCCAGGAGCCGCTCAAACCACAAAAACTTAGAAGATTCATTCTTCTTGTACTTCAGTCGGCATAGTCACTTTGTATTCAATCCCAATGCGATTTCTGTGTTTCATGGTCAATGAGAAGGTCCAAGGGATATAGTAAACTTGCACTGGTGCATCTGAATCTAATACTGGCCTCCCAGGAGCCGCTCTAACCTCAAATTCTTAGAAGATTCACTCTTCCTGTATTTGAGTCGGCATTGCCAATTTTTTATGCAATCCCAATGCAATTTCCGTGTTTCATGGTCAATGTGAAGGTCCTACTCATACAGTAAACCTGCACTGGTGCATCGGAATTTAATACTGGTCTCCCAGGTGCCGCTCATAGCACAACCTCTTAGAAGATTCACTCTTCTTGTACTTAAGTCGGCTTTGTCCCTTTTTCCATTCAATGCCGATGCAATTTCTATGTTTAATGGTGAATGTGAAGGTCCAACGGATAGAGTAAACCTGCACTGGTGCATCGGAATCTAATACTGGTCACCCAGAAGCCACTCAAACCACAAACCCTTGGAAGATTCACTCTTCTTGTACTTAAGTAGCATTGTACCTTTTGTATTCAATCCCGATGCAATTTCTGTGTTTCATGGTCAATGTGAAGGTCCAAGGGATACAGTAAACCTGCACTGGTGCATCGAAATCTAATACTGGTCTCACAAGAGCCATTCATAGCACGACGTCGTAGAAGATTTACTCTTCCTGTATTTTAGTCGGCATTGCCCCTTTTTTATTCAATCCCGATGCAATTTCTGTGTTTAATGGTTAATGGGAATGTGGAAGGCATACAGTAAATCTTCACTGCCGCATCGGAATCTAATACTGGTCTCCCAGGAGCCGCTCAAACCACAAACTCTTAGAAAATTCACTCTTCTTATACTTAAGTCGGCATTGTCCGTTTTGTATTCAATCCCGATGCAATTTTTGTGTTTCATGGTCAATGTGAAGGTCAAAGGGATACAGTAAGCCTGCACTCTTGCATCGGAATCTAATACTGGTCCCCCAGGATACGCTTAAGCCACGAACTCTTAGAAGATTCACTCTTCTTGTACTGAAGTCGGCATTGTCCCTTTTATATTCAATCTCGATGCAATATCTGTGTTTAATGGTCAATGGGAAAGTCGAAGGCATACAGTAAATCTTCACTGGTGCATCGGAATCTAATACTGGTCTCCCAGGAGCCGCTCAAACCACAAAAACTTAGAAGATTCACTCTTCTTGTACTTAAGTCGGCATAGTCACTTTTGTATTCAATCCCAATGCGATTTCTGTGTTTCATGGTCAATGGGAAGGTCCAAGGGATATAGTAAACTTGCACTGGTGCATCTGAATCTAATACTGGCCTCCCAGGATCCGCTCTAACCTCAAATTCTTAGAAGATTCACTCTTCCAGTATTTCAGTCGGCATTGCCAATTTTTTATGCCATCACAATGCAATTTCTGTGTTTCATGGTCAATGTGAAAGTCCTACTCATACTGTAAACCTGCACTGGTGCATCGGAATTTGATACTGGTCTCCCAGTTGCCGCTCAAAACACAACCTCTTAGAAGATTCACTCTTCTTGTACTTAAGTCGGCATTGTCCCTTTTTCCATACAATGCCGATGCAATTTCTATGTTTAATGGTGAATGTGAAGGTCCAAGAGATACAGTGAACCTGCACTGGTGTATTGGTATCTAATACTTGTCTCCCAGGAGCCACTCAAAGCCCGAACTCTTAGAAGATTAACTCTTCTTGTACTTAAATCGGCATTGTGCCTTTTGTTTTCTATCCCGTTGCGATTTCTGTGTTTCATGGTCAATGTGAAGGTCCAAGGGATACAGTACACCAGCACTGGTGCATCGAAATCTAATACTGGTCACCCAGGAGCCGCTCAATTCACAAACTCTTAGAAGATTCACTCTTCTAGTCCTTATGTTGGCATTGTCCTTATTGTATTCAATCCCGATGCAATTTCTGTGTTTCATGGTCAATGTGAAGGTCCAAGGGATATAGTAAACCTGCACTGCCGCATCGGAATCTAATACTGGTCTCCCAGGAGCCGCTCAAACCTCAAACTCTTAGAAAATTCACTCTTCTTGTACTTAAGTCGGCATTGTCCGTTTTGTATTCAATCCCGATGCAATTTTTGTGTTTCATGGTCAATGTGAAGGTCAAAGGGATACAGTAAGCCAGCACTGGTGCAGCGGAATCTAATACTGGTCCCCCAGGAGCCGCTCAAACCACAAACCCTTGCAAGATTCACTCTCCTTGTACTTAAGTCGGCATTGTCCCTTTTGTATTTAATCCCGATGCAATTTCTGTGTTTCATATTCAATGTGAAGGTCCAAGGGATACAGTAAACCTGCACAGGTGCATCGGAATCTAATACTGGTCTCCCAGGATTCGCTTAAGCCACGAACTCTTAGAAGATTCACTCTTCTTGTACTGAAGTCGGCATTGTCCCTTTTGTATTCAATCTCGTTGCATTATCTGTGTTTAATGGTCAATGGGAAAGTCGAAGGCATACAGTAAATCTTCACTGGTGCATCGGAATCTAATACTGGTCTCCCAGGAGCCGCTCAAACCACTATTCTTAGAAGATTCCCTCTTCTTGTACTTAAGTCGGCATTGTCCCTTTTGCATTCAATGCCGATGCAATTTCTGTGTTTCATGGTGAATGTGAAGGTCCAATGGATACAGTAAACCTGCACTGGTGCATCGGAATCTAATACTGTTCTCCCAGGATTCGCTTAAGGCACGAACTCTTAGAAGACTCACTCTTCTTGTACTGAATCGGCATTGTCCCTTTTGTATTCAATCTCGATGCAATATCTGTGTTTCACGGTCAATGGGAAGGTCCAAGGGATAGAGTAAACCTGCACTGGAGCATCGGAATCTAATACTGGTCTCACAGGAGCCGCTCAAAGCACGATCTCTTAGAAGATTTGCTCTTGTTGTACTTAAGTCGGCATTGTGCCTTTTCTATTCTATCCCATTGCGATATCTGTGTTTCATGGTCAATGCGAAGGTCCAATGGATTCAGTAAACCTGCACTGGTGCATCAAAATCTAATACTGGTCTTCCAGGAGTCTCTCAAAACACGAAATCTTAGAAGATGCACTCTTATTGTACTTAAGTCAGCATTGTGCCTTTTGTATTCCATCCCATTGCGATATCTCTGTTTCAAGGTCAATGCAAATGTCCAAGGGATAGAGTAAACTTGCACTGGTGCATCAGAATCTAATACTGGTCTTTCAGGAGTCGCTCGAAGTACTGATTGCTAGAAGATTCACTCTTCCTGTACTTAGGTCGCCATTGTCCTTTTTTATTCAATCTCGATGCAATATCTGTGTTTCATGGTCATTGGGAAGGTCCATGGGATACAGTAAATCTGCACTGGTGCATCAGAATCTAATACTGGTCCCTCAGGGGCCGCCCAAAGCACAAAAGCTTAGAAGATTCACTCTTCTTGTACTTAAGTCGGCATTGTCAACATTTAATTCAATCCCGAAGCAATATCTGTGTTTAATGGCCAAAGGGAAAGTCGAAGGCATACAGTAAATCTTCACTGGTGCATCGCAACCTAATACTGGTCTCCCAGGAGCCACTCAAGGCACAAACTCTTAGAAGATTCACTCTTCTCGTACTTAAGTCGACATTGTCCCTTTTGCATACAATCCCGATACAATTTCTGTGTATCATGGTCAATGTGAAAGTCCAAGGGATACAGTAAACCTGCACTGGCGCATCGGAATCTAATACTGGTCTCCGATGAGCAGCTCAAACCACAAACTTTTAGACGATTCACTCTCCTGGTACTTAAGCCGGCATTGTCCCTTTGTATTCAGTCCCGATGAAATTTCTGTGTTTCATGGTGAATGTGAAGGTCCAAGGGATACAGTAAACCTGCACTGGTGTATCGGAATCTAATACTGGTCTCGCAGGAGCCGCTCAAACCACAAAAACTTAGAAGATTCACTCTTCTTGTACTTAAATCGGCATTGTCTGTTTTGTATTCAATCCCGATGCAATTTTTGTGTTTTATGGTCAATGTGAAGGTCCAAGGGATACAGTAAGCCAGCACTGGTGCATCGGAATCTAATACTGGTCTCCCATAAGCCACACAAACCACAAACCCTTGGAAGATTCACTCTTCTTGTACTTAACTAGCATTGTACCTTTTGTATTCAATCCCGATGCAATTTCTGTGTTTCATGGTCAATGTGAAGGTCCAAGGGATACAGTAAACCTGCACTGGTGCATCGAAATCTAATACTGGTCTCACAGGAGCCGTTCAAAGCACGATGTCTTAGAAGATTTACTCTTCCTGTATTTTAGTCGGCATTGCCCCTTTTTTATTCAATCCCGATGCAATTTCTGTGTTTAATGGTTAATGGGTAAGTCGAAGGCATACAGTAAATCTTCACTGGTGCATTGGAATCTAATACTGGTCTCCCAGGAGCCGCTCAAACCACAAACTCTTAGAAAATTCACTCTTCTTGTACTTAAGTCGGCATTGTCCGTTTTGAATTCAATCCCGATGCAATTTTTGTGTTTCATGGTCAATGTGAAGGTCAAAGGGATACAGTAAGCCAGCACTGGTGCATCGGAATCTAATACTGGTCCCCCAGGAGCCGCTCAAACCACAAACCCTTGGAAGATTCACTCTCCTTGTACTTAAGTCGGCATTGTCCCTTTTGTATTTAATCCCGATGCAATTTCTGTGTTTCATATTCAATGTGAAGGTCCAAGGGATACAGTAAACCTGCACAGGTGCATCGGAATCTAATACTGGTCTCCCAGGATTCGCTTAAGCCACGAACTCTTAGAAGATTCACTCTTCTTGTACTGAAGTCGGCATTGTCCCTTTTGTATTCAATCTCGTTGCATTATCTGTGTTTAATGGTCAATGGGAAAGTCGAAGGCATACAGTAAATCTTCACTGGTGCATCGGAAACTAATACTGGTCTCCCAGGGGCCGCTCAAACCACTATTCTTAGAAGATTCCCTCTTCTTGTACTTAAGTCGGCATTGTCCCTTTTGCATTCAATGCCGATGCAATTTCTGTGTTTCATGGTGAATGTGAAGGTCCAATGGATACAGTAAACCTGCACTGGTGCATCGGAATCTAATACTGTTCTCCCAGGATTCGCTTAAGGCACGAACTCTTAGAAGACTCACTCTTCTTGTACTGAATCGGCATTGTCCCTTTTGTATTCAATCTCGATGCAATATCTGTGTTTCACGGTCAATGGGAAGGTCCAAGGGATAGAGTAAACCTGCACTGGAGCATCGGAATCTAATACTGGTCTCACAGGAGCCGCTCAAAGCACGATCTCTTAGAAGATTTGCTCTTGTTGTACTTAAGTCGGCATTGTGCCTTTTCTATTCTATCCCATTGCGATATCTGTGTTTCATGGTCAATGCGAAGGTCCAATGGATTCAGTAAACCTGCACTGGTGCATCAAAATCTAATACTGGTCTTCCAGGAGTCTCTCAAAACACGAAATCTTAGAAGATGCACTCTTATTGTACTTAAGTCAGCATTGTGCCTTTTGTATTCCATCCCACTGCGATATCTCTGTTTCAAGGTCAATGCAAATGTCCAAGGGATAGAGTAAACTTGCACTGGTGCATCAGACTCTAATACTGGTCTTTCAGGAGTCGCTCGAAGTACTGATTGCTAGAAGATTCACTCTTCCTGTACTTAGGTCGCCATTGTCCTTTTTTATTCAATCTCGATGCAATATCTGTGTTTCATGGTCATTGGGAAGGTCCATGGGATACAGTAAATCTGCACTGGTGCATCAGAATATAATACTGGTCCCTCAGGGGCTGCCCAAAGCACAAAAGCTTAGAAGATTCACTCTTCTTGTACTTAAGTCGGCATTGTCCACATTTAATTCAATCCCGAAGCAATATCTGTGTTTAATGGCCAAAGGGAAAGTCGAAGGCATACAGTAAATCTTCACTGGTGCATCGCAATCTAATACTGGTCTCCCAGGAGCCACTCAAGGCACAAACTCTTAGAAGATTCACTCTTCTCGTACTTAAGTCGACATTGTCCCTTTTGCATACAATCCCGATACAATTTCTGTGTATCATGGTCAATGTGAAAGTCCAAGGGATACAGTAAACCTGCACTGGCGCATCGGAATCTAATACTGGTCTCCGATGAGCAGCTCAAACCACAAACTTTTAGACGATTCACTCTCCTGGTACTTAAGCCGGCATTGTCCCTTTGTATTCAGTCCCGATGAAATTTCTGTGTTTCATGGTGAATGTGAAGGTCCAAGGGATACAGTAAACCTGCACTGGTGTATCGGAATCTAATACTGGTCTCGCAGGAGCCGCTCAAACCACAAAAACTTAGAAGATTCACTCTTCTTGTACTTAAATCGGCATTGTCTGTTTTGTATTCAATCCCGATGCAATTTTTGTGTTTCATGGTCAATGTGAAGGTCCAAGGGATACAGTAAGCCAGCACTGGTGCATCGGAATCTAATACTGGTCTCCTATAAGCCACACAAACCACAAACCCTTGGAAGATTCACTCTTCTTGTACTTAACTAGCATTGTACCTTTTGTATTCAATCCCGATGCAATTTCTGTGTTTCATGGTCAATGTGAAGGTCCAAGGGATACAGTAAACCTGCACTGGTGCATCGAAATCTAATACTGGTCTCACAGGAGCCGTTCAAAGCACGATGTCTTAGAAGATTTACTCTTCCTGTATTTTAGTTGGCATTGCCCCTTTTTTATTCAATCCCGATGCAATTTCTGTGTTTAATGGTTAATGGGTAAGTCGAAGGCATACAGTAAATCTTCACTGGTGCATTGGAATCTAATACTGGTCTCCCAGGAGCCGCTCAAACCACTATTCTTAGAAGATTCCCTCTTCTTGTATTAAAGTCGGCATTGTCCCTTTTTCCATTCAATGATGATTCAATTTGTATGTTCAATGGTGAATGTGAAGGTCCAAGGGATACAGTGAACCTTCACTGGGATATCAGCATCTAACACTTGTCTCCCAGGAGCTACTCATAGCACGAACTCTTAGAAGATCAACACTTCTTGTACTTAAATCGGTATTGTGCCTTTTCTTTTCTTTCCCGTTTCGATTTCTGTGTTTCATGGTAAATGTGAAGGTCCAAGGCATACAGTAAACCTGCACTGGTGCATCTTAAGCTAATACTGGTCTCCGAGGAGCCGCTCAATCCACAAAGTCTTAGAAGATACACTCTTCTTGAACTTAAGTCGGCATTGTCCTTTTGTTTTCAATGCCGATGCAATTTCTGTGTTTCACCGTCAATGTGACGGTCCAAGGGATATAGTAAACCTGCACTGCCGCATCGGAATCTAATACTGGTCTCCCAGGAGCTGCTCAAACCACAAACTCTTAGAAAATTCACTCTTCTTGTACTTAAGTCGGCATTGTCCGTTTTGTATTCAATCCCGATGCAATTTTTGTGTTTCATGGTCAATGTGAAGGTCAAAGGGATACAGTAAGCCAGCACTGGTGCAGCGGAATCTATTACTGGTCCCCCAGGAGCCGCTCAAACCACAAACCCTTGGAAGATTCACTCTCCTTGTACTTAAGTCAGCATTGCCCCTTTTGTATTTAATCCCGATGCAAGTTCTGTGTTTCATGGTCAATGTGAAGGTCCAAGGGATACAGTAAACCTGCACAGGTTCATCGGAATATAATACTGGTCTCCCAGGATTCGCTTAAGCCACGAACTCTTAGAAGATTCACTCTTCTTGTACTGAAGTCAGCATTGTCCCTTTTGTATTCAATCTCGATGCATTATCTGAGTTTAATGGTCAATGGGAAAGTCGAAGGCATACAGTAATTCTTCACTGGTGCATCGG
Organism: Schistocerca piceifrons; assembly: GCF_021461385.2. Taxonomy (NCBI): domain Eukaryota; kingdom Metazoa; phylum Arthropoda; class Insecta; order Orthoptera; family Acrididae; genus Schistocerca; species Schistocerca piceifrons. The sequence continues at coordinate 843,231,330 of NC_060141.1, forward strand.
AATCTAATACTGGTCTCCCAGGAGCCGCTCAAACCACTATTCTTAGAAGATTCCCTCTTCTTGTACTTAAGTCGGCATTGTCCCTTTTGCAATTAATGCCGATGCAAATTTCTGTGTTTCATGGTGAATGTGAAGGTCCAAGGGATACAGCAAAAATGCACTGGTGCATCGGAATCTAATACTGGTCTCCCAGGATTCGCTTAAGACACGAGATCTTAGAAGACTCACTCTTCTTGTACTGAATCGGCGTTGTCCCTTTTGTATTCAATCTCGATGCAATATCTGTGTTTCACGGTCAATGGGAAAGTCCAAGGGATAGAGTAAACCTGCACTGGCGCATCGGAATCTAATACTGGTCTCACAGGAGCCGCTCAAAGCACGATCTCTTAGAAGATTTACTCTTTTTGTACTTAAGTCGGCATTGTGCCTTTTCTATTCTATCCCATTGCGATATCTGTGTTTCATGGTCAATGCGAAGGTCCAATGGATTCAGTAAACCTGCACTGGTGCATCGAAATCTAATACTGGTCTTCCAGGAGTCTCTCAAAACACGAAATCTTAGAAGATGCACTCTTATTGTACTTAAGTCAGCATTGTGCCCTTTGTATTCCATCCCATTGCGATATCTGTGTTTCAAGGTCAATGCGAATGTCCAAGGGATAGAGTAAACTTGCACTGGTGCATCAGAATCTAATACTGGTCTTTCAGGAGTCGCTCGAAATACGAATTGCTAGAAGATTCACTCTTCCTGTACTTAGGTCGCCATTGTCCTTTTTTATTCAATCTCGATGCAATATCTGTGTTTCATGGTCATTGGAAAGGTCCATGGGATACAGTAAATCTGCACTGGTGCATCAGAATCTAATACTGGTCCCTCAGGGGCCGCCCAAAGCACAAAAGCTTAGAAGATTCACTCTTCTTGTACATAAGTCGGCATAGTCACTTTTGTATTCAATCCCAATGCGATTTCTGTGTTTCATGGTCAATGGGAAGGTCCAAGGGATATAGTAAACTTGCACTGGTGCATCTGAATCCAATACTGGCCACCCAGGAGCCGCTCTAACCTCAAATTCTTAGACGATTCACTCTTCTTGTATTTGAGTCGGCATTGCCCATTTTTTATGCAATCCCAATACAATTTCTGTGTTTCATGGTCAATGTGAAGGTCCTACTCATACAGTAAACCTGCACTGGTGCATCGGAATTTAATACTGGTCTCCCAGGAGCCGCTCAAACCACAACCTCTTAGAAGATTCACTCTTCTTGTACTTAAGTCGGCATTGTCCCTTTTTCCATTTAATGCCGATGCAATTTCTATGTTTAATGGTGAATGTGAAGGTCCAAGAGATACAGTGAACCGGCACTGGTGTATCGGTATCTAATACTTGTCTCCCAGAAGCCACTCAAAGCTCAAACTCTTAGAAAATTAACACTTCTTGTACTTAAATCGGCATTGTCCCTATTGTATTCAATCCCGATGCAATTTCTGTGTTTCATGGTCAATGTGAAGGTCCAAGGGATACAGTAAGCCAGCACTGGTGCATCGGAATCTAATACTGGTCTCCCAGAAGCCACTCAAACCACAAACCCTTGGTTGATTCACTCTTCTTGTACTTAAGTAAGAATTGTACCTTCTGTATTCACTCCAGATGCAATTTCTGTGTTTCATGGTCAATATGAAGGTCCAAGGGATACAGTAAACCTCCACTGGTGCATCGAAATCTAATACTGGTCTCCCAGGATTCGCTTAAGACACGAGCTCTTAGAAGATTGACTCTTCTTGTACTGAAGTCAGCATTGTCCCTTTTGTATTCAATCTCGATGCAATATCTGTGTTTCACGGTCAATGGGAAGGTCCAAGGGATAGAGTAAACCTGCACTGGCGCATCGGAATCTAATTCTGGTCTCCCAGGAGCCACTCAAACCACAAACCCTTGGAAGATTCATTCTTCTTGTACTTAAGTAAGCATTGTACCTTTTGTATTCAGTCCCGACGCAATTTCTGTGTTTCATCGTCAATGTGAAAGTCCAAGGGTTACAGTAAACCTGCATTGGTGCATCGGAATCTAATACTTGTCTCCCAGAAGCCGCTCAAGGCACGAACTCTTAGTAGATTCACTCATCTTGTACTTAAGTCGGCGTTGTCCCTTTTGTATTGAATCCCGATGCAATTTCTGTGTTTCATGGTCAATGTGAAGGTCAAAAGGATACAGTCAATCTGCAATGGTGTATCGGAATCCAAAACCGGTCTTCCAGGAGCCGCTCAAACCACATACTCTTAGAAAATTCACTCCTCTTGTACTTAAGTCGGCATTGTCCATTTTGTATTCAATCCCGATGCAATTTCTGTGTTTCATGGTCAATGTGAAGGTCAATGGGATACAGTGAACCTGCACTGGTGCATCGGAATCTAATACTGGTCTCCCAGGAGCCGATCAAAGCACATACTCTTAGTAGATTCACTCTTCTTGTACTTAAGTCGGCACTGTCCATTTGTATTCAATCCCAATGCAATTTCTGTGTATCATGGTCAATGTGAAGTTCGAAGGGATACAGTAAACGTAAACTGGTGCAGCGGAATCTAATACTGGCCTCCTAGGAGCCGCTCAAACCACAAACTCTTAGAGGAATCACTCTCCTTGTACTTAAGTCGGTATTGTCCCTTTTGTATTTAGTCCCGATGAAATTTCTGTGTTTCATGGTGAATGTGAAGGTCCAAGGGATACAGTAAACCTGCACTGGAGAATCGGAATCTAATACTGGTCTCCCAGGAGCCGCTCAAACCACAAACTCTTAGAAGATTCACTCTTCTTGTACTTAAGTCGGCAATGTCACTTTTGTATTCAATCCCTACGCGATTTCTGTGTTTCGTGGTCAATGTGAAGTTCGAAGGGATAAAGTAAACGTGCACTGGTGCAGCGGAATCAAATACTGGTCTCCCAGGAGCCGCTCAATTCACAAACTCTTAGAAGATTCACTCTTCTAGTACTTCTGTTGGCATTGACCCTATTGTATTCAATCCCGATGCAATTTCTGTGTTTCATGGTCAATGTCAAGGTCCGAGGGATACAGTAAAACTGCACTGGTGCATCGGAATCTAATACTGATCTCCCAGGAGCCGCTCAAACCACAAAAACTTAGAAGATTCACTCTTCTTGTACTTAAGTCGGCATAGTCACTTTTGTATTCAATCCCAATGCGATTTCTGTGTTTCATGGTCAATGGGAAGGTCCAAGGGATATAGTAAACTTGCACTGGTGCATCTGAATCTAATACTGGCCTCCCAGGAGCCGCTCAAACCACAAACTCTTAGAAGATTCACTCTTCTTGTACTTAAGTCAGCATTGTCCCTTTTGTATTCAATCCCGATGCAATTTCTGTGTTTCACCGCCAATGTGACCGTCCAAGGGATATAGTAAACCTGCACTGCCGCATCGGAATCTGATACTGGTCTCCCAGGAGCCGCTCAAACCACAAACTCTTAGAAAATTCACTCTTCTTGTACTTAAGTCGGCATTGTCCGTTTTGTATTCAATCCCGATGCAATTTTTGTGTTTCATGGTCAATGTGAAGGTCAAAGGGATACAGTAAGCCAGCACTGGTGCATCGGAATCTAATACTGGTCCCCCAGGAGCCACTCAAACCACAAACCCTTGGAAGATTCACTCTTCTTGCACTTAAGTCAGCATTGTCCCTTTTGTATTCAATCCCGATGCAATTTCTGTGTTTCATGGTCAATGTGAAGGTCCAAGGGATACAGTAAACCTGCACAGGTGCATCGGAATCTAATACTGGTCTCCCAGGATTCGCTTAAGCCACAAACTCTTAGAAGATTCTCTCTTCTTGTACTGAAGTCGGCATTGCCCCTTTTGTATTCAATCTCGATGCAATATCTGTGTTTAATGGTCAATGGGAAAGTCGAAGGCATACAGTAAATCTTCACTGGTGCATCGGAATCTAATTCTGGTCTCCCAGGAGCCGCGCAAACCACAAAAACTTAGAAGATTCACTCTTCTTGTACTTAAGTCGGCATAGTCACTTTTGTATTCAATCCCAATGCGATTTCTGTGTTTCATGGTCAATGGGAAGGTCCAAGGGATATAGTAAACTTGCACTGGTGCATCTGAATCTAATACTGGCCTCCCAGGAGCCGCTCTAACCTCAAATTCTTAGAAGATTCAATCTTCCTGTATTTGAGTCGGCATTGCAAATTTTTTATGCAATCCCAATGCAATTTCTGTGTTTCATGGTCAATGTAAAGGTCCTACTCATACAGTAAACCTGCACTGGTGCATCGGAATTTAATACTGGTCTCCCAGTTGCCGCTCAATGCACAACCTCTTAGAAGATTCACTCTTCTTGTACTTAAGTCGGCATTGTCCCTTTTTCCATTCAATGCCGATGCAATTTCTATGTTTAATGGTGAATGTGAAGGTCCAAAAGATACAGTGAACCTGCACTGGTGTATCGGTATCTAATACGTGTCTCCCAGGAGCCACACAAAGCACGAACTCTTAGAAGATTAACTCTTCTTGTACTTAAATCGGCATTGTGCCTTTTGTTTTTTATCCCGTTGCGATTTCTGTGTTTCATGGTCAATGTGAAGGTCCAAGGGATACAGTACACCAGCACTGGTGCATCGGAATCTAATACTGGTCTCCCAGGAGCCGCTCAATTCACAAACTCTTAGAAGATTCACTCTTCTAGTACTTATGTTGGCATTGTCCCTATTGTATTCAATCCCAATGCAATTTCTGTGTTTCATGGTCAATGTGAAGGTCCAACGGATACAGTAAACCTGCACTGGTGCATCGGAATCTAATACTGATCTCCCAGGAGCCGCTCAAACCACAAACTCTTAGAAGATTCACTCTTCTTGTACTTAAGTCGGCATTGTCTGTTCTGTATTCAATCCCGATCCAATTTTTGTGTTTCATGGTCAATGTGAAGGTCCAAGTGATACAGTAAGCCAGCACCGGTGCATCGGAATCTAATACTGGTCTCCCAGAAGCCACTCAAACCACAAACCCTTTTAAGATTCACTCTTCTTGTACTTAACTAGCATTGTACCGTTTGTATTCAATCCCGGTGCAAATTTTTGTGTTTCATGGTCAATGTGAAGGTCCAAGGGATACAGTAAACCTGCACTGGTGCATCGAAATCTAATACTGGTCTCACAGGAGCCGTTCAAAGCACGATGTCTTAGAAGATTTACTCTTCCTGTATTTTAGTCGGAATTGCCCCTTTTTTATTCAATCCCCATGCAATTTCTGTGTTTAATGGTTAATGGGAAAGTCGAAGGCATACAGTAAATCTTCACTGGTGCATTGGAATCTAATACTGGTCTCCTAGGAGCCGCTCAAACCACTATTCTTAGAAGATTCCCTCTTCTTGTATTTAAGTCGGCATTGTCCCTTTTTCCATTCAATGATGATTCAATTTCTATGTTCAATGGTGAATGTGAAGGTCCAAGGGATACAGTGAACCGGCACTGGTATATCAGTATCTAATACTTGTCTCCCAGGAGCTACTCAAAGCACGAACTCTTAGAAGATCAACACTTCTTGTACTTAAATCGGTATTGTGCCTTTTGTTTTCTATCCCGTTTCGATTTCTGTGTTTCATGGTCAATGTGAAGGTCCAAGGCATACAGTAAACCTGCACTGGTGCATCGGAAGCTAATACTGGTCTCCGAGCAGCCGCTCAATTTTCAAACTCTTAGAAGATACATTCTTCTTGAACTTAAGACGGCATTGTCCTTTTGTTTTCAATGCCGATGCGATTTCTGTGTTTCACCGTCAATGTGACGGTCCAAGGGATATAGTAAACCTGCACTGCCGCATCGGAATCTAATACTGGTCTCCCAGGAGCCGCTCAAACCACAAACTCTTAGAAAATTCACTCTTCTTGTACTTAAGTCGGCATTGTCCGTTTTGTATTCAATCCCGATGTAATTTTTGTGTTTCATGGTCAATGTGAAGGTCAAAGGGATACAGTAAGCCAGCACTGGTGCATCGGAATCTAATACTGGTCTCCCAGGATTCGCTTAAGGCACGAACTCTTAGAAGACTCACTCTTCTTGTACTGACTCCGCATTGTCCCTTTTGTATTCAGTCTCGATGCAATATCTGTGATTCACGGTCAATGGGAAGGTCCAAGGGATAGAGTAAACCTGCACTGGCGCATCGGAATCTAATACTGGTCTCACAGAAGCCGCTCAAAGCACGATCTCTCAGAAGATTTACTCTTGTACTTAAGTTGGCATTGTGCCTTTTCTATTCTATCCCATTGCGATATCTGTGTTTCATGGTCAATGCGAAGGTCCAATGGATTCAGTAAACCTGCACTGGTGCATCGAAATCTAATACTGGTCTTCCAGGAGTCTCTCAAAGCACGAAATCTTAGAAGATGCACTCTTATTGTACTTAAGTCAGCATTGTGCCTTTTGTAATCCATCCCATTGCGATATCTGTGTTTCAAGGTCAATGCGAATGTCCAAGGGATAGAGTAAACTTGCACTGGTGCATCAGAATCTAATACTGGTCTTTCAGGAGTCGCTCGAATTACGAATTGCTAGAAGATTCACTCTTCCTGTACTTAGGTCGCCATTGTCCTTTTTTATTCAATCTCGATGCAATATCTGTGTTTCATGGTCATTGGGAAGGTCCATGGGATACAGTAAATCTGCACTGGTGCATCAGAATCTAATACTGGTCCCTCAGGGGCCGCCCAAAACACAAAAGCTTAGAAGATCCACTCTTCTTGTACTTAAGTCGGCATTGTCCACTTTTAATTCAATCCCGAAGCAATATCTGTGTTTAATGGTCAATGGGAAAGTCGAAGGCATACAGCAAATCTTCACTGGTGCATCGGAATCTAATACTGGTCTCCCAGGAGCCGCTCAAACCACAAACTCATAGAAAATTCACTCTTTTTGTACTTAAGTCGGCATTGTCCGTTTTGTATTCAATCCCGATGCAATTTTTGTGTTTCATGGTCAATGTGAAGGTCCAAGGGATACAGTAAACCTGCACTGGTGCCTCGGAATCTAATACTGGTCTCCCAGGATTTGCTTAAGGAACGAACTCTTAGAAGATTCACTCTTCTTGTACTGAAGTAGGCATTGTCCCTCTTGTATTCAATCTCGATGCAATATCTGTGTTTCATGGTCAATGGGAAGGTCCAAGGGATACAGTAAACCTGCGCTGGCGCATCGTAATCTAATACTGGTCTCACAGGATCCGCTCAAAACACGATCTCTTAGAAGATTTACTCTTCTTGTACTTAAGTCGGCATTGTCCCTTTTGTATTCTATCCCATTGCGATATCTGTGTTTCATGGTCAATGTGAAGGTCCATTGGATACAGTAAACGTGCACTGGTGCATCGAAATCTAATACTGGTCTTCCAGGAGTCGCCCAACCACGAAGTCTTAGAAGATTCACTCTTTTTGTACTTAAGTCGGCATTGTCCTTTTTTATTCAATCCCGAAGCAATATCTGCTTTTCATGGTCATTGGGAAGTTCCATGGGATACAGTAAACCTGCGCTGATGCATCGGAATCTAATACTGGTCTCCCAGGATTTGCTTAAGGAGCTCTAAGAAGATTCACTCTTCTTGTACCTAAGTCGGCAATTTCCTCTTTTAATTCAATCCCGAAGCAATATCTGTGTTTAATGGTGAATGTGAAGGTCCAAGGGATACAGCAATCCTGCACTGGTGCATCGGAATCTAATACTGGTCTCCCAGGAGCCGCTCAAAGCACATACTTTTAGTAGATTCACTCTTCTTGTACTTAAGACGGCATTGTCCGTTTTGTATTCAATCCCGATGAAATTTCTATCTTTCATGGTCAATGTGAAGGTCCAAGGGATACAGTAAACCTGCATCGGTGCTTGGGATTCTAATACTGGTATTCCAGGAGCCGCCAAAACCACATATTCTTATTAGATTAACTCTTCTTGTACTTAAGTCGGCATTGTCCATTTGTATTCAATCCCGATGCAATTTCTCTGTTTCATGGTCAATGTGAAGGGCCAAGGGATACAGTTAACCTGCACTGGTGCATCGGAATCTAATACTGCCCTCCCAGGAGCCACTCAAAGCACAATCTCTTAGAAGATTCACTCTTCTTGTACTTAAGTCGGCGCTGTCCGTTTTGCATTCAATCCCGATGCAATTTCTGTGTATCATGGTGAATGTGAAGGTCCAAGGGATACAGTAAACCTGCACTGGCGCATCGGAATCTAATACTGGTCTCACAGGAGCCGCTCAAACCACAAACTCTTAGAGGATTCACTCTCCTTGTACTTAAGTCGGAATTGTCCCTTTTGTATTCAGTCCTGATGAAATTTCTGTGTTTCATGGTGAATGTGAAGGTCCAAGGGATACAGTAAACCTGCACTGGAGAATCGGAATCTAATACTGGTCTCCCAGGAGCCGCTCATACCACAAACTCTTAGAAGATTCACTCTTCTTGTACTTAAGTCGGCATTTTCACTTTTGTATTCAATTCCAATGCGATATCTGTGTTTCATGGTCAATGGGAAGGTCCATGGGATACAGTAAACCTGCACTGGTGCATCAGAATCTAATACTGGTCTCCCAGGAGCCGCCAAAACCACATACTCTTATAAGATTAACTCTTCTTGTACTTACGTCGGCATTGTCCATTTGTATTCAATCCCGATGAAATTTCTCTGTTCCATGGTCAATGTGAAGGGCCAAGGGATACAGTTAACCTGCACTGGTGCATCGGAATCTAATACTGCCCTCCCAGGAGCCACTCAAAGCACAAACTCTTAGAAGATTCACTCTTCTTGTACTTAAGTCGGCGCTGTCCGTTTTGCATTCAATCCCGATGCAATTTCGTGTATCACGGTCAATGTGAAGGTCCAAGGGATACAGTAAACCTGCACTGGCGCATCGGAATCTAATACTGGTCTCCCAGGAGCCGCTCAAACCACAAACTCTTAGAGGATTCACTCTCCTTGTACTTAAGTCGACATTGTCACTTTTGTATTCAATCCCAATGCGATTTCTGTGTTTCATGGTCAATGGGAAGGTACAAGGGATATAGTAAACCTGCACTGGTGCATCGGAATCTATTACTGGCCTCCCAGGAGCCGCTCTAACCTCAAATTCATAGAAGATTCACTCTTCCTGTATTTAAGTCGGGATTGCCACTTTTTTATTCAATCCCGATGCAATTTCTGTGTGTCATGGTCAATGTGAAGGTCCAAATGATACAGTAAACCTGCACTGGTGCATCGGAATCTAATACTGGTCTCCCAGGAGCCGTTCAAAACACAACCTCTTAGAAGATTCACTTTTCTTGTACTTAAGTCGGCATTGTCACTTCTTCCATTCAATACCGATGCAATTTCTATGTTTAATGGTGAATGTGAAGCTCCAAGGGATACAGTAAACAGGCACTGGTATATCGGTATCCAATACTTGTCTCCCAGGATCCATTCAAAGCACGAACTCTTAGAAGATTAACACTTCTTGTACTTAAATCGGCATTGACCATTTGTATTCAATCCCGATGGAATTTCTGCGTTTCATGGTCAATCTCAAGGGCCAAGGGGTACAGTAAACCTGCACTGGTGAATCGGAATCTAATACTGCCCTCCCAGGAGCCACTCAAACCACAAACTCTTAGAAGATTCACTCTTCTCGTACTTAAGTCGGCAATGTGATTTTTGTATTCTATCCCGTTGCGATTTCTGTGTTTCATGGTCAATGTGAAGTTCCAAGGGATTCAGTAAACCTGCACTGGTGCAACGGAATCTAATACTGGTCTCCCAGGAGCCGCTCAAACCACATACTCTTAGTAGATTCACTCTTCTTGTACTTAAGACGGCATTGTCTTTTATGAATTCAATCCCGATGCTATTTCTGTGTTTCATGGTGAATGCGAAGGTCCAAGGGATACAGTAAACCTGCACTGGTGCATCGGAATCTAATACTGAATTCCCAGGAGCCACTCAAACCACAAACTCTTGGAAGATTCACACTTCTTGTACTTAAGTAAGCATTGTCCCTTTTGTATTCAATCCCAATGCAATTTCTGTGTTTCATGGTCAATGTTAGGGCCAAGGGATACAGTAAACCTGCACTGGTGCCTTGGAATCTGATACTGCCCTCTGTAACGTCTAGAGAAACAAAAACAATATATTATGTAGTAATAAGAGAGTTAGATGTATCATATTGTGTCATTGTATAAAATTATGTATTTTTTTTTATTATTTATTTCTGAAAACGTCTGCGTCGGCGAGTAATAAAACCGACACAGAAGATAAATGTTAAACAGAGATTAAAATAAGTAACTAGTATATAATACGTGACGAATAGTAATTTCTTTGCCTTCTTCATCTGGGAGTCGAACGAGTAAGATATCCTGTGTCGTAGTAGCGAACGCTAGTGTAGCATTCTTTTGTCGAGACTAAGCAATGTACGCCATTACGTGTGAATTCACAAAGGTCTGTAATCACTGAGATATTTAAAGGTTTTAATAGAGTTGTTTAAATGAAAACTTGTATTATTTATTGTTAAGCTTGCTTGCATATTATCCCATCCTGTTGAGACATTTTTCAGTTATATAAATATTATCTGTGGTGCTGAGCTGCGTGGAGAACGAAGAGCCGCTGCCGCGGCGTATTTAAACGACTTACAATATAGTCGAGCATACCGCAAGGAAGCGGTAAAATAATAGTAAAATAATATTATTTCTCTTAGCTCCCAGACTGGCAGTGAAGATCAGCAGATTTTATGATGTGTTGCAGATTGACGCGGGCTGCTGATAGGATATAATTTACAGTGCAAATAATTTAATGTACCTTCAGGATCTGATAGGAATCTTGCTGTGCTCCGTTCTGATCTGGCAAACTTTATAGTGACGACGTATTTTTAATGAGAGTCTCATGTTCTTGGGCTAGTCGTGGTAGGAAATAGCATTTTAACGAGAAATAAAATCCACTGCGAACTTGTGTTTTTGAACGATCACACGGACTGTAACATCAGTGCTCATAACAAAGTAATTTCAACTTTTAATCACTATGAAGTAGGGAAGATATATTGATTCTTAGCATGAGTTGCAGTTACGAAAAATCGTTCCTTAAATTGTAGGCCAGATACAGAACAATAAGACTTCCATATATACATTTTATTCCGCTAAAAGGTAATGATGATAAAGAAAAGCAAAGCACAGCATGATTAACAGATATTTCACGTAACTCTTTTCGTATATGTAATAATAAATAAAAAACGTGAAACTGTCGCCCAAAAACGCGGGGCCCGAATTTGCAGTGGCCACAAATATAAAATTTTATGTATTTTTCTTTCAGTGTTGATTGTTATGTATGTGTAGATATATATGTATTTAGTGATAAATGTATGTATGTATATCATGATCAATGCTATGTATTAATGAATGTGTAAACACTCTTTCATGACAAAACGTACTACTGCAAACGAATCTGAGAAGACGATCCTGATAGTACTGAGAAGCTGTAACGACTACGTAATCCGGGGGCAGCTGAACCCCGAGATACGATAAACTAAAGGTAAGACTACAGTGTAGTTGTCCTGTTTGTAGAAGTCGAGCTCCAGTGAAGTGATCTCATTTCGCTAGTGGTGTGCATATTGTGCGTAGTTTGATGTTAGTGTTTGTGACAGGACAAAGTTGATGGTAGATAGTAATTTTTAGTGTGCAGTTAGTGTAGATAAATTAACGTATTTTGTGTGCAAGGGGCAAAACTGTTAGACTTTGTGGTTTAGTAAGCAATTTATGAATATGGTTAAGTTGCGTAGTCAACGTCCGAGCAATATGGATACTGAGGAACAACAATTAGTTAGTGCAGGAAATGTGGAACCGGGTACCTCAAGTAGTACTAGTACTCTCTTTGAGGATATAACATGTGAGAATGTGGGGGCAGGGGCACAGGAAGTGGTGCCACCGCCCATTAGTCCTCAAGGGGATGTAGAGAAAGAAGTTGTACCACCACCAGAAAAGCAGGAACCAGAGAGTGGTAATCTGCCTGGTGGGTATTCGCTTCAGGCTATATTAGAGCGCGTGCTGAATTACCAGGCAGAATTTGCGCAACAGCAAGTCGAGCGAGACCGCCAGCAAGCTGAGCGAGATCGTAGGCTAGCAGAAAATTTACTTGCCCAGCAAGCTGAGCGAGATCGCCGGCAAGCTGAGCGGGACCAGCAACTTGTGCAATCGTTAGAGAACATGAAAAAAGAGATTGCAGATATGAAACAGAATTATGAGTCGATACCTAAGGCCGTGCAGGTGCTGACTGAACAGGTCAACAACCTGCAAGTATCAAACACTAACAGGGTAGACGAAATAGGTGTATTAGCCAATCGAGTAGAAAAGCTAGAAACAGATTCCACGCAGCTTGTAGAGCAGAAGTGGAACGAACAAGCAACTAAAATTGAAACAGAATTCAATTCATGGCTAGAAGTGAAGGAGTGTGAGATTGACAAGAACATTAATTCCAAAGTACAAGCAGCCATAGCAAATAGAGGATCCGAATCGTTCAGTACCGCAGTGAATAGTCAGGTACAGAACGACGTGCAAACCATCAAACAAATACTCAGTGAGGATATTCCGCAGTGGCAAGTAAATATGAACAAACGGATATCCGACCTGGAGAAGGGTTTAGCACAAAGCAGAAAACATTTGGAACAGGAACCTCTGTCGCCAACAGCCCATGGTTTTGGCAACGCACAAACTTACACGCGATACAACAATGGGGAATCTGTAGTCGATAATGCGAAGAGCTGTAGCTTCGGTTCGGAGCACACAGCATATGTCCAAGGAGCAAAACCATGTAGTTCAAAAATATTAGTGGAAGAAAGTTTAATCAAAAATAGACAATTTCAAACGTTTACTACTGAACGGAAATCAGTACACCCAGTAGTATTCATAAAAAGCTTTAAAAATATCTTGCCCAGTGTGTGGAACGAAACGCAGAAAATTCAATACGTAATGTCGTACATTCAAGGTGACGCAGCGTTGTGGGCTACAGAAGTAGCAGACAGCTGCATGACATATGAACAGTTCGAAAGGGCATTTCTATCGAAATATTGGTCGCCTTGTATACAAGAGCGGCTAAGAAAAGAAGTATATAATCCCGAACCGTACTCACCTCGTCTGGGGAATTTGAGACGGTATTTTGAAAAATATATAAACAAAACACGCTACTGGGACGAGCCTATATCACCAAGAGACATAATAAGACTACTAAAATCGCATTTACCCATTCATATCAAAGAGAAATTAATACACGTACCAGAAAGCGATATCGAAAACTTCCTGTCTGTTCTAGATTCTATAGACTTGATACAGGAAGATGCAAAATCAGCGTGTGATCACTCGCGGAATAATGGGTCAGGATGTAAACATGACAGAAATAGTAGTGCACAAAACCACAACCATGGAAATGGTGGGGGTGGTAACAAGCGGCAAGAACATTCGCAAAATGGTAGTAATGGTAGAGGCCAGAACGGGTATGGACAAACAACCTATAACAAAAGACGTCGATTTGACGACCGGTACGAATCTGGAATGTCAGGGACCAACCGCGGGAAAAATGCGCGAGGTCAGTGGTAGAGCAATTATAGTGATAGTAATCGAAATTGGCAGCAAAATCAGCGAAGAAGCCCAGAGCGACAGGGTAATGACCGGTATGACAACAATAGACCACCGCCGCAAAACGCGCCTATTGCGCAGCCGTGGCGGCCGACAAATCAGAGTGTACATATAGTGGAGGTCGCGGACAATAGCCTTCCAAGTACTTCACAAGCAACTAATTCAACAAACTAGAATCGGCCTCGATATGCTCTCCATCGATGGCCGAGGGATGGAGTGAGAGCAACACGAGTGATAATAATATACCTGGGATACGTATGCTGCGATACAACGATGGTGTCAGTATGGATAAAGATCTACTGAACGAACCACACGAATGTAAGAAAGATAATAACGAAAATGTGCAAGCTATTATCGAAGCGAAAATCAATGATGTTGCAGTGAATATAATCATCGACACAGGTGCCTCAGTAAGTGTAATGAGTATGGAGTTATTTAAGGCACTGGGAAAAGGACATAGCATTCCGACTTTCCCGGTTAATAATTGTAAGGTGTCTGGAGCCATTGGTGCACAGAGCCAATCAGTTAAGTACCAGGTGCAGGTGGAGATTTGTAAGGAGGGCGAAGCCATAGTGAGCTCGTTCCTCGTTGTTAAAGGATTGAAGGTGGCCTGCATTCTGGGAGTAGATTTTCTCCGTGAGAGGGATGCATTGGTCGACCTCTCCTTGGGGAAATTAAGCATAGTTAATAGGGGTAGGAGGATTGAGTTATCTATGATGAAATCGAAGGAGGTACTTGTGCCGTGTTGTAATCGAATCAATATCAAGGGTAGGAACCCTTGGGTACTACACCTTGATGATTTGTCACATGCAGCAGACCTCTATTACCCGAATTTAGAGGATCGAAATTGTGAAACAAATATTGAGGCATTTCAAACCAAAGTGCAGGAATCTGAAGGTTTAAGCGATAAACAAAAGCAACAGTTGACGCAGCTGCTATCGGAATACACTATGGTATTTACCGACCGACCAGGAATAGTCAAAGGGTACCACTATCACATAGAGGTGATGCCCCACAAAACATACTGTCGCGCGACTTACTCCATCCCTTGGTCGAGGAGGGAATTAGTAGCTAAAGAGATTCGGAAGATGTTAGATTGGAATATCATTGAGCCCTCCTTCTCTCCATACAGTAGTCCTCTTGTAGCAGTGGCGAAAGCCAATGGAAAAATCAGGCTAGTGTTAGATGCGAGGGACATTAACAAAATTATCATACCTGTCCGGACTCGCCCTGAGAATTTAGATGAGCAGATACAACGATTTCATGGAGCACAGTACTTGACATCGGTCGATCTGAAAAGTTCATATTGGCAAATTCCCCTTACACCGGAAACCAGGAAGTACACAGCTTTCATATTCGGAGGGCGGAGTTACCAATTCAAGGTACTTCCCTTCGGATTGAATGTGAGTGCTGGAGTGTTTATTACTGCACTAGATACGGTACTGGGTCCAGACTTATTAGAAAAAATCACTGTATATGTTGATGATCTGGTAATCGCTACCGCTACTTGGGACGAACATATGGAATTGTTGCGTAGAGTACTAGAGAGATTTAAGCAAGCAGGTGTGACAGCAAACCTAGAAAAGTCAAAATTTGGGCGAAATAAAATTAAATTTTTAGGCCATCTTATTACACCACTTGGTATACGCCCAGACAACAAAAAACTAGAGGCGATCCGAGAATTTCCAAGCCCCCGCACTAAGAGGCAATTGAAAGCGTTTCTTGGGCTCACGTCTTTTTTCAGAAGGTTCGTGCCTAATCAGTTGTTAAATGACGCGTCGCTACTAAATCTGCTACGAAACAGTGTGCAGTGGGTTTGGACTGACAAATGTCAACAAGCTTTTGAAGCGATTAAAACCGCCCTACTGAATGCAAATATTTTGCAGCACCCAGATCAGTCAAAAGATTTTTGTCTTGCGACGGATTCATGTTCCTATGGCCTGGGAGCGTGCTTATTTCAGTGGGAGGAAGGAAACGACCCGACAACAATAAAGATTATCGGCTTCGCCAGTAGGACTTTAACTAGCTGCGAGAGAGCCTACTCGGCAACCGAACTGGAAGCACTTGCAGTAGTCTGGGCTGTGAAAAAGTTTAATTATTATTTACAAGGGAAGGAGATTAAAGTGTATAGTGACCACCAGGCGTTAAGTTTTTTGATGTCATGCAAACTATTCCATACCAGACTGAGGAGATGGATGCTTGTCTTACAAGAATACCGGATAAAGATTATGTACATAAAAGGCCAAGATAACGTAATAGCGGATGCTCTGTCGCGACTGCCGGTAGGATTACCAGATTTAGCAGAAATGTTAGAGCAATCCGCTGAGTATAAAGTGCTGTTAGTGCGTGACAATACTTACATGAAGGATTTTTTATATATATGTAAAAACATGTGCGAATTACAAAGGGCAGATCCGATGTGGAAAAATATCATTAATAATATTGAAGAGAGTGTTAACAATAGAGGTGAGCAAGGTTTTAAAATAGTGAACCATATTTTGTATCATAAACTTAGTACGAAAGAAGACTGCTGGGCAGTATGTATACCTAACCAGTCGGTAAAAGTGATGATATGGCACACGCATTTGGCATGGGGCCTTGCAGGGATTGGAAAGTGTGCAGAGATCATGGCGAGATACTGCTACTTTCCCCGTATGAAACACCAAATTCAGGCAACAGTTAGAACTTGCGTGATATGTCAAAAAGCAAAACATTATAATAGATCCACTAAGTTTGAGCTACATCCCATAGTTCCACTCAGGCCGCTTCAAATAGTATCTGTGGATGTAGCCGGTCCTTATCCCATGGCCAGAGGAGGTATGAAATATATACTGGCCATGTACGATATTTTTTCCAAATACTTGGCAATTTATTGCATAAAATCAGCTACTGCCAAAACCATGGTCAGGCGGATCAGTCAAGAATACTTGCCTCAAGTGGGAAAACCCGAAGCCATAACGACTGATAATGCTTCTTATTTCACGGGTCGAACTTGGAAAAATTACCTACGGGAACAAAATATACAGCATATTCTGGTATCCCGATTCCATCCCGAAGCCAGTCTAGTTGAAAGAATATTCAGAGAATTGAATAAGTTCCTTAGAATCTACATAGGGAACCAACATACAAAATGGCCAGGGATAATACCGAAATTTGTAGAAATACACAATTTAACACCCCATTCAAGTACAGGCTATCCACCGGTAGAGATATTAAAGGGATTTAGTGAGACACCGAATGAATGGCTCATGCCTTTGCCGAGACTACCAGTCAAGGCAGTAACAAGGGAGGAAAAGATGAAAAAGATATGGAACAGACTAACCAGCTGTGCGGCAAAGAGGAAAAGGAAGTACGACCGAGGTGTAACTAACGAACAGAAATATAATGTAGGAGATCTAGTACTTATTCGTAACCACGCTAAATCCTCAGCCACCTTAAAACAGAATAGTAAGTGGCAATTGCTATATTCAGGGCCTTTTGAAGTAATAAGCGTGCCACACGAATGTAGCTATTTGTTAGCACATCCCCATACGGGGAAGATCAAAGGATTGTATCCACGTAAAGATGTGAAGTTATTTATTCAGTGACATATCACATATAAAGAGTAATAGTTGTAAGAAGATTTTAATTGTGTTTTAGAATATAAGTATGTTAGTATTAAGAAAGGAATTTGTGTGTAATGAAACTTGGAGGAAGTGGATTCAGAAAGTAGGCAATAGCTTACACAGGAAAGATTTTGTTTACAGACAATTAGAGCCATTTAAAAATTATAGGCTCATTAAGCAACGAACAATCTTCTTGTTGATAAAGTGAGGATTAATTTCTTGAATCATTATACAAAGGATTAATTTCTTGAACCATTTTCTATGTGTAGTATGTAAGTGCAATTAATGATGCAATCTAATATAGTAAGGTAACTGTTGTAATTGTATTAGGATAAGGAACCCTGAGAGAGAGTCTTGACTAGCCAAACATGGACTCTGCAATATGCAACAATTATGTGATGTTTGCTGCCAGTAGTGATATGAGAACGACACTGGAGCATAAGCTAATCAAAAAACAAGCCCGTTCCGTGGAAAATCCGCTTTGTATATAACAATGCTTCAATTGAAGCCTGTGTACTTGGTACACGCCCTTGAATATTCATTACGCGATACGCGAATTAAGTCAACCAATGTGGAACCTACACTGTAGTCATATAGGAAAAATCATTAAAAATAATGCTAGTGCTAAATGAAGTATTTATTGATCAATATGCCCAAGTCAAGCTGTCATGCACATGGTAAAATCTGTTTGATAGATGGGTGATAACCAGGCAAGCTACACTGATAAGAAAATTAAAAAATTTCACAAAAAGGGCTATATACGCCTAGTAACAATATGAAAAGTGTGTTGTGATAAGGTAAAAACAAATAGACGCCATGTAGATGAGAGTGAGTATGCGAAGAACAGTTAAAAGGTATTAAAAAATAAACTGTGTGCATAAACAATGGAGGAAAGGACGGAATATTGTGTGTAGCAGGGACAGAAAATGACTGTTGTATCTGCACCAATATATACGTCGATAAGTCTAGTGTTGAGTGACAGACTGTCCTAGTGCAGTGCTCAACGAACAATATAAAAACAGTATAAAAACAGTAGTTATTGATTCGTTCGGAGTCGAGTTAAACGAACATCGATCGACGGGGACATTTAGTATGTGTGTTACGAAACATTTTCACGTGTTGAAAGACGCTCTGGCAGTGTACCAACCGTGGAGTGAGTGAAAATGTGTAGTACAATGAGCGTGTGACGAACCTTGAATACCAGTGTCACAATGCCACAAGAAACCTGTTATCACGCCAAACCATCCTGTGCATACCAGTGAAGCGACGGCTTACTGAACAATAAACGCTTTTAACAAGTTGCATCTTCTTCCACAGCTAGTAATCTGTGTCCTTAAAGACAGTACACCGTTGTGGAATGTTTGTTTCATGCGCTACAACGGGGAGCCATGCGGAGAAGCCGAGACGAGTGCCGTGCCGCCAGCCAGCCGGTCGCGGTAAACCACTGCCACTCGCCGACATCGACGAATGGTTCGCCGCGGTGCGCGACTGCTTGGGCGCCACGTCAGCACGACGTCGCTGTTACTGAGAGCCGGTCGTCGAACCCAGCGGCCGTCGGCACGCGGCGTTCCAGACGACGCGACTCAACAATTGCTTCGCGCCGCCAGCTCCGTACAACATTGTTGTCATTCAAATGAACTATCAAATAGGTGTTTAATGCACTAACATGAATAGGGTTTAGTGGACACGAAATGACGTGACAAACATTTGTTTTTTTTTCCTTGAGTTATTCAATACGGACTCAAAGTATTCATTGGTTCAGTGATATATAGATATAATATGTTTTCGTCATGTTAATGGAGTATACTCGCATGAATGCTGGACATTTTAAACCAATTGTCGCGAGTAAATGCAAGGACGATTCATGATACTACTGTAAAAATGTGTAACAAGTGACTTTCATTACAATCCAAAACACAAATATTATATGGGTAACAAAGAGACTAAATGTTTAACATGCTCTCACAAATAGCCTTTGTTATACGTGAATAGTGGATAGAATCTGAACTTTTTGTGATCAAACTGGGTATTAAAACAAACCAGACGAGATGACCATGGCTCCGGCGCAGTTTTCCCAGGTTTTCTGATCGCACGTAGCCCGAATGAGGGAGCCAAATAAATGTAATGACCCTGGGACTAGGTTGACGGTCACCTCGCAAAGTGAAAGAACTAAAAAGTGTAAAGTGAATGATCCAACCAAGGTAACAGACAATAACCAAACAGACGTTAGTGGCAGCATATTGCCGAACATTTCCAACGTTAGTCAATTGCTGCCAGGGGGCATTGTAACGTCTAGAGAAACAAAAACAATATATTATGTAGTAATTAGAGAATTAGATGTATCATATTGTGTCATTGTATAAAATTATGTATTTTTATCAATTATTTATTTCTGAAAACGTCTGCGTCGGCGAGTAATAAAACCGACACAGAAGATAAATGTTAAACAGAGATTAAAATAAGTAACTAGTATATAATACGTGACGAATAGTAATTTCTTTGCCTTCTTCATCTGGGAGTCGAACGAGTAAGATATCCTGTGTCGTAGTAGCGAACGCTAGTGTAGCATTCTTTTGTCGAGACTAAGCAATGTACGCCATTACGTGTGAATTCACAAAGGTCTGTAATCACTGAGATATTTAAAGGTTTTAATAGAGTTGTTTAAATGAAAACTTGTATTATTTATTGTTAAGCTTGCTTGCATATTATCCCATCCTGTTGAGACATTTTTCAGTTATATAAATATTATCTGTGGTGCTGAGCTGCGTGGAGAACGAAGAGCCGCTGCCGCGGCGTATTTAAACGACTTACAATATAGTCGAGCATACCGCAAGGAAGCGGTAAAATAATAGTAAAATAATATTATTTCTTTTAGCTCCCAGACTGGCAGTGAAGATCAGCAGATTTTATGATGTGTTGCAGATTGACGCGGGCTGCTGATAGGATATAATTTACAGTGCAAATAATTTAATGTACCTTCAGGATCTGATAGGAATCTTGCTGTGCTCCGTTCTGATCTGGCAAACTTTATAGTGACGACGTATTTTTAATGAGAGTCTCATGTTCTTGGGCTAGTCGTGGTAGGAAATAGCATTTTAACGAGAAATAAAATCCACTGCGAACTTGTGTTTTTGAACGATCACACGGACTGTAACATCAGTGCTCCTAACAAAGTAATTTCAACTTTTAATCACTATGAAGTAGGGAAGATATATTGATTCTTAGCATGAGTTGCAGTTACGAAAAATCGTTCCTTAAATTGTAGGCCAGGTACAGAACAATAAGACTTCCATATATACATTTTATTCCGCTAAAAGGTAATGATGATAAAGAAAAGCAAAGCACAGCATGATTAACAGATATTTCACGTAACTCTTTTCGTATATGTAATAATAAATAAAAAACGTGAAACCTCCCAGGAGCCACTCAAAGTACAAACTCTTAGAAGGTTCACTCTTCTCGTACTTAAATCGGCATTGTCCCTTTTGCATTCAATCCCGATACAATTTCTGTGTATCATAGTCAATGTGAAGGTCCAAGGGAAACAGTAAACCTGCACTGGCGCATCGGAATCTAATACTGGTCTCCGAGGAGCAGCCCAAACCACAAACTCGTAGACGATTCACTCTCCTTGTACTTAAGCCGGCATTGTCCCTTTTGTATTCAGTCCCGATGAAATTTCTGTGTTTCATGGTGAATGTGAAGGTCCAAGTAATTCAGTAAATCTGCACTGGTGTATCGGAATCTAATACTTGTCTCCAAGGAGCCGCTCAAACCACAAACTCTTAGAAGATTCACTCTTCTTGTACTTAAGTAAGCATTGTCCCTTTTGTATTCAATCCCGTTTCAATTTATGTGTTTCATGGTCAATCTGAAGTTCCAAGGGATACAGTAAACCTGCACTGGTGCATCGGAATCTAATACTGGTCTCCCAGGATTCGCTTAAGGCACGAACTCTTAGAAGATTCACTCTTCTTGTACTGAAGTCGGCATTGTCCCTTTTGTATTCAATCTCGATGCAATATCTGTGTTTCATGTTCAATGGGAAGATCCAAGGGATACAGTAAACCTGCACTGGCGCATCGGAATCTAATACTGGTCTCACAGGATCCGCTCAAAACACACTCTCTTAGAAGATTTACTCCTCTTGTACTTAAGTCGGCATTGTGCATTTTGTATTCTCTCCCTTTGCGATATCTGTGTTTCATGGTCAATGTGCACGTCCAATGGTTACAGGAAACCTGCACTGGTGCATCGAAATCTCATACTGGCCTTCCAGGAGTCGCTCAAACACGAACTCTTACAAGATTTTTTTCTCTTGTACTTAGATCGGCATTGTCCCTTTTGCATTCAATGCCGATGCTATTTTTGTGTTTCATGGTGAACGCGAAGGTCCAAGGCATACAGTAATCCTGCACTGGTGCATCGGAATCAAATACTGGTCTCCCTGGAGCCGCTCAAAGCACGAACTCTTAGAAGATTCATTTCTCTTGTACTTAGGTCGGCATTGTGCCTTTTGTATTCTATCCCGTTGTGATATCTGTGTTTCATGGTCAATGTGAAGGTCCAAGGCATACAGAAAACCTGCACTGGTGCATTGGAAGCTAATACTGGTCTCCGAGGAGAAGCTCAATCCACAAACTCTTAGAAGATACACTCTTCTTGTACCTAAGTCGGCATTGTCCCTTTTGTTTTCAATGCCGATGCAATTTCTGTGTTTCACCGTCAATGTGACGGTCCAAGGGATACAGTTAACCTGCACTGGTGCATCGGAATCTAATACTGGTCTTTCAGGGGCGCTCAAAGCACGAACTCTTAGAAGATTCATTTCTCTTGTACTTAGGTCGGCATTGTCCCTTTTGCATTCAATGCCGATGCAATTTCTGTGTTTCATGGTGAATGTGAAGCTCCAAGGGATACAGTAATCCAGCACTGGTGCATCGGAACCTAATACTGGTCTCCCAGGAGCCGCTCAAGCCACTATCTGTTAAAAGATTCCCTCTTCCTGTACTTAAGTCGGCATTGTCCCATTTGCATTCAATGCCGATGCAATTTATGTGTTTCATGGTGAATGTGAAGGTCCAAGGGATACAGTAATCCTGCACTGGTGCATCGGAATCTAATACTGGTCTCCCAGGAGCCGCTCAAATCACTAACTCTTAGAAGATTCATTTCTCTTCTGCTTAAGTCGGCATTGTGCTTTTTGTATTCTATCCCGTTCCGATATCTGTGTTTCATGGTCAATGTGAAGGTCCAGGGCATACAGTAAACGTGCACTGGTGCATCGGAAGCTAATACTGCTCTCTGAGGAGCCGCTCAATCCACAAACTCTTAGAAGATACACTCTTCTTGTACTTAAGTTGGAATTGCCTCTTTTGTATTCAATGCCGATGCAATTTCTGTGTTTCACGGTCAATTTGAAGTTCCAAGGGATACAGTAAACCTGCACTGGTGCATCGGGATCTAATACTGGTCTCCCAGGAGCCGCTCAAATCACAAACTCTTAGAAGATTCTCTCTTCTTGTACTTAAGTAGACATTGTCAATTTTGTATTCAATGCCGAAGAAATTTCTGTGTTTCACTGTCGATGTGAAGGTCCTACGGATACAGTAGACCTGCACTGGTGCATCGGAAACTAATACTGGTCTATCAGGAGCCGCTCATGCCACAAACTCTTAGAAGATTCACTCTTCTCGTACTTAAGTCGGCATTGTCCCTTTTGTATTCAATCCCGATGAAATTTTTGTGTTTAATGGTCAATGTGAAGGACCAAGGGATACAGTAAACCTGCACGGGAGCATCGGAATCTAATACTGGTTCTCCCAGGAGCCGCCCAAAGCACAAACTCTTAGAAGATTAACTCTTCTTGTACTTAAGTCGGCATTGTCCATTTGTATTCACTCCCGATGCAATTTCTGTGTTTCATGGTCTTTGTTAAGGGCCAAGGGATACAGTAAACCTGCACTGGTGCATCGGAATCTAATACTGCCCTCCAAGGAGCCACTCATGGCACAAACTCTTAGAAGATTCACTCTTCTCGTACTTAGGTCGGCATTGTCCCTTTTGCATTCAATCCCGATACAATTTCTGTGTATCAAGGTCAAAGTGAAGGTCCAAGGGATACAGTAAACCTGCACTGGCGCATCGGAATCTAATACTGCTCTCCAAGGAGCATCTCAAACCACAAACTCTTAGACGATTCACTCTTCTTGTACTTAAGCCTGCACTGTCCCTTTTGTATTCAGCCCCCGATGAAATTTCTGTGTTTCATGGTGAATGTGAAGGTCCAAGGGATACAGTAAACCTGCACTGGTGTATCGGAATCTAATACTGGTCTCCAAGGAGCCGCTCAAAAAACAAACTCTTAGAAGATTCGCTCTTCTTGTACTTAAATCGGCATTGTCACTTTTGTATTCAATACCAATGCGATTTCTGTGTTTCATGGTCAATGTGAAGGTCCTAGGGATACAGTAAACCTGCACTGGTGCATCGGAATCTAATTCTGGTCTATCAGGAGCCGCTCATGCCACAAACTCTTAGAAGATTCACTCTTCCCGTACTTAAGTCGGCATTGTCCCTTTTGTATTCAATCCCGATGAAATTTCTGTGTTTCATGGTCAATGTGAAGGACCAAGGGATACAGTAAACCTGCACGGGTGCATCAGAATCTAATACTGGTTCTCCCAGGAGCCGCCCAAAGCACAAACTCTTAGAAGATTAACTCTTCTTGTACTTAAGTCGGCATTGTCCATTTGGATTCACTCCCGATGGAATTTCTGTGTTTCATGGTCTTTGTTAAGGGCCGAGGGATACAGTAAACCTGCACTGGTGCATCGGAATCTAATACTGCCCTCCCAGGAGCCGCTCATGCCACAAACTCTTAGAAGATTCACTCTTCTCGTATTTAAGTCGGCATTGTCCCTTTTGTATTCAATCCCGATGAAATTTTGTGTTTCATGGTCAATGTGAAGGTCCAAGGGATACAGTAAACCTGCACTTGTGTATCGGAATCTAATACTGGTCTCCAAGGAGCCGCTCAAACCACAAACTCTTAGAAGATTCACTCTTCTTGTACTTAAGTCGGCATTGTCACTTTTGTACTCAATCCCAATGCGATTTCTGTGTTTCACCGTCAATGTGACGGTCCAAGGGATACAGTAAACCTGCACTGGTGCATCGGAATCTAATACTGGTCTTTCAGGAGTCGCTCAAAGCACGAACTCTTAGAAGATTCATTTCTCTTGTACTTAGGTCGAGATTGTCCCTTTTGCATTCAATGCCGGTGCAGTTTCTGTGTTTCATGGTGAATGTGAAGGTCCAAGGGATACAGTAATCCAGCACTGGTGCATCGGAACCTAATTCTGCCCTCCCAGGAGCCACTCAAAGCACAAACTCATAGAAGATTCACTCTTCTCGTACTTAAGTCGGCATTGTCATTTTTGCAATCAATCCCGATGCGATTTCTGTGCATCATGGTCAATGTGAAGGTCCAAGTTATACAGTAAACTTGTACTGGCGCATCGGAATCTAATACTGGTCTCCCAGGAGCCGCTCATGCCACTAACTCTTAGAAGATTCACTCTTCTCGTCCTTAAGTCGGCATTGTCGCTTTTGTATTCAATCCCAATGCGATTTCTGTGTTTCACGGTCAATGGGAAGGTCCGAGGGATATAGTAAACCTGCACTGGTACATCGGAATCTAATACTGGCCTCCCAGGAGCCGCTCGAACATCAAATTCTTAGACGATTCACTCTTCCTGTATTTGAGTCGGCATTGCCCCTTTTTTATTCAATCCCAATGCAATTTCTGTGTTTCATGGTTAATGTGAAGGTCCAAGGGATACAGTAAACCTGCACTGGTGCATCGGAATCTAGTACTGGTCTCCCAGGAACGGCTCATAGCACAACCCCTTAGAAGATTCACTCTTCTTGTACTTATGCCGGCATTGTCCGTTTTGTAGTCAATCCCGATGCAATTTTTGTGTTTAATCGTCAATGTGAAGGTCCAAGGGATACATTAAGCCAGCACTGGTGCATCGGAATCTAATACTGGTCCCCAGGAGCCACTCAAACCACAAACTCTTGGAAGATTCACACTTCTTGTACTTAAGTAAGCATTGTCCCGTTTGCATTCTATCCCGATACAATTTCTGTGTATCATGGTCAATGTGAAGGTCCAATGGATACAGAAAACCTGCACTGGTGCATCGGAATCTAATACTGGTCTCCAAGGAGCCGCTCAAACCACAAACTCTTAGGAGATTCACTCTTCTTGTACTTAAGTCGGCATTGTTACTTTTGTATTCAATTCCAATGCGATTTCTGTGTTTTATGGTCAATGGGAAGGTCCAAGGGATATAGTAAACCTGCACTGGTGCATCGGAATCTAATATCGGCCTCCCAGGAGCCGCTCTAACCTCAAATTCTTAGAAGATTCACTCTTCCTGTATTTGAGTCGCATTGCCCCTCTTTTATTCAATCCCAATGCAATTTCTGTGATTCATGGTCAATGTGAAGGTCCTACTGATACAGTAAACATGCACTGCTGGACGGGAATCTAATACTGGTCTCCCAGGAGCCGCTGAATTCACAAACTCTTAGAAGATTCACGCTTCTAGTACTTATGTTGGCATTGTCCCTATTGTATTCAATCCCGATGCAATTTCTGTGTTTCATGGTCAATGTAAAGGACCAAGGGATACAGTAAACCTGCACTGGTGCATCGGTATCAAATACTGATCTCCCAGGAGCTTCTCAAACCACAAACTCTTAGAAGATTCACTCTTCTTGTACTTAAGTCGGCATTGTCCGTTTTGTATTCAATCCCGATGCAATTATTCTGTTTCATGGTCAATGTGAAGGTCCAAGGGATACAATAAGCCAGCACTGCTGCATCGGAATCTAATACTGGTCTCCCAGGAGCCACTCAAACCACAAACTCTTGGAAGATTCACTCTTCTTGTACTTAAGCCGGCATTGTCCCTTTTGTATTCAGTCCCGATGAAATTTCTGTGTTTCAAGGTGAATGTGAAGGTCCAAGAGATACAGTAAACCGGCACTGGTGTATCGGAATCTAATACTGGTATCCAAGGAGCCGCTCAAACCACAAACTCTTAGAAGATTCACTCTTCTTGTACTTAAGTAAGCATTGTCCCTTTTGTATTCAATCCCGATTCAATTTATGTGTTCCGTGGTCAATGTGAAGTTCCAACGGATACAGTAAACCTGCACTGGTGCATCGGAATCTAAAACTGGTCTCCCAGGATTCGCTTAAGGCACGAACTCTTAGAAGATTCGCCCTTCTTGTACTGAAGTCGGCATTGTCCCTTTTGTATTCAATCTCGATGCAATATCTGTGTTTCATGGTCAATGGGAAGGTCCAAGGGATACAGTAAACCTGCACTGGTGCATCGAAATCTAATACTGGTCTTCCAGGAGTCGCTCAAAGCACGAACTCTTAGAAGATTCATTTCTCTTGTACTTAGGTCGGCATTGCCCCTTTTGCATTCAATGCCGATACAATTTCTGTGTTTCATGGTGAATGTGTAGGTCCAAGGGATACAGTAATTTTGCACTGGTGCATCAGAATATAATACTGGTCTCCCAGGAGCCGCTCAGAGCACGAACTCTTAGAACATTCATTTCTCTTGTACTTAGGTCAGCATTGTGCCTTTTGTATTCTATCCCGTTGCGATATCAGTGTTTCATGGTCAATGTGAAGGTCCAAGGCATACAGTAAACCTGCACTGGTGCATCGGAAGCTAATACTGGTCTCCGAGGAGCCGCTCAATCCACAAACTCTTAGAAGATACACTCTTCTTGTACTTATGTCGGCATTGTCCCTTTTGTTTTCGATGCCGATGCAATTTCTGTGTTTCACCGTCAATGTGACGGTCCGGGGGATACAGTAAACCTGCACTGGTGCATCGGAATCTGATACTGGTCTTCCAGGAGTCGCTCAAAGCACGAAATCTTAGAAGATTCATTTCTCTTGTACTTAGGTCGGCATTGTCTCTTTTGCATTCAATGCCGATGCAATTTCTGTGCTTCATGGTGAATGTGAAGGTTCAAGGGATACAGTAATCCAGCACTGGTGCATCGGAACCTAATACTGGTCTCCCAGGAGCCGCCCAAAGCACAAACTCTTAGAAGTTTAACTCTTCTTGTACTTATGTCGGCATTGTCCATTTGTATTCAACCCCGATGCAATTTCTGTGTTTCATGGTCAATGTTAAGGGCCAAGGGAGACAGTAAACCTGCACTGGCGCATCGGAATCTAATACTGCCCTCCCAGGAACCACTCAAAGCACAAACTTTTAGAAGATTCACGCATCTCGTACTTACGTCGGCATTGTCCCTTTTGCATTCGATCCCGATGCAATTTCTGTGTATCGTGGTCAATGTGAAGGTCCAAGGGATACAGTAAACCTGCACTGCCGCACCGGAATCTAATACTGGTCTCCCAGGAGCCGCTCATGCCACTAACTCTTAGGAGGTTCACTCTTCTCGTACTTAAGTCGGCATTGTCCCTTTTCTATTCAATCCCGAAGAAATTTCTGTATTTCATGGTCAATATGAAGGTCCAAGGGATACAGTAAACCTGCACCGGTGTATCGGAATCTAATACTGGTCTCCCAGGAGCCGCTAAAACCACTGTCTCTTAGAAGATTCCCTCTTCTTGTATTTAAGTCGGCATTGCCGCATTTGCATTCAATGCCGATGGAATTTCTGTGTTTCATGGTGAATGTGAAGGTCCAAGGGATGCAGTAATCCTGCACTTGTGCATCGGCAACTAATACTGGTCTCCCAGGAGCCGCTCCAATCACGAACTCTTAGAAGATTCATTTCTCTTCTTCTTAAGTCGAGATTTTGCCTTTTGTATTTTATCCCGTTGCGATATCTGTGTTTCATGGTCAATGTGAGGGTCCAAGGCATATAGTAAACGTGCACTGGTGCATCGGAAGCCAATACTGGTCTCCGAGGAGCCGCTCAATCCACAAACTCTTAGAAGATTAACTCTTCTTGTACATAAGTCGGCATTGTCCATTTGTATTCAATCCCGATGCAATTTCTGTGTTTCATGGTCAATGTTAAGGGCCAAGGGATACAGTAAACCTGCACTGGCGCATCGGAATCTAATACTGCCCTCCCAGGAACCACTCAAAGCACAAACTTTTAGAAGATTCACTCTTCTCGTACTTACGTCGGCATTGTCCCTTTTGCATTCGATCCCGATGCAATTTCTGTGTATCATGGTCAATGTGAAGGTCCAAGGGATACAGTAAACCTGCACTGGCGCATCGGAATCTAATACTGGTCTCCGAGGGGCAGCTCAAACCACAAACTCTTAGACGATTCACTCTTCTTGTACTTAAGCCGGCACTGTCCGTTTTGTATTCAGTCCCGATGAAATTTCTGTGTTTTTTGGTGAATGTGAAAGTCCAAGGGATACAGTAAACGTGCACTGGTGTATCGGAATCTAATACTGGTCACCAAGGAGCCGCTCAAACCACAAACTCTTAGCAGATTCACTCTTCTTGTACTTAAGTCGGCATTGTCACTTTTGTATTCAATCCCAATGCGATATCTGTGTTTCATGGTCAATGGGAAGGTCCAAGGGATATAGTAAACCTGCACTGGTGCATCGGAATCTAAAACTGGCCTCCCAGGAGCCGCTCTAACCTCAAATTCTTAGAAGATTCACTCTTCCTGTATTTGAGTCGGCATTGCCCCTTTTTTATTCTATTCCAATGCAATTTCTGTGTTTCATGGTTAATGTGAAGGTCCAAGGGATACAGTAAACCTGCACTGGTGCATCGGAATCAAATACTGGTCTCCCAGGAGCCGCTCAAAGCACAACCTCTTAGAAGATTCACTCTTCTTGTACTTAAGTCGGCACTGTCCCATTTTCTATTCAATTCCGATGCAATTTCTATGTTTAATGGTGAATGTGAATGTCCAAGGGATACAGTGAACCGGTATCTAATACTCGTCTCCCAGGAGCCATTCAAAGCACAAACACTTAGAAGATTAACACTGCTTGTACTTAAATCGGCATTGTGCTTATTGTTTTCTATCCCGTTGCAATTTCTGTGTTTCATGGTCAATGTGAAGGTCCATGAGATACAGTTAACCAGCACTGATGCATCGGAATCTAATACTGGTCTCCTAGGAGCAACTCAATTCTCAAATTCTTAGAAGATTCACTCTTTTAGTACTTATGTTGGCATTGTCCCTATTGTATTCAATCCCGATGCAATTTCTGTGTTTCATGGTCAATGTGAAAGTCAAAGGGATACATTTAGTGTGCACTGGTGCATCGGAATATAACACCGGTCTCCCAGGAGCCGCTCAAAGCACAACCTCTTAGAAGATTCACTCTTCTTGTACTTAAGTCGGCACTGTCCCATTTTCCATTCAATTCCGATGCAATTTCTATGTTTAATGGAGAATGTGAAAGTCCAAGGGATACAGTGAACCGCCACTGGTATATCGGTATCTAATACTTGTCTCCCAGGAGCCACTCGAAGCACAAACACTTAGAAGATTAACACTTCTTGTACTTAAATCGGCATTGTGCTTTTTGTTTTCTAGCCCGTTGCAGTTTCTGTGTTTCATTGGTCAATGTGAAGGTCCAAGAGATACAGTAAGCCAGCACTGGTGCATCGGAATCTAATACTGGTCTCTCAGGAGCCACTCAAACCACAAACTCTTGGAAGATTCACTCTTCTTGTACTTAAGTAGGCATTGTCCCTTTTGTATTCAATGCCGATGCAATTTCTGTGTTTCGTGGTCAATGTGAAGGTCCTAGGAATACAGTACAACTGCACTGGTGCATCGGAATCTAATACTGGTCTCCCAGTAGCCGCACAAACCACAAACTCTTACAAGATTCACTCTTTTTGTACTTAAGTCGGCATTGTTCCTTTTCATTCATTGCCGATGCAAAATCTGTGTTTCATGGTTAATGTGAAGGTCCAAGGGATACAGTAAATTTGCACTGGTGTATCGGAATCTAATACTGGTCTCCCAGGAGCCGCTCAATTCACAAACTCTTAGAGGATTCACTCTTCGACTACTTACGTTGGCATTGTCCCTATTGTATTCAATCCCGATGCAATTACTGTGTTTCATGGTCAATGTGAAGGTCCAAGGGATACAGTAAGCCAGCACTGGTGCATCGGAATCTAATACTGGTCTCCCAGGACCCACTCAAACCACAAACTCATGGAAGATACACTCTTCTTGTACTTACGTAATCATTGTCCCTTTTGTATTCAATCCCGATGCAATTTCTGTGTTTCATGGTCAATGTGAAGGTCCAAGAGCTACAGTAAGCCAGCACTGGTGCATCGGAATCTAATACTGGTCTCCCAGGAGCCACTCAAACCACAAACTCTTGGAAGTTTCACCTTTCTTGTACTTAAGTAAGCATTGTCCCTTTTGTATTCAATCCCGATGCAATTTCTGTTTCTCATGGTCAATGTGAAGGTCCAAGGGATACAGTAAGCCAACACTGCTGCATCGGAATCTAATACTGGTCTCCCAGGATTCGCTTGAGGCACGAAATCTTAGAAGATTCACTCTTCTTGTTCTGAAGTCGGCATTGTCCCATTTTTATTAAATCTCGATACAATATCTGTGTTTCTTGGTCAATGGGAAGGTCCAAGAGATACAGTAAACCTGCACTGGCGCATCGGAATCTATTTCTGGTCTCACAGGATCTGCTCAAAACACGATCTCTTAGAAGATTTTCTCTTCTTGTACTTAAGTCGGCATTGTGCCTTTTGTATTCTATCCCATTGCGATATCTGTGTTTCATTGTCAATGTGAAGGTCCAATGGATACAGCAAACCTGCACTGGTGCATCGAAATCTAATACTGGTCTTCCAGGAGTCGCTCAAATCACGAACTATTAGAAGATTCATTTCTCTTGTACTTAGGTCGGCATTGTGCCATTTGTATTCCATCCCGTTGCGATATCTGTGTTTCATGGTCAATATGAAGGTCCAAGGCATACAGTAAACCTGCACTGGTGCATCGGAAGCTAATACTGGTCTCCAAGGGGCCGCTCATTCCACAAACTCTTAGAAGATACACTCTTCTTGTACTTAAGTCGGCATTGTCCCTTTTGTTTTCAATGCCGATGCAATTTCTGTGTTTCACCGTCAATGTGACGTTCCAAGGGATACAAGTAAACCTGCACTGGTGCAGTTCGGAAACTGATACTGGTCTCACCAGGAGCCCGCTCAAATCACAAAACTCTTAGAAGATCCACTCTTCTTGTACTTTTAGTCGGCAATGTCCCTTTTGTATTCAATGCCCAAGCAATTTCTGTGTTTCGTGGTCCAATGTTGAAGGTTCCTAGGGATACAGTTCACCTGCAATGGTGCACTCGGAATCTAATACTGGTCTCCCACCAGCCGCTCACACCACAATCTCTTAGTTGTTTCACTCTTCTTGTATTTAGGTCGGCATTGTCCCTTTTCATTCATTGTCTGATTGCATATTTCTGTGTTTCATGGTCAATGTGAAGGTCCAAGGGATTCAGTAAACCCGCACTGGTGTATCGGAATCTAATACTGGTTCTCCCAGGAGCCGCTCAATTCACAAACTCTTTAGAAGATTCACTCTTCCAGTACTTACGTTGTTGCATTGTCCCTATTGTATTCAAATCCCGATGGCAAATTTCTGTCGTTTCATGAGGTCAATGCGAAGGTCCAAGGGATACAGTAAACCTGCACTGGTGCGTCGGAATCTAAATACTGGTGTCCCCAGGAGCCGCGCAAAACTACAAACTCTTAGAAGATTCACTTATCTTCTACTTAAGTCGGCATTTTCCGTTTTGTATTCAATCCCGATGCAATTTTTGTGTTTCATCGGTCAATGTGAAGGTCCAAGGCATACAGTATAACCAGCACTGGTGCATCAGAATCTAATACTGGTCTCCCCAGGAGCCGCTCAAATCACAAACTCTTGGAAGATTCACTCTTCTTGTACTTAAGTAAGCATTGTCCCTTTTGTATTCAATCCTCGATGCAATTTCCGCGTATCATAGTCAATGTGAAGCTCCAAGGGATACAGTAAATCTGCACTTGTGTATTGGAATCTAATACTGGGTTTCCCAGGAGGCCGCTCAAAACCACAAGCTCTTAGATGATTCACCTCATCTTGTACTTAAGTCGGCATTGTCCCTTTTGTATTCAATTTGCGATGCGATATCTGTGTTTCATGGTCAATGGAAACTCCAAGGTATACAGTAAACCTGCACTGGCGCATCATTATGTAATACTGGTCTCACAGGATCCCGCTCCAAAACACGATCTCTTAGAAGATTTACTCTTCTGTGTACTTAAGTCGGCATGCTGCCTTTTGCATTCTATCCCATTGCGATATCTGTGTTTCATGGGCAATGTTAAGATCCCAAGGGATACGAGTAAACCTTGCACTGAGTGAATCGGAATCTAATCCTGGTCTCTGGGGAGTCGCTGATATCACAAACTCTTAGAAGATTCACTCTTCTTGTACTTAAGTCTTCATTGTCCCTTTGGTATTCAATCCCGATGCAATTTCTGTGTTTCCATGGTCAATGAGAAGGTCCAAGGGATACAGTAAACCTCCACCGGTGCTTCGAGAATCTAATACTGGTCTCCCAGGAGCCCGCTCAAAACCACGATCTCTTAGAAGATTAATTCCTTTTGTACTTAAGTCGGCATTGTGCCTTATGTGTTGTATCCCGTTGCGATATCTGTATTCTCATGGTCAATGTGAAGGTAAAGGGGATACAGTAAACTTTGCACTGGTGCATCGGAACCTAATACTGGTCTCTGGGGAGTCCCTGATATCACACAAACTCTTAGAAGATTCACTCATGTTGCTACTTAAGTTGGCATTGTCCCTTTTTGTTTTCAATCCCGATGCATTTTCTGTGTTTCATGGTCAATTGTGAAGGTCACAAGGGGATACAGTAAACCTGCACTGGTGCATCGGAATCTAATACAGGTCTCCCCAGGAGCCGTTCATTGCCACAAACTCTTAGAAGATTTACTCTTCTCGTACTTAAGTCAGCATTGTCTCTTTTGTATTTCAATCCCGATGAAATTTTTGTGTTTTCAATGGTCAATGAGAAGGTCCAAGGGATACAGTAAACCTGCACCGGTGCTTCGGGATCTAATACTGGTCTCACCAGGAGCCGCCCAAAGCACAACTGTTAGAAGATTAACTCTTCTTGTACTTAAGTCGGCATTGTTCATTTGTATTCAATCCTGATGCAATTTCTGTGTTTTAATGGTCAATGTTAAGGCCAAGGGAAACAGTAAACCTGCACTAGGTGCATCGGAATAAAATACTGCCCTCCCAGGAGCCACTCAAAGCACAAACTCTTAGAAGTTTCACTCTTCTAGTACTTAAATCGGCATTGTCCCTTTTACATTCAATCCCGATACAATTTCTGTAGTATCATGTGTCAATGTTAAGGTCCAAGGGATACAGTAAACCTGCACTGGAGCATCGGAA
Organism: Schistocerca piceifrons; assembly: GCF_021461385.2. Lineage (NCBI taxonomy): Eukaryota > Metazoa > Arthropoda > Insecta > Orthoptera > Acrididae > Schistocerca > Schistocerca piceifrons. The sequence goes on from NC_060141.1 coordinate 843,265,112, forward strand.
TCTAATACTGGTCTCCGAGGAGCAGCTCAAACCACAAACTCTTAGGACGATTCACTCTCCGTGTACTTAAGCCGGCATTGGCCCTTTTTGTATTCAGTCCCGATGAAATTTCTCTGTTTCATGGTGAATGTGAAGGTCCAAGGGATACAGTACACCTGCACTGGTGTATCGGAATCTAATACTGGTCTCCCAGGAGCCGCTCAATTCACAACCTCTTAGAAGATTCACTCTTCTTGTACTTAAGTCCGCAATTGTCCCCTTTTTCCATTTCAATGCCGATGCAATTTCTATGTTCTAATGGTGAATGTGAAGGTCCAAGGGATACACTGAACCGGCACTGGTATATCGGTATCTAATACTTGTCTCCCAGGAGCCACTCAAGGCACGAACTCTTAGAAGATTAACACTTCTTGTACTTAAATCGGCATTGTGCATTTTGTTTTCTATCCCGTTGCGATTTCTGTGTTTCATGGTCAATGTGAAGGTCCAACCGATACAGTAAAGCAGCACTGGTGCATCTAAATCTAATACTGGTGTCCCCAGGAGCCGCTCAGTTCACAAACTCTTAGAAGATTCACTCTTCTAGTACTTATGTTGGGCATTGTCCCTATTGTATTCAATCCCGATGCAATTTCTGTGCTTCATGGTCAATGTGAAGGTCCAAGGGATACAGTAAACCAGCACTGGTGCATCGGAATTTAATACTGGTCTCCTAGGATTCACTTAAGGCACGAACTCTTAGAAGATTCACTCTTCTTGTACTGAAGTCGGCATTGTCCGTTTTGCATTCAATCCCGATGCAATATCTGTGTTTCATGGTCAATGGGAAGGTCCAAGGGATACAGTAAACCTGCACTGGCGCATCAGAATCTAATACTGGTCTCACAGGATCCGCTGCAAACAAGATCACTTAGAAGATTTACTCTTCCTGTACTTAAGTCGGCATTGTGCCTTTTGTATTCTATCAAATTACGATCTCTGTGTTTCATGGTCAATGGGAAGGTCCAATGGATACAGTAAACCTGCACTGGTGCATTGAAATCTAATACTGGTCTTCCAGGAGTCGCTCAAACCACAAACGCTTAGAAGATTCACTCTTCTTGTACTTAAGTCCTCATTGTCCCCTTTTCATTCAATCCCGAAGCAATATCTGTGTTTAATGGTGAATGTGAAGGTCCAAGGGATACAGTAATCCTGCACTGGTGCATCGGAATCCAATACTGGTCTCCCAGGAGCCGTTCAATTCTCAAACTCTTAGAAGATTCACTCTTCTAGTACTTATGTTGGCATTGTCCTATTGTATTCAATCCCGATGCAATTTCTGTGTTTCATGGTCAATGTGAAGGTCCAAGGGTTACAGTAAACCTGCATTGGTGCAGCGGAATCTAATACTTGTCTCCCAGAAGCCGCTCAAGGCACAAACTCTTAGTAGATTCACTCATCTTGTACTTAAGTCGGCGTTGTCCCTTTTGTATTGAATCCCGATGCAATTTCTCTGTTTCATGGTCAATGTGAAAGTCCAACGGATTCAGTAACCCTGCACTGGTGCATCGGAATCTAATACTGGTCTCCCAGGATTTGCATAAGGAACGAACTCTAAGAAGACTCACTCTTCTTGTACTGATGTCGGCATTGTCCCTTTTGTACTCAATCTCGATGCAATATCTGTGTTTCATGGTCAATGGGAAGGTCCATTAGATACAGTAAACCTGCACTGGTGCATCGAAATATAATACTGGTCTTCCAGGAGTCGCTCAAAGCACGAACTCTTAGAAGATTCACTCTTTTTGTACTTAAGTCGGCATTGTGCCTATTGTATTCTATCCCATTCCGATATCTGTGTTTCATGGGCAATGGGAATGTCCAAGGGATAGAGTAAACCTGCACTATTGCATCAGAATCTAATACTGGTCTCCCAGGAGTCGCTCGAAGTACGAATTCTTAGAAGATTCACTCTTCTAGTACTTAAGTTGGCATTGTCCTATTGTATTCAATCCCGATGCAATTTCTGTGTTTCATGGTCAATGTGAAGGTCCAAGGGTTACAGTAAACCTGCATTGGTGCAGCGGAATCTAATACTTGTCTCCCAGAAGCCGCTCAAGGCACAAACTCTTAGTAGATTCACTCATCTTGTACTTAAGTCAGCGTTGTCCCTTTTGTATTGAATCCCGATGCAATTTCTGTGTTTCATGGTCAATGTGAAGGTCCAAGGGATACAGTAAACCATCACTGGTGCATCGGAATCTAATACTGGTTTCCCAGGAGCCGCTCAAAGCACAAACTCTTAGAAGTTTCACTCTTCTTGTACTTAAGTCAGCAGTCTCCATTTGTATTCAATCCCGATGTAATTTCTGTGTTTCATGGACAATGTGAAGGTCAAGGGATACAGTAAACCTGCGCTGGTGCAACGGAATCTATTACTGGTCTCCCAGGAGCCGCTCAAAGCCACATACTCTTAGTAGATTCACTCTTCTTGTCCTTAAGACGGCATTGTCCCTTATGAATTCAATCCCGATGGTATTTCTGTGTTTCATGGTCATTGTGAAGGTCTAAGGGATACAGTAAACCTGCACTGGTGCATCGGAATCTAATACTGGTCTCCCAGGAGCCGCTCATGCCACAAACTCTTAGATGATCCACTCTTCTCGTACTTAAGTCGGCATTGTCCCTTTTGTATTCAATCCCGATTAAATTTCTGTGTTTCATGGTCAATGTGAAGGTCCATGGGATAAAGTAAACAGCACCGGTGCTTCGGAACCTAATACTGGTCTCCCAGGAGCCGCCCAAAGCACAAACTCTTAGAAGATTAACTCTTGTTGTACTTAAGTCGGCAATTTCCACTTTTAATTCAATTCCGAATCAGTATCTGTGTCTAATGGTGAATGTGAAGGTCCAAGGGATACAGCAATCCTGCACTGGTGCATCGGAATCTAATACTGGTCTCCCAGGAGCCGCTCAAAACACGAACTCTTAGAAGATTTACCCTTCTTGTACTTAAGTCGGCATTGTGCCTTTTGTATTCTACCCCATTGCGATACCTGTCTTTCATGGTCAATCTGAAGGCCCATGGGATACAGTAAACCTGCACTGGTGCATCGTAATCTAATACAGGTCTCCCAGGAGCCGCTCATGCCACAAACTCTTAGAAGATTCACTCTTCTCGTACTTAAGTCAGCATTGTCCATTTTGTTTTCAATCCCGATGAAATTTTTGTGTTTCATGGTCGATGAGAAGGTCCAAGGGATACAGTAAACCTGCACCGGTGCTTCGGAATCTAATACTGGTCTCCCAGGAGCTGCCCAAAGCACAAACTCTTAGAAGATTAACTCTTCTTGCACTTAAGTCGGCATTGTCCATTTGTATTCAATCCCGATGCAATTTCTGTGTATCATGGTCAATGTTAAGGGCCAAGGGATACAGTAAACCTGCACTGGTGCATCGGAATCTAATACTACCCTCCCAGGAGCCACTCAAAGCACAAACTCTTAGAAGTTTCACTCTTCTCGTACTTAAGTCGGCATTGTCCCATTTGCATTCAATCCCGATACAATTTCTGTGTATCATGGTCAATGTTAAGGTCCAAGGGATACAGTAAACCTGCACTGGCGCATCGGAATCTAATACTAGTCTCCGAGGAGCAGCTCAATCCACAAACTCTTAGACGATTCACTCTCCTTGTACTTAAGCCGGCATTGGCCCTTTTGTATTCAGTCCCGATGAAGTTTCTCTGTTTAATGGTGAATGTGAAGGTCCAAGGGATACAGTACACCTGCACTGGTGTATCGGAATCTAATACTGGTCTCCCAGGAGCCGCCCAATTCACAACCTCTTAGAAGATTCACTCTTCTTCTACTTGAGTCGGCATTGTCCCTTTTTCCATTCAATGCCGATCCAATTTCCATGTTTAATGGTGAATCTGAAGGTCCAAGGGATACCGTGAAAAGGCACTGGAATATCGGCATCTAATACTTGTCTCCCAGGTGCCATTCAAATCATGAACTCTTAGAAGATTAACACTTCTTGTACTTAAATCGGCATTGTGCCTTTTGTTTTCTATCCCGTTGCGATTTCTGTGTTTCATGGTCAATGTGAAGGTACAAGGGATACAGTAAACCAGCACTGGTGCATCGGAATCTAATACTGGTCTCCCAGGAGTCGCTCAATTCACAAACTCTTAGAAGATTCACTCTTCTAGTACTTATGTTGCCATTGTCCCTATTGTATTCAATCTCGATGCAATTCCTGTGTTTCATGGTCAATGTCAAGGTCCAAGGGATACAGTAAACCTGCACTGGTGCATCGGAATCTAATACTGATCTCCCAGGAGCCGCTCAAACCACAAACTCTTAGAAGATTTACTCTTTTTGTAATTAAGTCGGCATTGTCCGTTTTGTATTCAATCCCGGTGCAATTTTTGTAATTCATGGTCAATGTGAAGGTCCAAGGGATACAGTAAGCCAGCACTGGTGCAACGAAATCTAATACAGGTCTCCCAGGAGCCACTCAAACCACAAACTCTTGGAAGATTCACTCTTCTTGTACTTAAGTAAGCATTGTCCCTTCTGCATTCAATCCCGATGCAATTTCTGTGTTTCATGGTCAATGTGAAGGTCCAAGGGATTCAGTAATCCTGCGCTGGTGCATTGGAATCTAATACTGGTCTCCCAGGATTTGCATATGGAACGCACTCTTAGAAGATTCACTCTTCTTGTACTGAAGTCGGCATTGTCCCTTTTTTATTCAATCTCGATGCAATATCTGTGTTTCATGGTCAATGGGAAGGTCCAAGGGATACAGTAAACCTGCACTGGCGCATCGGAATCTAATACTAGTCTCCGAGGAGCAGCTCAATCCACAAACTCTTAGACGATTCACTCTCCTTGTACTTAAGCCGGCATTGGCCCTTTTGTATTCAGTCCCGATGAAATTTCTCTGTTTCATGGTGAATGTGAAGGTCCAAGGGATACAGTAAACCTGCACTGGTGTATCGAAATCTAATACTGGTCTCCCAGGAGTCGCTCAAAGCACGAACTCTTAGAAGATTCACTCTTCTTGTACTTAAGTCGGCAATTTCCTCTTTTAATTCAATTCCGATTCAGTATCTGTGTTTAATGGTGAATGTGAAGGTCCAAGGGATACAGCAATCCTGCACTGGTGCATCAGAATGTAATACTGGTCTCCCAGGAGTCGCTCAAAACACGAACTCTTAGAAGATTAATTCCTCTTGTACTTAAGTCGGCATTGTGCCTTTTGTGTTCTATCCCGTTGCGATATCTGTGTTTCATGGTTAATGAGAAGGTCCAAGGGATACAGTAAACCTGCACTGGTGCATCGGAATCTAATAGTGGTCTCCGGGGAGTCGCTGATATCACAAACTCTTAGAAGATACACTCTTCTTATACTTAAGTCGGCATTGTCCCTTTTGTATTCAATCCCGATGCAATTTCTGTGTTTCATGGTCAATGTGAAGGTCCAAGAGATACAGTAAAGCTGCAATGGTTTATCGGAATCCAAAACTGGTCTCCCAGGAGCCGCTCAAACCACATACTCTTAGAAAATTCACTCCTCTTGTACTTAAGTCGGCATTGTCCCATTTGTATTCAATCCCGATGCAATGTCTGTGTTTTATGGAAAATGTGAAGGTCCATGAGATACAGTAAACCTGCACTGGTGCATTGGAATCTAATACTGGTCCCCCAGGAGCCGCCCAAAGCACAAACTCTTATAAGATTAACACTTCTTGTACTTAAGTCGGCATTGTCCATTTGTATTCAATCCCGATGCAATTTCTGTGTATCATGGTCAATGTGAAGGTCCAAGGGATACAGTAAACCTGCACTGGCGCATCGGAATCTAATACTGGTCTCCCAGGAGCCGCCGAACACACAAACTCTTAGAAGATTAACTCTTCTTGTACTGAAGTCGGCATCGTCACTTTTGAATTCAATCCCAATGCGATTTCTGTGTTTCATGGTCAATGGGAAGGTCCGTGGGATATAGTAATCCTGCACTGGTGCATCAGAATCTAATACTGGCCACCCAGGAGCCGCTCTAACCTCAAATTCTTAGAAGAATAACTCTTCCTGTATTTAAGTCAGCATTGCCCCTTTTTTATTCAATCCCGATGCAACTTCTGTGTTTCATGGTCAATGTGAAGGTCCTGCTGATACGGTAAACCTGCACTGGTGCATCGGAATCTTATACTGGTCTCCCAGGAGCCGCTCAAAGCCCAACCTCTTAGAAGATTCACTCAACTTGTACTTAAGTCGGCATTGTCCCTTTTTCCACTCAATCCCGATGCAATTTCTATGTTTAATGGTGTATGTGAAGGTCCAAGGGATACAGTGAACCGGCACTGGTGCATCGGAATCTAATACTTGTCTCCCAGAAGCAGCTCAAGGCACAAACTCTTAGTAGATTCACTTATCTTGTATTTAAGTCTGCGTTGTCCCTTTTGTATTAAATCCCGATGCATTTTCTGTGTTTCATGGTATATGTGAAGGTCCAAGGCATACAGTAAATCTGCACTGGTGCATCGGAACCTAATATTGGTCTCCCAGGATTTGATTAAGGAACGAACTCTTAGAAGATTCACTGTTCTTGTACTGAAGTCGGCATTTCCCCTTTTGTCATCAATCTGGTTGCAATATCTGTGTTTCATGGTCAATGGGAACTGCAAGGTATACAGTAAACCTGCACTGGCGCATCGGAATCTAATACTGGTCTCACAGGATCCGCTCAATACACGATCTCTTAGAAGATTTACTCTTCTTGCACTTAAGTCGGCATTGTGCCTTTTGTATTCTATCCCATTGCGATATCTGTGTTTCATGGTCAATGTGAAGGTATAATGGATACAGTAAACCCTCACTGGTGCATCGAAATCTAATACTGGCCTTCCAGGAGTCGCTCAAAGCACGAACTCTTAGAAGATTCACCCTTTTTGAACTTAAGTCAGGCATTGTGCCTTTTGTATTCTATCCCAATGCTATATCTGTGTTTCATGGGCAATGCGAATGTCCAAGGGATAGAGTAAACCTGCACTGGCACATCGGAATCTAATACTGGTCCCCCAGGGGCCGCACAAACCAAAAACGCTTAGAAGATTCACTCTTCTTGCACTTAAGTCGGCAATTTCCTCTTTTAATTCAATCCCGAAGCAATATCTGTGTTTAATGGTGAATGTGAAGGTCCAAGGGATGCAACAATCCTGCACTGGCGCATCGGAATCTAATAGTGGTCTCCCAGGAGCCGCTCAAAGCACGATCTCTTAGAAGATTAATTCCTTTTGTACTTAAGTCGGCATTGTGCCTTTTTGTATTCTATCCCGTTGCGATATCTGTGTTTCATGGTCAATGTGAAGGTCCAAGGGATACAGCAAACTTGCACTGGTGCATCGGAATCTAATACTGGTCTCTGGGGAGTCGCTGATATCACAAACTCTTAGAAGATTCACTCTTCTTGTACTTTAGTCGGCATTGTCCCTTTTGTATACAATCCCGATGCAATTTCTGTGTTTCATGATCAATGTGAAGGTCCAAGGGTTACAGGAAACCTGCATTGGTGCACGGGAATCTAATACTTGTCTCACGGAAGCCGCTCAAGGCACAAACTCTTAATAGATTCACTCTTCTTGTACTTAAGTCGGCGTTGTCCCTTTTGTATTGAATCCCGATGAAATTTTTGTGTTTCATGGACAATGAGAAGGTCCAAGGGATACAGTAAACCTCTACCGGTGCTTCGGAATCTAATACTGGTCTCCCAGGAGCCGCCCAAAGCACAAACTCTTAGAAGATTAACTCTTCTTGTACTTAAGTCGGCATTGGCCATTTGTATTCAATCCCGATGCAATTTCTGTGTTTCATGGTCAATGTTAAGGGCCAGGGGAACAGTAAACCTGCACTGGTGCATCGGAATCTAATACTGCCCTCCAAGGAGCCACTCAATGCACAAACTCTTAGAAGTTTCACTCTTCTCGTACTTAAGTCGGCATTGTCCCCTTTGCATTCAATTACGATACATTTTCTGTGTATCATGGTCAATGTTAAGGTCCAAGGGATACAATAAACCTGCACTGGGGCATCGGAATCTAATACTGGTCTCCGAGGAGCAGCTCAAACCACAAAGTCTTATACGATTCACTCTCCTTGTACTTAAGCCGGCATTGGCCCTTTTGTATTCAGTCCCGATGAAATTTCTCTGTTTCATGGTGAATGTGAAGGTCCAAGGGATACATTACACCTGCACTGGTGTATCGGAATCTAATACTGGTCTCCCAGGAGCCGCTCAATTCACAACCTCTTAGAAGATTCACTCTTCTTGTACTTAAGTCGGCATTGTCCCTTTTTCCATTCAATGCCGATGCAATTTCTATGTTTAATGGTGAATGTGAAGGTCCAAGGGATACAGCGAACCGGCACTGGTATATCGGTATCTAATACTTGTCTCCCAGGAGCCACTCAAAGCACGAACTCTTATAAGATTAACACTTCTTGTACTTAGATAGGCATTGTGCCTTTTGTTTTCTATCCGGTTGCGATTTCTGTGTTTCATGGTCAATGTGTAGGTCCAAGGGATACAGTAAACCAGCACTGGTGCATCGGTATCTAAAACTGGTCTCCCAGGAGCCGCTCAGTACACAAACTCTTAGAAGATTCACTCTTCTAGTACTTATGTTGGCATTGTCCCTATTGTATTCAATCCCGATGCAATTTCTGTGTTTCATGGTCAATGTGAAGGTCCAAGGGATACAGTAAACCTGCACTGGTGCATCGGAATCTAATACTGCCCTCCCAGGAGCCACTCAAAGCACAAACTCTTAGATGATTCACTCTTCTCGTACTTAAATCGGCATTGTCCATTTCCATTCAATCCCGATGCAAATTCTGTGTATCATGGACAATGAGAATGTCCAAGGGATACAGTAAACCTGCACTGGCGCATCGGAATCTAATACTGGTCCCTCAGGAGCCGATCATGCCACTAACTCTTAGAAGATTCACTCTTCTCGTACTTAAGTCGGCGTTGTCACTTTTGAATTCAATCCCAATGCGATTTCTGTGTTTCATGGTCAATGTGAAGGTCCTACGGATACGGTATACCTGCACTGGAGCATCGGAATATTATACTGGTCTCCCAGCAGCCGCTCAAAGCACAACCTCTTAGAAGATTCACTCTTCTTGTATTTAAGTCGGCATTGTCCCTTTTGTATTGAATCCCGAAGAAATTTCTGTATTTAATGGTCAATGTGAAGGTCCAAGGGATACAGTAAACCTGCACGGGTGCTACAGTCTCCCAGGAGCTGCGCAAAGCACAAACTCTTAGAAGATTAACTCTTCTTGTACTTAAGTCGGCGTTGTCACTTCTGAATTCAATCCCAATGCGATTTCTGTGTTTCATGGTCAATGTGAAGGTCCTACGGATACGGTATACCTGCACTGGAGCATCGGAATATTATACTGGTCTCCCAGCAGCCGCTCAAAGCACAACCTCTTAGAAGATTCACTCTTCTTGTATTTAAGTCGGCATTGTCCCTTTTTCCATGCAATGCCGATGCAATTTCTATATTTAATGGTGAATATGAAGGTCCAAGGGATACAGTGAACCGGCACTGGTATATCGGTATCTAATACTTGTCTCCCAGGAGCCACTCAAAGCACGAACTCTTAGAAGATTAACTCTTCTTGTACTTAAATAGGCTTTGTGCCTTTTGTTTTCTATCCCGTAGCGCTCTCTGTGTTTCATGGTCAATGTGAAGGTCCAAGGGATACAGTAAACCTGCACTGGTGCATCGGAATCCAATACTGGTCTCCCAGGAGCCGCTCAATTCTCAACCTCTTAGAAGATTCACTCTTCCAGTACTTATGTTGGCATTGTCCCTATTGTATTCAATCCCGATGCAATTTCTGTGTTTCATGGTCAATGTGAAGGGCCAAGGGATACGGTAAACCTGCACTGGTGCATCGGAATCTAACACTGATCTCCCAGGAGCCGCTCAAACCACAAACTCTTAGAAGATTTACTCTTCTTGCACTTAAGTCGGCATTGTCCCGTTTTAAATCAATCCCGAAGCAATATCTGTGTTTAATGGACAATGGGAAAGTAGAAGGCATACAGTAAACCTTCGCTGGTGCACCGGAATCTAATACTTGTCTCCCAGAAGCCGCTCAAGGCACAAACTCTTAGTAGATTCACTCATCTTGTACTTAAGTCGGCGTTGTCCGTTTTGTATTGAATCCCGATGCAATTTCTGTGTTTTATGGTCAATGTGAACGTCCATGGATACGGTAAACCTGCACTGGTGCATCGGAATCTAATACTGGTCTCCCAGGAGCCGCTCAAACCACAAACTCTTAGAAGATTCACTCTTCTTGTACTTAAGTCGGCATTGTGCCTATTGTATTCTATCCCGCTGCCAATTCTGTGTTTCATGGTCAATGAGAAGGTCCAAGGGATACAGTAATCCTGCACTGGTGCATCAGAATCCAAAACTGGTCTCCCAGGAGCCGCTCAATTCTCAAACTCTTTGAAGTTTCAATCTTCTAGTACTTATGTTGTCATTGTCCCTATTGTATTCAATCCCTATGCAATTTCTTTGTTTCATGGTCAATGTGAAGGTCCAAGGGTTACAGTAAACCTGTATTGGTGCAGCGGAATCTAATACTTGTCTCCCAGAAGCCGCTCAAGGCACAAACTCTTAGTAGATTCACTCATCTTGTACTTAAGTCAGCGTTGTCCCTTTTGTATTGAATCCCGATGCAATTTCTGTGTTTCATGGTCAATGTGAAGGTCCAAGGGATACAGTAAACCATCACTGGTGCATCGGAATCTAATACTGGTTTCCAAGGAACCGCTCAAAGCACAAACTCTTAGAAGTCTCACTCTTCTTGTACTTAAGTCAGCAGTGTCCATTTCTATTCAATCCCGATGTAATTTCTGTGTTTCATGGACAATGTGAAGGTCAAGGGATACAGTAAACCTGCGCTGGTGCAACGGAATCTATTACTGGTCTCCCAGGAGCCGCTCAAAACCACATACTCGTAGTAGATTCACTCTTCTTGTCCTTAAGACGGCATTGTCCCTTATGAATTCAATCCCGATGGTATTTCTGTGTTTCATGGTCATTGTGAAGTTCTAAGGGATACAGTAAACCTGCACTGGTGCATCGGAATCTAATACTGGTCTCCCAGGAGCCGCTCATGCCACAAACTCTTAGATGATTCACTCTTCTCGTACTTAAGTCGGCATTGTCCCTTTTGTATTCAATCCCGATGAAATTTCTGTGTTTCATGGTCAATGTGAAGGTCCATGGGATAAAGTAAACCTGCACCGGTGCTTCGGAACCTAATACTGGTCTCCCAGGAGCCGCCCAAAGCACAAACTCTTAGAAGATTAACTCTTGTTGTACTTAAGTCGGCATTGTCCATTTGTATTCAATCCCGATGCAATTTCTGTGCTTCATGGTCAATGTTACGGGCCAAGGGATACAGTAAACCTGAACTGGTGCATCGTAATCTAATACTGCCCTCCCAGGAGTCACTCAAAGCACAAACTCTTAGATGATTCACTTTTCTCGTACTTAAGTCGGCATTGTCCTTTTGCATTCAATCCCGATGCAATTTCTGTGTATCATGGACAATGAGAAGGTCCAAGGGATACAGTAAACCTGCACTGGCGCATCGGAATCTAATACTGGTCTCTCAGGAGCCGCTCATGCCACTAACTCTTAGAAGATTCACTCTTCTTGTACTTAAGTCGGCATTGTGCCTATTGTATTCTATCCCGTTGCCATTTCTGTGTTTCATGGTCAATCAGAAGGTCAAAGGGAAACAGCAATCCTGCACTGGTGCATCAGAATCTAATACTGGTCTCCCAGGAGCCGCTCAAACAACACATTCTTAGAAGATTCACTCTTCTTCTACGTAAGTCGGCAGTGTCCCTTTTATATTCAATCCCGGTGCAATTTCTGTGTTTCATGGTCAATGTGAAGGTCCAAGGGATACAGTTAACCTGCACTGGTGCATCGGAATCTAATACTGGTCTCCCAGGGGCCGCTCAAAGCACATACTCTTAGTAGACTCACTCTTCTTGTACTTAAGTCGGCATTGTCCCTTATGAATTCAATCCCGATGCCATTTCTGTGTTTCATGGTCAATGTGAAGGTCCAAGCGATACAGTTTATCTGCACTGGTGCATCGGAATCTAATACTGGTCTCCCAGGAGCCGCTCATACCACAAATTCTTAAAAGATGCACTCTTCTAGTACTTAAGTCGGCATTGTCCCTTTTGTATTCAATCCCGATGAAATTTTTGTGTTTCATGGTCAATGTGAAGGTCCAATGGATACAGTAAACTTGCACCGGTGCTTCGGAAACTAATACTGGTCTCCCAGGAGCCGCCCAAAGCACAAACTATTAGAAGTTTATCTCTTCTTGTATTCAAGTCGGCATTGTCCATTTGTATTCAATCCCGATGCAATTTCTGAGTTTCATGGTGAATGATAAGGGCCAAGGGATACAGTTAACCTGCACTGGTGCATCGGATTCTAATACTGCCCTTCCAGGAGCCACTCAAAGCACAAATTCTTAGAAGATTCGTTCTTCTTGTACTTAAGTCGGCATTGTCACTTTTGTATTCAATCCCAATGCGATTTCTGTGTTTCATGGTCAATGGGAAGGTACAAGGGATATAGGAAACCTGCACTGGTGCATCGGAATGTAATACTGGCCTCCCAGGAGCCGCTCAAACCACAAATTCTTAGAGGATTCACTCTCCTTGTACTTAAGTCGGCATTGTCCCTTTTGTATTAAATCCCGATGCAATTTCTGTGTTTCATGGTCAATGTGAAGGTCCAACTGATACAGCAAACCTGCACTGGTCATCGGAATCTGATACTGGTCTCCCAGGAGCCGCTCAAAGCACAACCTCTTAGAAGATTCGCTTTTCTTGTACTTAAGTCGCCATTGTCCGTTTTTCCATTCAATGCCGATGCAGTTTCTATGTTTAATGGTGAATGTGAGCTCCAAGGGATACAGTGAACCGGCACTGGTATATCGGTATCTAATACTTGTCTCCCAGGAACCTCTCAAGCCACAAACTCTTAGAAGATTCACTCTTCTTGTACTTAAGTCGGCAGTGTGCCTTTTGTATTGTATCCCGTTGAGATATCTGTGTATCATGGTCAATGTGAAGGTCCAAGGGATCCAGTAAACTGGCACTGGTGCATCGGAATCGAATACTGGTCTCCCAGGAGCCGCTCAAGCCACAACCTCTTAGAAGATTCTCTTTTCTTGTACTTAAGTCGGCATTGTCCCTTTTGCATTCAATGTTTCATGTTGAAAGTGAAGGTCCAAGGAATACAGTAATCCTGCACTGGTGCATCGGAATCTAATACTGGTCTCCCAGGAGCCGCACAAAGCACGAACTCTTAGAAGATTCATTCCTCTTGTACTTAAGTCGCCATTGTGCCTTTTGTATTGTATCCCGTTGAGATATCTGTGTTTCATGGTCAATGTGAAGGTCCAAGGGATAGTGTCAACCTGCACTGGTGCATCAGAATCTAGTGCTGGTCTCCCAGGAGTCGCTCGAAGTACGAATTCTTAGAAGATTCACTCTTCTTGTACTTAAGTCGGCATTGTCCCCTTTTAAATCAATCCCGAAGCAATATCTGTGTTTAATGGTCAATCGGAAAGTCGAAGGCATACAGTAAACTTACACTGGTGCATCAGAATCTAATACTGGTCTCTCAGGAGCCGCTCAAACCACAATCTTTTAGAAGATTCTCTTTTCTTGTACTTAAGTCGGCATTGTCCCTTTTGCATTCAATGTTTCATCGTGAATGTGGAGGTCAAAGGAATACAGTAATCCTGCACTGGTGCATCGGAACCTAATACTGGTCTCCCAGGAGCCGCACAAAGGACGAACTCTTAGAAGATTCATTCCTCTTGTACTTAAGTTGGCATTGTGCCCTTTGTATTGTATCCCGTTGAGATATCTGTGTCTCATGATCAATGTGAATGTCCAAGGGATCCAGTAAACCTTCACTGGTGCATCGGAATCTAATACTGGTTTCTCAGGAGCCGCTCAAACCACAATCTTTTAGAAGATTCTCTTTTCTTGTACTTAAGTCGGCATTGTCCCTTTTGCATTCAGTGTTTCATGTTGAATGTGAATGTCCAAGGAATACAGTAATCCTGCACTGGTGCATCGAAATCTAATACTGGTCTCCCAGGAGCCGCACAAAGCACGAACTCTTAGAAGATTCATACCTCTTGCACTTATGTCGGCATTGTGCCTTTTGTATTGTATCCCGTTGAGATATCTGTGTTTCATGGTCAATGTGAAGCTACAAGGGATAGTGTAAACCTGCACTGGTGCATCAGAATCTAGTGCTGGTCTCCCAGGAGTCGCTCGAAGTACGAATTCTAAGAAGATTCACTCTTCCTGAACTTAAGTCGGCATTGTCCCTTTTTAAATCAATCCCGAAGCAATATCTGTGTTTAATGGTCAATCGGAAAGTCGAAGGCATACAGTAAACCTTCACTGGTGCATCGGAATCTAATACTGGTTTCCCAGGAGCCGCTCAAACCGCAATCTTTTAGAAGATTCTCTTTTCTTATACTTAAGTCGGCATTGTCCCTTTTGCATTCAATGTTTCATGGTGAATGTGGAGGTCCAAGGAATACAGTATTCCTGCACTGGTGCATCGGAATCTAATACTGGTCTCCCAGGAGCCGCTCAAAGCACGAACTCTTAGAAGATTCATTCCTCTTGTACTTAAGTCGGCATTGTGCCTTTTGTATTGTATCCCGTTGAGATATCTGTGTTTCATGGTTAATGTGAAGGTCCAAGGGATCCAGTAAACCTGCACTGGTGCATCGGAATCTAATACTGGTCTCCCAGGAGCCGCTCAAGCCACAAACTCTTAGAAGATTCACTCTTCTTGTACTTAAGCCTGCATTGTCCTTTTTGTATTCAGTACCGATGCAATTTCCGTGTTTCGTGGTGAATGTTAATCTCGAAGGGATACAGTAAACCTGCGCTGGTGTATCGGAATCAAATCCTGGTCTCCCAGCAGCCGCTCAAACCACATACTTTTTGAAGATTCACTCCTCTTGTACTTAAGTCGGCATAGTCCATTTTGTTTTCAATCCCGATGCAATTTCTGTGTTTCATGGTCAATGTGAAGGTCCATGGGATACTGTAAACCTGCACTGGTGCATCGGAATCCAATACTGGTCTCCCAAGAGCCGCTCAAACCACTAACTCTTAGAAGATTCACTCTTCTTGTACTTAAGTCGGCATTGTGCTTTTTGTATTCGATCCCGTTGCCATTTCTGTGTTTCATAGTCAATGAGAAGGTCAAAGGGATACAGCAAACCTGCACTGGTGCATCGGAATCTAATACTGGTCTCCCAGGAGCCGCTCAAACTACAAATTCTTAGAAGACTCACTCTTCTTCTACGTAAGTCGGCAGTGTCCCTTTTGCATTCAATCCCAATGCAATTTCTGTGTTTCATGGTCGATGTGAAGGTCCAAGGGATACTGTAAACCTGCACTGGTGCATCGGAATCCAATACTGGTCTCCCAAGAGCCGCTAAAACCACTAACTCTTAGAAGATTCACTCTTCTTGTACTTAAGTCGGCATCGTGCTATTTGTATTCGATCCCGTTGCCATTTCTGTGTTTCATAGTCAATGAGAAGGTCAAAGGGATACAGCAATCCTGCACTGGTGCATCGGAATCTAATACTGGTCTCCCAGGAGCCGCTCAAACTACAAATCCTTAGAAGATTCACTCTTCTTCTACGTAAGTCGGCAGTGTCCATTTTGCATTCAATCCCAATGCAATTTCTGCTTTTCATGGTCAATGTGAAGGTCCAAGGGATACTGTAAACCTGCACTGGTGCATCGGAATCTAATACTGGTCTCCCAGGAGCCGCCCAAACCACATCCTCAAGGAAGATTCACTCTTCTTGTACTTAAGTCGGCATTGTCTCTCTTGTATTCAATCCCGATGCAATTTCTGTGTTTCGCGGTCAATGTGAAGTTCCACGGGATACAGTAAAGCTGCACTGGTGCATTGGAATCAAATACTGGTCTCCCAGGAGCCGCTCAAATCACAATGTCTTGAAGATTCACTCTTCTTCTACTTAAGAAGGCACTGTCCCTTTTGCGTTCAATCCCAATGCAATTTCTGTGTATCTTGGTCAATGTGAAGGTCCAAGGGATACAGTAAACTTACACTGGTGCATCGGAATCTAATACTGGTCTCTTAAGAGCCGCTCAAACCTCAAACTCTTAGAAGATTCACTCTTCTTGTACTTAAGTCGGCATTGTCCCTTTTGTATTCAGTACCAATGCAAATTTTGTGTTTAATGGTGAATGCGAAGGTCAAAGGTATACAGGAAACCTGCACTGGTCTATCAGAATCGAGAACTGGACTCCCGGGAGCCGTTCAAACCACAAACACTTACAAGATTCATTCCTCTTGTACGTATATCGGCATTGTCCCTTTTGTATTCAATCCCGTTGCAATTTATTTGTTTCATGGTCAATTTGAAGCTCCAAGGAATACAGTAAACCTGCACTGGTGCATCGGAATCTAATACTTGTCTCCCAGGAGCCGCTCAAGCCACAAACTCTTAGAAGATTCACTCTTCTTGTACTTAAGTCGGCATTGTCCATTTTGTATTCAGTACCGATGCAATTTCTGTGTTTCGTGGTGAATGTGAATCTCGAAGGGATACAGTAAACCAGCGCTGGTGTATCGGAATCCAAAACTGGTCTCCCAGCAGCCGCTCGAACCACATACTATTTGAAGATTCACTCCTTTTGTACTTAAGTCGGCATAGTCCCATTTGTTTTCAATCCCGATGCAATTTCTGTGTTTCATGGTCAATGTGAAGGTCCATGGGATACTGTAAACCTGCACTGGTGCATCGGATTCCAATACTGGTCTCCCAGGAGCCGCTCAAACCACTAACTCTTAGAAGATTCACTCTTCTTGTACTTAAGTCGGCATTGTGCTTTTTGTATTCAACCCCGTTGCCATTTCCGTGTTTCATAGTCAATGAGAACGTCAAAGGGATACAGCAAACCTGCACTGGTGCATCGGAATCTAATACTGGTCTCCCAGGAGCCGCTTAAACTTCAGATTCTTGGAAGATTCACTCTTCTTCTACGTAAGTCGGCAGTGTCCCTTTTGCATTCAATCCCGATGCAATTTCTGTGTTTCATGGTCAATGTGAAAGTCCAAGGGCTACTGTAAGCCTGCACTGGTGCATCGGAATCTAATACTGGTCTCCCAGGAGCCGCCCAAACCACATCTTCTAGGAAGATTCACTCTTCTTGTACTTAAGTCGGCATTGTCCCTCTTGTATTCAATCCCGATGCAATTTCTGTGTTTCGCGGTCAATGTGAAGGTCCACGGGATACAGTAAACCTGCATTGGTGCATTGGAATCGAATACTGGTCTCCCAGGAGCCGCTCAAATCACAATGTCTTGAAGATTCACTCTTCTTCTACTTAAGAAGGCACTGTCCCCTTTGCGTTCAATCCCGATGCAAGTTCTGTGTATCTTGGTCAATGTGAAGGTCCAAGGGATACAGTAAACCTACACTGGTGCATCGGAATCCAATACTGGTCTCCCAAGAGCCGCTCAAACCTCAAACTCTTAGAAGAATCACTCTTCTTGTACTTAAGTCGGCATTGTCCCGTTTGTATTCAGTACCGATGCAAATTTTGTGTTTAATGGTGAATGCGAAGGTCCCAGGTATACAGTAAACCTGCACTGGTCTATCGGAATCGAAAACTGGACTCCCAGGAGCCGCTCAAACCACAAACTCTTAGAAGATTCAGTCTTCTTGTACTAAAGCCGCCATTGTGCCTTTTGTACATATATCCCGTTGCGATTTCTGTGATTCATGGTCAATGGGAAGGTCAAAGGGACACAGTAAACCTGCACTGGTGCATCGGCATCTAATACTGATCTCCCAGGAGCCAGTCAAACACAAGCTCTTAGAAGATTCACTCTTCTTGTACTTAAGTCGGCATTGTCCATTTTGTATTCAGTGCCGTTGCATTTTCTGTTTTTCATGGTCAATGTGAAGGTCCAAGGGATGCAGTAAACCTGCACTGGTGCATCGGAATCTAATAACGGTCTCCCAGGAGCCGCCCTAAGCAGAAGATACACTTTTCTTGCTCTTAAGTCATCTTTGTACTTTTGTATTCAATCCGAGGCGATTTTTGTGTTTCATGGTGAATGTGAAAGTCCAAGGGATACAGTAAACCTGCACTGGTCAATCGGAGTCTAATACTGGTTTTCCAGGAGCCGCTCAAAGCACAAACTCTTAGAAGAATCACTCTTCTTGTACTTATGTCGGCATTTTCACTTTTGTATTCAATCCCGATGCAATTTCTGTGTTTCATGGTCAATGTGGAAGTCCAAGGGATACAGTAAACCTGCACTGGTGCATCGGTATCTAATACTGGTCTCCCAGGTGCCGCTTAAAGCAGAAAATCTTAGAAGATTCTATCTTCTTGCACTTAAGTCGACATTGTGCCTCTTGTATTCAATCCCGATGCGATTTCTGTGTTTCACAGTCAATGCGAAAGTGCTAGGGTTACAGTAAACCTGCACTGGTCCATCGGAATCTAATACTGGTCACCCAGGAGCCGATAAAACCACAAACTGTTAGAAGATTCACTCTTCTTGTATTTAAGTCGGCATTGTCCCTTTTGCATTCGACCCCGATGTAGTTTTTGGTTTAATGGTCAATGTGAAGGTCAAAGGGATACAGTAAACCTGCACTGGTGCATCGGAATCCAATACTTGTCTCCCAGGAGCTGCTCAAAGCACAGACTCTTAGACGATTCACTCTTCTTGTACTTAAGTCGGCAATGTCCCTTTTGTATTCAATCCCGTTGCGATTTTTGTGTTTCATAGTAAATGTGAAAGTCCAAGGGATACTGTAAACCTGCACTGGACCATCGGAGTCTAATACTGGTTTTCCAGGAGCCGCTCAAAGCACAAACTCTTAGAAGAATCACTCTTCTTGTACTTATGTCGGCATTTTCACTTTTGTATTCCATCCCGATGCTATTTCTGTGTTTCATGGTCAATGCGAAAGTCCTAGGGTTACAGTAAACCTGCACTGGTCCATCGGACTCTAATACTGGTCACCCAGGAGCCGATAAAACCATAAACTCTTAGAAGATTCATTCCTCTTGTACTTAAGTCAGCAATGTCCCTTTTGTATTCAATCCCGAAGCAATTTCTGTGTTTCATGGTCAGTGTGAAGGTCCAAGGGATACTGTAAACCTGCACTGGTGCATCGCAATTTAATAATGGTCTCCCAGGAACCGCTCAAACCACAAACTCTTAGCAAATTCACTCTTCTTGTACCTAAGTCGGCATTGTCCCTTTTGCATTCAACCCCGATGTAGTTTTTGGTTTAATGGTCAATGTGAAGGTCTACAGGATACTGTACACCTGCACTGGTGCATCGGAATCCAATACTGGCCTCCCAGGAGCCGCTCTAAGCACAAACTCTTAGAAGATTCACGCTTCTTGTACTTAAGTCGGCATTGTACCTTTTGTATTCAATCCCGATGCAATTTCTATATTTCATGGTCAGTGTGAAGGTCCAAGGGATACTGTAAACATGCACTGGTATATCGCAATTTAATAATGGTGTCCCAGGAGCCGCTCAAACCACAAACTCTTAGAAGATTCACTCTTCTTGTACCTAAGTCGGCATTGTCCCTTTTGCATTCAACCCCAATGTAGTTTTTGGTTTAATGGTCAACGTGAAGGTCTACAGGATACAGTACACCTGCACTGGTGCATCGGAATCCAATACTGGCCTCCAAGGAGCCGCTCTAAGCACAAACTCTTAGAAGATTCATGCTTCTTGTACTTAAGTCGGCATTGTACCTTTTATATTCAAGCCCGATGCAATTTCTGTGTTTCATGTTGAATGTGAAAGTCCAAGGGATACAGTAAACTTGCACTGGTGCATCGGTATTTGATACTGGTCTCCCAGGAGCCGCTCAAACCACAAACTCTTAGAAGATTGACTCTTCTTGTACTTAAGTCAGCATTGTACTTTTTGTATTCAATGCCGACGCAATATCTGTGTTTCATGGTCAATGTGAAGTTCCAAGGGATACACTAACCTGCACTGGTGCATCGGTGTTTATACTGGTCTCCCAGGAGCAGCTCAAACCACTAACTCTTGTATTTAAGTCGGCCTTGTCCCTTTTTGTATTCAATGCCGATGCATTTTCTGTGTTTCATGGTCAATGTGAAGGTCCAAGGGACACAGTAACCCTGCACTGGTGCATCGGAATCTATTTCAGGTCTCCCAGGAGCCTCTCAAATCACAAACTCTTAGAAGATTCACTCTTCTTGTACTTCAGTCGGCATTTTCCCTCTTGTATTCAATGCCGATGCAATTTCTTTGTTTCATGGTCAATGTGAAGGTCGAAGGGATACAGTAAACCTATACTGGTGCATCGATATCTAATACTGGTCACCCAGGAGCCGCTAAAAACACAAACTCTTAGAAGATTCACTCTTTTTGTAATTAAGACGGAGTTGTACATTTTGTATTCAATGCTGATGCTTTTTTTGTGTCTCATGGTCAATGTGAAGGTCCAAGGGATACAGTAAACCTGCACTGGTGCATCGGATTCAAATACTGGTACCCCTGGAGACGCTCAAAGCACGAACTCTTAGAAGATTCACTCTTCTTGTACTTAAGTCAGCATTGTGAGTTTGTATTCTATCCCATTGCGATATCTGTGTTTCATGGTCAGTGTGAAGGTCCAAGGGATACTCTAAACCTGCACTGGTGCATCCCAATTTAATAATGGTCTCCCAGGAGCCGCTCAAACCACAAACTCTTAGCAAATTCACTCTTCTTGTACCTAAGTCGGCATTGTCCCTTTTGCATTCAACCCCAATGTAGTTTTTGGTTTAATGGTCAATGTGAAGGTCTACAGGATACTGTACACCTGCACTGGTGCATCCGGATCCAAAACTGGACTCCCAGGAGCCGCTCTGAGCACAAACTCTTAGAAGATTCACGCTTCTTGTACTTAAGTCGGCATCGTACCTTTTGTATTCAATCCCGATGCAATTTCTATGTTTCATGGTCAGTGTGAAGGACCAAGGGATACTGTAAACATGCACTGGTATATCGCAATTTAATAATGGTCTCCCAGGAGCCGCTCAAACCACAAACTCTTAGAAGATTGACTCTTCTTGTACTTAAGTCAGCATTGTACTTTTTGTATTCAATGCCGACGCGATATCTGTGTTTCATGGTTAATGTGAAGTTCCAAGGGATACAGAAACCTGCACTGGTGCATCGGTATTGATACTGGTCTCCCAGGAGCAGCTCAAACCACTAACTCTCAGAAGATTCCCTCCTCTTGTATTTAAGTCGGCCTTGTCCCTTTTTTTATTCAATGCCGATGCATTTTCTGTGTTTCATGGTCAATGTGAAGGTCCAAGGGACACAGTAAACCTGCACTGGTGCATCGGAATCTATTTCAGGTCTCCCAGGAGGCTCTCAAATCACAAACTGTTAGAAGATTCACTCTTCTTGTACTTCAGTCGGCATTTTCCCTCTTGTATTCAATGCCGATGCAATTTCTGTGTTTCATGGTCAATGTGAAGGTCCAAGGGATACAGTAAACCTATACTGGTGCATCGTTATCTAATACTGGTCACCCACGAGCCGCTAAAAACACAAACTCTTAGAAGATTCACTCTTTTTGTAATTAAGACGGACTTGTACATTTTGTATTCAATGCTGATGCTTTTTTTGTGCCTCATGGTCAATGTGAAGGTCCAAGGGATACAGTAAACCTGCACTGGTGCATCGGTGACTAATACTGCCGTCCCAGTATCCGCTCTAACCGCAAACTCTTAGAACATACTCTCTTCTTGTACTTAAGTCGGCATTGTCCCTTTTGTATTCAATCCCGATGCAATTTCTTTATTTCATAGTGAATGTGAAGGTCCAAGAGATACAGTAAACCTGCACTGGTGCATCGGAATCTAATACTGGTCTCCCAGGATCCGCTCAAAACACAAACTCGTAGAAGATTCACTCTTCTTGTCCTTAAGTCGGCATTGTCCCTTTTGTATTCAATGCCGACGCAATATCTGTGTTTCATGGTGAATGTGAAGGTCCACGGGATACAGTAAACCTGCTCTGGTGCATCGGAATCTAATACTGGTCTCCCAGGAGCCGATCAAAGCACAAACTCTTAGAAGATTCACTCTTCTTGTCCTTAAGTCGGCATTGTCCCTTTTGTATTCAATGCCGATGCAATATCAGCGTTTCATGGTGAATGTGAAGGTCCAAGGGATACAGTAAACCTGCACTGGTGAATCGGAATCTAATACTGGTCTCCCAGGAGCCGCTCAAACCACAGACTCTTACAAGATTCACTCTTCTTGTACTCATGTCGTTCATTGTCCCTTTCATATTCAATCGCGACGCAATTCCTGTGTTTCATGGTCAATGTGAAGGTCCACGAGATACAGTAAACCTGCACCGGTGCATCGGAATCTAATACTGGTGTCCCAGGAGCCGCTCAAGCCGCAAGCTCTTAGGAGATACACTCATCTTGTACTAAAGTCGCCATTGTCTCTTTTGTATTCAATCCCGATGCAATTTCTGTGTTTCATGGTCAATGTGAAGGTCCAAGGGATACAGTAAACTTGAACTGGTGCATCGGAATCTAATACTGGTCTCCCAGGAGCCGTTCCAAGCACTGATTCTTTGAAGATACACTCTTCCTGTACTTAGGTCGGCATTGTACCTTTTGTATTCAATCCCGATGCAATTTCTGTGCCTCATGGTCGATGTGAAGGTCCAAGGGATACTGTAAACCTGCACTGGTGCATCGGAATCCAATACTGGTCTCCCAAGAGCCGCTAAAACCACTAACTCTTAGAAGATTCACTCTTCTTGTACTTAAGTCGGCATTGTGCTATTTGTATTCGATCCCGTTGCCATTTCTGTGTTTCATAGTCAATGAGAAGGTCAAAGGGATACAGCAAACCTGCACTGGTGCATCGGAATCTAATACTGGTCTCCCAGGAGCCGCTCAAACTACAAATCCTTAGAAGATTCACTCTTCTTCTACGTAAGTCGGCAGTGTCCATTTTGCATTCAATCCCAATGCAATTTCTGCTTTTCATGGTCAATGTGAAGGTCCAAGGGATACTGTAAACCTGCACTGGTGCATCGGAATCTAATACTGGTCTCCCAGGAGCCGCCCAAACCACATCCTCAAGGAAGATTCACTCTTCTTGTACTTAAGTCGGCATTGTCTCTCTTGTATTCAATCCCGATGCAATTTCTGTGTTTCGCGGTCAATGTGAAGTTCCACGGGATACAGTAAAGCTGCACTGGTGCATTGGAATCAAATACTGGTCTCCCAGGAGCCGCTCAAATCACAATGTCTTGAAGATTCACTCTTCTTCTACTTAAGAAGGCACTGTCCCTTTTGCGTTCAATCCCAATGCAATTTCTGTGTATCTTGGTCAATGTGAAGGTCCAAGGGATACAGTAAACCTACACTGGTGCATCGGAATCTAATACTGGTCTCTTAAGAGCCGCTCAAACCTCAAACTCTTAGAAGATTCACTCTTCTTGTACTTAAGTCGGCATTGTCCCTTTTGTATTCAGTACCAATGCAAATTTTGTGTTTAATGGTGAATGCGAAGGTCAAAGGTATACAGGAAACCTGCACTGGTCTATCAGAATCGAGAACTGGGCTCCCGGGAGCCGTTCAAACCACAAACACTTACAAGATTCATTCCTCTTGTGCTTATATCGGCATTGTCCCTTTTGTATTCAATCCCGTTGCAATTTATTTGTTTCATGGTCAATTTGAAGCTCCAAGGAATACAGTAAACCTGCACTGGTGCATCGGAATCTAATACTGGTCTCCCAGGAGCCGCTCAAGCCACAAACTCTTAGAAGATTCACTCTACTTGTACTTAAGTCGGCATTATCCATTTTGTATTCAGTACCGATGCAATTTCTGTGTTTCGTGGTGAATGTGAATCTCGAAGGGATACAGTAAACCAGCGCTGGTGTATCGGAATCCAAAACTGGTCTCCCAGCAGCCGCTCGAACCACATACTATTTGAAGATTCACTCCTCTAGTACTTAAGTCGGCATAGTCCCATTTGTTTTCAATCCCGATGCAATTTCTGTGTTTCATGGTCAATGTGAACGTCCATGGGATACTGTAAACCTGCACTGGTGCATCGGATTCCAATACTGGTCTCCCAGGAGCCGCTCAAACCACTAACTCTTAGAAGATTCACTCTTCTTGTACTTAAGTCGGCATTGTGCTTTTTGTATTCAACCCCGTTGCCATTTCCGTGTTTCATAGTCAATGAGAACGTCAAAGGGATACAGCAAACCTGCACTGGTGCATCGGAATCTAATACTGGTCTCCCAGGAGCCGCTTAAACTTCAGATTCTTAGAAGATTCACTCTTCTTCTACGTAAGTCGACAGTGTCCCTTTTGCATTCAATCCCGATGCAATTTCTGTGTTTCATGGTCAATGTGAAAGTCCAAGGGCTACTGTAAACCTGCACTGGTGCATCGGAATCTAATACTGGTCTCCCAGGAGCCGCCCAAACCACATCTTCTAGGAAGATTCACTCTTCTTGTACTTAAGTCGGCATTGTCCCTCTTGTATTCAATCCCGATGCAATTTCTGTGTTTCGCGGTCAATGTGAAGGTCCACGGGATACAGTAAACCTGCATTGGTGCATTGGAATCGAATACTGGTCTCCCAGGAGCCGCTCAAATCACAATGTCTTGAAGATTCACTCTTCTTCTACTTAAGAAGGCACTGTCCCCTTTGCGTTCAATCCCGATGCAAGTTCTGTGTATCTTGGTCAATGTGAAGGTCCAAGGGATACAGTAAACCTACACTGGTGCATCGGAATCTAATACTGGTCTCCCAAGAGCCGCTCAAACCTCAAACTCTTAGAAGAATCACTCTTCTTGTACTTAAGTCGGCATTGTCCCGTTTGTATTCAGTACCGATGCAAATTTTGTGTTTAATGGTGAATGCGAAGGTCCCAGGTATACAGTAAACCTGCACTGGTCTATCGGAATCGAAAACTGGACTCCCGGGTGCCGCTCAAACCACAAACACTTAGAAGATTCATTCCTCTTGTACTTAAATCGGCATTGTCCCTTTTGTATTCAATCCCGTTGCAATTTATGTGTTTCATGGTCAATTTGAAGCTCCAAGGGATACAGTAAACCTGCACGTGTGCACCGGAGTCCAATACTGGTCTCCCAGGAGCCGCTCAAACCACAAACTCTTAGAAGATTCAGTCTTCTTGTACTAAAGCCGCCATTGTGCCTTTTGTACATATATCCCGTTGCGATTTCTGTGATTCATGGTCAATGGGAAGGTCAAAGGGACACAGTAAACCTGCACTGGTGCATCGGCATCTAATACTGATCTCCCAGGAGCCAGTCAAACACAAGCTCTTAGAAGATTCACTCTTCTTGTACTTAAGTCGGCATTGTCCATTTTGTATTCAGTGCCGTTGCATTTTCTGTTTTTCATGGTCAATGTGAAGGTCCAAGGGATACAGTAAACCTGCACTGGTGCATCGGAATCTAATAATGGTCTCCCAGGAGCCGCCCTAAGCAGAAGATACACTTTTCTTGCTCTTAAGTCATCTTTGTACTTTTGTATTCAATCCGAGGCGATTTTTGTGTTTCATGGTGAATGTGAAAGTCCAAGGGATACAGTAAACCTGCACTGGTCAATCGGAGTCTAATACTGGTTTTCCAGGAGCCGCTCAAAGCACAAACTCTTAGAAGAATCACTCTTCTTGTACTTATGTCGGCATTTTCACTTTTGTATTCAATCCCGATGCAATTTCTGTGTTTCATGGTCAATGTGGAAGTCCAAGGGATACAGTAAACCTGCACTGGTGCATCGGTATCTAATACTGGTCTCCCAGGTGCCGCTTAAAGCAGAAAATCTTAGAAGATTCTATCTTCTTGCACTTAAGTCGACATTGTGCCTCTTGTATTCAATCCCGATGCGATTTCTGTGTTTCACAGTCAATGCGAAAGTGCTAGGGTTACAGTAAACCTGCACTGGTCCATCGGAATCTAATACTGGTCACCCAGGAGCCGATAAAACCACAAACTGTTAGAAGATTCACTCTTCTTGTATTTAAGTCGGCATTGTCCCTTTTGCATTCGACCCCGATGTAGTTTTTGGTTTAATGGTCAATGTGAAGGTCAAAGGGATACAGTAAACCTGCACTGGTGCATCGGAATCCAATACTTGTCTCCCAGGAGCTGCTCAAAGCACAGACTCTCAGACAATTCACTCTTCTTGTACTTAAGTCGGCAATGTCCCTTTTGTATTCAATCCCGTTGCGATTTTTGTGTTTCATAGTCAATGTGAAAGTCCAAGGGATACTGTAAACCTGCACTGGACCATCGGAGTCTAATACTGGTTTTCCAGGAGCCGCTCAAAGCACAAACTCTTAGAAGAATCACTCTTCTTGTACTTATGTCGGCATTTTCACTTTTGTATTCCATCCCGATGCTATTTCTGTGTTTCATGGTCAATGTGAAGGTCCAAGGGATACAGTAAACCATCACTGGTGCATCGGAATCTAATACTGGTTTCCAAGGAGCCGCTCAAAGCACAAACTCTTAGAAGTCTCACTCTTCTTGTACTTAAGTCAGCAGTGTCCATTTCTATTCAATCCCGATGTAATTTCTGTGTTTCATGGACAATGTGAAGGTCAAGGGATACAGTAAACCTGCGCTGGTGCAACGAAATCTATTACTGGTCTCCCAGGAGCCGCTCAAAACCACATACTCGTAGTAGATTCACTCTTCTTGTCCTTAAGACGGCATTGTCCCTTATGAATTCAATCCCGATGGTATTTCTGTGTTTCATGGTCATTGTGAAGTTCTAAGGGATACAGTAAACCTGCACTGGTGCATCGGAATCTAATACTGGTCTCCCAGGAGCCGCTCATGCCACAAACTCTTAGATGATTCACTCTTCTCGTACTTAAGTCGGCATTGTCCCTTTTGTATTCAATCCCGATGAAATTTCTGTGTTTCATGGTCAATGTGAAGGTCCATGGGATAAAGTAAACCTGCACCGGTGCTTCGGAACCTAATACTGGTCTCCCAGGAGCCGCCCAAAGCACAAACTCTTAGAAGATTAACTCTTGTTGTACTTAAGTCGGCATTGTCCATTTGTATTCAATCCCGATGCAACTTCTGTGCTTCATGGTCAATGTTACGGGCCAAGGGATACAGTAAACCTGAACTGGTGCATCGGAATCTAATACTGCCCTCCCAGGAGTCACTCAAAGCACAAACTCTTAGATGATTCACTTTTCTCGTACTTAAGTCGGCATTGTCCTTTTGCATTCAATCCCGATGCAATTTCTGTGTATCATGGACAATGAGAAGGTCCAAGGGATACAGTAAACCTGCACTGGCGCATCGGAATCTAATACTGGTCTTTTAGGAGCCGCTCATGCCACTAACTCTTAGAAGATTCACTCTTCTTGTACTTAAGTCGGCATTGTGCCTATTGTATTCTATCCCGTTGCCATTTCTGTGTTTCATGGTCAATCAGAAGGTCAAAGGGAAACAGCAATCCTGCACTGGTGCATCGGAATCTAATACTGGTCTCCCAGGAGCCGCTCAAACAACACATTCTTAGAAGATTCACTCTTCTTCTACGTAAGTCGGCAGTGTCCCTTTTATATTCAATCCCGGTGCAATTTCTGTGTTTCATGGTCAATGTGAAGGTCCAAGGGATACAGTTAACCTGCACTGGTGCATCGGAATCTAATACTGGTCTCCCAGGAGCCGCTCAAAGCACATACTCTTAGTAGACTCACTCTTCTTATACTTAAGTCGGCATTGTCCCTTATGAATTCAATCCCGATGCCATTTCTGTGTTTCATGGTCAATGTGAAGGTCCAAGCGATACAGTTTATCTGCACTGGTGCATCGGAATCTAATACTGGTCTCCCAGGAGCCGCTCATACCACAAATTCTTAAAAGATGCACTCTTCTAGTACTTAAGTCGGCATTGTCCCTTTTGTATTCAATCCCGATGAAATTTTTGTGTTTCATGGTCAATGTGAAGGTCCAATGGATACAGTAAACTTGCACCGTTGCTTCGGAAACTAATACTGGTCTCCCAGGAGCCGCCCAAAGCACAAACTATTAGAAGTTTATCTCTTCTTGTATTCAAGTCGGCATTGTCCATTTGTATTCAATCCCGATGCAATTTCTGAGTTTCATGGTCAATGATAAGGGCCAAGGGATACAGTTAACCTGCACTGGTGCATCGGATTCTAATACTGCCCTTCCAGGAGCCACTCAAAGCACAAATTCTTAGAAGATTCGTTCTTCTTGTACTTAAGTCGGCATTGTCACTTTTGTATTCAATCCCAATGCGATTTCTGTGTTTCATGGTCAATGGGAAGGTACAAGGGATATAGGAAACCTGCACTGGTGCATCGGAATGTAATACTGGCCTCCCAGGAGCCGCTCAAACCACAAATTCTTAGAGGATTCACTCTCCTTGTACTTAAGTCGGCATTGTCCCTTTTGTATTAAATCCCGATGCAATTTCTGTGTTTCATGGTCAATGTGAAGGTCCAACTGATGCAGCAAACCTGCACTGGTCATCGGAATCTGATACTGGTCTCCCAGGAGCCGCTCAAAGCACAACCTCTTAGAAGATTCGCTTTTCTTGTACTTAAGTCGCCATTGTCCGTTTTTCCATTCAATGCCGATGCAGTTTCTATGTTTAATGGTGAATGTGAGCTCCAAGGGATACAGTGAACCGGCACTGGTATATCGGTATCTAATACTTGTCTCCCAGGAACCTCTCAAGCCACAAACTCTTAGAAGATTCACTCTTCTTGTACTTAAGTCGGCAGTGTGCCTTTTGTATTGTATCCCGTTGAGATATCTGTGTATCATGGTCAATGTGAAGGTCCAAGGGATCCAGTAAACTGGCACTGGTGCATCGGAATCGAATACTGGTCTCCCAGGAGCCGCCCAAGCCACAAACTCTTAGAAGATTCTCTTTTCTTGTACTTAAGTCGGCATTGTCCCTTTTGCATTCAATGTTTCATGTTGAAAGTGAAGGTCCAAGGAATACAGTAATCCTGCACTGGTGCATCGGAATCTAATACTGGTCTCCCAGGAGCCGCACAAACCACGAACTCTTAGAAGATTCATTCCTCTTGTACTTAAGTCGCCATTGTGCCTTTTGTATTGTATCCCGTTGAGATATCTGTGTTTCATGGTCAATGTGAAGGTCCAAGGGATAGTGTCAACCTGCACTGGTGCATCAGAATCTAGTGCTGGTCTCCCAGGAGTCGCTCGAAGTACGAATTCTTAGAAGATTCACTCTTCTTGTACTTAAGTCGGCATTGTCCCCTTTTAAATCAATCCCGAAGCAATATCTGTGTTTAATGGTCAATCGGAAAGTCGAAGGCATACAGTAAACTTACACTGGTGCATCAGAATCTAATACTGGTCTCTCAGGAGCCGCTCAAACCACAATCTTTTAGAAGATTCTCTTTTCTTGTACTTAAGTCGGCATTGTCCCTTTTGCATTCAATGTTTCATCGTGAATGTGGAGGTCAAAGGAATACAGTAATCCTGCACTGGTGCATCGGAACCTAATACTGGTCTCCCAGGAGCCGCACAAAGGACGAACTCTTAGAAGATTCATTCCTCTTGTACTTAAGTTGGCATTGTGCCCTTTGTATTGTATCCCGTTGAGATATCTGTGTCTCATGGTCAATGTGAATGTCCAAGGGATCCAGTAAACCTTCACTGGTGCATCGGAATCTAATACTGGTTTCTCAGGAGCCGCTCAAACCACAATCTTTTAGAAGATTCTCTTTTCTTGTACTTAAGTCGGCATTGTCCCTTTTGCATTCAGTGTTTCATGTTGAATGTGAATGTCCAAGGAATACAGTAATCCTGCACTGGTGCATCGAAATCTAATACTGGTCTCCCAGGAGCCGCACAAAGCACGAACTCTTAGAAGATACATACCTCTTGCACTTATGTCGGCATTGTGCCTTTTGTATTGTATCCCGTTGAGATATCTGTGTTTCATGGTCAATGTGAAGCTACAAGGGATAGTGTAAACCTGCACTGGTGCATCAGAATCTAGTGCTGGTCTCCCAGGAGTCGCTCGAAGTACGAATTCTAAGAAGATTCACTCTTCCTGAACTTAAGTCGGCATTGTCCCTTTTTAAATCAATCCCGAAGCAATATCTGTGTTTAATGGTCAATCGGAAAGTCGAAGGCATACAGTAAACCTTCACTGGTGCATCGGAATCTAATACTGGTTTCCCAGGAGCCGCTCAAACCGCAATCATTTAGAAGATTCTCTTTGCTTATACTTAAGTCGGCATTGTCCCTTTTGCATTCAATGTTTCATGGTGAATGTGGAGGTCCAAGGAATACAGTATTCCTGCACTGGTGCATCGGAATCTAATACTGGTCTCCCAGGAGCCGCTCAAAGCACGAACTCTTAGAAGATTCATTCCTCTTGTACTTAAGTCGGCATTGTGCCTTTTGTATTGTATCCCGTTGAGATATCTGTGTTTCATGGTTAATGTGAAGGTCCAAGGGATCCAGTAAACCTGCACTGGTGCATCGGAATCTAATACTGGTCTCCCAGGAGCCGCTCAAGCAACAAACTCTTAGAAGATTCACTCTTCTTGTACTTAAGCCTGCATTGTCCTTTTTGTATTCAGTACCGATGCAATTTCCGTGTTTCGTGGTGAATGTTAATCTCGAAGGGATACAGTAAACCAGCGCTGGTGTATCGGAATCAAATCCTGGTCTCCCAGCAGCCGCTCAAACCACATACTTTTTGAAGATTCACTCCTCTTGTACTTAAGTCGGCATAGTCCATTTTGTTTTCAATCCCGATGCAATTTCTGTGTTTCATGGTCAATGTGAAGGTCCATGGGATACTGTAAACCTGCACTGGTGCATCGGAATCCAATACTGGTCTCCCAAGAGCCGCTCAAACCACTAACTCTTAGAAGATTCACTCTTCTTGTACTTAAGTCGGCATTGTGCTTTTTGTATTCGATCCCGTTGCCATTTCTGTGTTTCATAGTCAATGAGAAGGTCAAAGGGATACAGCAAACCTGCACTGGTGCATCGGAATCTAATACTGGTCTCCCAGGAGCCGCTCAAACTACAAATTCTTAGAAGACTCACTCTTCTTCTACGTAAGTCGGCAGTGTCCCTTTAGCATTCAATCCCAATGCAATTTCTGTGTTTCATGGTCGATGTGAAGGTCCAAGGGATACTGTAAACCTGCACTGGTGCATCGGAATCCAATACTGGTCTCCCAAGAGCCGCTAAAACCACTAACTCTTAGAAGATTCACTCTTCTTGTACTTAAGTCGGCATCGTGCTATTTGTATTCGATCCCGTTGCCATTTCTGTGTTTCATAGTCAATGAGAAGGTCAAAGGGATACAGCAAACCTGCACTGGTGCATCGGAATCTAATACTGGTCTCCCAGGAGCCGCTCAAACTACAAATCCTTAGAAGATTCACTCTTCTTCTACGTAAGTCGGCAGTGTCCATTTTGCATTCAATCCCAATGCAATTTCTGCTTTTCATGGTCAATGTGAAGGTCCAAGGGATACTGTAAACCTGCACTGGTGCATCGGAATCTAATACTGGTCTCCCAGGAGCCGCCCAAACCACATCCTCAAGGAAGATTCACTCTTCTTGTACTTAAGTCGGCATTGTCTCTCTTGTATTCAATCCCGATGCAATTTCTGTGTTTCGCGGTCAATGTGAAGTTCCACGGGATACAGTAAAGCTGCACTGGTGCATTGGAATCAAATACTGGTCTCCCAGGAGCCGCTCAAATCACAATGTCTTGAAGATTCACTCTTCTTCTACTTAAGAAGGCACTGTCCCTTTTGCGTTCAATCCCAATGCAATTTCTGTGTATCTTGGTCAATGTGAAGGTCCAAGGGATACAGTAAACTTACACTGGTGCATCGGAATCTAATACTGGTCTCTTAAGAGCCGCTCAAACCTCAAACTCTTAGAAGATTCACTCTTCTTGTACTTAAGTCGGCATTGTCCCTTTTGTATTCAGTACCAATGCAAATTTTGTGTTTAATGGTGAATGCGAAGGTCAAAGGTATACAGGAAACCTGCACTGGTCTATCAGAATCGAGAACTGGACTCCCGGGAGCCGTTCAAACCACAAACACTTACAAGATTCATTCCTCTTGTACGTATATCGGCATTGTCCCTTTTGTATTCAATCCCGTTGCAATTTATTTGTTTCATGGTCAATTTGAAGCTCCAAGGAATACAGTAAACCTGCACTGGTGCATCGGAATCTAATACTGGTCTCCCAGGAGCCGCTCAAGCCACAAACTCTTAGAAGATTCACTCTTCTTGTACTTAAGTCGGCATTGTCCATTTTGTATTCAGTACCGATGCAATTTCTGTGTTTCGTGGTGAATGTGAATCTCGAAGGGATACAGTAAACCAGCGCTGGTGTATCGGAATCCAAAACTGGACTCCCAGGAGCCGCTCAAACCACAAACTCTTAGAAGATTCAGACTTCTTGTACTAAAGCCGCCATTGTGCCTTTTGTACATATATCCCGTTGCGATTTCTGTGATTCATGGTCAATGGGAAGGTCAAAGGGACACAGTAAACCTGCACTGGTGCATCGGCATCTAATACTGATCTCCCAGGAGCCAGTCAAACACAAGCTCTTAGAAGATTCACTCTTCTTGTACTTAAGTCGGCATTGTCCATTTTGTATTCAGTGCCGTTGCATTTTCTGTTTTTCATGGTCAATGTGAAGGTCCAAGGGATACAGTAAACCTGCACTGGTGCATCGGAATCTAATAATGGTCTCCCAGGAGCCGCCCTAAGCAGAAGATACACTTTTCTTGCTCTTAAGTCATCTTTGTACTTTTGTATTCAATCCGAGGCGATTTTTGTGTTTCATGGTGAATGTGAAAGTCCAAGGGATACAGTAAACCTGCACTGGTCAATCGGAGTCTAATACTGGTTTTCCAGGAGCCGCTCAAAGCACAAACTCTTAGAAGAATCACTCTTCTTGTACTTATGTCGGCATTTTCACTTTTGTATTCAATCCCGATGCAATTTCTGTGTTTCATGGTCAATGTGGAAGTCCAAGGGATACAGTAAACCTGCACTGGTGCATCGGTATCTAATACTGGTCTCCCAGGTGCCGCTTAAAGCAGAAAATCTTAGAAGATTCTATCTTCTTGCACTTAAGTCGGCATTGTGCCTCTTGTATTCAATCCCGATGCGATTTCTGTGTTTCACAGTCAATGCGAAAGTGCTAGGGTTACAGTAAACTTGCACTGGTCCATCGGAATCTAATACTGGTCACCCAGGAGCCGATAAAACCACAAACTGTTAGAAGATTCACTCTTCTTGTATTTAAGTCGGCATTGTCCCTTTTGCATTCGACCCCGATGTAGTTTTTGGTTTAATGGTCAATGTGAAGGTCAAAGGGATACAGTAAACCTGCACTGGTGCATCGGAATCCAATACTTGTCTCCCAGGAGCTGCTCAAAGCACAGACTCTTAGACGATTCACTCTTCTTGTACTTAAGTCGGCAATGTCCCTTTTGTATTCAATCCCGTTGCGATTTTTGTGTTTCATAGTCAATGTGAAAGTCCAAGGGATACTGTAAACCTGCACTGGACCATCGGAGTCTAATACTGGTTTTCCAGGAGCCGCTCAAAGCACAAACTCTTAGAAGAATCACTCTTCTTGTACTTATGTCGGCATTTTCACTTTTGTATTCCATCCCGATGCTATTTCTGTGTTTCATGGTCAATGTGAAGGTCCAAGGGATACAGTAAACATGCACCGGTGTATCACAATCTAATACTGGTCTCCCAGGAGGCGCTCAGACCACAAACTCTTAAAAGATTCGCTCTTTTTGTACTTAAGTCGTCGCTGTCCCTTTTGTATTCAATCCCCATGTAATTGCTGTGTTTTATGGTCAATGTGAAGGTCCAAGGGGTACAGTAAACCTGCACTGGTGCATCGGAATCTAATACTAGTCTCCCAGGTGCCGCGTAAAGCTGAAAATCTTAGATGATTCTATCTTCTTGCACTTAAGTCGACATTGTGCCTCTTGTATTCAATCCCGATCCGATTTCTGTGTTTCATGGTTAATGCGAAAGTCCTAGGGTTACAGTAAACCTGCACTGGTCCATCGGACTCTAATACTGGTCACCCAGGAGCCGATAAAACCATAAACTCTTAGAAGATTCATTCCTCTTGTACTTAAGTCAGCAATGTCCCTTTTGTATTCAATCCCGAAGCAATTTCTGTGTTTCATGGTCAGTGTGAAGGTCCAAGGGATACTGTAAACCTGCACTGGTGCATCGCAATTTAATAATGGTCTCCCAGGAACCGCTCAAACCACAAACTCTTAGCAAATTCACTCTTCTTGTACCTACGTCGGCATTGTCCCTTTTGCATTCAACCCCGATGTAGTTTTTGGTTTAATGGTCAATGTGAAGGTCTACAGGATACTGTACACCTGCACTGGTGCATCGGAATCCAATACTGGCCTCCCAGGAGCCGCTCTAAGCACAAACTCTTAGAAGATTCACGCTTCTTGTACTTAAGTCGGCATTGTACCTTTTGTATTCAATCCCGATGCAATTTCTATGTTTCATGGTCAGTGTGAAGGTCCAAGGGATACTGTAAACATGCACTGATATATCGCAATTTAATAATGGTGTCCCAGGAGCCGCTCAAACCACAAACTCTTAGAAGATTCACTCTTCTTGTACCTAAGTCGGCATTGTCCCTTTTGCATTCAACCCCAATGTAGTTTTTGGTTTAATGGTCAACGTGAAGGTCTACAGGATACAGTACACCTGCACTGGTGCATCGGAATCCAATACTGGCCTCCAAGGAGCCGCTCTAAGCACAAACTCTTAGAAGATTCATGCTTCTTGTACTTAAGTCGGCATTGTACCTTTTATATTCAAGCCCGATGCAATTTCTGTGTTTCATGTTGAATGTGAAAGTCCAAGGGATACAGTAAACTTGCACTGGTGCATCGGTATTTGATACTGGTCTCCCAGGAGCCGCTCAAACCACAAACTCTTAGAAGATTGACTCTTCTTGTACTTAAGTCAGCATTGTACTTTTTGTATTCAATGCCGACGCAATATCTGTGTTTCATGGTCAATGTGAAGTTCCAAGGGATACAGTAAACCTGCACTGGTGCATCGGTGTTTATACTGGTCTCCCAGGAGCAGCTCTAACCACTAACTCTTGTATTTAAGTCGGCCTTGTCCCTTTTTGTATTCAATGCCGATGCATTTTCTGTGTTTCATGGTCAATGTGAAGGTCCAAGGGACACAGTAACCCTGCACTGGTGCATCGGAATCTATTTCAGGTCTCCCAGGAGCCTCTCAAATCACAAACTCTTAGAAGATTCACTCTTCTTGTACTTCAGTCGGCATTTTCCCTCTTGTATTCAATGCCGATGCAATTTCTTTGCTTCATGGTCAATGTGAAGGTCGAAGGGATACAGTAAACCTATACTGCTGCATCGATATCTAATACTGGTCACCCAGGAGCCGCTAAAAACACAAACTCTTAGAAGATTCACTCTTTTTGTAATTAAGACGGAGTTGTACATTTTGTATTCAATGCTGATGCTTTTTTTGTGTCTCATGGTCAATGTGAAGGTCCAAGGGATACAGTAAACCTGCACTGGTGCATCGGATTCAAATACTGGTACCCCTGGAGACGCTCAAAGCACGAACTCTTAGAAGATTCACTCTTCTTGTACTTAAGTCAGCATTGTGAGTTTGTGTTCTATCCCATTGCGATATCTGCGTTTCATGGTCAGTGTGAAGGTCCAAGGAATACTCTAAACCTGCACTGGTGCATCCCAATTTAATAATGGTCTCCCAGGAGCCGCTCAAACCATAAACTCTTAGCAAATTCACTCTTCTTGTACCTAAGTTGGCATTGTCCCTTTTGCATTCAACCCCAATGTAGTTTTTGGTTTAATGGTCAATGTGAAGGTCTACAGGATACTGTACACCTGCACTGGTGCATCGGAATCCAAAACTGGACTCCTAGGAGCCGCTCTGAGCACAAACTCTTAGAAGATTCACGCTTCTTGTACTTAAGTCGGCGTTGTACCTTTTGTATTCAATCCCGATGCAATTTCTATGTTTCATGGTCAGTGTGAAGGACCAAGGGATACTGTAAACATGCACTGGTATATCGCAATTTAATAATGGTCTCCCAGGAGCCGCTCAAACCACAAACTCTTAGAAGATTGACTCTTCTTGTACTTGAGTCAGCATTGTACTTTTTGTATTCAATGCCGACGCGATATCTGTGTTTCATGGTTAATGTGAAGTTCCAAGGGATACAGAAACCTGCACTGGTGCATCGGTATTTATACTGGTCTCCCAGGAGCAGCTCAAACCACTAACTCTTAGAAGATTCCCTCCTTATGTATTTAAGTCGGCCTTGTCCCTTTTTTTATTCAATGCCGATGCATTTTCTGTGTTTCATGGTCAATGTGAAGGTCCAAGGGACACAGTAAACCTGCACTGGTGCATCGGAATCTATTTCAGGTCTCCCAGGAGCCTCTCAAATCACAAACTGTTAGAAGATTCACTCTTCTTGTACTTCAGTCGGCATTTTCCCTCTTGTATTCAATGCCGATGCAATTTCTGTGTTTCATGGTCAATGTGAAGGTCCAAGGGATACAGTAAACCTATACTGGTGCATCGATATCTAATACTGGTCACCCAGGAGCCGCTAAAAACAAAAACTCTTAGAAGATTCACTCTTTTTGTAATTAAGACGGACTTGTACATTTTGTATTCAATGCTGATGCTTTTTTTGTGCCTCATGGTCAATGTGAAGGTCCAAGGGATACAGTAAACCTGCACTGGTGCATCGGTGACTAATACTGCTGTCCCAGTATCCGCTCTAACCGCAAACTCTCAGAACATACTCTCTTCTTGTACTTAAGTCGGCATTGTCCCTTTTGTATTCAATCCCGATGCAATTTCTTTATTTCATAGTGAATGTGAAGGTCCAAGAGATACAGTAAACCTGCACTGGTGCATCGGAATCTAATACTGGTCTCCCAGGATCCGCTCAAAACACAAACTCGTAGAAGATTCAGTCTTCTTGTCCTTAAGTCGGCATTGTCCCTTTTGTATTCAATGCCGACGCAATATCTGTGTTTCATGGTGAATGTGAAGGTCCACAGGATACAGTAAACCTGCTCTGGTGCATCGGAATCTAATACTGGTCTCCCAGGAGCCGATCAAAGCACAAACTCTTAGAAGTTTCACTCTTCTTGTCCTTAAGTCGGCATTGTCCCTTTTGTATTCAATGCCGATGCAATATCAGCGTTTCATGGTGAATGTGAAGGTCCAAGGGATACAATAAACCTGCACTGGTGAATCGGAATCTAATACTGGTCTCCCAGGAGCCGCTCAAACCACAGACTCTTACAAGACTCACTCTTCTTGTACTCATGTCGTTCATTGTCCCTTTCATATTCAATCGCGACGCAATTCCTGTGTTTCATGGTCAATGTGAAGGTCCACGAGATACAGTAAACCTGCACCGGTGCATCGGAATCTAATACTGGTGTCCCAGGAGCCGCTCAAGCCGCAAGCTCTTAGGAGATACACTCATCTTGTACTAAAGTCGCCATTGTTTCTTTTGTATTCAATCCCGATGCAATTACTGTGTTTCATGGTCAATGTGAAGGTCCAAGGGATACAGTAAACTTGAACTGGTGCATCGGAATCTAATACTGGTCTCCCAGGAGCCGTTCCAAGCACTGATTCTTTGAAGATACACTCTTCCTGTACTTAGGTCGGCATTGTACCTTTTGTATTCAATCCCGATGCAATTTCTGTGTCTCATGGTCGATGTGAAGGTCCAAGGGAAACTGTAAACCTGCACTGGTGCATCGGAATCCAATACTGGTCTCCCAAGAGCCGCTAAAACCACTAACTCTTAGAAGATTCACTCTTCTTGTACTTAAGTCGGCATTGTGCTATTTGTATTCGATCCCGTTGCCATTTCTGTGTTTCATAGTCAATGAGAAGGTCAAAGGGATACAGCAAACCTGCACTGGTGCATCGGAATCCAATAC
Organism: Schistocerca piceifrons; assembly: GCF_021461385.2. NCBI lineage: Eukaryota > Metazoa > Arthropoda > Insecta > Orthoptera > Acrididae > Schistocerca > Schistocerca piceifrons. The sequence continues at coordinate 843,303,404 of NC_060141.1, forward strand.
TGGTCTCCCAGGAGCCGCTCAAACTACAAATCCTTAGAAGATTCACTCTTCTTCTACGTAAGTCGGCAGTGTCCATTTTGCATTCAATCCCAATGCAATTTCTGCTTTTCATGGTCAATGTGAAGGTCCAAGGGATACTGTAAACCTGCACTGGTGCATCGGAATCTAATACTGGTCTCCCAGGAGCCGCCCAAACCACATCCTCAAGGAAGATTCACTCTTCTTGTTCTTAAGTCGGCATTGTCTCTCTTGTATTCAATCCCGATGCAATTTCTGTGTTTCGCGGTCAATGTGAAGTTCCACGGGATACAGTAAAGCTGCACTGGTGCATTGGAATCAAATACTGGTCTCCCAGGAGCCGCTCAAATCACAATGTCTTGAAGAGTCACTCTTCTTCTACTTAAGAAGGCACTGTCCCTTTTGCGTTCAATCCCAATGCAATTTCTGTGTATCTTGGTCAATGTGAAGGTCCAAGGGATACAGTAAACTTACACTGGTGCATCGGAATCTAATACTGGTCTCTTAAGAGCCGCTCAAACCTCAAACTCTTAGAAGATTCACTCTTCTTGTACTTAAGTCGGCATTGTCCCTTTTGTATTCAGTACCAATGCAAATTTTGTGTTTAATGGTGAATGCGAAGGTCAAAGGTATACAGGAAACCTGCACTGGTCTATCAGAATCGAGAACTGGACTCCCGGGAGCCGTTCAAACCACAAACACTTACAAGATTCATTCCTCTTGTGCTTATTTCGGCATTGTCCCTTTTGTATTCAATCCCGTTGCAATTTATTTGTTTCATGGTCAATTTGAAGCTCCAAGGAATACAGTAAACCTGCACTGGTGCATCGGAATCTAATACTGGTCTCCCAGGAGCCGCTCAAGCCACAAACTCTTAGAAGATTCACTCTACTTGTAGTTAAGTCGGCATTATCCATTTTGTATTCAGTACCGATGCAATTTCTGTGTTTCGTGGTGAATGTGAATCTCGAAGGGATACAGTAAACCAGCGCTGGTGTATCGGAATCCAAAACTGGTCTCCCAGCAGCCGCCGAACCACATACTATTTGAAGATTCACTCCTCTTGTACTTAAGTCGGCATAGTCCCATTTGTTTTCAATCCCGATGCAATTTCTGTGTTTCATGGTCAATATGAAGGTCCGTGGGATACTGTAAACCTGCACTGGTGCATCGGATTCCAATACTGGTCTCCCAGGAGCCGCTCAAACCACTAACTCTTAGAAGATTCACTCTTCTTGTACTTAAGTCGGCATTGTGCTTTTTGTATTCAACCCCGTTGCCATTTCCGTGTTTCATAGTCAATGAGAACGTCAAAGGGATACAGCAAACCTGCACTGGTGCATCGGAATCTAATACTGGTCTCCCAGGAGCCGCTTAAACTTCAGATTCTTAGAAGATTCACTCTTCTTCTACGTAAGTCGGCAGTGTCCCTTTTGCATTCAATCCCGATGCAATTTCTGTGTTTCATGGTCAATGTGAAAGTCCAAGGGCTACTGTAAACCTGCACTGGTGCATCGGAATCTAATACTGGTCTCCCAGGAGCCGCCCAAACCACATCTTCTAGGAAGATTCACTCTTCTTGTACTTAAGTCGGCATTGTCCCTCTTGTATTCAATCCCGATGCAATTTCTGTGTTTCGCGGTCAATGTGAAGGTCCAAGGGATACAGTAAACCTACACTGGTGCATCGGAATCTAATACTGGTCTCCCAAGAGCCGCTCAAACCTCAAACTCTTAGAAGAATCACTCTTCTTGTACTTAAGTCGGCATTGTCCCGTTTGTATTCAGTACCGATGCAAATTTTGTGTTTAATGGTGAATGCGAAGGTCCCAGGTATACAGTAAACCTGCACTGGTCTATCGGAATCGAAAACTGGACTCCCGGGTGCCGCTCAAACCACAAACACTTAGAAGATTCATTCCTCTTGTACTTAAATCGGCATTGTCCCTTTTGTATTCAATCCCGTTGCAATTTATGTGTTTCATGGTCAATTTGAAGCTCCAAGGGATACAGTAAACCTGCATGTGTGCACCGGAGTCCAATACTGGTCTCCCAGGAGCCGCTCAAACCACAAACTCTTAGAAGATTCAGTCTTCTTGTACTAAAGCCGCCATTGTGCCTTTTGTACATATATCCCGTTGCGATTTCTGTGATTCATGGTCAATGGGAAGGTCAAAGGGACACAGTAAACCTGCACTGGTGCATCGGCATCTAATACTGATCTCCCAGGAGCCAGTCAAACACAAGCTCTTAGAAGATTCACTCTTCTTGTACTTAAGTCGGCATTGTCCATTTTGTATTCAGTGCCGTTGCATTTTCTGTTTTTCATGGTCAATGTGAAGGTCCAAGGGATACAGTAAACCTGCACTGGTGCATCGGAATCTAATAATGGTCTCCCAGGAGCCGCCCTAAGCAGAAGATACACTTTTCTTGCTCTTAAGTCATCTTTGTACTTTTGTATTCAATCCGAGGCGATTTTTGTGTTTCATGGTGAATGTGGAAGTCCAAGGGATAGAGTAAACCTGCACTGGTCAATCGGAGTCTAATACTGGTTTTCCAGGAGCCGCTCAAAGCACAAACTCTTAGAAGAATCACTCTTCTTGTACTTATGTCGGCATTTTCACTTTTGTATTCAATCCCGATGCAATTTCTGTGTTTCATGGTCAATGTGGAAGTCCAAGGGATACAGTAAACGTGCACTGGTGCATCGGTATCTAATACTGGTCTCCCAGGTGCCGCTTAAAGCAGAAAATCTTAGAAGATTCTATCTTCTTGCACTTAAGTCGACATTGTGCCTCTTGTATTCAATCCCGATGCGATTTCTGTGTTTCACAGTCAATGCGAAAGTGCTAGGGTTACAGTAAACCTGCACTGGTCCATCGGAATCTAATACTGGTCACCCAGGAGCCGATAAAACCACAAACTGTTAGAAGATTCACTCTTCTTGTATTTAAGTCGGCATTGTCCCTTTTGCATTCGACCCCGATGTAGTTTTTGGTTTAATGGTCAATGTGAAGGTCCAAGGGATACTGTAAACATGCACTGGTATATCGCAATTTAATAATGGTGTCCCAGGAGCCGCTCAAACCACAAACTCTTAGAAGATTCACTCTTCTTGTACCTAAGTCGGCATTGTCCCTTTTGCATTCAACCCCAATGTAGTTTTTGGTTTAATGGTCAACGTGAAGGTCTACAGGATACAGTACACCTGCACTGGTGCATCGGAAACCAATACTGGCCTCCAAGGAGCCGCTCTAAGCACAAACTCTTAGAAGATTCATGCTTCTTGTACTTAAGTCGGCATTGTACCTTTTATATTCAAGCCCGATGCAATTTCTGTGTTTCATGTTGAATGTGAAAGTCCAAGGGATACAGTAAACTTGCGCTGGTGCATCGGTATTTGATACTGGTCTCCCAGGAGCCGCTCAAACCACAAACTCTTAGAAGATTGACTCTTCTTGTACTTAAGTCAGCATTGTACTTTTTGTATTCAATGCCGACGCAATATCTGTGTTTCATGGTCAATGTGAAGTTCCAAGGGATACAGTAAACCTGCACTGGTGCATCGGTGTTTATACTGGTCTCCCAGGAGCAGCTCAAACCACTAACTCTTGTATTTAAGTCGGCCTTGTCCCTTTTTGTATTCAATGCCGATGCTTTTTCTGCGTTTCATGGTCAATGTGAAGGTCCAAGGGACACAGTAACCCTGCACTGGTGCATCGGAGTCTATTTCAGGTCTCCCAGGAGCCTCTCAAATCACAAACTCTTAGAAGATTCACTCTTCTTGTACTTCAGTCGGCATTTTCCCTCTTGTATTCAATGCCGATGCAATTTCTTTGTTTCATGGTCAATGTGAAGGTCGAAGGGATACAGTAAACCTATACTGGTGCATCGATATCTAATACTGGTCACCCAGGAGCCGCTAAAAACACAATGTGAAATTCCAAATGATACAGTTAACCTGCACTGGTGCATCGGAATTTAATACTGGTCTCCCATGAACCGCTCAAAGCTGAAAATCTTGGAAGATTCTATCCTCTTGTACTTAAGTCAACATTGTGCCTCTTGTGTTGACTCCCGATGCGATTTCTGTGTTTCATGGTCAATGTGAAGGTCCTAGGTATACAGTAAACCTGCCCTGGTGAATCGGAATCTAGTACTGGTCTCCCAGGAGACGATCAAACCAGAAACTCTTAGAAGATTCGCTCTTCTTGTACTTAAATCGGCAGTGTCCCTTTTATATTCAATCCTGAAGCAATATCTCTAATTAATGGCCAATGTGAACGTCCAAGGGATACAGTATACCTGCACTGGTGCATCGGAATCTAATACTGGTCTCCTAGGAGCCGCCCTAAGCACTAACTCTTAGATGATACACTCTTCTTGTACTTAAGTCGGCATTATACCTTTTGTATTCAATCCCGATGCAATTTCTGTGTTTCATGGTCAATGTGAAGGTCCAGGGGATACATTGAACCTGCACTGGTGCATTTGAATCTAATACTAGTCTCCCAGGAGACGCTCAAAGCACAATCTCTTAGAAGATTCACTCTTCTTGCACTTAAGTCGGCATTGTGCCTCTTGTATTCAATCCAGATGCGATTTCTGTGTTTCGTGGCCAATGCGAAGGTCCTAGGGTTACAGTAAACCTGCACAGGTGCATCGGAATCTAATACTGGTCACCCAGGAGCCGATAAAACCACAAACTCTTAGAAGCTTAACCCTTCTTGTACCTAAGTCGGCATTGTCCCTTTTGTATTCAACCCCGATGTAAGTTTTGGTTTAATGGTCAATGTAAAGGTCCTAGGGATACAGTAAACCTGCACTGGTACATCGGAATCTAATACTGGTCTCCCAGGACACGCTCAAATCACAAACTCTTAGAAGATTCACTCTCCGTGTACTTAAGTCGGCATTGTCCCTTTTGTTTTCAATCCCAATGCTATTTCTGTGTTTCATGGTGAATGTGAAGGTCCAAGGTATACAGTACACCTGCACTAGTGCATCGGAATCTAATACTGTTCTCCCAGGAGCTGCTTAACCCCAAACACTTAAAAGATTCACGCTTCTTGTACTTAAGTCGTTCATTGTTCCTTTTATATTCAATCGCGATGCAATTTCTGTGTTCATGGTCAATGTGAAGGTCCAAGAGATGCAGTAAACCTGCACCGATGCATCGGAATCTAATACTGGTGTCCCAGGAGACGCTCAAACCGCAAGCTCTAAGAAGATACACTCTTCGTGTACTGAACTCGCCATTGTCCCTTTTTGTATTCAATCCCGATGCAATTTGCTGTGTTTCATGGTCAATGGGATGGTCCAAGGGATACAGAGTACCTGCACTGGGTCGACGGAATCTAATACTGGTATACTGGTCTCCCAGGAGCCGCACAAACCATTAACTCTTAGGAGACTCACTCTCCTTGTACTTAAGTCGGAATTGTCCCTTTTATATTCAACCCCGATGTAATTTCTGTGTTTAATGGTCAATGTGGAGGTCCAAGGGATACAGTAAACCTGCACTGGTGCATCGGAATCTAATACTGGTCTCCCAGGAGCCGCTGAAAGCACAATCTCTTAGAAGATTCACTCTTCTTGTACTTCAGTCGGGATTGTCCCTTTTGTATTCAATCCCGATTCAATATTCTGTGTTTCATGGTCAATCTGAAGGTCCAAGGGATACAGTAAACCTGCACTGGTGCATCGGAATCTAATACTGGTCTCCCAGGAGCCGCTCAAAGCACAAACTCTTAGAAGATTCACTCTTCTTGTCCTTTAGTCGGCATTGTCCCTTTTGTATCCAATGCCGATGCAATATCTGTGTATCATGGTGAATGTGAAGGTCCACGGGATACAGTAAACCTGCTCTGTTGCATCGGAATCTAATACTGGTCTCCCAGGAGCCGATCAAAGCACTCACTCTTAGAAGATTCACTCTTCTTGTCCATAAATCTGCACTGTCCCTTTTGTATTCAATGCCGATGCAATATCTGTGTTTCATGGTGAATGTGAAGCTCCAAGGGATACAGTAAACCTGCACTGGTGCATCGGAATCTACTACTAGACTCCCAGGAGCCGCTCAAATCACAAACTCTTAAAAGATTCACTCTTCTTGTACTCAAGTCGTTCATTGTCCCTTTCATATTCAATCGCGATGCAATTCCTGTGTTTCATGGTCAATGTGAATGTCCAGGAGATACAGTAAACCTGCACCGGTGCATCGGAATCCAATTCTGGTGTCCCAGGAACCGCTCAAACCGCAAGCTCTTAGAAGATACACTCTTCTTGTACTGAAGTCGCCATTGTTCCTTTTGTATTCAATACCGATGCAATTTCTGTGTTTCAAGGTCAATGTGAAGGACCAATTGATACAGTAAACCTGAAATGGTGCATCGGAATCTAATACTGGTCTCCCAGTAGCCGCGTAAAGCAGATAATCTTAGAAGATTCACTCTTCTTGTACTTAAGTAGGCATTGTGCCTCTTGTATTCAATCCTGATACGATTTCTGTGTTTCATGGTCAATGTGAAGGTGCTAGGGATACGGTAAACCTGCCCTGGTGAATCGGAATCTAGTACTGGTCTCCCAGGAGATGATCAAATCACAAACTCTTAGAACATTCACTCTTCTTGCACTTAAATCGGCAGTGTCCCTTTTATATTCAATCCCGATGCAATATCTCTGTTTAATGGTCAATGTGAATGTCCAAGGGATACAGTAAACCTGCACTGGTGCATCGGAATCTAATACTGGTCTCCCAGGAGCCGCCCTAAGCACTAACTCTTAGATGATACACTCTTCTTGTACTTTAGTCAGAATTGTACCTTTTGGATTCAATCCCGATGCAATTTCTGTGTTTCATGGTCAATGTGAAGGTCCAAGGGATACAGTGATCCTGCACTGGTGCATTTGAATCTAATACTAGTCTCCCAGGAGGCGCTCAAAGCAGAATCTCTTAGAAGATTCACTCTTCTTGTACTTAAGTCGGCATTGTCCCTTTTGTATTCAATCCCGATGCAATTTCTGTGTTTAATGGTCAATGTGAAAGTCCAAGGAATACAGTAAACCTGCACTGGTGCATCTGACTCTAATACTGGTCTCCCAGGAGCCGCTCAAACCACAAACTCTTAAAAGATTCACTCTTCTTGTACTCAAGTCGTTCATTGTCCCTTTCATATTCCATCGCGACGCAATTCCTGTGTTTCATGGTCAATGTGAAGGTCCAAGAGATACAGTAAACCTGCACCGGTGCATCGGAATCTAATACTGGTGTCCCAGGAGCCGCTCAAGCCGCAAGCTCTTAGAAGATACACTCATCTTGTACTTAAGTCGTCATTGTTCCTTTTGTATTCAATCCCGATGCAATTTCTGTGTTTCATGCTCAATGTGAAATTCCAAATGATACAGTAAACCTGCACTGGTGCATCGGAATTTAATACTGGTCTCCCATGAGCCGCTCAAAGCTGAAAATCTCGTAAGATTCTATCCTCTTGTACTTAAGTCGACATTGGGCCTCTTGTATTCAATCCCGATGCGATTTCTGTGTTTCATGGTCAATGTGAAGGTCCTAGGTATACAGTAAACCTGCACTGGTGCATCGGAATTTAATACTGGCCTCCCAGGACCCGCGTAAAGCAGTTAATCTTAGAAGATTCACTCTTCTTGTACTTAAGTAGGCATTGTGCGTCTTGTATTCAAGCCTGATACGATTTCTGTGTTTCATGGTCAATGTGAAGGTGCTAGGGATACAGTAAACCTGCCCTGGTGCATCGGAATCTAGTACTGGTCTCCCAGGAGACGATCAAACCACAAACTCTTAGAAGATAAACTCTTCTTGTACTTAAGTTGGCAATGTACCTTTTGTATTCAATTCCGAAGCAATTTATATGTTTCATGGCCAATGTGATGGTCCAAGGGATACAGTAAATCTGCACTGGTGCATCGGAATCTAATACTGGTCTCCTAGGAGCCGCCCTAAGCACTAACTCTTAGATGATACACTCTTCTCTTACTTAAGTCGGCATTGTACATTTGTATTTAATCCCGATGCAATTTCTGTGTTTCATGGTCAATGTGAAGGTCCAAGGGATACAGTGAACCTGCACTGGTGCATTTGAATCTAATACTAGTCTCCCAGGAGACGCTCAAAGCACACTCTCTTAGAAGATTGACTCTTCTTGTACTTAAGTCGGCATTGTGCCTCTTGTATTCAATCCCGTTGCGATATCTGTGGTTCTCGGCCAATGTGAAGGTCCTAGGGTTACAGTAAACCAGCACTGGTGTATCGGAATCTAGTACTGGTCACCCAGGAGCCGATAAAACCACAAACTCTTAGAAGCTTCACTCTTCTTGAACTTAAGTCGGCAATGTACCTTTTGTATTCAATCCCGAAGCAATTTATATGTTTCATGGGTAATGTGATGGTCCATGGGATACAGTAAATCTGCACTGGTGCATTGCAATCTAATAATGTTCCCCCAGGAGCCGCTCAAACCACAAACTCTTTGAAGATTCACTCTTCTTGTACCTAAGTCGGCATTGTCCCTTTTGTATTCAACCCCGATGTAGTTATTGGTTTAATGGTCAATGTGAAGGTCCTAGGGATACAGTAAACCTGCACTGGTGCATCGGAATCTAATACTGGTCTCCCAGGACACGCTCAAATCACAAACTCTTAAAAGATTCACTCTTCTTGTACTTAAGTCGTCCATTGCCCCTTTTATACTCAATCGCGATGCAATGTCTGTGTTCATGGTCAATGTGATGATCCAAGAGATACAGAAAACCTGCACCGGTGCATCAGAATCTAATACTGGTGTCCCAGGAGACGCTCAAACCGCAAGCTCTTAGAAGATTCACTCTTCATGTACTGAAGTCGCCATTGTCCCTTTTGTATTCAATCCCGATGCAATTTGCTGTGTTTCATGGTCAATGGGATAGTCCGAGGGATACAGTATACCTGCACTGGGTCAACGGAATCTAACACTGGTATACTGGACTCCCAGGAGCCGCACAAACCATTAACTCTTAGGAGATTCACTCTCCTTGTACTTCAGTCGGGATTGTCCCTTTTTGTATTCAATCCCGATTCAAAATTCTGTGTTTCATGGTCAATCTGAAGGTCCAAGGGTTACAGTAAACCTGCACTGGTGCATCGGAATCTAATACTGGTCTCCCAGGAGCCGATCAAAACACAAACTCTTAGAAGATTCACTCTTCTTGTCCATAAGTCGGCATTGTCCCTTTTGTATTGAATGCCGATGCAATATCTGTGTTTCATGGTTAATGTAAAGGTCCAAGGGAAACAGTAAACTTGCACTGGTGTATCGGAATCTAATACTGGTCTCCCAGGAGCCGCTCAAAACACAAACTCTTAAAAGATTCACTCTTCTTGTACTCAAGTCGTTCATTGTCCCTTTCATATTCAATCGCGATGCAATTCCCGTGTTGAATGGTCAATGTGAATGTCCAAGAGATTCAGTAAACCAGCACCGGTGCATCGGAATCTAATACTGGTGTCCCAGGAACCGCTCAAACCCCAAGCTCTTAGATGACACACTCTTCTTGTATTGAAGTCGCCATTGTCCCTTTTGTATTCAATCCCGATGCAATTTCTGTGTTTCATGGTCAATGTGAAGGTCCAAGGCATACAGTAAACCTGAACTGGTGCATCGGAATCTAATACTGGTCTCCCAGGAGCCGCGTAAAGCAGATAATCTTAAAAGATTCACTCTTCTTGTACTTCAGTAGGCATTGTGCGTCTTGTATTCTAGCCTGATACGATTTCTGTGTTTCATGGTCAATGTGAAGGTGCTAGGGATACAGTAAACCTGCCCTGGTGCATCGGAATCTAGTACTGGTCTCCCAGGAGACGATCAAACCACAAACTCTTAGAAGATTCACTCTTCTTGTACTTAAATCGGCAGTGTCCCTATTATATTCAATCCCGAAGCAATATGTCTAATTAATGGCCAATGTGAACGTCCAAGGGATACAGTAAACCTGCACTGGTGCATCGGAACCTAATATTGGTCTCCTAGGAGCCGCCCTAAGCACTAACTCTTAGATGATACACTCTTCTTGTACTTAAGTCGGCATTGTACATTTGTATTGAATCCCGATGCAATTTCTGTGTTTCATGGTCAATGTGAAGGTCCAAGGGATACAGTGAACCTGCACTGGTGCATTTGAATCAAATACTAGTCTCCCAGGAGACGCTCAAATCACAATCTCTTAGAAGATTCACTCTTCTTGTACCTAAGTAGGCATCGTGATTCTTGTATTCAATCCCGATGCGATTTCTGTGTTTCATGGCCAATGCGAAGGTCCTAGGGTTACAGAAAACCTGCACTGGTGCATCGGAATCTAATACTGGTCACCCAGGAGCCGATAAAACCACAAACTCTTAGAAGCTTCACTCTTCTTGTACTTAAGTCGGCAATGTACCTTTTGTATTCAATCCCGAAGCAATTTATATGTTTCATGGCCAATGTGATGCTCCAAGGGATACAGTAAATCTCCACTGGTGCATTGCAATCTAATAATGTTCCCCCAGGAGCCGCTCAAACCACAAACTCATTGAAGATTCACTCTTCTTGTACCTAAGTCGGCATTGTCCCTTTTGTATTCAACCACGATGTTGTTTTTGGTTTAATGGTCAATGTGAAGGTCCTAGGGATACAGTAAACCTGCAATGGTGCATCGGAATGTAATACTGGTCTCCCAGGACACGTTGAAATCACAAACTCTTAGAAGATTCACTCTTCTTGTACTTAAGTCGGCATTCTCCCTTTTGTTTTCAATCCCAATGCAATTTCTGTGTTCATGGTGAATGTGAAGCTCCAAGGTATACAGTACACCTGCACTAGTGCATCGGAATCTAATACTGTTCTTTCAGGATCCGCTTAACCACAAACTCTTAAAAGATTCACTCTTCTTGTACTTCAGTCGGGATTGTCCCTCTTTGTATTCAATCCCGATTCAAAATTCTGTGTCTCATGGTCAATCTGAAGGTCCAAGGGATACAGTAAACCTGCACTGGTGCATCGGAATCTAATATTGGTCTCCCAGGAGCCGCTCAAAGCACAAACACTTAGAAGATTCACTCGTCATGTCCTTAAGTCGGCATTGTCCCTTTTGTATTCAATGCCGATGCAATTTCTATGTTTCATGGTCAATGTGAAGGTCCAAGAGATTCAGTAAACCTGCACCGGTGCATCGGAATCTAATACTAGTGTCCCAGGAGACGCTCAGACCGCAAGCTCTTAGAAGATACACTCTTCATGTACTGAAGTCGCCATTGTCCCTTTTGTATTCAATCACGATGCAATTTGCTGTGTTTCATGGTCAATGGGAAGGTCCAAGGAATACAGTATACCTGCACTGGTGCAACGGAATCTAATACTGGTATACTGGCCTCCCAGGGCGCGCACAAGCCATTAACTCTTAGAAGATTCACTCTCCTTGTACTTAAGTCGGCATTGTCCCTTTTATATTCAACCCCGATGTAATTTCTGTGTTTAATGGTCAATGTGAAGGTCCAAGGGATACAGTAAACCTGCACTGGTGCATCGGTATCTAATACTGGTCTCCCAGGAGCCGCTCAAACCACAAACTCTTAGAAGATTCTATCTTCTTGTACTTATGTCGGCATTGTGCCTCTTGTATTCAATCCCGATGCGATTTCTGTGTTTCATGGCCAATGCGAAGGTCCTAGGGTTACAGTAAACCTGCACTGGTGCACCGGAATCTAATACTGGTCTCCCAGGAGCCGCTTTAAGCAGATAATCTTAGAAAATTCATTCTTGTGTACGTAAGTCGGCATTGTGCCTCTTGTATTCAATCCCAATGCGATTTCTGTGTTTCATGGTCAATGTGAAGGTCCTAGGGGTACAATAAACCTGCCCTGGTGCATCGGAATCTAGTATTGGTCTCACAGGAGACGATCAAAACACAAACTCTTAGAAGATACACTCTTCTTGTACTTAAGTCGGCATTGTGCATTTTGTTTTCTATCCCGCGTCGATTTGTGTGTTTCATGGTCAATGTGATAGTCCAAGGGATACAGTAAACTCGCACTGGTGCATCGGAGTCTAATACTGGTGTCCCAGGGTCCGCTATATCCCCAAAATCTTAGAAGATACACTCTTCTTGTACTTAAGTCGGCATTGTCCATTTTGTATTCAATTCCGATGCAATTTCTGTGTTTCATGGTCAATGTGAATGTCCAAGGGATACAGTAAACTTGCACTGGTGCATCGGAATCAAACACTAGTCTCCCAGGAGCCGATCAAAGAACAAACTCTTAGAAGATTCACTCCTCTTGTACTTAAGTTGGCATTGACGCTTTTGTATTCAACACCGAAGTAGTTTTTTGTTTAAAGGTCAATGTGAAGGTCCAAGGGATATAGTACACCTGCACTGGTGCATCGGAATACAATACTGGTCTCCCAGGATCCGCTCAAAGCGCAAACAATTAGACGATTCACTCTTCTTGTACTTAAGTCGGCATTGTCCCTTTAGTATTCAACCCAGATGCAAATTCTATGTTTCTTGGTCAATGTGAAGGTACAAGGGATACAGTAAACCTGCACTGGTGCATCGGAATCAAATACTGACATCCCAGGGGCCACTCTAAGCACAAACTCTTAGAAAATTCACGCTTCTTGTACTTAAGTAGGCATTGTGCATTTTGTATTCAATGCCGCTGCATTTTCTGTGTTTCATGGTCGATGTGAAGGTCCAAGAGGCGCAGTAAACCAGAACAGGTGCATCGGAATCTAATTCAGGTCTCTCAGTAGCCGCTCAAAGCACAAACTCCTAGAAGATTCACTCTTCTTGTACTTAAGTCGGCATTGTCCCTTTTGTATTCAATGCCGATGCAATTTCTGTGTTTCATGGTCAATGTGAAAGACCAAGGGATACAGTAAATCTGCACTGGTGCATCGGAATCTAATTCAGGTCTCCCAGGAGCCGCTCAAAGCACTAACTCTTAGAAGATTTACTCTTCCTGTATTTAAGTCGGCATTGTCCCTTTTGTTTTCTATCCCGATGCAATTTCTGTGTTTCATGGTCAATGTGAAGGTCCAAGGAATACAGTGAACCTGCACTGGTGCATTGAAATTTAATAATGGTCTCCCAGGAACCGCTCAAACCACAAACTCTTAGAAGATTCACTCCTCTTGTACCTAAGTCGGCATTGTCCCTTTTGTATTCAACCCCGAAGTAGTTCTTTGCTTAAAGGTCAATGTGAAGGTCCAAGGGATACAGTACACCTGCACTGGTGCATCAGAATACAATAATGGTCTCCCAGGATCCGCTCAAAGCGCAAACCATTAGACGACTCACTCTTCTTGTACTTAAGTCGGCATTGTCCCATTTGTATTCAACCCAGATGCAGATTCTATGTTTCATGGTCAATGTGAAGGTCCAAGGGATACAGTAAACCTGCACTGGTGCATCGGAAACAGAATACTGATATCCCAGGGGCCGCTCTAAGCACAAACTCTTAGAAAATTCACGCTTCTTGTTCTTAAGTTGGCATTGCGCGTTTTGTATTCAATGCCGATGCAATTTCTGTCTGTCATGGTCTATGTGATGGTGCAAAGGATTCAGTAAACCTACACTGGTGCATCGGTGACTAATACTGGTGTCCCAGGATCCTCTCTAACCGCAAACTCTTAGAACATACTCTCTTCTTGTACGAAAGTCGCATTGTCCTTTTGTTTTCATTCCCGATGCAATTTCCGTGTTTCATAGTCAATGTGAAGGACCAAGGGATACATTAAACTTGAACTGGTGCATCGGAATCTAATACTGGACTCCCAGGAGCCGCTCAAAGCACGAACTCTTTGAAGATTCACTCTTCTTGTGCTTAAGTCGGCATTGTCCATTTTGTATTCAATGCCGACGCCATTTCTGTGTTTCATGGTCAATGTGAAGTTCCATGGGATACAGTAAACCTGCACTGGCGCATCGGAATCTAATACTGGTTTCCCAGGAGCCGATCAAAGCACAAACTCTTTGAAGATTCTATCTTCTTGTACTTATGTCGACACTGTGCCTCTTGTATTCAATCCCGATGCGATTTCTGTGTATCATGGCCAATGCGAAGGTCCTAGGGTTACAGTAAACCTGCACTGGTGCATCGGAATCTAATACTGGTCACCCAGGACCGATAAAACCACAAACTCTTAGAAGCTTCACTGTTCTTGTACTTAAGTCGGCAATGTCCCTTTTGTATTCAATCCTGAAGCAATTTATGTGTTTCATGGCCAATGTGATGGTCCAAGGGATACAGTAAACCTGCACTGGTGCATCGGAATTAAATACTGGTCTTCCAGGAGCCGCTCAAACCACAAACTCTTAGAAGATTCACCCATTTTGTACTTAGGTCGGCATTGTACCTTTTGTATTCAACCCCAATGCAATTTCTGTGTTTAATGGTCAATGTGAAGGTCCAAGGGATACAGTAAACCTGCACTGGTGCATCGGAATCTAATACTGGTCTACCAGGAGCCGTTCTAAGCACTAACTCATAGTAGATACACTTTTCTTGTACTTAAGTCGGCATTGTACCTTTTGTATTCAATCTCGATGCAATTTCTGTGTTTCATGGTCAATGTGAGATTCCAAATGATACAGTTAACCTGCACTGGTGCATCGGAATCTAATACTCGTCTCCCAGGAGCCGCTCAAAGTTGAAAATCTTTGAAGATTGTATCTTCTTGTACTTAAGTCGACATTGTGTCTCTTGTATTCAATCCCGATGCGATTTCTGTGTTTCATGGTCAATGTGAACGTCCTAGGTATACAGTAAACGTGCACTGATGCGACGGAATCTAATACTGGCCTCCCAGGAGCCGATCAAACCACAGACTCTTAGAAGATTCTCTCTTCTTGTACTTAAGTCGGCATTGTCAATTTTATGTATTCAATCCTGAAGCAATTTCTGTGTTTCATGGTCAATGTGAAGGTCCAAGGCATACAGTAAACCAGCACTGCTGCAACGGAATCTAATACTGGTCTTCCAGGAGTCGCTCAACCACAAACTCTTAGAAGATTCACTCTTCTTGTACCTAAGTCGGTATTGTCCCTTTTGTATTCACCCCCGATGTAGTTTCTGTGTTTCATGGTCAATGTGAAGGTCCAAGGGATACAGTTTACCTGGACTGGTCCATCGGAATCTAATACTGGTCTCCCATGAGCCGCTCAATTCACAATCTCTTAGAAGATTCACTCTTCTTAAACTTAAATCGGCAGTGTCCCTTTTTTATTCAATCCCGACGCAATTTCTGTGTTTCATGGTCAATGGGAAGGTCCAAAAGATACAGTATACCTGCACTGGTGCAGCGGATCTAATACTGGTCTCCCAGGAGCCGCTCTAACCACAAACTCTTAGATGATTCACTCTTCTTGTACTTAAGTCGGCATTGTCACTTTTGTATTTAATCCCCATACAAATTCAGTTTTTCAAGGTCAATGTGAAGGTCCAAGGGATACAGTAAACCTGCACTGGTGCATCGGAATCTCATACTGGTCTGCCAGGAGCCGATCAAACCACAAACTCTTAGAGGATTCTCTCTTCTTGTACTTCTGTCGGCATTGTCAATTTTTTGTATTCAATCCTGAAGCAATTTCTGTGTTTCATGGTCAATGTGAAGGTCCAAGGGATACAGTAAACCTGCACTGGTGCATCGGAATCTAATACTGGTCTCCCAGGAGCCGCTCAAACCATTACCTCTTAGTAGATTCACCCCTTATGTACTTAAGTCGGCATTGTCCCTTTTATATCAACCCCGATGTAATTTCTGTGTTTAATGGTCAATGTGAAGGTCCAAGGGATACGGTTAACCTGCACTGGTGCATCGGAATCTAATACTGGTCTCCCAGGTGCCGCTCTTAGCATGAGATACACTCTTCTTGTACTTAAGTCGGCATTGTCCCTTTTGTAAACAATCCCGAGCGATTTCTGGGTTCCATGGTCAATGTCAATTTCAAATAGATACAGTAAACCTGCACCGGTCCATCGGAGTCTAATCCTGGTTTTCCAGGAGCCGCTCAAATCACAAACTCTTAGAAGAATCATTCTTCTTGTACTTAAGTCGGCATTTTCACCTTTGTATTCAATCCCGATGCAATTTCTGTGTTTCATGGTCAATGTGAAGGTCCAAGGGACACAGTAAACCTGGCCTGGTCCATCGGAATCTAAAACTGGTCTCCCATGAGCCGCACAAATCACAAACTCTTAGAAGATTTACTCTTCCTGTACTTAAATCGGCAGTGTCCCTTTTGTATTCAATCCCGAAGCAATTTCTGTGTTTCATGGTCAATGGGAAGGTCCAACGGATACAGTTTACCTGCACTGGTGCAGCGGAATCTAATACTGGTCTCCCAGGAGCCGCTCTAACCACAAACTCTTAGATGATTCACTCTTCTTGTACTTAAGTCGGCATTGTCACTTTTGTATTCAATCCCCATACAAATTCTATTTTTCATGGTCAATGTGAAGGTCCAAGGGATACAGTACACCTGCACTGGTGCATCGGAATCTAATACTGGTCCCCCAGGAGCCGATCAAACCACAAACTCTTAGACGATTCTCTCTTCTTGTACTTAAGTCGGCAGTGTCCCTTTTATATTCAATCCCGATGCAATATCTCTGTTTAATGGTCAATGTGAAGGTCCAAGGGATACAGTAAACCTGCAGTGGTGCATAGCAATCTAATACTGGTCTCCCAGGAGCCGCCCTAAGCACTAACCCTTAGATGATACACTCTTCTTGTACGTAAGTCGGAATTGTACCTTTTGTATTCAATCCCGATGCAATTTCTGTGTTTCATGGTCAATGTGAAGGTCCAAGGGATACAGTGATCCTGCACTGTATAAAATAAATAAAATAAATAAAAAAATATATTGTTATTAAATATTAATTATTCTATCTGTATGACGGTGATTGTGATTGCAATTGTAATTAATATTTTGCTTATCTGGAACGTGGACGTTTAATTATTCGGTATCAGACGCTTGACAATGGCTTTTTCGTAAAGGCAATGTTACTCGTAGTTGACCGTGAAATAAAACTGAATAATCGGACTTCGTAATTAAATCGTTTCCAAAGACTGCTGCGGTAGGTGCGGACTCATAATCTAAATCTCAATATTACAATAATTTGCCAGCCATGCCAATACGTCGTACAGAGGTGATTGTCTACTAAACATAAAAAAGTTACACAGTTAGTTAAATCAGATATATTCAATGAATAAGCCTACAGTTCATAATCCTACTTACTTTTATAAATATAAATTCTTTACAGAATCGAGTGCCTAGTGTGGTTGCAACTCGCAGTATTCTTCTATAACATGAAATATGGCGGTGTGCCAGACAATAAAATAAAATACGTGCTTCTCGCCCCACCTCTACCAGAGCTCCCCTTTTTTAATCAAACATAAGAGTAACGTAATTGTGCTTTTGTTTTATCAGCGACACAGCGCTGCAGTTGTGTGCCATAGGCTTTATTTATTTGTCACTGATTATTTATTTAATTAATATTTCGCGTTTCCGAGGAAACTCACGCTCGGCATGCAAATGTGCCTTTATATTGCCCCCTGAATTGCGAGGCGAAAGGACACACCTGCACGCGAGCAATTCACCTAAAGGCACAAGAAAATCTAAGTTATCTACAACTATTTACATGACTTACATTACACATTATACACATTATATACAAAATTTGAATGACGCGGGTGCGCCGTAAAAGTTCCAATGTTGGCAGATAGATCGCGCGCATGCGCAGAAGCGTCTGTGTAACTGCGGCACTGCCGTTATATCGTACAGTTAGATCACGCGGCACAGTATTGCAGATCATATTGTTCGTGTGCGCGCGTTTTTCAGTCGTTGCACAAAGAAAATATTCAACCAAGATTACATATGATGACTACATTCTATGACAGGTAACTTAGTTTTAAATTTACAATATTTGTTATAACACAATACAACTTAGATTGTTGAATGTTCTTAGTTACATAGTATTGTTTTGAAATACTTCAAAGAAAAATGTCCGTATTTTTCAGGTGCGTTGACCTATACACATCGTGTCGTTATTACAGTTCATATTCATCCGCTGCACAATAATTTTTTACGGGTTAGTATCGTCGTGGTAAAGTTTTTTGATCACAGTAACATCGTTGTATAACAACGTGATTAATACATAAGCGTGTCCATTTCTCATTTCCATTATAGTCGTAGTGATGCAGTTCGTTGTGACTAAAAGCATTGCTTATTACAGATCAGACGTGACCCGTCGAGTAATTGGTCCACGTGCAGTTCGTTTTTTACATTCCGTAGAAGCTTGGTTGCAGAACCTCGGACGGCACATAGCTGGCGTCGATCCTTGGACAGTCCAGGTAAGAGTGTCCGTCACATTTCGAGAACATTTCATTCCCTGAAGTTCCAACCAAAATTCTTCCACCCGTCGTGTTGTTTTCTGGACAGGCACTTTGTGTCCATTTAATCCAGTTAACATCTTGAAGTTGGGTACTGTAGTAATATCACTAGACGATGCACGAATTATGCACTTCACATTTTCAGTTTTTTGCTGAATATAGCTCACCTAAATGTTCGTAGTCATTAATCAAGGAAATCGTTCATCGCGTTCACATAGATACGCTGCATAATGAATGGCATTAACAGTTTCTTTCACATAGCTTTCCGCGTAGTTGCAGAGTTAGTAATGTTCGTTAATGTCCGTGAACAGTGGTTCACTATGCAATGTCTTTTTGGCACTCGTTTTGTTCAAATTTTTACATAGTAACAGTTACACTATACATCAGTTAAAAAAATAAGTAATTATACATACACACGTCACATATTTTCTTAGCATAAACATAATATAGTTGCACATAAACATGTTTACATCATCATTACATCGCTATAGGTTATTACATTGTGTCACATTTGATTACATGAATTGCAGATATTTACATCCTCTTTAGCGGTTTTGCTGGGATATTATCGATGTTTTTTGTGATGTCATCTGAAATTAAGATAGGTTAGACACAACATTCATTACATCAGTAGGCAAGACCAGGCGTTTTCACTACTCAATAAATATTCAAAATAGTAAGAGAGAGAAAATGTTCGATTCCTCGCGTTTTGTGCGTGTGTGTAGAGTGTCTGTGTGGCCTTGACTACTGATAGATGCTTTTCGTGTTGAGAGATGTGCGTCTAATCTATTTCTAAAGTAAAAGATCGCTTCACAGATGACGTCTGTCAGTTCGTCAGGTGTCACACCAAGTCAGTGGTACCTTCAGTAACAAATGTTCCGTGAAAAATTAATATGTCATCCACTGCCACGTAATCATAAATTTTACTTTAATATTCCGTCTTTCAGGTGGAGGCGCGCGCTGAAAGAAGAGTTCTTCTGTCTTCAACTGCGTCACTGGAACCGCTGAAATGAAAATTTCTATACTACTTATTATCTGTGTTGTAACAACAGAGTTTTTCGAGTTGCTTAGCAATATTTTGATGGGTATGACTTTGACATTATTCAGCATGAAATGCTCTAAGATCTCGGTGTGCGTATAGCCCAATAATTTTGTTAGTTCTAGGATGTTGTAACAGATACGCACCAGGATGCGGTATGTTAACAATTATATAAGGTCCTTCATATAGCAGACGCCACTTAGCGTTGCGTCGTTTGAGTGCTACAGATTTATGATGAGTACGAAGTAGTACAAGCATTCCTACCTCGAATTTTTGTTTTCTTTTTATTATGTTTCTGTGATGTTTGTTTCGTATTTGTGCGTGATGTGTCAATGTAGTCAATACTTCTTTTATTTTCTGTTCAGGTGTGATTTCCTTGTCTGACAACTTAGGTAATGGTTCTATCCACTGATCGTTCTGTTTGCAATTGAACATGATCTCGTTAGGTGTGTAATTCGTATCGTAAATATTTAAGTTATTGTGTACGTCTTCGAAAAGACTTAGGTAGGACACCCAATTAGTATGTTTTGATGAAATATAGGTCCTCATGAAACGGTTTAATTCTCGGAAAAGTCTCTCAGTCACGTTACATTGTGGACTAAACCTCGAAATAAATATACTTTTAATGTTATTGTCCTTCAAGAAATTTCTCCATTTGTACCCAGAGTAGTATGCTGCATTATCTGATAGAATTGCTTTAGGTTTTCCCACGTGCGTCGGGTAATCACTTGAGAATCTTCGTATTGTAGCATTTGCAGTGGCGGATTTTAAAGCATAAAGTTTTACATGTTTAGAAAATATATCGTAAAAAGCTAAGATATATTTGACGCCTCCAGAGCTTGCTGGATGCGGTCCACTGATGTCAGTACACAGAATTTCCAGGGGTTTACTGGGTAAAATAGAATGTAAATCTGTTTTTGTGGATAAATTCTGAGGTTTTGATTTTTGACATATGACACATGTTTTCAGTTCCCTGTAAATTTTTCTTCTCATATTGCTAAAATAACAGTATGTGCTGAGCTTTGCCAAACACTTTTTCGTCCCATAATGACCCCAAACTAAGTGTGTGTGCCAAATTAGATTACGTTCAGACTCTTTGGGAATGCATACACACCAGTTAGTAGCATTTGGATGTCGACGGTAAAATAACACATCATTGTGTAACTTGTAATACTTAGTCAAAGGATGACTGTGTTTTTCTACCAGTAATGTTATTATCTTATACCAGTGAGGATCAGATTTTTGTAATTCAGCCATGTTTCTGCACATATCAATATAATATTGGTGATACTGCTTGTCTTGCATTAAGAGAATCCTGTAGTCATTTATATTTTCTAAGTCACTGTTGGTATCATTCATACCTTGTGGAAGTCTAGACAAAGTGTCTGCAATGGTGTTGTCCTTACCTCTTATGTACTTAATTTCAAAAGAGTAGTTCTGACGTGTAACTGCCCATCGTGATACTCTAGGATGTACAAGTTTACAAGTTAACAAAAATGTCAGGGCCTGGTGATCGGTGTAAATTACTGTATGTTTTCCAAATAAATAATAATTGAATTTCTTGAATGCCCATACTATGGAAAGTGTTTCTAACTCAGTAGTGGAGTATGTACGCTCACATTCAGTTAGAGTGCGACTCGCAAACCCAATAATTCTTATCTGTTCCTCCTCTTTATTCTTTACAACTTGAAATAAGCAACAGCCCAAGCCAGTACGTGAAGCGTCACAAGTCATACAAAAATCTAAATTGAAATCTGGATGGCTCAATATGTTAGCATTCACTAAAGCATGTTTAATTGTATTAAAGTCATTCTGGCACTGTTCCGACCAGATCCAAACTTGATTCTTTCTGAGTAGATTTAGCAGATGTTTACTGTTCAAAAGTGGTTGTGGCAAAAAACGTCTGAATAATGAACATAGCCCAAGGAATGATTTTAACTGCTTTTTAGTTCGAGGGCTAGGAAAGTTTCTGATAGCATCTAATTTACTGGGATCCGGACGTATGCCCTGTGAATTAATGATATGTCCTAAATACTTTATCTCACTGCAACCAAACTTTGATTTTCTTAGGTTGGCTGTGACTCCAGCTTGTGCAAATTTTTCTAAAATTCTTTGAAGTGTGTCAACGTGTTCATTCCAAGATTGTGTAGCTATCAGTATATCATCTACATAGTGTGTGACTGTCTCAACTAAATCGTCGCCAAGCACGGTATCCAGGGCTGTAATGAATACCCCAGAGCTGACATTCAGTCCGAAGGGTAGAACACAAAACTGATAGGTTCGCCCCCCGAACATAAATGCAGTATATTTCCGAGAATCAGGAGTGATACCCACCTGCCAAAAGGAATTAGCGAGATCTATTGTGGAAAAATATTTTGCATCTAGAAATTTCTGTAATTGCTCTTCTAAATTTTCAGGTTTTGTGTGAACCGGTAAAATTATTTCATTAATAGCTCGTGCGTCTAACACTAACCTAATGCTTCCATTTGATTTTTTGACAACAAGTAGAGGACTACAATAAGGTGAGGTGGATGGTTCAATGACCTTCCAGTCTAACATTTGTTTTAATTCTTGCCACACAGCAGGTCGTTGAGATAACGGTACGTTATATGTCTTATGGTAGAAGATCTTGTGAGGCTTAACTTCAATCTTGTACACATACGTGTTGATAACACCTAATCGTTTGGTAAAAACTTGTAAATATTTGGATAACACTTCCTGTAGTTTTATACGTTCATGTACACTGAGAGCTGTAGCTTCACTTATCTTATGATCAAGCAATGTTTTCAAGTCCATTATCTCTGTGTCAGATGAGTGTGTTTGCATGTCTTGAATGTCATTGTCAAGTACTAACTGAACCTTGTACCCTGTACAGTGTTTGTCATGCTTTAGAGTTCTCCTGTCCAAATCAATAATAATTACCCTGCTTTTATCATTTAAAATACATTTACCTTTGGAGAAGTCTATAATGCAGTCCTTCTCGCTCATAATATCTATTCCTAATATGCAATTTGTCACAAGGTTTTGTACAACCAGGAATGGCCATTGTACGGTTCCATTACCTATTTTAACGTTTACAAAAACTTGCTTCGTAACCCTACATGACTTATTACCTAGTGCAGTAGTTATTTTACAGTTTTGGGCAGGAAACTCAGGCACAGGTTCCAATTCACACATCTTTTTATAGAAATTAAAAGACAAAACGCTCACAGCTGCACCTGTATCTAGGATAATAGTAGTTGGAATCCCACCTACTACACCAGTAGTAGATGCTAAAACAATTTCATTTGTGTTTAAACGACATTGTGTACTGTCTTGTAAAAGTTCATCTGATATATTGTTATTGTGGTTGTATCTTATAAATAAAACAGGTAGTTTTTGTTTAGAATTACTCGGCATATCATTATTCTGTTGTTCAAGTGTGGTGTCAAATAACTGATTAACATTGAAGTCGCCCCCCAAGAATTCTTCAGCCACGACCTGGGGCAAAGTAGTGACTGTTTCTAGTTTGTTGGATTAGCATTTGTACTAGGTACTGACACAGATTGAGGTTGTGCATCAGGTGTCATTTCTATCATATTCACATTCGGATATTGCCTATTATGATCTCCAAACTTTTGCGGTTGTTGTTGCTGTTGCGCATTATAACTTACCTGTCGGTCGTAAGGTATGCTCCAATTTTGACCTGGTGGCTGCTGTGTTAAAGCAGAGTTTGAATGAAAGTACTGATCGTTACGAGTCCAACCTTGATGCTGTCTTGGCTCGTAGTTACTATTATTTCTATTTCTGTTTGTGTTTTTGTTATTACCTTTGTATCCATTGTTACCGTTGTAGTTATTACCGCGGTGCCTTTTGTATGGATTGCCGCATGAAATGTTATTACTGTTGTAACTATTGTTTGTATTGGAATACGCGTGTTGATTTTGATTTCCGTACTGAGACGGCATGTGAGTTTGCTGTTTTTGTTGTACCGCGTATCCAACTGTGGGCGCGCCAGAATTGTGTTGGCAAGCCTGCATGTCTTGCATACCACTAGTGTAAACATTGTGGCTGCTGATTTGCCGCGCGAAGCGCTGATCTTCAAGTAACATGTCAACCGAATCTAAAGCTGTTAAAAAATAATCTGAATCGTCATCCGGGATATGTAGGAGTTTTTCTTTAATGTTGAAAGGCAATTTGGCCTTCAACGCTCGGAGTATATCACGCGTTGCGACTGGTTCGTCTAAAAAGTGTCCCATGTTCAAGTATTTTTCAAAATATCTGCGTAAGTTACCATTTTTACTGTTAAAAGTTTCAGGTTCTAAAATTTGTCTTCTGAGTCGCTCCTGGACGGATTGCGACCAGAATTTGTTCAGAAAAGCACGCTCAAACTCACTGTACGTGGTACATACGTCAGCTTGACTGTATGCCCAGACAGCTGCATCGCCTTGGATGTAACCGACAATATATGAAATCTTTTTCCGGTCACTCCAAGTGCGTGGAAATGCGTTACTAAAAGATTTAAGAAAAATCACCGGATGAATGGTTCGTTTTTCTGGGATAAAAATCTGAAATTGCCTGTGTTTCATTAAGCTTTCATCTTCCTTCGCATTGTGATATGGATTTATTCCACTGTAATTACTGGTATGTTCAGCTGGCGAGTAATTACGATAATGTTGCTGTGGTTTACCATGATAATAGCTTGTGTTTGTGTTTCCACATCGTGGTATGTGTTGTAGTCGTGGTGTGTTTTGTTCTTGTGTATTTGTCGTGTGCGGAATGTGTGTATCATACTCGAATGTATATTGGTTTCTGAACTGTACATTTTGACTGATATTTTCGTTACATTCAGACTGTAGTTGATCGGTGAATTGTCTCATGGGTGCAGTGACGGATTGTACTGCGTCACTGATCAGCTGTTTGTTATTAGTAATGTATTGCGCTACGGAGTCGTGCACAATTGTTGGTAAATTTTCACGTAAGCATCTATCAAAATGTTTGTCTTTGTTCTCAACCCAATCATGAAATTCTTTATTAATATTTTGAAAATGAGCTGTGGCATCTGATTGTAAGATGTCAGTCAGGTGTTGTTCAACATTGTCAAATTTATTCTGTACGTCAGTAATTCGTTTTTCAAGGTTGTCATGTACTGAAGGATATGTTTGAATTTGTTCAGTAAGAACTTCACACGTGACATTAAGGTTTTTTACTTGTGTCTGTAAAAGTGCTACGTCAGTTGTAGTCTTTTCTTGTCTCGTATTAAGCTGGGAAAATTTAGTACTGAGTTCAGTCATCTGTTTGGTCAGTGTGGCGTCTATAAGTTCCACACGTTTACACAATGTGTCACTACCTATCTTGATTGCTATGAGATCAGATTTGATTTCGTCATTTTGTGTTTTTAACTGTTCATTTTGTGTCTCTGATTGTGCCTTTAAGGTTGCCATGTTTTCGGCGTTCTGTTTCCTTATGATTGCCATATTTTCTGCGTTTTGTTTCATTAGCATTTGTAACATGTCTGCAATGTTTACCGTTTGCAAGGTCTCTGCCCCCGCCGCGTCATTAGACGTGACGTCATGCATTAACATGGGCTCTGATTGAGATTTTGAAATTTTTGTAGTGGACGGCCTATCGTCAAAATTTTCGTCAACACTTGCGTCAATGTTTGATGAATCGTCACTATTGGTTGCTGTCGTAAAGTCATTTTCTAACACTTGTCTCACGTCCGAGTCGGATTGCGTCTGAATAGTACGTCCTTGCTGTTCCATTTTTGCGTATTGTTTTCTAGTTATTACCATGCCACACGTGATATATGTTTCAAGAAAATTTTTGACACTGATTTTAAAATAAAATGTAGTTGAGCATGAATCGCTCGTAGCAACAATGGCTGTCTATTAATTTAAAAATATAAACTGAATTTGAGATTATTGGTAATGGCTGCTGGCCATGTTACATGATATCGTACAGAAGTCGGCCATATTGTACACTCGTGTATTGGTATTGTTGCATACGTTATTGTTTAGGGAAAAGTACTGAGAATGAAATTTATCACTGAAACTGTTATGCGGAAAAGAAACACTACAGAATTTACTGAAAAGCTAATACACTGAATTATACGTCTGGTCAAGCCTACCAATGCAAAGATGCTGCGTCTTACCTTATTTTGCTGGAAGTTTCATTGCGTCTTCCCGCAAAATTTCAGAATTGGAAAATATCTTCAGATTTTGTTATCTCTCATAAATTGACGTCCAGGTCCAGAAAGTTGATTTTTTACATGAGACAAAGAGAACAATGTAACAAATGACAAAATAACAAGTCCGACACGCAGTCGCCAATATAAAATAAATAAAATAAATAAAAAAATATATTGTTATTTAAATATTAATTATTCTATCTGTATGACGGTGATTGTGATTGCAATTGTAATTAATATTTTGCTTATCTGGAACGTGGACGTTTAATTATTCGGTATCAGACGCTTGACAATGGCTTTTTCGTAAAGGCAATGTTACTCGTAGTTGACCGTGAAATAAAACTGAATAATCGGACTTCGTAGTTAAATCGTTTCTAAAGACTGCTGCGGTAGGTGCGGACTCATAATCTAAATCTCAATATTACAATAATTTGCCAGCCATGCCAATACGTCGTACAGAGGTGATTGTCTACTAAACATAAAAAAGTTACACAGTTAGTTAAATCAGATATATTCAATGAATAAGCCTACAGTTCATAATCCTACTTACTTTTACAAATATAAATTCTTTACAGAATCGAGTGCCTAGTGTGGTTGCAACTCGCAGTATTCTTCTATAACATGAAATATGGAGGTGTGCCAGACAATAAAATAAAATACGTGCTTCTCGCCCCACCTCTACCAGAGCTCCCCTTTTTTAATCAAACAAAAGAGTAACGTAATTGTGCTTTTGTTTTATCAGCGACACAGCGCTGCAGTTGTGTGCCATAGGCTTTATTTATTTGTCACTGATTATTTATTTAATTAATATTTCGCGTTTCCGAGAAAACTCACGCTCGGCATGCAAATGTGCCTTTATAACTGGTGCATTTGAATCTAATACTAGTCTCCCAGGAGCCGCTCAAACCACAAACTCTTTGAAGATTCACTCTTCTTGTACCTAAGTCGGCATTCTCTCTTTTGTATTCAACCCCGATGTACTTTTTGGTTTAATGGTGAATGTGAAGGTCCTAGGGATACAGTATACCTGCACTGGTCCATCAGAATCAAATACTGGTCTCCCATGAGCCGCTCAAACCACAAACTCTTAGAAGATTCACTCTTCTTTTACATAAATCGGCAGTGTGCCTTTTGTATTCAATCCCGAAGCAATTTCTGTGTTTCATGGTCAGTGGGAAGGTCCAAGGGATACAGTATACCGGCACTGGTGCAACGGAATCCAATACAGCTCTCCCAAAAGCCGCTCATGTCACATACTCTTAGAAGATTCATTCTGCTTGTACTTAGGTTGGGATTGTTCCTCTTGTATTCAATCCCCATACAAATTCTGTGTTTCATGGTCAATGTGAAGGTCCAAGGTATTCTGTAAACCTGCAACTGTGCATCGGAATCGAATTTTGCTCTCTCAGAAGCCGCTCAAAGCACGATCTCTTAGAAGATTCACTCTTCTTGTACTTAAGTCGGCATTGTCCCTTTTGTATTCAATCCCGAAGCAACTGTGTTCCATGGTCAATGTGAAGGTCCAAGGTATACAGTAAACCTGCACTGGTGAATCGGAATCTAATACTGGTCTCCCAGGAGCCGCTCAGAATACATACTCTTAAAAGATTCACTCTTCTTGTGCTTATGTCGGCATTTTCGCTTTTGTATTCAATCCCGATGCAATTTCTGTGTTTCATGGTCAATGTGAAGGTCCAAGGGATACAGTAAATCTGTAATGGTGTAGCGGAATCTAATACTGGTCTCCCAGGAGCCACTCAAAAAAACAAACTCTTAGAAGATTCACCCTTTTTGTACTTAAGTCGTCACTGTCCGTTTTGTATTGAATACCGATGTAATTTCTGTGTTTCATGGTCAATGTGAAGGTCCAGGGGATACAGTAGACCTGCACTGGTGCATCGGAATCTAATACTGGTCTCCCAGGAGCCGCCCAAAGCACAAACTCTTAGAAGATTCACTCTTCTTGTACTTAAGTCGGCATTGTCCCTTTTGTATTCAACCCCGTTGTAATATCTGTGTTTAATGGTCAATGTGAGGTTCCAAGGGATACAGTAAACCTGCACTGGTGCATCGGAATCTAATACTGGTCTCCCAGGAGCCGCTCTAAGCACTAAGTCTTAGAAGATATACTCCTCTTGTACTTAAGTCGGCATTGTACCTTTTTTATTCAATCCCGATGCAATTTCTGTGTTTCATGGTCAATGTGAAGGTCCAAGGGATACAGTAAACCTGCACTGGTGCATTTGAATCTAATACTGGATTCCCAGGAGACGCTCAAAACACAATCTCTTAGAAGATTCACTCTTCTTATACTTAAGTCGGCATTGTCCCTTTTGTATTCAATCCCGATGCAATTTCTGTGTTTCATGGTCAATGTTAAGGTCCAAGGGATACAGTAAACCTCTACTGGTGCATTGGAATCTAATACTGGTCTCCCAGGAGCCGATTAAAGCACAAACTCTTAGAAGATTCACTCCTCTGCTATTTAAGTTGGAATTGACCATTTTGTATTCACTCCCGATGCAATTATCGTGTTTCATGGTCAAGGTGAAATTCCAAGGGATACCGTAAACCTGCACTGGTTCATCAGAATTTAATACTAGTCCCACAGGAGCCGCTCAAACAGAAAATCTTAAAAGATTCTATCTTCTTGTACTTAAGTCGACTTTGTGCCTCTTCTACTCAATCCCGATGCGATTTCTGTATTTCATGGTCAATGTGAAGGTCCTAGGGACACAGTAAACCTGCACCGGTGCATCGGAATACAATTCTGGTCTCCCCGGAGCCCCTCAAAGCAAGAAATCTTAGAAAATTCACTCTTCTTGTACTTAAGTCGGCATTGTGCCTTTCGTATTCTATCCCGTTTCGATTTCTGTGTTTCATGGTCAATGTGAAGGTCCAGGGGATACAGTAAACCTGCGCTGGTGCATCGGAATCTAATACTGGTCTCCCAGGAGCCGCTCAAGTCATAAACTCGTAGAAGATTCACTCTTCTTGTACTTAAGTCGGCATTGTCCCTTTTGTATTTAACCCTGATGTAATTTTTGTGTTTAATGGTCAATGTGAAGGTACAAGGGATACAGTAAACCCGCACTGGTGCATCGGAGTCTAATACTGGTGTCCCAGGGTCCGCTATAACCGCAAAATCTTAGAAGATACACTGTTCTTGTACTTAAGTCGGCATTGTCCATTTTGTTTTCAATTCCGATGCAATTTCTGTGTTTCATGGTCAATTTGAAAGTACAAGGGATACAGTAAACTTGCACTGGTGCATCGGAATCAAACACTAGTCTCCCAGGAGCACATCAAAGAACAAACTCTTAGAAGATTCACTTCTCTTGTATTTAAGTTGGCAATGTCCCTTTTGTATTCAATCCCAAAGCAATTTCTGTGTTTCATGGGCAATGTGAAGGTCCAAGGGATACAGTGAACCTGCACTGGTGCATCGCAATCTCATAATGGTCTCCCAGGAGCCGCTCAAACCACAAACTCTTAGAAGATTCACTCCTCTTGAACCTAAGTCGGCATTGTCCCTCTTGTATTCAACACCGAAGTAGTTTTTTGTTTAAAGGTCAATGTGAAGGTCCAAGGGATATAGTACACCTGCACTGGTGCATCGGAATCCAATACTGGTCTCCTGGGATCCGCTCAAAGCGCAAACAATTAGACGATTCACTCTTCTTGTACTTAAGTCGGCATTGTCCCATTTGTATTCAACCCAGATTCAAATTTTATGTTTCTTGGTCAATGTGAAGGTCCAAGGGATACAGTAAACCTGCACTGGTGCATCGGAATCAATTACTGATATCCCAGGGGCCGCTCTAAGCACAAACTCTTAGAAAATTCACGCTTCTTGTACTTAAGTAGGCATTGTGCCTTTTGTATTCAATGCCGATGCATTTTCTGTGTTTCATGATCTATGTGATGGTCCAAAGGATTCAGTAAACCTACACTGGTGCATCGGTGACTAATACTGGTGTCCCAGGATCCTCTCTAACCGCAAACTCTTAGAACATACCCTCTTCTTGTACGAAAGTCGGCATTGTCCCTTTTGTTTTCATTCCCGATGCAATTTCCGTGTTTCATGGTCAATGTGAAGGACCAAGGGATACATTAAACTTGAACTGGTGCATCGGAATCTAATACTGCACTCCCAGGAGCCGCTCAAAGCACGAATTCTTTGAAGATTCACTCTTCTTGTGCTTAAGTCGGCATTGTCCATTTTGTATTCAATGCCGACGCTATTTCTGTGTTTCATGGTCAATGTGAAGTTCCATGGGAGACAGTAAACCTGAACTGGTGCATCGGAATCTAATACTGGTCTCCCAGGAGCCGATCAAAGCACAAACTCTTTGAAGATTCTATCTTCTTGTACTTATGTCGACACTGTGCCTCTTGTATTCAATCCCGATGCGATTTCTGTGTATCTTGGCCAATGCGAATGTCCTAGGGTTACAGTAAACCTGCACTGGTGCATCGGAATCTAATACTGGTCTCCCAGGAGCCGATCAAAGCACAGACTCTTAGAAGATTCTCTCTTCTTGTACTTAAGTCGGCATTGTCAATTTTTTGTATTCAATCCTGAAGCAATTTCTGTGTTTCATGGTCAATGGGAAGGTCCAAGGCATACAGTAAACCAGCACTGCTGCATCGGAATCTAATACTGGTCTCCCAGGAGTCGCTCAAACCACAAACTCTTAGAAGATTCACTCTTCTTGTACCTAAGTCGGTATTGTCCCTTTTGTATTCAACCCCGATGTAGTTTATGTGTTTCATGGTCAATGTGAAGGTCCAAGGGATACAGTTTACCTGTAGTGGTCCATCGGAATCTAATACTGGTCTCCCATGAGCCGCTCAAATCACAATCTCTTAGAAGATTCACTCTTCTTAAACTTAAATCGGCAGTGTCCCTTTTGTATTCAATCCCGAAGCAATTTCTGTGCTTCATGGTCAATGGGAAGGTCCAAAAGGTACAGTATACCTGCACTGGTGCAGCGGAATCTAATACTGGTCTCCCAGGAGCCGCTCTAACCTCAAACTCTTAGATGATTCACTTTTCTTGTACTTAAGTCGACATTGTCCCTTTCGTAAACAATCCCTAGCGATTTCTGGATTCCATGGTCAATGTGAAGGTCAAATAGATACTGTAAACCTGCACCGGTCCATCGGAGTCTAACCCTGGTTTTCCAGGAGCCCCTCAAAGCACAAACTCTTAGAAGAATCACTCTTCTTGTACTTAAGTCGGCATTTTCACATTTATATTCAATCCCGATGCAATTTCTGTGTTTCATGGTCAATGTGAAGGTCCAACGGTTACAGTAAACCTGGACTGGCCATCGGAATCTAAAACTGTTCTCCCATGAGCCGCTCAAATCACAAACTCTTAGAAGATTTACTCTTCCTGTACTTAAATCGGCAGTGTCCCTTTTGTATTTAATCCCGAAGCAATTTCTGTGTTTCATGGTCAATGGGAAGGTCCAAGGGATACAGTTCACCTGCACTGGTGCAGCGGAATCTAAAACTGGCCTCCCAGGAGCCGCTCAAACCACAAGCTCTTAGAAGCTTCACTGTTCTTGTACTTAAGTCGGCATTATCCCCCTTGTATTCAATCCCGATGCAAATTCTATTTTTCATGGTCAATGTGAAGGTCCAAGGGATACAGTAAACCAGCATTGGTGCATCGGAATCTAATTCTGATCTCCCAGGACCGGCTCTAAACACAAACTCTTAGAAGATTCACGCTTCTTGTACTTAAGTCGGCATTGTACCTTTTGTATTCAATTCTGATGCAATTTCTGTGTTTCATGGTCAATGTGTAGGTCCAAGGGATACAGTAAACCTGCACTGGTGCATCGGTATCTAATACTGGCCTCCCATGAGCCGCTCATACCACAAACTCTTAGAAGATTGACTCTTCTTGTACTTAAGTGGGCATTTTCCCTTTTGTATTCAATGCCGATGCATTTTCTGTGTTTCATTGTCAATGTGAAGGTCCAAGGGATACAGTAAACCTGTGCTGGTGCATCGGAATCTAATACTGGTCTCCCGGGAGCCTCTCCAAGCACGAACTCTTAGAAGATTCACTCTTCTTGTGCTTAAGTCGGCAATGTGCTTTTTGTGTTCTATCCCGTTGCGATTTCTGTGTTTCATGGTCAATGTGAAGGTCCAAAGGATACAGTTAACCTGCTCTGGTTTGATTCAATCTTCTTGCACTTAAGTCGACATTGTGCCTCTTGTATTCAATCCCGATCCGATTTCTGTGTTTCATGGTCAATGCGAAGGTCCTAGGGTTACAGTAAACCTGCACTGGTCCATCGGACTCTAGTATTGGTCACCCAGGAGCCGATAAAACCATAAACTCTTAGAAGATTCATTCTTCTTGTACTTAAGTCAGCAATGTCCCTTTTGTATTCATTCCCGAAGCAATTTCTGTGTTTCATGGTCAGTGTGAAGGTCCAAGGGATACTGTAAACCTGCACTGGTGCATCGCCATTTAATAATGGTCTCCCAGGAGCCGCTCAAACCACAAACTCTTAGAAGATTCACTCTACTTGTACCTAAGTCGGCATTGTCCCTTTTGCATTCAACCCCGATATAGTTTTTGGTTTATTGGTCAATGTGAAGGTCCACAGGATACAGTACACCTGCACTGGTGCATCGGAATCCAATACTGGCCTCCCAGGAGCCGCTCTAAGCACAAACTCTTAGACGATTCACGCTTCTTGTACTTAAGTCGGCATTGTACATTTTATATTCAAGCCCGATGCAATTTCTGTGTTTCATGGTGAATGTGAAAGTCCAAGGGATACAGTAAACTTGCACTGGTGCATCGGTATCTGATACTGGTCTCCCAGGAGCCGCTCAAATCACAAACTCTTAGAAGATTGACTCTTCTTGTACTTAAGTCAGCATTGTACTTTTTGTATTCAATGCCGACGCAATATCTGTGTTTCATGGTCAGTGTGAAGTTCCAAGGGATACAGTAAACCTGCACTGGTGCATCGGTATTTATACTGGCTTCCCAGGAGCAGCTCAAACCACTAACTCTTAGAAGATTCCCTCCTCTTGTATTTAAGTCGGCATTGTCCCTTTTGTATTCAATGCCGATGCATTTTCTGTGTTTCATGGTCAATGTGAAGGCCCAAGGGACACAGTAAACCTGCACTGGTGCATCGGAATTTATTTCAGGTCTCCCAGGAGCCTCTCAAATAACAAACTCTTAGAAGATTCACTCTTCTTGTACTTCAGTCGGCATTTTCCCTCTTGTATTCAATGCCGATGCAATTTCTCTGTTTCATGGGCAATGTGAAGGTCCAAGGGATACAGTAAACCTGCACTGGTGCATCGATATCTAATACTGGTCACCCAGGAGCCGCTAAAACCACAAACTCTTAGAACATTCACTCTTCTTGTAATTAAGTCGGCGTTGTACATTTTGTATTCAATGCCGATGCTTTTTTTGTGTCTCATGGTCAACGGGATGGTCCAAGGGATACAGTAAACCCGCACTGGTGCATCGGATTCAAATACTGGTACCCCTGGAGACGCTCAAAGCACGAACTCTTAGAAGATTCACTCTTCTTGTACTTCAGTCGGGATTGTCCCTTTTGTAATCAATCCCGATTCAAATTCTGTGTTTCACGGTCAATCTGGAGGTCCAAGGGATACAGTTAACCCGCACAGGTGCATCGGAATCTAATACTGGTCTCCCAGGAGCCGCTCAAAACACAAACTCTTAGAAGATTCTCTCTTCTTGTCCTTAAGTCGGCATTGTCCCTTTTGTTTTCAATACCGACGCAATATCTGTGTTTCATGGTGAATGTGAAGGTCCACGGGATACAGTAAACCTGCTCTGGTGCATCGGAATCTAATACTGGTCTCCCAGGAGCCGATCAAAACACAAACTCTCAGAAGATTCACTCTTCTTGTCCTTAAGTCGGCATTGTCCCTTTTGTATTCAATGCCGAAGCAATATCTGTGCTTCATGGTGAATGTGAAGGTCCAAGGGATACAGTAAACCTGCACTGGTGAATCGGAATCTAATACTGGTCTCCCAGGAGCCGCTCAAACCACAAACTCTTAAAAGATTCACTCTTCTTGTACTCAAGTCGTTCATTGTCCCTTTCATATTCAATCGCGATGCATTCCTGTGTTTCATGGTCAATGTGAAGGTCCAAGAGTTACAGTAAACCTGCACCGGTGCATCGGAATCTAATACTGGTGTCCCAGGAGCCGCTCAAGCCGCAAGCTCTTAGAAGATACACTCATCTTGTACTGAAGTCGCCATTGTTCCTTTTGTATTCAATGCCGAAGCAATATCTGTGTTTCATGGTCAATGTGGAATTCCAAATGATACAGTAAACCTGCACTGGTGCATCGGAATTTAATACTGGTCTCCCATGAGCCGCTCAAAGCTGAAAATCTTGGAAGATTCTGTCCTCTTGTACTTAAGTCGACATTGTCCCTCTTGTATTCAATCCCGATGCAAATTCTATTTTTCATGGTCAATGTGAAGGTCCAAGGGATACAGTAAACCTGCATTGGCGCATCGGAATCTAATTCTGATCTCCCAGGACCGGCTCTAAAAACAAACTCTTAGAAGATTCACGCTTCTTGTACTTAAGTCGCCATTGTACCTTTTGTATTCAATCCCAATGCAAATTCTGTGTTTCATGGTCAATGTGAAGGTCCAAGGGATACAGTAAACCTGCACTGGTGCATCGGTATCTAATACTGGCCTCCCATGAGCCGCTCATACCACAAACTCTTAGAAGATTGACTCTTCTTGTACTTAAGTGGGCATTGTCCCTTTTGTATTCAATGCCGATGCATTTTCTGTATTTCATGGTCAATGTGAAGGTCCAAGGGATACAGTAAACCTGCGCTGGTGCATCGGAATCTAATACTGGTCTCCCGGGAGCCGCTCCAAGCACGAACTCTTAGAAGATTCACTCTTCTTGTACTTAAGTCGGCATTGTCAATTTTTTTTTTCAATCCTGAGCAATTTCTGTGGTCATGGTCAATGTGAAGGTCCAAGGGATACAGTACACCTGCACTGGTGCATCGGTATCCAATACTGGACTCCCAGGAGCCGCTCCAAGCACAAGCTCTTAGAAGATTCACTCTTCTTGAACTTAAGTCGGCATTGTAACTTTTGTCTTCAATCCAGATGCAAATTCTATGTTACATGGTCAATGTGAAGGCCCAAGCGATACACTAAACCTGCATCGGTGCATCGGAATCTAATTCATATCTCCAAGGACCGGCTCTAAACACAAACTCTTAGAAAATTCACGCTTCTTGTACTTTAGTCGGCATTGAACTTTTGTATTCAATCCCGATGCAATTTCTGTCTTTCATGGTCAATGTGAAGGTCCAAGGGATACAGTACACCTGCACTGGTGCATCGGAGTCCAATACTGGTCTCCCAGGAGCCGCGCAAAGCACAAGCTCTTATAAGATTCACTCTTCTTGTACTTAAGTCGGCATTGTCCCTTTTGTACTCAATCCGGATGCAAATTCTATGTTTCATGGTCAATGTGAAGGCCCAAGCGATACACAAAACCTGCATTGGTGCATCGGAATCTAATTCTGATCTCCGAGGACCGGCTCTAAACACAAACTCTTAGAAGATTCACGTTTGTACTTAAATCGGCATTGTGCCTTTTGTATTCAATCCCGTCGCAATTTCTGTGTTTCATGGCCAATGAGAAGGTCCAAGGGACACAGTAAACCTGCACTGGTGCATCGGTATTTAATACTGATCTCCCAGTAGCCGCTCAAACCACAAACTCTTAGAAGATTCACGCTTCTTGTACTTAAGTCGCCATTGTACCTTTTGTATTCAATCCCGATGCAATTTTTGTGTTTCATGGTCAGTGTGAAAGTCCAAGGGATACAGTAAACCTGCACTGGTCAATCGGAGTCTAATACTGGTTTTCCAGGAGCCGCTCAAAGCACAAACTCTTAGAAGAATCACTCTTCTTGTACTTATGTCGGCATTTTCAATTTTGTATTCAATCCCGATGCAATTTCTGTGTTTCATGGTCAATGTGGAAGTCCAAGGGATACAGTAAACTTGCACTGGTGCATCGGTATCTGATACTGGTCTCCCAGGAGCCGCTCAAACCACAAACTCTTAGAAGATTGACTCTTCTTGTACTTAAGTAAGCATTGTACTTTTTGTATTCATACCCGATGCAATTTCTGTGTATCATGGTCAATTAGAAGGTCCAAGGGATACAGTAAACCTGCTCTGGTGCATCGGTATCTAATACTGGTCTCCCAGGTGCCGATAAAACCACAAACTCTTAGAAGCTTCACTCTTCTTGTACTTAAGAGGCAATGTACTTTTGTATTCAATCCCGAAGCAATTTATATGTTTCATGGCCAATGTGATGGTCCAAGGGATACAGTAAATCTGCACTGGTGCATCGCAATCTAATAATGGTCTTCCAGGAGCCGCTCAAACCACAAACTCTTTGAAGATTCACTGTTCTTGTACCTAAGTCGGCATTGTCCCTTTTGTATTCAACCCCGATGTATTTTTGGTTTAATGGTCAATGTGAAGGTCCTAGGGATACAGTAAACCTGCACTGGTGCATTGGAATCTGATACTGGTCTCCCAGGACACGCTCAATTCACAAACTCTTAGAAGATTCACTCTTCTTGTACTTAAGTTGGCATTGTCCCTTTTGTTTTCAATCCCGATGCAATTTCTCTTTTTCATGGTGAATGCGAAGGTCCTAGGTATACAGTACACCTGCACTAGTGCATCGGAATCTAATACTGTTCTCCCAGGAGCCGCTTAACCTCAAACTCTTAAAAGATTCACTCTTCTTGTACTTAAGTCGTTCATTGTCCCTTTTATATTCAATCTCGATGCAAATTCTGTGTTTCATGGTCAATGTGAAGGTCCAAGAGATACAGTAAACCTGCACCGGTGCATCGGAATCTAATACTAGTGTCCCAGGAGACGCTCAAACCGCAAAACTCTTAGAAGATACACTCTTCATGTACTGAAGTCGCCATTGTCCCTTCAGTATTCAATCACGATGCAATTTGCTGTGTTTCATGGTCAATGGGAAGGTCCAAGGGATACAGTATAGCTGCACTGGTGCAACGGAATCTAATACTGGTATACTGGTCTCCCAGGACCCGCACAAACAATTAACTCTTAGAAAATTCACTCTCCTTGTACTTAAGTCGGAATTGTCCCTTTTATATTCAACCACGATGTAATTTCTGTGTTTAATGGTCAATTTGAAGGACCAAGGGATACAGTAAACCTGCACTGGTGCATCGGTATCTAATACTGGACTACCAGGAGCCGCTCAAACCACAAACTCTAAGAAGATTCTATCTTCTTGTACTTATGTCGACATTGTGACTCTTGTATTCAATCCCGATGCGGCTTCTGTGTTTCATGGCCAATGCGAAGGTCCTAGGATTACAGTAAACCTGCACTGGTGCACCGGAATCTAATACTGGTCTCCCAGGAGCCGCTTTAAGCAGATAATCTTAGAAGATTCACTCTCGTTGTACGTAAGTCGGCATTGTGCCTCTTGTATTCAATCCCAAAGCGATTTCTGTGTTTCATGGTCAATGTGAAGGTCCTAGGGGTACAGTAAACCTGCCCTGGTGCATCGGAATCTAGTATTGGTCTCCCAGGAGACGATCAAAGCACTAACTCTTAGAAGATACACTCTTCTTGTACTTAACTCGGCATTGTGCATTTTGTTTTCTATCCCACGTCGATTTGTGTGTTTCATGGTCAATGTGAAGGCCCAAGGGATACAGTAAACCCGCACTGGTGAATCGGAGTCTAATACTGGTGTCCCAGGGTGCGCTATAACCGCAAAATATTAGAAGACACACTCTTCTTATACTTAAGTCGGCATTGTCCATTTTGTATTCAATTCCGATGCAATTTCTGTGCTTCATGTCAATGTGAAAGTCCAAGGGATACAGTAAACTTGCACTGGTGCATCGGAATCAAACACTAGTCTCCCAGGAGCCGATCAAATAACAAACTCTTAGAAGATTCACTCCTCTTGTACTTAAGTTGGCATTGACGCTTTTGTATTCAATCCCGCAGCAATTTCTGTGTTTCATGGTCAATGCGAAATTCCAAGGGATACAGTAAACCTGCACTGGTGCGTCGGAATCTAATACTGGTCTCCCAGGCGCCGCTCAAAGCTCAAACTCCTAGAAGATTCACTCTTCCTGCACTTAAGTCGGCATTGTCCCTATTGTATTCAATGCCGATGCAATTTCTGTGTTTCATGGTCAATGTGAAGGACCAAGGGATGCAGTTAATCTGCACTGGTGCATCGGAATCTAATTCAGGTCTCCCAGGAGCCGCTCAAAGCACTAACTCTTAGAAGATTCACGCTTCTTGTACTTAAGTCGGCATTGTCCATTTTGTTTTCAATCCCGATGTAATTTCTGTGTTCAATGGTCAATGTGAAGGTCCAAGGGATACAGTAAACCTGCACTGGTGCATCGGAATCAAATACTGATATCCCAGGGGCCGCTCTAAGCACAAACTCTTAGAAAATTCACGCTTCTTGTACTTAAGTTGGCATTGTGTCTTTCGTATTCAATGCCGATGCAATTTCTGTCTTTCATGGTCTATGTGATGGTCCAAAGGATTCAGTAAACCTACACTGGTGCATCGGTGTCTAATACTGGTCACCCAGGAGCCGATAAAACCACAAACTCTTAGAAGCTTCACTGTTCTTGTACTTAAGTCGGCAATGTCCCTTTTGTATTCAATCCTGAAGCAATTTATGTGTTTCATGGCCAATGTGATGGTCCAAGGGATTCAGTAAAGCTGCACTGGTGCATCGGAATCTAATAGTGGTCTCCCAGGAGACCCTCAAATCACAAACTCTTGGAAGATTCACTCTTCTTGTACTTAAGTCGGCATTGTCCCTTTTGTTTTCAATCCCGATGCTATTTCTGTGTTTCATGGTGAATGTGAAGGTCCAAGGGATACAGTACACCGGCACTCGTGCATCGGAATCTAATAGTGTTCTCCCAGGATCCGCTCAAACCACAAACTCTTAAAAGATTCACTCTTCTTGTACTTAAGTCGTTCATTGTCCTTTTTATAATCAATCGCGAAGCAATTTCTGTGTTTCATGGCCAATGTGAAGGTCCAAGAGATACAGTAAACCTGCACCCGTGCATCGGAATCTAATACTGGTGTCCCACGAGACGCTCAAACCGCAAGCTCTTAGAAGTTACACTCTTCTTGCACTGAAGTCGCCATTGTCCCTTTTGTATTCAATCCCGATGCAATTTGCTGTGTTTCATGGTCAATGGGAAGGTCCAAGGGATACAGTATACCTGCACTGGTGCACCGGAATCTAATACTGGTATACTGGTCTCCCAGGAGCCGCACAAACCATTAACTCTTAGAAGATTTATTCTCCTTCTACTTAGGTCGGCATTGTCATTTTATACTCAACCCCGATGTAATTTCTGTGTTTAATGGTCAATGTGAAGGTCCAAGGGATACATTAAACCTGCACTGGTGCATCGGTATTTAATACTGGGTCTCCCAGGAGCCGCTCAAACCACAAACTCTGAGAAGAATATATCTTCTTGTACTTAAGTCGACATTGTGCCTCTTGTATTCAATCCCGATGCGATTTCTGTGTTTCATGGCCAATGCGATGGTCCTAGGGTTACAGTAAACCTGCACTGGTGCATCGGAATCTAATACTGGTTACCCAGGAGCCGATAAAACCACAAACTCTTAGAACCTTCACTCTTCTTGTACTTAAGTCGGCAATGTCCCCTTTGTATTCAATCCCGAAGCAATTTATGTGTTTCGTGGCCAATGTGATTGTCCAAGGGATACAGTAAACCTGCACTGGTGCATCGCAATCTAATAATGGTGTCCCAGGAGTCGCTCAAACCACAAACTCTTTGAAGATTCACTCTTCTTGTACCTAAGTCGGCATTGTCCCTTTTGTATTCAACCCCGATGTACTTTTTGGTTTAATGGTGAATGTGAAGGTCCTAGGGATACAGTATACCTGCACTGGTCCATCAGAATCAAATACTCGTCTCCCATGAGCCGCTCAAACCACAAACTCTTAGAAGATTCACTCTTCTTTTACATAAATCGGCAGTGTGCCTTTTGTATTCAATCCCGAAGCAAGTTCTGTGTTTCATGGTCAGTGGGAAGGTCCAAGGGATACAGTATACCGGCACTGGTGCAACGGAATCCAATACAGCTCTCCCAGGAGCCGCTCATATCACAAACTCTTAGAAGATTCATTCTGCTTGTACTTAGGTTGGGATTGTTCATTTTGTATTCAATCCCCATACAAATTCTGTGTTTCATGGTCAATGTGAAGGTCCAAGGTATTCTGTAAACCTGCAACTGTGCATCGGAATCGAATTTTGCTCTCTCAGAAGCCGCTCAAAGCACGATCGCTTAGAAGATTCATTCTTCTTGTACTTGAGTCGGCATTGTCCTTTTGTATTTAACCCTGATGTAATTTTTGTGTTTAATGGTCAATGTGAAGGTACAAGGGATACAGTTAACCCGCACTGGTGCATCGGAGTCTAATACTGGTGTCCCAGGGTCCGCTATAACCGCAAAATCTTAGAAGATACACTGTTCTTGTACTTAAGTCGGTATTGTCCATTTTGTATTCAATTCCGATGCATTTTCTGTGTTTCATGGTCTATTTGAAAGTCCAAGGGATACAGTAAACTTCCACTGGTGCATCAAACACTAGTCTCCCAGGAGCAGATCAAAGAACAAACTCTTAGAAGATTCCCTCCTCTTGTATTTAAGTCGGCATTGTCCCTTTTGTATTCAATGCCGATGCATTTTCTGTGTTTCATGGTCAATGTCAAGGTCCAAGGGACACAGTAAACCTGCACTGGTGCATCGGAATCTATTTCAGGTCTCCCAGGAGCCTCTCAAATCACAAACTCTTAGAAGATTCACTCTTCTTGTACTTCAGTCGGCATTTTCCCTCTTGTATTCAATGCCGATGCAATTTCTCTGTTTCATGGTCAATGTGAAGGTCCAAGGGATAGAGTAAACCTGCACTGGTGCATCGATATCTAATACTGGTCACCCAGGAGCCGCTAGAACCACAAACTCTTAGAAGATTCACTCTTCTTGTAATTAAGTCGGCGTTGTACATTTTGTATTCAATGCCGATGCTTTTTTTGTGTCTCATGGTCAATGTGAAGGTCCAAGGGATACAGTAAACCGGCACTGGTGCATCGGATTCAAATACTGGTACCCCTGGAGACGCTCAAAGCAGGAACTCTTAGAAGATTCACTCTTCTTGTACTTCAGTCGGGATTGTCCCTTTTGTAATCAATCGCGATTCAAATTCTGTGTTTCACGATCAATCTGGAGGTCCAAGGGATACAGTTAACTTGCACTGGTGCATCGGAATCTAATACTGGTCTCCCAGGAGCCGCTCAAAAGCACAAACTCTTAAAAGATTCACTCTTCTTGTACACAAGTCGTTCATTGTCTCTTTCATATTCAATCGCGATACAATTCCTGTGTTTCATGGTCAATGTGAAGGTCCAAGAGATACAGTAAACCTGCACCGGTGCATCGGAATCTAATACTGGTGTCCCAGGAGCCGCTCAAGCAGCAAGCTATTAGAAGATACACTCATCTTGTACAGAAGTCGCCATTGTTCCTTTTGTATTCAATCCCGATGCAATTTCTGTGTTTCATGGTCAATGTGAAGGTCCAAGGGATACAGTAAACCTGAACTGGTGCATCGGAATCTAATACTGGTCTCCCAGGAGCCGTTCTAAGCACTGACCCTTAGAAGATACACTCTTCCTGTACTTATGTCTGCATTGTACTTTTGTATCCAATCCCGATGCAATTTCTGTGATTCATGGTCAATGTGGAATTCCAAATGATACAGTAAACCTGCTCTGGTGCATCGGAATTTAATACTGGTCTCCCATGAGCCACTCAAAGCTGAAAATCTTGGAAGATTCTATCCTCTTGTACTTAAGTCGACATTGTGCCTCTTGTATTCAATCCCGATGCGATTTCTGTGTTTCATGGTCAATGTGAAGGTCCTAGGTATACAGTAAACCTGCACTGGAGCATCGGAATCTAATATGGTCTCCCAGGAGCCGCTCAAAGCACAAGCTCTTAGACGATTCAATGTTCTTGAACTTAGGTCGGCATTGTCCCTCTTGTATTCAATCCCGATGCAAATTCTATGTTTCATGGTCAATGTGAAGGTCCAAGGGATACAGTAAACCTGCAATGGTGCATCGGAATCTAATTGCGATCTCCCAGGACCGGCTCTAAAGACAAACTCTTAGAAGATTCACGCTTCTTGTACTTAAGTCGGCATTGTACCTTTTGTATTCAATCCCGATGCAATTTCTGGGTTTCATGGTCAATGTGAAGGTCCAAGGGATACAGTAAACCTGCACTGGTGCATCGGTATCTAATACTGGCCTGCCATGAGCCGCTCATACCACAAACTCTTAGAAGCTTCACTGTTCTTGTACTTAAGTCGGCAATGTCCCTTTTGTATTCAATCCTGAAGCAATTTATGTGTTTCATGGCCAATGTGATGGTCCAAGGGATACAGTAAACCTGCGCTGGTGCATCGGAATCTAATACTGGTCTCCCGGGAGCCGCTCCAAGCACGAACTCTTAGAAGATTCACTCTTCTTGTGCTTAAGTCGGCAATGTGCTTTTTGTGTTCTATCCCGTTGCGATTTCTGTGTTTGATGGTCAATGTGAAGGTCCAAGGGATACAGTTAACCTGCTCTGGTGCATCGGAATCTAATTCAGGTCTCCCAGGAGCTGATCAAACCACAATCTCTTAGAAGATTCTCTCTTCTTGTACTTAAGTCGGCATTGTCAATTTTGTTTTTCAATCCTGAGCAATTTCTGTGTTTCATGGTCAATGTGAAGGTCCAAGGGATACAGTACACCTGCACTGGTGCATCGGAATCCAATACTGGGCTCCCAGGGGCCGCTCCAAGCACAAGCTCTTAGAAGATTCACTCTTCTTGAACTTAAGTCGGCATTGTACCTTTTGTCTTCCATCCGGATGCAAATTCTATGTTACATGGTCAATGTGAAGGCCCAAGCGATACACTAAACCTGCATCGGTGCATCGGAATCTAATTCATATCTCCGAGGGCCGGCTCTAAACACAAAATCTTAGAAATTTCACGCTTCTTGTACTTAAGTCGGCATTGTACCTTTTCTATTCAATCCTGATGCAGTTTCTGTGTTTCATGGTCAATGTGAAGGTCCAAGAGATACAGTACACCTGCACTGGTGCATCGGAATCCAATACTGGTCTCCCAGGAGGCGCTCAAAGCACAAGCTCTTATAAGATTCACTCTTCTTGTACTTAAGTCGGCTTTGTACCTTTGGTACTCAATCCGGATGCAAATTCTATGTTTCATGGTCAATGTGAAGGCTCAAGCGATACACAAAACCTGCATTGGTGCATCGGAATCTAATTCTGATCTCCGAGGACCGGCTCTAAGCACAAACTCTTAGAAGATTCACGCTTCTTGTACTTAAGCCGGCATTGTGCTTTTTGTATTCAATCCCGTTGCAATTTCTGTGTTTCATGGCCAATGAGAAGGTCCAAGGGACACAGTAAACCTGCACTGGTGCAACGGTATTTAATACTGATCTCCCAGGAGCCGCTCAAACCACAAGCTCTTTGAAGATTGACTCTTCTTGTACTTAAGTCGGCATTGTCCCTTTTGTATTCAATGCCGTTGCATTTTCTGTTTTTCATGGTCAATGTGAAGGTGCAAGGGATACGGTAAACCTGCACTGGTGCATCGGAATCTAATACTGGTCTCCCAAGAGCCGCCCTAAGCAGAAGATACACTCTTCTTGTACTTAAGTCATCATTGTACTTTTGTATTCAATCCCGATGCAATTTTTGTGTTTCATGGTCAGTGTGAAAGTCCAAGGGATACAGTAAACCTGCACTGGTCAATCGGAGTCTAATACTGGTTTTCCAGGAGCCGCTCAAAGCACAAACTCTTAGAAGAATCACTGTTCTTGCACTTAAGTCGACATTGTGCCTCTTGTATTCAATCCCGATGCGATTTCTGTGTTTCACAGTCAATGCGAAAGTCCTAGGGTTACAGTAAACCTGCACTGGTCCATCGGAACGTAATACTGGTCACCCAGGAGCCTATAAAACCACAAACAGTTAGAAGATTCACTCTTCTTGTATTTAAGTCGGCATTGTCCCTTTTGCATTCGACACCGATGTAGTTTTTGGTTTAATGGTCAATGTGAGAGCCAAAGGGATACAGTAGACCTGCATTGGTGCATCGGAATCCAATACTTGTCTCCCAGGAGCTGCTCAAAGCACAGACTCTTAGACGATTCACTCTTCTTGTACTTAAGTCGGCAATGTCCCTTTTGTATTCAATCCCGTTGCGATTTTTTTGTTTCATAGTCAATGTGAAAGTCCAAGGGATACTGTAAACCTGCACTGGTATATCGGAGTCTAATACTGGTTTTCCAGGAGCCGCTCAAAGCACAAACTCTTAGAAGAATCACTCTTCTTGTACTTATGTCGGCAATTTCACTTTTGTATTCCATCCCGATGCAATTTCTGTGTTTCAT
The DNA here is from genome assembly GCF_021461385.2 of Schistocerca piceifrons. Classification (NCBI taxonomy): domain Eukaryota; kingdom Metazoa; phylum Arthropoda; class Insecta; order Orthoptera; family Acrididae; genus Schistocerca; species Schistocerca piceifrons. The sequence continues at coordinate 843,347,712 of NC_060141.1, forward strand.
GGTCAATGTGAAGGTCCAAGGGATACAGTAAACATGCACCGGTGTATCAGAATCTAATACTGGTCTCCCAGGAGCCGCTCAGACCACAAACTCTTAGAAGATTCGCTCTTTTTGTACTTAAGTCGTCGCTGTCCCTTTTGTATTCAATCCCCATGTAATTGCTGTGTTTTATGGCCAATGTGAAGGTTCAAGGGATACAGTAAACCTGCACTGGTGCCTCGGAATCTAATACTAGTGTCCCAGGAGCCGCGTAAAGCAGATAATCTTAGAAGATTCACTCTTCTTGTACTTAAGTAGGCATTGTGCGTCTTGTATTCAAGCCTGATACGATTTCTGTGTTTAATGGTCAATGTGAAGGTGCTAGGGATACAGTAAACCTGCCCTGGTGCATCGGAATCCAGTACTGGTCTCCCAGGAGACGATCAAACCACAAACTCTTAGAAGATTCACTCTTCTTGTACTTAAATCGGCAGTGTCCCTTTTATATTCAATCCCGAAGCAATATCTCTAATTAATGCCCAATGTGAACGTCCAAGGGATACAGTAAACCTGCACTGGTGCATCGGAATCTAATACTGGTCTCCTAGGAGCCGCCCTAAGCATTAACTCTTACATGATACACTCTTCTTGTACTTATGTCGGAATTGAACCTTTTGTATTCAATCCCGATGCAATTTCTGTGTTTCATGGTCAATGTGAAGGTGCAAGGGACACAGTGAACCTGCACTGGTACATTTGAATCTAATACTAGTCTCCCAGGAGACGCTCAAAGCACAATCTCATAGAAGATTCACTCTTCTTGTACTTAAGTCGGCATTGTGCCTCTTGTATTCAATCCCGATGCTATTTCTGTGTTTCATGGCCAATGCGAAGGTCCTAGGGTTACAGTAAACCTGCACTGGTGCATCGAAATCTAATACTGATCACCCAGGTGCCGATAAAACCACAAACTCTTAGAAGCTTCGCTCTTCTTGTACTTGAGTCGGCAATGTACCTTTTGTATTCAATCCCGAAGCAATTTATATGTTTCATGGCCAATGTGATGGTCCAAGGGATACAGTAAATCTGCACTGGTGCATCGCAATCTAATAATGGTCTTCCAGGAGCCGCTCAAACCACAAACTCTTTGAAGATTCACTGTTCTTGTACCTAAGTCGGCATTGTCCCCTTTGTATTCAACCCCGATGTATTTTTGGTTTAATGGTCAATGTTAAGGTCCTAGGGATACAGTAAACCTGCACTGGTGCATTGGAATCTGATACTGGTCTCCCAGGACACGCTCAAATCACAAACTCTTAAGGGATTCACTCTTCTTGTACTTAAGTCGGCGTTGTCCCTTTTGTTTTCAATCCCGATGCAATTTCTCTGTTTCATGGTGAATGTGATGGTCCAAGGTATACAGTACACCTGCACTAGTGCATCGGAATCTAATACTGTTCTCCCAGGAGCCGCTTAACCTCAAACTCTTAAATGATTCACTCTTCTTGTACTTAAGTCGTTCATTGTCCCTTTTATATTCAATCGCGATGCATATTCTGTGTTTCATGGTCAATGTGAAGGTCCAAGAGATACAGTAAACCTGCACCGGTGCTTCGGAATCTAATACTAGTGTCCCAGGAGACGCTCATACTGGAAAACTCTTAGAAGATACACTCTTCATGTACTGAAGTCGCCATTGTCCCTTTTGTATTCAATCACGATGCAATTTGCTGTGTTTCATGGTCAATGGGAAGGTCTAAGGGATACAGTATACCTGCACTGGTGCAACGGAATCTAATACTGGTATACTGGTCTCCCAGGACCCGCACAAACAATTAACTCTTAGAAAATTCACTCTCCTTGTACTTAAGTCGGAATTGTCCCTTTTATATTCAACCCCGATGTAATTTCTGTGTTTAATGGTCAATGTGAAGGACCAAGGGACACAGTAAACCTGCACTGGTGCATCGGTATCTAATACTGGTCTCCCAGGAGCCGCTCAAACCACAAACTCTTAGAAGATTGTGACTCTTCTATTCAATCCCGATGCGATTTCTGTGTTTCATGGCCAATGCGAAGGTCCTAGGATTACAGTAAACCTGCACTGGTGCACCGGAATCTAATACTGGTCTCCCAGGAGCCGCTTTAAGCAGATAATCTTAGAAGATTCACTCTCGTTGTACGTAAGTCGGCATTGTGCCTCTTGTATTCAATCCCAATGCGATTTCTGTGTTTCATGGTCAGTGTGAAGGTCCTAGGGGTACAATAAACCTGCTTTGGTGCATCGGAATCTAGTATTGGTCTCCCAGGAGACGATCAAAGCACAAACTCTTAGAAGATACACTCTTCTTGTACTTAACTCGGCATTGTGCATTTTGTTTTCTGTCCCGCGTCGATTTGTGTGTTTCATGGTCAATGTGAAGGTCCAAGGGATACAGTAAACCCGCACTGGTGCATCGGAGTCTAATACTGGTGTCCCAGGGTGCGCTATAACCGCAAAATCTTAGAAGATACACTCTTCTTGTACTTAAGTCATCATTGTCCATTTTGTATTCAATTCCGATGCAATTTCTGTGTTTCATGGTCAATGTGAAAGTCCAAGGGATACAGTAAACTTGCACTGGTGCATCGGAATCAAACACTAGTCTCCCAGGAGCCGATCAAAGAACAAACTCTTAGAAGATTCACTCCTCTTGTACTTAAGTTGGCATTGACGCTTTTGTATTCAATCCCGCAGCAATTTCTGTGTTTCATGGGCAATGTGAAGGTCCAAGGGATACAGTGAACCTGCATTGGTGCATCGCAATCTCATAATGGTCTCCCAGGAGCCGCTCAAACCACAAACTCTTAGAAGATTCACTCCTCTTGTACCTTAGTCGGCATTGTCCCTTTTGTATTCAACACCGAAGTAGTTTTTTGTTTAAAAGTCAATGTGAAGGTCAAAGGGATATAGTACACCTGCACTGGTGCATCGGAATCCAATACTGGTCTCCCAGGATCCGCTCAAAGCGCAAACATCTAGACGATTCACTCTTCTTGTACTTAAGTCGGCATTGTCCCTTTTGTATTCAACCCAGATGCAAATTCTATGTTTCATGGTCAATGTGAAGGTCCAAGGGATACAGTAAACCTGCACTGGTGCATCGGAATCAAATACTGATATCCCAGGGGCCGCTCTAAGCACAAACTCTTAGAAAATTCACGCTTCTTGTACTTAAGTTGGCATTGTGTCTTTCGTATTCAATGCCGATGCAATTTCTGTCTTTCATGGTCTATGTGATGGTCCAAAGGATTCAGTAAACCTACACTGGTGCATCGGTGTCTAATACTGGTCACCCAGGAGCCGATAAAACCACAAACTCTTAGAAGCTTCACTGTTCTTGAACTTAAGTCGGCAATGTCCCTTTTGTATTCAATCCTGAAGCAATTTATGTGTTTCATGGCCAATGTGATGGTCCAAGGGATTCAGTAAACCTGCACTGGTGCATCGGAATCTAATAGTGGTCTCCCAGGAGACGATCAAATCACAAACTCTTGGAAGATTCACTCTTCTTGTACTTAAGTCAGCATTGTCCCTTTTGTTTTCAATCCCGATGCTATTTCTGTGTTTCATGGTGAATGTGAAGGTCCAAGGGATACAGTACACCGGCACTGGTGCATCGGAATCTAATAGTGTTCTCCCAGGAGCCGCTCAAACCACAAATTCTTAAAAGATTCGCTCTTCTTGTACTTAAGTCGTTCATTTTCCCTTTTATAATCAACCGCGATGCAATTTCTGTATTTCATGGCCAATGTGAAGGTCCAAGAGATACAGTAAACCTGCACCCGTGCATCGGTATCTAATACCGGTGTCCCACGAGACGCTCAAACCGCAAGCTCTTAGAAGTTACACTCTTCTTCTACTGAAGTCGCCATTGTCCCTTTTGTATTCAATCCCGATGCAATTTGCTGTGTTTCATGGTCAATGGGAAGATCCAAGGGATGCAGTATACATGCACTGGTGCAACGGAATCTAATACTGCTATACTGGTCTCCCAGGAGCAGCACAAACCATTAACTCTTAGAAGATTTACTCTCCTTCTACTTAGGTCGGCATTGTCCCTTTTATTTTCAACCCCGATGTAATTTCTGTGTTTAATGGTCAATGTGAAGGTCCAAGGGATACAGTAAACCTGCAGTGGTGCTTCGGAAACTAATACTGGTCACCCAGGAGCCGATAAAACCACAAACTCTTAGAATCTTCACTCTTCTTGTACTTAAGTCGGCAATGTCCCTTTTGTATTCAATCCCGAAGCAATTTATGTGTTTCGTGGCCAATGTGAGGGTCCAAGGGATACAGTAAACCTGCACTGGTGCATCGCAATCTAATAATGGTGTCCCAGGAGCCGCTCAAACCACAAACTCTTTGAAGATTCACTCTCCTTGTACCTAAGTCGGCATTGTCCCTTTTGTATTCAACCCCGATGTACTTTTTGGTTTAATGGTGAATGTGAAGGTCCTAGGGATACAGTATACCTGCACTGGTCCATCAGAATCAAATACTCGTCTCCCATGAGCCGCTCAAACCACAACCTCTTAGAAGATTCACTCTTCTTTTACATAAATCGGCAGTGTGCCTTTTGTATTCAATCCCGAAGCAATTTCTGTTTTTCATGGTCAGTGGGAAGGTCCAAGGGATACAGTATACCGGCACTGGTGCAACGGAATCCAATACAGCTCTCCCAGGAGCCGCTCATATCACAAACTCTTAGAAGATTTATTCTGCTTGTACTTAGGTTGGGATTGTCCCTTTTGTATTCAATCCCCATACAAATTCTGTGTTTCATGGACAATGTGAAGGTCCAAGGTATTCTGTAAACCTGCAACTGTGTATCGGAATCGAATTTTGCTCTCTCAGAAGCTGCTCAAAGCACGATCTCTTAGAAGATTCACTCTTCTTGTACTTAAGTCGGCATTGTCCCTTTTGTATTCAATCCCGAAGCAATTTCTGTGTTTCATGGTCAATGTGAAGGTCCAAGGTATACAGTAAACCTGCACTGGTGAATCGGAATCTAATACTGGTCTCCCAGGAGCCGCTCAGAATACATACTCTTAAAATATTCTATCTTCTTGTAGTTAACTCGGCATTGTACATTTTGTATTCAATCCCAATGCGATTACTGTGTTTCATAGTCAATGTGAAGGTCCAATGTATACAGTAAACCTGCACTGGTGCATCGGAGTCTAATAGTGGTCTCCCAGAAGCCGCTCAAAGCACAAACTCTTAGAAGATTCACTCTTCTTGTGCTTATGTCGGCATTTTCGCTTTTGTATTCAATCCCGATGCAATTTCTGTCTTTCATGGTCAATGTGAAGGTCCAAGGGATACAGTAAACCTGTACTGGTGTAGCGCAATCTAATACTGGTCTCCCAGGAGCCGCTCAAACCACAAACGCTTAGAGGATTCACCCTTCTTGTACTTAAGTCGTCACTGTCCGTTTTGTATTCAATCCCGATGTAATTTCTGTGTTTCATGGTCAATGTGAAGGTCCAGGGGATACAGTAGACCTGTACTGGTGCATTGGAATCTAATACTGGTCTCCCAGGAGCCGACCAAAGCACAAACTCTTAGAAGATTCACTCTTCTTGTACTTAAGTCGGCATTGTCCATTTTGTATTCAATTCCGATGCAATTTCTGTGTTTCATGGTCAATGTGAAAGTCCAAGGGATACAGTAAACTTGCACTGGTGCATCGGAATCAAACACTAGTCTCCCAGGAGCCGATCAAAGAACAAACTCTTAGAAGATTCACTCCTCTTGTATTTAAGTTGGCAATGTCCCTTTTGTATTCAATCCCAAAGCAATTTCTGTGTTTCATGGGCAATGTGAAGGTCCAAGGGATACAGTGAACCTGCACTGGTGCATCGCAATCTTATAATGGTCTCCCAGGAGCCGCTCAAACCACAAACTCTTAGAAGATTCACTCCTCTTGTACCTAAGTCGGCATTGTCCCTTTTGTATTCAACACCGAAGTAGTTTTTTGTTTAAAGGTCAATGTGTAGGTCCAAGGGATATAGTACACCTGCACTGGTGCATCGGAATCCAATACTGGTCTCCCAGGATCCGCTCAAAGCGCAAACCATTAGACGATTCACTCTTCTTGTACTTAAGTCGGCATTGTCCCTTTTGTATTCAACCCAGACGCAAATTCTATTTTTTATGGTCAATGTGAAGGTCCAAGGGATACAGTAAACCTGCACTGGTGCATCGGAATCTAATAGTGTTCTCCCAGGAGCCGCTCAAACCTCAAACTCTTAAAAGATTCACTCTTCTTGTACTTAAGTCGTTCATTGTCCCTTTTATATTCAATCGCGATGCAATATCTGTGTTCCATGGTCAATGTGAAGGTCCAAGAGATACAGAAAACCTGCACTGGTGCATCAGAATCTAGTACTGGTCTCCCGGGAGACGCTCAAATCACAAACTCTTGGAAGATACACTCTTCTTGTACTGAAATCGCCATTGTCCCTTTTGTATTCAATCCCGATGCAATTTGCTGTGTTTCATGGCCAATGGGAAGATCCAAGGGATGCAGTATACATGCACTGGTGCAACGGAATCTAATACTGGTATACTGGTCTCCCAGGAGCCGCACAAACCATTAACTCTTAGAAGATTTACTCTCCTTCTACTTAGGTCGGCATTGTCCCTTTTATTTTCAACCCCGATGTAATTTCTGTGTTTAATGGTCAATGTGAAGGTCCAAGGGATACAGTAAACCTGCAGTGGTGCTTCGGAAACTAATACTGGTCACCCAGGAGCCGATAAAACCACAAACTCTTAGAATCTTCACTCTTCTTGTACTTAAGTCGGCAATGTCCCTTTTGTATTCAATCCCGAAGCAATTTATGTGTTTCGTGGCCAATGTGAGGGTCCAAGGGATACAGTAAACCTGCACTGGTGCATCGCAATCTAATAATGGTGTCCCAGGAGCCGCTCAAACCACAAACTCTTTGAAGATTCACTCTCCTTGTACCTAAGTCGGCATTGTCCCTTTTGTATTCAACCCCGATGTACTTTTTGGTTTAATGGTGAATGTGAAGGTCCTAGGGATACAATATACCTGCACTGGTCCATCAGAATCAAATACTCGTCTCCCATGAGCCGCTCAAACCACAACCTCTTAGAAGATTCACTCTTCTTTTACATAAATCGGCAGTGTGCCTTTTGTATTCAATCCCGAAGCAATTTCTGTTTTTCATGGTCAGTGGGAAGGTCCAAGGGATACAGTATACCGGCACTGGTGCAACGGAATCCAATACAGCTCTCCCAGGAGCCGCTCATATCACAAACTCTTAGAAGATTTATTCTGCTTGTACTTAGGTTGGGATTGTCCCTTTTGTATTCAATCCCCATACAAATTCTGTGTTTCATGGACAATGTGAAGGTCCAAGGTATTCTGTAAACCTGCAACTGTGTATCGGAATCGAATTTTGCTCTCTCAGAAGCTGCTCAAAGCACGATCTCTTAGAAGATTCACTCTTCTTGTACTTAAGTCGGCATTGTCCCTTTTGTATTCAATCCCGAAGCAATTTCTGTGTTTCATGGTCAATGTGAAGGTCCAAGGTATACAGTAAACCTGCACTGGTGAATCGGAATCTAATACTGGTCTCCCAGGAGCCGCTCAGAATACATACTCTTAAAATATTCTATCTTCTTGTAGTTAACTCGGCATTGTACATTTTGTATTCAATCCCAATGCGATTACTGTGTTTCATAGTCAATGTGAAGGTCCAATGTATACAGTAAACCTGCACTGGTGCATCGGAGTCTAATAGTGGTCTCCCAGAAGCCGCTCAAAGCACAAACTCTTAGAAGATTCACTCTTCTTGTGCTTATGTCGGCATTTTCGCTTTTGTATTCAATCCCGATGCAATTTCTGTGTTTCATGGTCAATGTGAAGGTCCAAGGGATACAGTAAACCTGTACTGGTGTAGCGCAATCTAATACTGGTCTCCCAGGAGCCGCTCAAACCACAAACTCTTAGAGGATTCACCCTTCTTGTACTTAAGTCGTCACTGTCCGTTTTGTATTCAATCCCGATGTAATTTCTGTGTTTCATGGTCAATGTGAAGGTCCAGGGGATACAGTAGACCTGTACTGGTGCATTGGAATCTAATACTGGTCTCCCAGGAGCCGACCAAAGCACAAACTCTTAGAAGATTCACTCTTCTTGTACTTAAGTCGGCATTGTCCATTTTGTATTCAATTCCGATGCAATTTCTGTGTTTCATGGTCAATGTGAAAGTCCAAGGGATACAGTAAACTTGCACTGGTGCATCGGAATCAAACACTAGTCTCCCAGGAGCCGATCAAAGAACAAACTCTTAGAAGATTCACTCCTCTTGTATTTAAGTTGGCAATGTCCCTTTTGTATTCAATCCCAAAGCAATTTCTGTGTTTCATGGGCAATGTGAAGGTCCAAGGGATACAGTGAACCTGCACTGGTGCATCGCAATCTTATAATGGTCTCCCAGGAGCCGCTCAAACCACAAACTCTTAGAAGATTCACTCCTCTTGTACCTAAGTCGGCATTGTCCCTTTTGTATTCAACACCGAAGTAGTTTTTTGTTTAAAGGTCAATGTGTAGGTCCAAGGGATATAGTACACCTGCACTGGTGCATCGGAATCCAATACTGGTCTCCCAGGATCCGCTCAAAGCGCAAACCATTAGACGATTCACTCTTCTTGTACTTAAGTCGGCATTGTCCCTTTTGTATTCAACCCAGACGCAAATTCTATTTTTTATGGTCAATGTGAAGGTCCAAGGGATACAGTAAACCTGCACTGGTGCATCGGAATCTAATAGTGTTCTCCCAGGAGCCGCTCAAACCTCAAACTCTTAAAAGATTCACTCTTCTTGTACTTAAGTCGTTCATTGTCCCTTTTATATTCAATCGCGATGCAATATCTGTGTTCCATGGTCAATGTGAAGGTCCAAGAGATACAGAAAACCTGCACTGGTGCATCGGAATCTAGTACTGGTCTCCCGGGAGACGCTCAAATCACAAACTCTTGGAAGATACACTCTTCTTGTACTGAAATCGCCATTGTCCCTTTTGTATTCAATCCCGATGCAATTTGCTGTGTATCATGGTCAATGGGAAGGTCCAAGGGATACAGTATACCTGCACTGGTGCAACGGAATCTAATACTGGTATACTGGTCTCCCAGGAGCCGCACAAACCATTAACTCTTAGAAGATTTACTCTCCTTCTACTTAAGTCGGCATTGTCCCTTTTATATTCAACCCCGATGTAATTTCTGTGTTTGATGGTCAATTTGAAGGTCCAAGGGATACAGTTAACCTGCACTGGTGCATCGGTATTTAATACTGGTCTCCCAGGAGCCGCTCAAACCACAAACTCTTAGAAGATTCTATCTTCATGTACTTATGTCGACATTGTGCCTCTTGTATTCAATCCCGATGCGATTTCTGTGTTTCATGGCCAATGCGAAGGTCCTAGGGTTACAGTTAACTTGCACTGGTGCACCGGAATCTAATACTGGTCTCCCAGAAGCCGATAAAACCACAAACTCTTAGAAGCTTCACTCTTCTTGTACTTAAGTCGGCAATGTCCCTTTTGTATTCAATCCCGAAGCAATTTATGTCTTTCGTGGCCAATGTGATGGTCCAAGGGATACAGTAAACCTGCACTGGTGCATCGCAATCTAATAATGGCGTCCCAGAAGCCGCTCAAACCACAAACTCTTTGAAGATTCACTCATCTTGTACCTAAGTCGGCATTGTCCCTTTTGTATTCAACCCCGATGTACTTTTTGGTTTAATGGTGAATGTGAAGGTCCTAGGGATACAGTATACCTGCACTGGTCCATCAGAATCAAATACTGGTCTCCCATGAGCCGCTCAAACCACAAACTCTTAGAAGATTCACTCTTCTTTTACATAAATCGGCAGTGTGCTTTTTGTATTCAATCCCGAAGCAATTTCTGTGTTTCATGGTCAATGGGAAGGTCCAAGGGATATAGTATACCGGCACTGGTGCAACGGAATCCAATACAGCTCTCCCAGAAGCCGCTCATGTCACACACTCTTAGAAGATTCACTCTTCTTGTACTTAGGTTGGGATTGTCCCTTTTGTATTCAATACCCATACAAATTCTGTGTTTCATGGTCAATCTGAAGGTCCAGGGGATACAGTAAACCTGCACTGGTGCTTCGGAATCTAATTCAGGTCTCCCAGGTGCCGCTCAAACCACAAACTCTTGGAAGATTCACTCTTCTTGTACTTATGCCGGCATAGTGCCTTCTGTAATCAATCCCGATGCGATTTCTGTGTTTCATGGTCAATGTGAAGGTCCAAGGTACTCTGTAAACCTGCAACTGTGCATTGGAATCGAATTTTGCTCTCTCAGAAGCCGCTCAAAGCACGATCTCTTGGAAAATTCACTCTTCTTGTACTTAAGTCGGCATTGTCCCTTTTGTATTCAATCCCAAAGCAATTTCTGTGTTTCATGGTCAATGTGAAGGTCCAAGGTATACAGTAAACCTGCACTGGTGAATCGGAATCTAATACTGGTCTCCCAGGAGCCGCTCAGAACACATACTCTTAAAAGATTCTATCTTCTTGTACTTAAGTCGGCATTGTACCTTTTGTATTCAATCCCAATGCGATTTCTGTGTTTCATGGTCAATGTGAAGGTCCAAGGTATACATTAAACCTGCACTGGTGCATCGGAGTCTAATAGTGGTCTCCCAGAAGCCGCTCAAAGCACAAACTCTTAGAAGATTGACTCTTCTTGTGCTTATCTCGGCATTTTCGCTTTTGTTTTCAATCCCGATGCAATTTCTGTGTTTCATGGTCAATGGGAAGGTCCAAGGGATACAGTATACCTGCACTGGTGCAACGGAATCTAATACTGGTATACTGGTCTCCCAGGAGCCGCACAAACCACAAACTCTTAGAAGATTCTATCTTCTTGTACTTAAGTCGGCATTGTACCTTTTGTATTCAATCCCAATGCAATTTCTGTGTTTCATGGTCAATGTGAAGGTCCAAGATATACAGTATACCTGTACTGGTGTAGCGGAATCTAATACTGGTCTCCCAGGAGCCGCTCAAACCACAAACTCTTAGAAGATTCACCCTTTTTGTACTTAAGTCGTCACTGTCCGTTTTGTATTCAATCCCGATGTAATTTCTGTGTTTCATGGTCAATGTGAAGGTCCAGGGGATACAGTAGACCTGTACTGGTGCATTGGAATCTAATACTGGTCTCCCAGGAGCCGCCCAAAGCACAAACTCTTAGAAGATTCCCTCTTCTAGTACTTAAGTTGGCATTGTCCCCTTTTGTATTCAACCCCGTTGTAATATCTGTGTTTAATGGTCAATGTGAGGTTCCAAGGGATACAGTAAACCTACACTGGTGCATCGGAATCTAATACTGGTCTACCAGGAGCCGCTCTAAGCACTAAGTCTTAGAAGATATACTCCTCTTGTACTTAAGTCGGCATTGTACCTTTTTTATTCAATCCCGATGCAATTTCTGTGTTTCATGGTCAATGTGAAGGTCCAAGGGATACAGTAAACCTGCACTGGTGCATTTGAATCTAATACTGGATTCCCAGGAGACGCTCAAAGCACAATCTCTTAGAAGATTCACTCTTCTTGTACTTAAGTCGGCATTGTCCCTTTTGCATTCAATCCCGATGCAATTTCTGTGTTTCATGGTTAATGTGAAGGTCCAAGGGATACAGTAAACCTCTACTGGTGCATCGGAATCCAATACTGGTCTCCCAGGAGCCGATTAAAGCACAAACTCATAGAAGATTCACTCCTCTGGTATTTAAGTTGGAATTGACCATTTTGTATTCACTCCCGATGCAATTTCTGTGTTTCATGGTCAAGGTGAAATTCCAAGGGATACAGTAAACCTGCACTGGTTCATCAGAATTTAATACCAGTCTCCCAGGAGCCGCTCAAACAGAAAATCTTAAAAGATTCTATCTTCTTGTACTTAAATCGACTTTGTGCCTCTTCTATTCAATCCCGATGCGATTTCTGTATTTCATGGTCAATGTGAAGGTCCTAGGGACACAGTAAACCTGCTCCGGTGCATCGGAATATAATTCTGGTCTCCCCGGAGCCCCTCAAAGCAAGAACTCTTAGAAAATTCAGTCTTCTTGTACTTAAGTCGGCATTGTGCCTTTCGTATTCTATCCCGTTTCGATTTCTGTGTTTCTTGGTCAATGTGAAGGTCAAGGGGATACAGTAAACTTGCGCTGGTGCATCGGAATCTAATACTGGTCTCCCAGGAGCCGCTCAAGTCATAAACTCGTAGAAGATTCACTCTTCTTGTACTTAAGTCGGCATTGTGCCTCTTGTATTCAATCCCGATGCTATTTCTGTGTTTCATGGCCAATGCGCAGGTCCTAGGGTTACAGTAAACCTGCACTAGTGCATCGAAATCTAATACTGATCACCCAGGAGCCGATAAAATCACAAAATCTTAGAAGCTTTGCTTTTCTTGTACTTAAGTCGGCAATGTACCTTTTGTATTCAGTCCCGATGCAATTTATATGTTTCATGGCCAATGTGGTGGTCCAAGGGGATACAGTAAATCTGCACTGGTGCATCGCAATCTAATAATGGTCTTCCAGGAGCCGCTCAAACCACAAACTCTTTGAAGATTCACTGTTCTTGCACCTAAGTCGGCATTGTCCCTTTTGTATTCAACCCCGATGTATTTTTGGTTTAATGGTCAATGTGATGGTCCTAGGGATACAGTAAACCTGCACTGGTGCATTGGAATCTGATACTGGTCTCCCAGGACACGCTCAAATCACAAACACTTAGAAGATTCACTCTTCTTGTACTTAAGTCGGCATTGTCCCTTTTGTTTTCAATCCCGATGCAATTTCTCTGTTTCATGGTGAATGTGATGGTCCAAGGTATACAGTACACCTGCACTAGTGCATCGGAATCTAATACTGTTCTCCCAGGAGCCGCTTAACCTCAAACTCTTAAAAGCTTCACTCTTCTTGTACTTAAGTCGTTCATTGTCCCTTTTATATTCAATCGCGATGCAAATTCTGTGTTTCATGGTCGATGTGAAGGTCCAAGAGATACAGTAAACATGCACCGGTGCATCGGAATCTAATACTAGTGTCCCAGGAGACGCTCAAACCGCAAAACTCTTAGAAGATACACTCTTCATGTACTGAAGTCGCCATTGTCCCCTTTTGTATTCAATCACGATGCAATTTGCTGTGTTTCATGGTCAATGGGAAGGTCCAAGGGATACAGTATACCTGCACTGGTGCAACGGAATCTAATACTGGTATACTGGTCTCCCAGGACCCGCAAAAACAATTAACTCTTAGAAAATTCACTCTCCTTGTACTTAAGTCGGAATTGTCCCATTTATATTGAGCCCCGATGTAATTTCTGTGTTTAATGGTCAATGTGAAGGACCAAGGGATACAGTAAACCTGCACTGGTGCATCGGTATCTAATACTGGTCTCCCAGGAGCCGCTCAAACCACAAACTCTTAGAAGATTCTATCTTCTTGTACTTATGTCGACATTGTGACTCTTGTATTCAATCCCAATGCGATTTCTGTGTTTCATGGCCAATGCGAAGGTCCTAGGATTACAGTAAACCTGCACTGGTGCACCGGAATCTAATACTGGTATCCCAGGAGCCGCTTTAAGCAGATAATCTTAGAAGATTCACTCTCGTTGTACGTAAGTCGGCATTGTGCCTCTTGTATTCAATCCCAATGCGATTTCTGTGTTTCATGGTCAATGTGAAGGTCCTAGGGGTACAGTAAACCTGCCCTGGTGCATCGGAATCTAGTATTGGTCTCCCAGGAGACGATCAAAGCACAAACTCTTAGAAGATACACTCTTCTTGTACTTAACTCGGCATTGTGCATTTTGTTTTCTATCCCGCGTCGATTTGTGTGTTTCATGGTCAATGTGAAGGTCCAAGGGATACAGTAAACCCGCACTGGTGCATCGGAATCAAACACTAGTCTCCCAGGAGCCGATCAAAGAACAAACTCTTAGAAGATTCATTCCTCTTGTACTTAAGTTGGCATTGACGCTTTTGTATTCAATCCCGCAGCAATTTCTGTGTTTCATGGTCAATGCGAAATTCCGAGGGATACAGTTAACCTGCACTGGTGCATCGTAATCTAATACTGGTCTCCCAGGAGCCGCTCAAAGCACAAACTCTTAGAAGATTCCCTCTTCTTGTACTTAAGTCGGCAATGTCCCTTTTGTATTCAATCCCAAAGCAATTTCTGTTTTTCATGGGCAATGTGAAGGTCCAAGGGATACAGTGAACCTGCACTGGTGCATCGCAATCTCATAATGGTCTCCCAGGAGCCGCTCAAACCACAAACTCTTAGAAGATTCACTCCTCTTGTACCTAAGTCGGCATTGTCCCTTTTGTATTCAACACCGAAGTAGTTTTTTGTTTAAAAGTCAATGTGAAGGTCAAAGGGATATAGTACACCTGCACTGGTGCATCGGAATCCAATACTGGTCTCCCAGGATCCGCTCAAAGCGCAAACATCTAGACGATTCACTCTTCTTGTACTTAAGTCGGCATTGTCCCTTTTGTATTCAACCCAGATGCAAATTCTATGTTTCTTGGTCAATGTGAAGGTCCAAGGGATACAGTAAACCTGCACTGGTGCATCGGAATCATATACTGATATCCCAGGGGCCGCTCTAAGCACAAACTCTTAGAAAATTCACGCTTCTTGTACTTAAGTAGGCATTGTGCCTTTTGTATTCAATGCCGCTGCATTTTCGGTGTTTCATGGTCAATGTGAAGGTCCAAGAAGTACAGCAAACCAGAACTGGTGCATCGGAATCTAATTCAGGTCTCCCAGTAGCCGCTCAAAGCACAAACTCCTAGAAGATTCACTATTTTTGCACTTAAGTCGGCATTGTCCCTTTTGTATTCAATGCCGATGCAATATCTGTGTTTCATGGTCAATGTGAAGGACCAAGGGATACAGTTAATCTGCACTGGTGCATCGGCATCTAATTCAGGTCTCCCAGGAGCCGCTCAAAGCACTAACTCTTAGAAGATTCACTCCTCTTGTACCTAAGTCGGCATTGTCCCTTTTGTATTCAACCCCGAAGTAGTATTTTGCTTAAAGGTCAATGTGAATGTTTAAGGGATATAGTACACCTGCACTGCTGCATCGGAATCCAATAATGGTCTCCCAGGATCCGCTCAAAGCGCAAACCATTAGACGATTCACTCTTCTTGTACTTAAGTCGGCACTGTCCCTTTTGTATTCAACCCAGATGCAAATTCTATGTTTCATGGTCAATGTGAAGGTCCAAGGGATACAGTAAACCTGCACTGGTGCATCGGAATCAAATACTGATATCCCAGGGGCCGCTCTAAGCACAAACTCTTAGAAAATTCACGCTTCTTGTACTTAAGTTGGCATTGTGTCTTTCGTATTCAATGCCGATGCAATTTCTGTCTTTCATGGTCTATGTGATGGTCCAAAGGATTCAGTAAACCTACACTGGTGCATCGGTGTCTAATACTGGTCACCCAGGAGCCGATAAAACCACAAACTCTTAGAAGCTTCACTGTTCTTGAACTTAAGTCGGCAATGTCCCTTTTGTATTCAATCCTGAAGCAATTTATGTGTTTCATGGCCAATGTGATGGTCCAAGGGATTCAGTAAACCTGCACTGGTGCATCGGAATCTAATAGTGGTCTCCCAGGAGACGATCAAATCACAAACTCTTGGAAGATTCACTCTTCTTGTACTTAAGTCAGCATTGTCCCTTTTGTTTTCAATCCCGATGCTATTTCTGTGTTTCATGGTGAATGTGAAGGTCCAAGGGATACAGTACACCGGCACTGGTGCATCGGAATCTAATAGTGTTCTCCCAGGAGCCGCTCAAACCACAAATTCTTAAAAGATACGCTCTTCTTGTACTTAAGTCGTTCATTTTCCCTTTTATAATCAATCGCGATGCAATTTCTGTATTTCATGGCCAATGTGAAGGTCCAAGAGATACAGTAAACCTGCACCCGTGCATCGGTATCTAATACCGGTGTCCCACGAGACGCTCAAACCGCAAGCTCTTAGAAGTTACACTCTTCTTCTACTGAAGTCGCCATTGTCCCTTTTGTATTCAATCCCGATGCAATTTGCTGTGTTTCATGGTCAATGGGAAGATCCAAGGGATGCAGTATACATGCACTGGTGCAACGGAATCTAATACTGGTATACTGGTCTCCCAGGAGCCGCACAAACCATTAACTCTTAGAAGATTTACTCTCCTTCTACTTAGGTCGGCATTGTCCCTTTTATTTTCAACCCCGATGTAATTTCTGTGTTTAATGGTCAATGTGAAGGTCCAAGGGATACAGTAAACCTGCAGTGGTGCTTCGGAAACTAATACTGGTCACCCAGGAGCCGATAAAACCACAAACTCTTAGAATCTTCACTCTTCTTGTACTTAAGTCGGCAATGTCCCTTTTGTATTCAATCCCGAAGCAATTTATGTGTTTCGTGGCCAATGTGAGGGTCCAAGGGATACAGTAAACCTGCACTGGTGCATCGCAATCTAATAATGGTGTCCCAGGAGCCGCTCAAACCACAAACTCTTTGAAGATTCACTCTCCTTGTACCTAAGTCGGCATTGTCCCTTTTGTATTCAACCCCGATGTACTTTTTGGTTTAATGGTGAATGTGAAGGTCCTAGGGATACAGTATACCTGCACTGGTCGATCAGAATCAAATACTCGTCTCCCATGAGCCGCTCAAACCACAACCTCTTAGAAGATTCACTCTTCTTTTACATAAATCGGCAGTGTGCCTTTTGTATTCAATCCCGAAGCAATTTCTGTTTTTCATGGTCAGTGGGAAGGTCCAAGGGATACAGTATACCGGCACTGGTGCAACGGAATCCAATACAGCTCTCCCAGGAGCCGCTCATATCACAAACTCTTAGAAGATTTATTCTGCTTGTACTTAGGTTGGGATTGTCCCTTTTGTATTCAATCCCCATACAAATTCTGTGTTTCATGGACAATGTGAAGGTCCAAGGTATTCTGTAAACCTGCAACTGTGTATCGGAATCGAATTTTGCTCTCTCAGAAGCTGCTCAAAGCACCATCTCTTAGAAGATTCACTCTTCTTGTACTTAAGTCGGCATTGTCCCTTTTGTATTCAATCCCGAAGCAATTTCTGTGTTTCATGGTCAATGTGAAGGTCCAATGTATACAGTAAACCTGCACTGGTGCATCGGAGTCTAATAGTGGTCTCCCAGAAGCCGCTCAAAGCACAAACTCTTAGAAGATTCACTCTTCTTGTGCTTATGTCGGCATTTTCGCTTTTGTATTCAATCCCGATGCAATTTCTGTGTTTTATGGTCAATGTGAAGGTCCAAGGGATACAGTAAACCTGTACTGGTGTAGCGGAATCTAATACTGGTCTCCCAGGAGCCGCTCAAACCACAAACTCTTAGAGGATTCACCCTTCTTGTACTTAAGTCGTCACTGTCCGTTTTGTATTCAATCCCGATGTAATTTCTGTGTTTCATGGTCAATGTGAAGGTCCAGGGGATACAGTAGACCTGTACTGGTGCATTGGAATCTAATACTGGTCTCCCAGGAGCCGACCAAAGCACAAACTCTTAGAAGATTCACTCTTCTTGTACTTAAGTCGGCATTGTCCATTTTGTATTCAATTCCGATGCAATTTCTGTGTTTCATGGTCAATGTGAAAGTCCAAGGGATACAGTAAACTAGCACTGGTGCATCGGAATCAAACACTAGTCTCCCAGGAGCCGATCAAAGAACAAACTCTTAGAAGATTCACTCCTCTTGTATTTAAGTTGGCAATGTCCCTTTTGTATTCAATCCCAAAGCAATTTCTGTGTTTCATGGGCAATGTGAAGGTCCAAGGGATACAGTGAACCTGCACTGGTGCATCGCAATCTTATAATGGTCTCCCAGGAGCCGCTCAAACCACAAACTCTTAGAAGATTCACTCCTCTTGTACCTAAGTCGGCATTGTCCCTTTTGTATTCAACACCGAAGTAGTTTTTTGTTTAAAGGTCAATGTGTAGGTCCAAGGGATATAGTACACCTGCACTGGTGCATCGGAATCCAATACTGGTCTCCCAGGATCCCCTCAAAGCGCAAACCATTAGACGATTCACTCTTCTTGTACTTAAGTCGGCATTGTCCCTTTTGTATTCAACCCAGACGCAAATTCTATTTTTTATGGTCAATGTGAAGGTCCAAGGGATACAGTAAACCTGCACTGGTGCATCGGAATCTAATAGTGTTCTCCCAGGAGCCGCTCAAACCTCAAACTTTTAAAAGATTCACTCTTCTTGTACTTAAGTCGTTCATTGTCCCTTTTATATTCAATCGCGATGCAATATCTGTGTTCCATGGTCAATGTGAAGGTCCAAGAGATACAGAAAACCTGCACTGGTGCATCGGAATCTAGTACTGGTCTCCCGGGAGACGCTCAAATCACAAACTCTTGGAAGATACACTCTTCTTGTACTGAAATCGCCATTGTCCCTTTTGTATTCAATCCCGATGCAATTTGCTGTGTATCATGGTCAATGGGAAGGTCCAAGGCATACAGTATACCTGCACTGGTCCATCAGAATCAAATACTGGTCTCCCATGAGCCGCTCAAACCACAAACTCTTAGAAGATTCACTCTTCTTTTACATAAATCGGCAGTGTGCCTTTTGTATTCAATCCCGAAGCAATTTCTGTGTTTCATGGTCAATGGGAAGGTCCAAGGGATATAGTATACCGGCACTGGTGCAACGGAATCCAATACAGCTCTCCCAGAAGCCGCTCATGTCACACACTCTTAGAAGATTCACTTTTCTTGTACTTAGGTTGGGATTGTCCCTTTTGTATTCAATACCCATACAAATTCTGTGTTTCATGGTCAATCTGAAGGTCCAGGGGATACAGTAAACCTGCACTGGTGCTTCCGAATCTAATTCAGGTCTCCCAGGTGCCGCTCAAACCACAAACTCTTGGAAGATTCACTCTTCTTGTACTTATGCCGGCATAGTGCCTTCTGTAATCAATCCCGATGCGATTTCTGTGTTTCATGGTCAATGTGAAGGTCCAAGGTACTCTGTAAACCTGCAACTGTGCATTGGAATCGAATTTTGCTCTCTCAGAAGCCGCTCAAAGCACGATCTCTTGGAAAATTCACTCTTCTTGTACTTAAGTCGGCATTGTCCCTTTTGTATTCAATCCCGAAGCAATTTCTGTGTTTCATGGTCAATGTGAAGGTCCAAGGTATACAGTAAACCTGCACTGGTGAATCGGAATCTAATACTGGTCTCCCAGGAGCCGCTCAGAACACATACTCTTAAAAGATTCTATCTTCTTGTACTTAAGTCGGCATTGTACCTTTTGTATTCAATCCCAATGCGATTTCTGTGTTTCATGGTCAATGTGAAGGTCCAAGGTATACATTAAACCTGCACTGGTGCATCGGAGTCTAATAGTGGTCTCCCAGAAGCCGCTCAAAGCACAAACTCTTAGAAGATTGACTCTTCTTGTGCTTATCTCGGCATTTTCGCTTTTGTTTTCAATCCCGATGCAATTTCTGTGTTTCATGGTCAATGGGAAGGTCCAAGGGATACAGTATACCTGCACTGGTGCAACGGAATCTAATACTGGTATACTGGTCTCCCAGGAGCCGCACAAACCATTAACTCTTAGAAGATTTACTCTCCTTCTACTTAAGTCGGCATTGTCCCTTTTATATTCAACCCCGATGTAATTTCTGTGTTTAATGGTCAATTTGAAGGTCCAAGGGATACAGTTAACCTGCACTGGTGCATCGGTATTTAATACTGGTCTCCCAGGAGCCGCTCAAACCACAAACTCTTAGAAGATTCTATCTTCTTGTACTTATGTCGACATTGTGCCTCTTGTATTCAATCCCGATGCGATTTCTGTGTTTCATAGCCAATGCGAAGGTCCTAGGGTTACAGTAAACTTGCACTGGTGCACCGGAATCTAATACTGGTCTCCCAGGAGCCGATAAAACCACAAACTCTTAGAAGCTTCACTCTTCTTGTACTTAAGTCGGCAATGTCCCTTTTGTATTCAATCCCGAAGCAATTTATGTCTTTCGTGGCCAATATGATGGTCCAAGGGATACAGTAAACCTGCACTGGTGCATCGCAATCTAATAATGGTGTCCCAGAAGCCGCTCAAACCACAAACTCTTTGAAGATTCACTCTTCTTGTACCTAAGTCGGCATTGTCCCTTTTGTATTCAACCCCGATGTACTTTTTGGTTTAATGGTGAATGTGAAGGTCCTAGGGATACAGTATACCTGCACTGGTCCATCAGAATCAAATACTCGTCTCCCATGAGCCGCTCAAACCACAAACTCTTAGAAGATTCACTCTTCTTTTACATAAATCGGCAGTGTGCCTTTTGTATTCAATCCCGAAGCAATTTCTGTGTTTCATGGTCAATGGGAAGGTCCAAGGGATATAGTATACCGGCACTGGTGCAACGGAATCCAATACAGCTCTCCCAGAAGCCGCTCATGTCACACACTCTTAGAAGATTCACTCTTCTTGTACTTAGGTTGGGATTGTCCCTTTTGCATTCAATACCCATACAAATTCTGTGTTTCATGGTCAATCTGAAGGTCCAGGGGATACAGTAAACCTGCACTGGTGCTTCGGAATCTAATTCAGGTCTCCCAGGTGCCGCTCAAACCACAAACTCTTGGAAGATTCACTCTTCTTGTACTTATGCCGCATAGTGCCTTCTGTAATCAATCCCGATGCGATTTCTGTGTTTCATGGTCAATGTGAAGGTCCAAGGTACTCTGTAAACCTGCAACTGTGCATTGGAATCGAATTTTGCTCTCTCACAAGCCGCTCAAAGCACGATCTCTTGGAAAATTCACTCTTCTTGTACTTAAGTCGGCATTGTCCCTTTTGTATTCAATCCCGAAGCAATTTCTGTGTTTCATGGTCAATGTGAAGGTCCAAGATATACAGTAAACCTGCACTGGTGAATCGGAATCTAATACTGGTCTCCCAGGAGCCGCTCAGAACACATACTCTTAAAAGATTCTATCTTCTTGTACTTAAGTCGGCATTGTACCTTTTGTATTCAATCCCAATGCGATTTCTGTGTTTCATGGTCAATGTGAAGGTCCAAGGTATACATTAAACCTGCACTGGTGCATCGGAGTCTAATAGTGGTCTCCCAGAAGCCGCTCAAAGCACAAACTCTTAGAAGATTGACTCTTCTTGTGCTTATCTCGGCATTTTCGCTTTTGTATTCAATCCCGATGCAATTTCTGTGTCATGGTCAATGGGAAGGTCCAAGGGATACAGTATACCTGCACTGGTGCAACGGAATCTAATACTGGTATACTGGTCTCCCAGGAGCCGCACAAACCACAAACTCTTAGAAGATTCTATCTTCTTGTACTTAAGTCGGCATTGTACCTTTTGTATTCAATCCCAATGCAATTTCTGTGTTTCATGGTCAATGTGAAGGTCCAAGATATACAGTATACCTGTACTGGTGTAGCGGAATCTAATACTGGTCTCCCAGGAGCCGCTCAAACCACAAACTCTTAGAAGATTCACCCTTTTTGTACTTAAGTCGTCACTGTCCGTTTTGTATTCAATCCCGATGTAATTTCTGTGTTTCATGGTCAATGTGAAGGTCCAGGGGATACAGTAGACCTGTACTGGTGCATTGGAATCTAATACTGGTCTCCCAGGAGCCGCCCAAAGCACAAACTCTTAGAAGATTCCCTCTTCTAGTACTTAAGTTGACATTGTCCCTTTTGTATTCAACCCCGTTGTAATATCTGTGTTTAATGGTCAATGTGAGGTTCCAAGGGATACAGTAAACCTACACTGGTGCATCGGAATCTAATACTGGTCTACCAGGAGCCGCTCTAAGCACTAAGTCTTAGAAGATATACTCCTCTTGTACTTAAGTCGGCATTGTACCTTTTTTATTCAATCCCGATGCAATTTCTGTGTTTCATGGTCAATGTGAAGGTCCAAGGGATACAGTAAACCTGCACTGGTGCATTTGAATCTAATACTGGATTCCCAGGAGACGCTCAAAGCACAATCTCTTAGAAGATTCACTCTTCTTGTACTAAGTCGGCATTGTCCCTTTGCATTCAATCCCGATGCAATTTCTGTGTTTCATGGTTAATGTGAAGGTCCCAAGGGATACAGTAAACCTCTACTGGTGCATCGGAATCCAATACTGGTCTCCCAGGAGCCGATTAAAGCACAAACTCATAGAAGATTCACTCCTCTGGTATTTAAGTTGGAATTGACCATTTTGTATTCACTCCCGATGCAATTTCTGTGTTTCATGGTCAAGGTGAAATTCCAAGGGATACAATAAACCTGCACTGGTTCAATCAGAATTTAATACCAGTCTCCCAGGAGCCGCTCAAACAGAAAATCTTAAAAGATTCTATCTTCTTGTACTTAAATCGACTTTGTGCCTCTTCTATTCAATCCCGATGCGATTTCTGTATTTCATGGTCAATGTGAAGGTCCTAGGGACACAGTAAACCTGCACCGGTGCATCGGAATATAATTCTGGTCTCCCCGGAGCCCCTCAAAGCAAGAACTCTTAGAAAATTCAGTCTTCTTGTACTTAAGTCGGCATTGTGCCTTTCGTATTCTATCCCGTTTCGATTTCTGTGTTTCTTGGTCAATGTGAAGGTCAAGGGGATACAGTAAACTTGCGCTGGTGCATCGGAATCTAATACTGGTCTCCCAGGAGCCCGCTCAAGTCATAAACTCGTAGAAGATTCACTCTTCTTGTACTTAAGTCGGCATTGTGCCTCTTGTATTCAATCCCGATGCTATTTCTGTGTTTCATGGCCAATGCGCAGGTCCTAGGGTTACAGTAAACCTGCACTAGTGCATCGAAATCTAATACTGATCACCCAGGAGCCGATAAAATCACAAACTCTTAGAAGCTTTGCTCTTCTTGTACTTAAGTCGGCAATGTACCTTTTGTATTCAATCCCCGAAGCAATTTATATGTTTCATGGCCAATGTGATGGTCCAAGGGATACAGTAAATCTGCACTGGTGCATCGCAATCTAATAATGGTCTTCCAGGAGCCGCTCAAACCACAAACTCTTTGAAGATTCACTGTTCTTGCACCTAAGTCGGCATTGTCCCTTTTGTATTCAACCCCGATGTATTTTTGTTTAATGGTCAATGTGATGGTCCTAGGGATACAGTAAACCTGCACTGGTGCATTGGAATCTGATACTGGTCTCCCAGGACAACGCTCAAATCACAAACACTTAGAAGATTCACTCTTCTTGTACTTAAGTCGGCATTGTCCTTTTGTTTTCAATCCCGATGCAATTTCTCTGTTTCATGGTGAATGTGATGGTCCAAGGTATACAGTACACCTGCACTAGTGCATCGGAATCTAATACTGTTCTCCCAGGAGCCGCTTAACCTCAAACTCTTAAAAGCTTCACTCTTCTTGTACTTAAGTCGTTCATTGTCCCTTTTATATTCAATCGCGATGCAAATTCTGTGTTTCATGGTCGATGTGAAGGTCCAAGAGATACAGTAAACATGCACCGGTGCATCGGAATCTAATACTAGTGTCCCAGGAGACGCTCAAACCGCAAAACTCTTAGAAGATACACTCTTCATGTACTGAAGTCGCCATTGTCCCTTTTGTATTCAATCACGATGCAATTTGCTGTGTTTCATGGTCAATGGGAAGGTCCAAGGGATACAGTATACCTGCACTGGTGCAACGGATCTAATACTGGTATACTGGTCTCCCAGGACCCGCAAAAACAATTAACTCTTAGAAAATTCACTCTCCTTGTACTTAAGTCGGAATTGTCCCATTTATATTGAGCCCCGATGTAATTTCTGTGTTTAATGGTCAATGTGAAGGACCAAGGGATACAGTAAACCTGCACTGGTGCATCGGTATCTAATACTGGTCTCCCAGGAGCCGCTCAAACCACAAACTCTTAGAAGATTCTATCTTCTTGTACTTATGTCGACATTGTGACTCTTGTATTCAATCCCAATGCGATTTCTGTGTTTCATGGCCAATGCGAAGGTCCTAGGATTACAGTAAACCTGCACTGGTGCATCCCGGAATCTAATACTGGTATCCCAGGAGCCGCTTTAAGCAGATAATCTTAGAAGATTCACTCTCGTTGTACGTAAGTCGGCATTGTGCCTCTTGTATTCAATCCCAATGCGATTTCTGTGTTTCATGGTCAATGTGAAGGTCCTAGGGGTACAGTAAACCTGCCCTGGTGCATCGGAATCTAGTATTGGTCCTCCCAGGAGACGATCAAAGCACAAACTCTTAGAAGATACACTCTTCTTGTACTTAACTCGGCATTGTGCATTTTGTTTTCTATCCCGCGTCGATTTGTGTGTTTCATGGTCAATGTGAAGGTCCAAGGGATACAGTAAACCCGCACTGGTGCATCGGAATCAACACTAGTCTCCCAGGAGCCGATCAAAGAACAAACTCTTAGAAGATTCATTCCTCTTGTACTTAAGTTGGCATTGACGCTTTTGTATTCAATCCCGCAGCAATTTCTGTGTTTCATGGTCAATGCGAAATTCCGAGGGATACAGTTACCTGCACTGGTGCATCGTAATCTAATACTGGTCTCCCAGGAGCCGCTCAAAGCACAAACTCTTAGAAGATTCCCTCTTCTTGTACTTAATTCGGCAATGTCCCTTTTGTATTCAATCCCAAAGCAATTTCTGTGTTTCATGGGCAATGTGAAGGTCCAAGGGATACAGTGAACCTGCACTGGTGCATCGCAATCTCATAATGGTCTCCCAGGAGCCGCTCAAACCACAAACTCTTAGAAGATTCACTCCTCTTGCACCTAAGTCGGCATTGTCCCCTTTTGTATTCAACACCGAAGTAGTTTTTTGTTTAAAAGTCAATGTGAAGGTCAAAGGGATATAGTACACCTGCACTGGTGCATCGGAATCCAATACTGGTCTCCCAGGATCCGCTCAAAGCGCAAACATCTAGACGATTCACTCTTCTTGTACTTAAGTCGGCATTGTCCCTTTTGTATTCAACCCAGATGCAAATTCTATGTTTCTTGGTCAATGTGAAGGTCCAAGGGATACAGTAAACCTGCACTGGTGCATCGGAATCATATACTGATATCCCAGGGGCCGCTCTAAGCACAAACTCTTAGAAAATTCACGCTTCTTGTACTTAAGTAGGCATTGTGCCTTTTGTATTCAATGCCGCTGCATTTTCGGTGTTTCATGGTCAATGTGAAGGTCCAAGAAGTACAGCAAACCAGAACTGGTGCATCGGAATCTAATTCAGGTCTCCCAGTAGCCGCTCAAAGCACAAACTCCTAGAAGATTCACTATTTTTGCACTTAAGTCGGCATTGTCCCTTTTGTATTCAATGCCGATGCAATATCTGTGTTTCATGGTCAATGTGAAGGACCAAGGGATACAGTTAATCTGCACTGGTGCATCGGCATCTAATTCAGGTCTCCCAGGAGCCGCTCAAAGCACTAACTCTTAGAAGATTCACTCCTCTTGTACCTAAGTCGGCATTGTCCCTTTTGTATTCAAGCCCCGAAGTAGTTTTTTGCTTAAAGGTCAATGTGAATGTTTAAGGGATATAGTACACCTGCACTGCTGCATCGGAATCCAATAATGGTCTCCCAGGATCCGCTCAAAGCGCAAACCATTAGACGATTCACTCTTCTTGTACTTAAGTCGGCACTGTCCCTTTTGTATTCAACCCAGATGCAAATTCTATGTTTCATGGTCAATGTGAAGGTCCAAGGGATACAGTAAACCTGCACTGGTGCATCGGAATCAAATACTGATATCCCAGGGGCCGCTCTAAGCACAAACTCTTAGAAAATTCACGCTTCTTGTACTTAAGTTGGCATTGTGTCTTTCGTATTCAATGCCGATGCAATTTCTGTCTTTCATGGTCTATGTGATGGTCCAAAGGATTCAGTAAACATACACTGGTGCATCGGTGTCTAATACTGGTCACCCAGGAGCCGATAAAACCACAAACTCTTAGAAGCTTCACTGTTCTTGTACTTAAGTCGGCAATGTACCATTTGTATTCAATCCTGAAGCAATTTATGTGTTTCATGGCCAATGTGATGGTCCAAGGGATTCAGTAAACCTGCACTGGTGCATCGGAATCTAATAGTGGTCTCCCAGGAGACGCTCAAATCACAAACTCTTGGAAGATTCACTCTTCTTGTACTTAAGTCAGCATTGTCCCTTTTGTTTTCAATCCCGATGCTATTTCTGTGTTTCATGGTGAATGTGAAGGTCCAAGGGATACAGTACACCGGCAACTGGTGCTTCGGAATCTAATAGTGTTCTCCCAGGAGCCGCTCAAACCACAAACTCTTAAAAGATTCACTCTTCTTGTACTTAAGTCGTTCATTGTCCCTTTTATAATCAATCGCGATGCAATTTCTGTGTTTCATGGCCAATGTGAAGGTCCAAGAGATACAGTAAACCTGCACCCGTGCATCGGTATCTAATACCGGTGTCCCACGAGACGCTCAAACCGCAAGCTCATAGAAGTTACACTCTTCTTGTACTGAAGTCGCCATTGTCTATTCTGTATTCAATCCCGATGCAATTTGCTGTGTTTCATGGTCAATGGGAAGGTCCAAGGGATACAGTATACCTGCACTGGTGCAACGGAATCTAATACTGTATACTGGTCTCCCAGGAGCCGCACAAACCATTAACTCTTAGAAGATTTACTCTCCTTCTACTTAGGTCGGCATTGTCCCTTTTATGTTCAACCCCGATGTAATTTCTCTGTTTAATGGTCAATGTGAAGGTCCAAGGGATACAGTAAACCTGCACTGGTGCATCGGTATTTAATACTGGTCTCCCAGGAGCCGCTCAAACCACAAATTCTTAGAAGATTCTATCTTCTTGTACTTATGTCGACATTGTGCCTCTTGTATTCAATCCCGATGCGATTTCTGTGTTTCATGGCCAATGCGATGGTCCTAGGGTTACAGTAAACCTGCAGTGGTGCATCGGAATCTAATACTGGTCACCCAGGAGCCGATAAAACCACAAACTCTTAGAACCTTCACTCTTCTTGTACTTAAGTCGGAAATGTCCCTTTTGTATTCAATCCCGAACCAATTTATGTGTTTCGTGGCCAATGTGAGGGTCCAAGGGATACAGTAAACCTGCACTGGTGCATCGCAATCTAATAATGGTGTCCCAGGAGCCGCTCAAACCACAAACTCTTTGAAGATTCACTCTCCTTGTACCTAAGTCGGCATTGTCCCTTTTGTATTCAACCCCAATGTACTTTTTGGTTTAATGGTGAATGTGAAGGTCCTAGGGATACAGTATACCTGCACTGGTCCATCAGAATCAAATACTCGTCTCCCATGAGCCGCTCAAACCACAACCTCTTAGAAGATTCACTCTTCTTTTACATAAATCGGCAGTGTGCCTTTTGTATTCAATCCCGAAGCAATTTCTGTGTTTCATGGTCAGTGGAAGGTCCAAGGGATACAGTATACCGGCACTGGTGCAACGGAATCCAATACAGCTCTCCCAGGAGCCGCTCATATCACAAACTCTTAGAAGATTCATTCTGCTTGTACTTAGGTTGGGATTGTCACTTTTGTATTCAATCCCCATACAAATTCTGTGTTTCATGGACAATGTGAAGGTCCAAGGTATTCTGTAAACCTGCAACTGTGTGTCGGAATCGAATTTTGCTCTCTCAGAAGCAGCTCAAAGCACGATCTCTTAGAAGATTCACTCTTCTTGTACTTAAGTCGGCATTGTACCTTTTGTATTCAATCCCAATGCGATTACTGTGTTTCATAGTCAATGTGAAGGTCCAAGGTATACAGTAAACCTGCACTGGTGCATCGGAGTCTAATAGTGGTCTCCCAGAAGCCGCTCAAAGCACAAACTCTTAGAAGATTCACTCTTCTTGTGCTTATGTCGGCATTTTCGCTTTTGTATTCAATCCCGATGCAATTTCTGTGTTTCATGGTCAATGTTAAGGTCCAAGGGATACAGTAAACCTGTACTGGTGTAGGAGAATCTAATACTGGTCTCCCAGGAGCCGCTCAAACCACAAACTCTTAGAGGATTCACCCTTTTTGTACTTAAGTCGTCACTGTCCGTTTTGTATTCAATCCCGATGTAATTTCTGTGTTTCATGGTCAATGTGAAGGTCCAGGGGATACAGTAGACCTGTACTGGTGCTTCGGAATCTAATACTGGTCTCCCAGGAGCCGCCCAAAGTACAAACTCTTAGAAGATTCACTCTTCTTGTACTTAAGTCGGCATTGTCCATTTTGTATTCAACCCCGTTGTAATATCTGTGTTTAATGGTCAATGTGAGGTTCCAAGGGATACAGTAAACCTGCACTGGTGCATCGCAATCTAATAATGGTGTCCCAGGAGCCGCTCAAACCACAAACTCTTTGAAGATTCACTCTCCTTGTACCTAAGTCGGCATTGTCCCTTTTGTATTCAACCCCGATGTACTTTTTGGTTTAATGGTGAATGTGAAGGTCCTAGGGATACAGTATACCTGCACTGGTCCATCAAAATCAAATACTCGTCTCCCATGAGCCGCTCAAACCACAACCTCTTAGAAGATTCACTCTTCTTTTACATAAATCGGCAGTGTGCCTTTTGTATTCAATCCCGAAGCAATTTCTGTTTCATGGTCAGTGGGAAGGTCCAAGGGATACAGTATACCGGCACTGGTGCAACGGAATCCAATACAGCTCTCCCAGGAGCCGCTCATATCACAAACTCTTAGAAGATTCATTCTGCTTGTACTTAGGTTGGGATTGTCACTTTTGTATTCAATCCCCATACAAATTCTGTGTTTCATGGACAATGTGAAGGTCCAAGGTATTCTGTAAACCTGCAACTGTGTATCGGAATCGAATTTTGCTCTCTCAGAAGCTGCTCAAAGCACGATCTATTAGAAGATTCACTCTTCTTGTACTTAAGTCGTCATTGTCCCTTTTGTATTCAATCCCGACGCAATTTCTGTGTTTCATGGTCAATGTGAAGATCCAAGGTATACAGTAAACCTGCACTGGTGAATCGGAATCTAATACTGGTCTCCCAGGAGCCGCTCAGAATACATACTCTTAAAATATTCTATCTTCTTGTACTTAAGTCGGCATTGTACCTTTTGTATTCAATCCCAATGCGATTACTGTGTTTCATAGTCAATGTGAAGGTCCAAGGTATACAGTAAACCTGCACTGGTGCATCGGAGTCTAATAGTGGTCTCCCAGAAGCCGCTCAAAGCACAAACTCTTAGAAGATTCACTCTTCTTGTGCTTATGTCGGCATTTTCGCTTTTGTATTCAATCCCGATGCAATTTCTGTGTTTCATGGTCAATGTTAAGGTCCAAGGGATACAGTAAACCTGTACTGGTGTAGCAGAATCTAATACTGGTCTCCCAGGAGCCGCTCAAACCACAAACTCTTAGAGGATTCACCCTTTTTGTACTTAAGTCGTCACTGTCCGTTTTGTATTCAATCCCGATGTAATTTCTGTGTTTCATGGTCAATGTGAAGGTCCAGGGGATACAGTAGACCTGTACTGGTGCTTCGGAATCTAATACTGGTCTCCCAGGAGCCGCCCAAAGTACAAACTCTTAGAAGATTCACTCTTCTTGTACTTAAGTCGGCATTGTACCTTTTTTATTCAATCCCGATGCAATTTCTGTGTTTCATGGTCAATGTGAAGGTCCAAGGGATACAGTATACCTGCACTGGTGCATTTGAATCTAATACTGGATTCCCAAGAGACGCTCAAAACACAATCTCTTAGAAGATTCACTCTTCTTGTACTTAAGTCGGCCTTGTCCCATTTGTATTCAATCCCGATGCAATTTCTGTGTTTCATGGTTAATGTGAAGGTCCAAGGGATACAGTAAACCTCTACTGGTGCATCGGAATCTAACAGTGGTCTCCCAGGAGCCGATTAAAGCACAAACTCTTAGAAGATTCAGTCCTCTGGTATTTAAGTTGGAATTGACCATTTTGTATTCACTCCCGATGCAATTTCTGTGTTTCATGGTCAAGGTGAAATTCCAAGGGATACAGTAAACCTGCACTGGTTCATCAGAATTTAATACTAGTCTCCCAGGAGCCGCTCAAACAGAAAATCTTAAAAGATTCTATCTTCTTGTACTTAAGTCGACTTTGTGCCTCTTCTATTCAATCCCGATGCGATTTCTGTATTTCATGGTCAATGTGAAGGTCCTAGGGACACAGTAAAAATGCACCGGTGCATCGGAATCTAATTCTGGTCTCCCCGGAGCCCCTCAAAGCAAGAACTCTTAGAAAATTCAGTCTTCTTGTACTTAAGTCGGCATTGTGCCTTTCGTATTCTATCCCGTTTCGATTTCTGTGTTTCATGGTCAATGTGAAGGTCCAGGGGATACAGTAAATTTGCGCTGGTGTATCGGAATCTAATACTGGTCTCCCAGGAGCCGCTCAAGTCATAAACTCGTAGAAGATTCACTCTTCTTGTACTTAAGTCGGCATTGTCCCTTTTGTATTTAACCCTGATTTAATTTTTGTGTTTAATGGTCAATGTGAAGGTACAAGGGATACAGTAAACCCGCACTGGTGCATCGGAGTCTAATACTGGTGTCCCAGGGTCCGCTATAACCGCAAAATCTTAGAAGATACACTGTTCTTGTACTTAAGTCGGCATTGTCCATTTTGTATTCAATTCCGATGCAATTTCTGTGTTTCATGGTCAATGTGAAAGTCCAAGGGATACAGTAAACTTGCACTGGTGCATCGGAATCAAACACTAGTCTCCCAGGAGCCGATCAAAGAACAAACTCTTAGAAGATTCACTCCTCTTGTATTTAAGTTGGCATTGTCCCTTTTGTATTCAACCCAGACGCAAATTCTATGTTTCATGGTCAATGTGAAGGTCCAAGGGATACAGTAAACCTGCACTGGTGCATCGGAATCTAATAGTGTTCTCCCAGGAGCCGCTCAAACCTCAAACTCTTAAAAGATTCACTCTTCTTGTACTTAAGTCGTTCATTGTCCCTTTTATACTCAATCGCGATGCAATATCTCTGTTTCATGGTCAATGTGAAGGTCCAAGAGATACAGTAAACCTGCACTGGTGCATCGGAATCTAATACTGGTCTCCCAGGAGACGCTCAAATCACAAACTCTTGGAAGATACACTCTTCTTGTACTGAAATCGCCATTGTCCCTTTTGTATTCAATCCCGATGCAATTTGCTGTGTATCATGGTCAATGGGAAGGTCCAAGGGATACAGTATACCTGCACTGGTGCAACGGAATCTAATACTGGTATACTGGTCTCCCAGGAGCCGCACAAACCATTAACTCTTAGAAGATTTACTCTCCTTCTACTTAAGTCGGCATTGTCCCTTTTATATTCAACCCCGATGTAATTTCTGTGTTTAATGGTCAATTTGAAGGTCCAAGGGATACAGTAAACCTGCACTGGTGCATCGGTATTTAATACTGGTCTCCCAGGAGCCGCTCAAACCACAAACTCTTAGAAGATTCTATCTTCTTGTACTTATGTCGACATTGTGCCTCTTGTATTCAATCCCGATGCGATTTCTGTGTTTCATGGCCAATGCGAAGGTCCTAGGGTTACAGTAAACCTGCACTGGTGCACCGGAATCTAATACTGGTCTCCCAGGAGCCGATAAAACCACAAACTCTTAGAAGCTTCACTCTTCTTGTACTTAAGTCGGCATTGTCCTTTTTGTATTCAGTCCTGATGCAATTTCTGTGTCTCATGGTGAATGTGAAGGTCCAACGGATACAGTAAACCTGCACTGGTGTATCGGAATCTAAAACTGGTCTCCTAGGAGTCGCTCAAAGCACAAATTCCTAGAAGATTCATTCTTGTTATTTGTAAGTCGGGATTGTCCCTTTTGTATTCAATCCCGATGCAAATTCTGTGTTTCATGGTCAATGGTCATGGTCATGGTCCAAGGGATACCGTAAACCTGCACTGGTGCATCGGAATCTAATACTGGTCTCCCAGGAGCTGCTCTAAGCACTAACTCTTAGAAGATACACACTTCTTGTACTTAAGTCGGCATTGTACCTTTTGTATTCAATCCTGAAGCAATTTCTGTGTTTCATGGTCAATGTGAAGGTCCGAGGGATACAGTAAACCAGCACTGGTGCATCGGAATCTAATACTGGTCTCCCTGGAGACGCTCAAAGTACAATCTCTTAGAAGATTCACTTTTCTTGGACTTAAGTCGGCATTGTCATGTTGTATTCAATCCCAATGCAATTGCCTTTTTGACTTAACAATCAGTGTCAAATCATTGTCCCTCAAACAATCCTGCAGGGGTTTGACAACGTGAGACCATGGCTTTATGGAGCATCACCTAGAATTAGCTGCCGTCTTTTCTGACATGATTTTAAATCAATGCTATCATCACTGTTTCTTTTGGTTAGGGTTTTGAGTCTAGGAATGATGCAAACAATCAGCAGTTTATTTCTTTCTTACGTGATCATTTTTCTCCTCCCTAGCCCCCTTTCTTCTTTCATTTGGTAGCCTCGAGCAAATTGAATATTCCTGTTTTTGTTTGTATTTTTTAATCTGTTTGTGCCCCTAATTCTTAAAAGACTTCATTATGACACTAATATTCTGAAGCAGCAAATTTGGGGAAAAAGAGCTACATTCATTTATGCTGTTGTAAAATGAAGGAATTGGTTGTAGTTGGAAAAAAAATCTGCCTTTTACAGCTGCTGATTTTTGTCATTTATTTTACGTAGCCCACCCATGATCTACAATCAGGTCTTCCTTTTTATGTTGTTTCTTTTATAAGAATGTTGAAATATAGATGATTGTTATGCATCTTTGCAGCAGCTAAACTTGAATATTGTACTTAAAAATGTTATTTGTTGTCTTTTTTAAATTAAATTGTTATGTTTAAGAAGTGAATTAAGTAATTGTTACCTGTGACATAATTTTGTAGCAGCTAAAATTAAATGCTGGTCTTCAATACTTTAATTGTTATAGTTTGGGGTATGACTGTTGTAATTAGAAAATGAATGTGTGCCTTGTGCACTATGTTGTTACAGTAATTTGGAGTTTATTTTGTACATCATCTGGTGTAAATTATAAGAATTTAAGCAAAAACTTCTGTCTCTCAACAGCTTTCTTAATAACACTATTCCAGTAACTGGATATGCATATTGAAATATCTGTGTTGTATATTAGATTCTATGACCTGTACCGAGGCAATATTTTGCGGTTGCAAATTTTCTTGACTATTATTAAGTGTGTGTGTTTGTGTGTGTTGCTTATGCCCTACATACGAGTCCTCCAAGCTACTGATGATCGGACCAATGTACGACATGCCAAAATGCTACGGCTGCATGGGGAGATACAATTAAATCCCATCCCCCCCCCCCCCCCCTCTCTCTCTCTCTCTCTCTCTCTCTCTCTCTCTCAAAGATCGGCAGGTTCAGGAATCTAACACATAAAGAATTTAATCACAGTTTCTTTTTCATCTCTATCATACAATGTAATCCAATTTTTTGCTAATACAGAAATAACATTTTGTGATTTATGTTGTGTACTCTTCAAAAGATCTAATGATGTCCTCATTCCTTTCTTATAAACAAAACAAGAAAAAAATGACAATAATTGTCATTAAAATAAGACACAGAACAGTGTCTCCATAGCATCAATGAGCACATCCTTTCAGCACCTTTGACCCAGGCAGTGAACACAACAGCAGTTAGTCTATGACTTGCAGTAGGTGAATCCCAGTCAGCTGCATTGCTCATGCACCCCACATAAATAATAATAAACAAAATCTAACAATACACATAACCAAGGCTTGATTTGTGACAGTATACCGCTGATGACGAAAAAAATTGGACCCAAAGATTTTGAGATGTGGTACAATAGAACTTTTGCTCTAGTTGAAGCGGTAAGATGCAAATGTTGTATTCACACTTTTAAAAAGCTCAGAAAAGTGTTATAACTTTTTCAGAAGTCTAAATCAAACTATGGAAACTCTCAGTAGGAACTTAGAAATATAGGAAATGATAGAGTGCTTACTTACCATAAATACATGTTAAGAAGTCTATTTTTTTTTTCTTTTAACAAATCTAGCACTGCATATTACTGCCAAATTAGTCATTACCTGTGATTGCCCCAGTGGCAGAAGTATGTATAATAATGTCAAAACGTTTGTGACACTACACACTAGAAGAAGCTCAAGTTTCAGATACACGTTGATTGCGTTCTTGATGATGCTATCTACATGTTCATCCACACTCTGCAAACCACTATGAAGAGTATGACAGAGGGTACATCTCACTGTACCAGATATTAAAGCTTGTTCATGTTTCAAGACCATTTAACTCTTTCTCTGCATGCTGTAATTAATCTAATATTGTCCTCACGGTTCCTATGGGAGCAATAGTTACAAGGTTGTAGCATATTCCTAGAGTCGTCTTTTGTTAAGCATACTTTCTTAGGATAGTGTACATCTTATCTTGAAGCGTCTGCCAATTCAGTTATTTCAGCATCTCCGTGACACTCTCCCTTGGGTCAAACAAACCTGTGACCATTTGATCTGCCCTTCTCTGCATGCGTTAAAATCCCCCATTAATCCATTTTGATACAGGTCCCACACATTTGAGCAATATTCTAGGATGGATCATACAAACGATTTGTAGAATGACTGCATTTCTATGGTATTCTACCAAAAAAAAATCTAACTCTTTCGCCTGCCTTACCTCTGAGTGGGCCCATATGACTGTTCCATTTCATATCCCTACAAAGTGCTTCACCCAGGTAATTGTATGAATAGACTCAATCCAAGCAAGACACCCTGATACCGTAGTCATACCACACTGCGTTTTCTTCATTTTGCAAAATGCACGATTTCACATGTCTGAACATTTAAAAGAAAGTTTGAAATTATCAAGATCTGACGAATGTTTGTACAATTTCTTTCAGACTGTACTTTATTCTAGATAAATGCACTATCTGTGAAAAGAGTGCTTTACTATTAATATTGTCTGCAAAGTCATTAAATTACATGAACACGAACAGCAATGGTCACAACATACCTCTCTATGACACATCTGAGGTTACTTCTACATCAGATGATGACTCCCCAGCCAAGATAA
The DNA here is from genome assembly GCF_021461385.2 of Schistocerca piceifrons. Taxonomy (NCBI): domain Eukaryota; kingdom Metazoa; phylum Arthropoda; class Insecta; order Orthoptera; family Acrididae; genus Schistocerca; species Schistocerca piceifrons. The sequence goes on from NC_060141.1 coordinate 843,382,969, forward strand.
CATGTAAGTCATTCCTACCAAAGTATCCTCAATTCCAGTGACAAATTTCACTCGATACCCCTCGCGGTAGCAATTTTGATAATAAGCATCGATCTGGCACTAAGTCAAAAGCTGTTCAGAAATCGAGAAATACTGCCTGCACCTGTCGAGTCAGGAAGACGAAAGTTTTAAGGACAGGTTGACAAAACAGATTTTTAATACTCTTGGAAACAACCCTAAAGTTTCTGACGTAGTTCAGGGGAATGACAAAGGGATCTTTGACAGGCTGGATTAAATCTAGGCGGCGTCTCAGACCGACCAGAGTTACAACTTTAAAGGCTTCTACGCTGAGCAAATACAACGGACTGTTGGAGGAAGAATGCAAAGGCAGCTTCTAGTAATGTGCAATTGCTATTCTGCGTGGTCTTTAATGGCCATTATCAAATTTTAAAAAATTAAGAATAACAATAACACAGTACACAACAGGAAGGGTACAGCAGACTTTCCCTGATAGTTCCTTACATTACCTTTCCTTGATTTTTTTAAAAAAAAAATGATAATGTTTCTAAGTCTTTCCTGGTTTCCATTGAAAGGTTTGGATTGTTTCAAACATTAATTTACACATTTTTTAATATTTTAATGTATTCTAGGACAGGAACTCAAAGAGCACAAGTATAAAAAAACTGCATGTAGGACATTCATGTAAAGCTTCCCATTTTTAACTGCAAGGTAATGCCAGTCTATTTTGTTACAAGAAAATGAATCGGGACTTAGTTCTCCAGAGCTGATACTATTATAAGGAGTTGTGATGGAAGAACATGAGTTCCAAACAATGGATGCCTTGGATCTGTTTGCTGCTGCTTCTTTTTAATCTCTGCTGCTAATCCCATGAGTGAAAGATCTCTACCAATGAAAAAGTAGATTTGAATGACATCAAGTTTCTTCTCTTGTCGATAGTTGCTTCTACTGAAGAGAAATGAGTCTGGTCATCTTTGTCCATTTGCAGTAATTCAAAGGTGTCGTGGCACCTGACATGTATGCTTGAAAATAACAAACGATCAATATTGTAATTAACAAAAGTATTGACAGCAGTAAGCTGTATTTATCACATTCAAAAAGTTTGTAAAAGCTGTGGACTCTTGTTTTATCGTGTCAATCCATTTGTGTCAATGGCTAACAGAGTACCATTCACAATCATGTCAAGTGGCAATAACAGTTTGCTTGCATCATAAATATTGAGTGTCAAAAGTTAATTCTAACAATATGAAATAGGACAGATTGCTACTCACCAGTTAGAGCAGGCAATGGGCAGCAAACAAGCATACTGAAAAAAAAGAAACTGTCAGATACTATATACTCAAAAAAACACTTAGGTACTGAAGGAATTATCCAAATACCAAATAGGGCTGAAATCAGTAAATGTGACATACATGTGAAGACAGAAAAATAATTACAGTTTCAGAAAAAACTGGACGATTTATTCAAGAGAAAGAGCATCGCAAATTGGATGAGATGGTCCACCTCTGGCCCTTATACAAGCTTGGCTCTGGCTGATTGAGTTGTTGGATGTCCAACAGAGGGACATCATGCCAAATTCTATTCAAATGTCACGGTAGATAGTCAAAATCTCGAGGTGGTCTAACGGCCCTGCCCATAATGCTCCTTACATTCTCAATTGGGGAGAGATCCAGCAACTTTGCTGGCCAAGGTAGGGTTTGGCAAGCACAAGGACAAGCTGTGTGCGGACAGGCATTATCTTGCTGAAATGTAAGCAATGTATGGCTTGCCAAGAAGGGAAACAAAATAGGATGTACAGTATTGTCAACAGACGACTATGCTGTAGGGGTGACATCCATGTCACCCCTACAGCATAGTCGTCTGTTGACCAAAAGGGATCTGTTACGAAAAGAAATCGCACCCCAGATCATCAGTCCTGGTAGTTGGACCGTATGGGATGTGACATTCACGGTGGTATCCCACCGTCTGGGGCGTCTTCAGACACATCTGTGCTGATCATTGGGGCTCAGTTCATAGTGGGATTCATCACTGAAGCCAATTATATTCCAGTCAATGCAATTCCAGACCAGGGACGTGCCTGGGGACACACCAGATAGCAGTGCGATACCAACCCGGGTGCTGGCTGCCATACAGCCAAACGAGGACTGATGGTCTACTGTGCCATTTCTTTTCATAACAGGACCCCTTTGGTTGTCATCTGTGTCACCATTACAACACAGATACCTGTTGACTATATTATATACCCTATTTTGTTTCTCTTCATGACAAGCCATCATTTGCTTACATTTCAGCAAGATAATGCCTGCCCACACACAATTCGTCTTCATACTTGCCACACGTTATCTTTGCCAGCAAGGTCACGGGATCTCTCCCCAACTGAGTATGTCTGGGGCATTATGGGCAGGGCCACCCTACCAGCTCATGATTTAGACAATACAATGCGCCACTTGGATAGAATTTGGCTTGATGTCCCTCAGGAGGACATCCAACAAATCTATCAATGCCAAGCTTGTTCAAGAGTCAGAGGTGGACCAACTTGCTCAATTTGTGAAGCTCTTTCTCTTGAATAAATGATTCAATTTTTCTTACATTGTAATTTTTTTTTGTCTGTGCACGTACATCACATCTACATATTTCCATCCCACACAGATAATTCTTTCATGCTGCATAATGTTTATTTTTATCTTACGAGTGTAATCTAATGGACAGAGCCCACCTCAGCATAGGGAGTCTCTGCTGGTTGGGAGTGTGGAGGTGGACAGACAGAGAGAGGTGTACTAGGGGGACAGTAACAGTGTGTGAGGTTGGAATGGGAGCAGGGGAGGGCATTGAGGTGTGGGGCCACAGGAACGAAGCCTAGAAACTCTAGCTGCAACATATTCTTCACTCCTGTAAACCCCCGTTACCTAAACCTTTGCTAGTCTCTCTGTCTCACATATCTAGGCCTTTACCTGCTCCCACCCCAGCCTCACACCACCACACCTGCTTGATGAGGACTGTCCCATACTTTCTAATATCTAAAAATCTTCCTTCAATGCGCCGGTCTGCCACTCAGTGTCTCCTCTAGGTGGGGAGCTGAAAGCTATCCTATTTCATATTATTGTTATTCCATCCCAGATTTCCCAATGCTTAAAAATTAATTTTAGGCTTGCCGTAAAGTATTACACAAACACTAAGTGGTTATTTTTTCTGATATTCAAATTATATTTTACTCTCATTTTTGTCCCTTTATCTAATCAACTTTGCAGTGTGACATTTCTGACGAAAGTACGAGTTATTCAGAAAGTAGGTAAAAAGTAGTGAATTCTTCCTTTGAATCACTCTCACTTTGTCTCAGGCACGAGCAAATGTGTGTACCCGTATATGCGTTTAGCTGTATCAAATTATCTTCCCCAACACACAAAATGGGGGTCATTACTCAATTTATCTTGAAAGTATGTGTGAAACGCACTTTCCACAAAAATGCTCAGATGCATAACTCTCAAAATATGTGTTTGAACAATAGGTCTGGAATTTTTAAAGACAAGGTGAAGAAACCATTGGATTGTATAATTTTTTATTAATCACAAAGAAACAACATCATTCAAAGACATCAACAACAGCATTGGAAGTTCAAGTGAATTGTCTGCCTCCAATTCTGATCACAGAGAAACACTCCAATAGGAAAGAGGGCACAACATCCTGCTCCATTTTCAAAAGCTGCGAACCTGTAACAAAAAAAGGTCATGTGATAAATATTGTTTACATATCGATTACAGTAACAGAGGCATATATGGTCTAATAGGAAGGGGGAACAGAAGGGCAGGACATGGGGAACAATGAACAGATGAGATGTGAAACCACGGTAAGTTAATAGTGGCGATAATGCCAGTTAATGACATGTGTGGGAAAAGCAACCACTCTTGCAACTCAGAGCTACTCTTGTTTCTGCAACTGATCTTCCGTTCTTTCATTGTTCCTATTTTTCTCATATTAATAATTCTAGTTATAGAAGGTTTTCTAACTAAAAGCTTATTAGCATTTTGTAATCAAACCGACAAACAATACAGTCTCATTCTCTAATGGAAGAACACAGTACATCGCGTTCGTAAATAACTTGATCCAACAAAACTTTTCATATGAGTATCTGGACATTCATTACATGACATTTAATTTTAAGTATCAATACAAACACTTACATAAAACATTATTTACACTCAAAACCCATTATTCAAAACTGATGTCCATATGTGTAACTGTTTACAGTAGCAATTATTAATATAGTTACTATTGCTAGCTTTAATATGGATTGTTAAAAAGTTTAGAATGTTAACTTAAAAATGAACTGTAAGCAAAATCTTTTCTGTTAAAAAGTTAATGTTGAAACCACTGGAGAAACATTATAATGTATTATTGTAGTCATCATGTACACTGAAAAAAAAAAAAAAAAAAAAAAAATTTGCAACACCAAAAAGTAATTAACGTAGAGTAATGAAATTTCAGGAACATATATGTCTAAGTAACTTATTTAAGTGATTAACGTTGCAAGATCACAGGATAATATAAGTGCGAGATACACCATTGCAAATGTGATACACTAATACATTGAAATCCAGTGTAACTGCCCGAATGTAAGCATGGAAACGTACATGCATTGTGCTGGATATGAGTTTGTGGGATGAAGTTCCATGCCTGTTTCACATTGTCATCAAAACAGGGATGGTTAATGCTGTTTTTGGGAGACACTGGAGTTGTTCGATGATGTCCCGTGTGCACCGAATTGGAGCCAGACCTGGTGATCAAACAGGTCAAGGCAACATGTTGACATACTGTAGAGTATACACCCATGCCTCCATCTTTGCTACCCTCCCTGTTTACCTCTACCCTGTTGCTTCATAACCTGGGTTGTGAGTAACTGAATCCACTTTCTCTTCTTCCCCTTCTTTCCCCTCTCTCCTCCCTGATGAAGGAACAAAGTTCCAAAAGCTAGGATACGTAAATTTTCAGTTATGTTTTGTGTATCTATTGGATGTACTGGCCAGCCCCTCTATCTCTTTGTTAGTATTTGTTTCACGTCTTTATATGAGATTTTCCATCATCACAATAATGTTAGTTTATAATTTATGGACAGCCTAATCCATTATTTCCTGTCAAGGTTTGAAACTTTAGTAAATCATAATTTTTGTCTTGGTAAAATAAAGGTGATTAGATGTTTCCCTCATGCACATGTAAGAGACTGTCAGTTCACATCTACGTTTATAATCTGCAATCCACCAGGAGGTGCATGGTACAGGTAAGTCCCATTGTACCAGTTATCAGGGTTTCTTGCTGTTTCATTCATGTATGGAGCGTGGAAGAATGATTGTCTGAATTTGTCTGAATGCCTCTGTGTGAGCAGTAATCATTCTAATCTTATCTTCACGACCTCTGTGAGAGCAATATGTGGGGGGTTGTAGTATATCCCTAGAGTAATCATTTAAAGACAGTTCTTGAAACTTTGCTAATACACTTTCTTGGGATAGGTTACAACTGTCTTCAACAGACTGTCATTTCAGTTCCTTCAGTATCTCTGTGACACTCTCCCATGGATTAAGAAAACCTGTGACCATGCTGCCTTTCTTTGTATACATTCAATGTCTCCTGCTAGTCTTATCTGGTACAAGTCCCACACACTTTAGCAATAGTCTAGGGGGGGGGGGGGGGGGGGGGTCACACAAATGACTTGTAAGCATCTCTTTAGCAGACTGATTGCACTTCCCCATTATTATACCAATAAACCAAAGTCTACAACCTGCTTTACCCACAACTGAACCTATGTGATCATGCCATTTCATATTCCTACAAAGTGTTACACACAGGTATTTGTGCGAGTTGGCAGATTCCGACAGTGACTCACCAATATTATAGTCACAGGATACTAAGTTTATACATTTCTAAACATTCAGAGCAAGTTGCCAATCACTGCACCATGTTGAAATCTCATCAAGATCTGACTGAATATATATATGCAGCTTCTATGAAATAGCACTTCATTACAGATAACTGCATCATCTGCAAAAATCCTGATTTACAGCAAGGTCATTAATGGACAAGAACTGCAAGGGCCCCAACACACTTCCCTGGGGCACACCTGAAGTTACTTCTACATCTGATGATGACTCTCCGTCCAAGGTAACATGCTGTGTCCTTCCTATCAAAAAGTCCTCAATCCAGTCACGAATTTCACTTGATACACCATATGACCATACTTTTCACAGACAGTGTAGGTGTGGAACAGAATCAAATACTGTTAGGAAATCAAGAAACACTATCTACCTGTTGCCTTGATCCAACGCTTTCAGCAAGTTATGTGAGAAAAGTGAGAGTTGGATTTCACATCATCTATGTTTTTGAAAACCATGCTGGTTGATATTGAGAAGGTAGTTCCGTTGGAGATACTTCATTATGTTTGAGCTCAAAATATTTTCTAAGAATCTACAACAAATCGATGTCAAGGCTACTGGATGGTAGTTTTGTCACTCCTACAACCCTTCTTGCAGACAGGTGTGATCTGTAACTTTTTCCAAAAACTGGGTAAGGTTTTTTGGATAGATTACAGTGAGAAGAGAGGATAACTCAGCCACAAATTCAATATTGAATCTGACTGCGATTCCATCGGGGTCTGGAGCTTTGTTTAATGATTTCAACTGTTTCTCAACACAACTGACACTAATACCTATTTCGTTCATTTTTTCAGTGTACGAGGATTGAATTGGGGCAGTTCTGGGTTTTTATTTGCAAAGGAACATTTGAAAATCGAGTTCGACTGGACACTAACTTTTGTGCCACTAACAGCCCTTACATACGACCAGAATTTATTTGGATTTTGTGAAATGTTATTTGACAATATTCTGCTACAGTAGTCATTGAAGGCTTCATGCATTGCTCTCTTGACAGCCAAACATGTTTCATCCAGCGTCTCTCAATCTATAATCCTACACTTTGTTTTACACCTATTATGCAGTAATCTCTGTTCCTTTAGAAGTTTTCTTTACAGTGACTGTATACCACGGAGGTTCCATCCCATTATGAACTGTTCTATTAGGAACCTATCTACTCAGTGCATGGTCAACTGTTCTTTTCAAGTAGAGGAAGAGCACCTCTACATGCTCCTGACCTGCGCTGAAAGTTTCAAGTTCCTCACTGAGATAAGATATTACTGATTTCTACTTAGTTAACTGAACGCATAATAAGAGGGAAACATTCCACGCAGGAAAATATATCTAAAAACAAAAATGATGTGACTTACCATACGAAAGCGCTGGCAGGTCGATAGACACACAAACAAACACAAACATACACACAAAATTCTAGCTTTCGCAACCAACGGTTGCTTCATCAGGAAAGAGGGAAAGACGAAAGGATGTGGGTTTTAAGGGAGAGGGTAAGGAATCATTCCAATCCCGGGAGCGGAAAGACTTACCTTGTTGTTGTTGTGGTCTTCAGTCCCGAGACTGGTTTGATGCAGCTCTCCATGCTACTCTATCCTGTGCAAGCTTTTTCATCTCCCAGTACCTACTGCAACCTACATCCTTCTGAATCTGCTTAGTGTATTCATCTCTTTGTCTCCCTCTACGATTTTTACCCTCCACGCTGCCCTCTAATACTAAATTGGTGATCCCTTGATGCCTCAGAACATGTCCTACCAACCGATCCCTTCTTCTGGTCAAGTTGTGCACACAAACTTCTCTTCTCCCCAATCCTATTCAATACTTCCTCATTAGTTATGTGATCTACCCATCTAATCTTCAGCATTCTTCTGTAGCACCACATTTCGAAAGCTTCTATTCTCTTCTTGTCCAAACTATTTATCGTCCATGTTTCACTTCCATACATGGCTACACTCCATACGAATACTTTCAGAAATGACTTCCTGACACTTAAATCAATACTGGATGTTACAAATTTCTCTTCTTCAGAAACGCTTTCCTTGCCATTGCCAGCCTACATTTTATATCCTCTCTACTTCGACCATCATCAGTTATTTTGCTCCCCAAATAGCAAAACTCCTTTACTACTTTAAGTGCCTCATTTCCTAATCTAATTCCCTCAGCATCACCCGACTTAATTAGACTACATTCCATTATCCTTGTTTTGCTTTTGTTGATGTTCATCTTATATCCTCCTTTCAAGACACTGTCCATTCCATTCAACTGCTCTTCCAAGTCCTTTGCTGTCTCTGACAGAATTACAATGTCATCGGCGAACCTCAAAGTTTTTATTTCTTCTCCATGAATTTTAATACCTACTCCAAATTTTTCTTTTGTTTCCTTTACTGCTTGCTCAATATACAGATTGAACAACATCGGGGACAGGCTACAACCCTGTCTTACTCCCTTCCCAACCACTGCTTCCCTTTCATGTCCCTCGACTCTTATAACTGCCATCTGGTTTCTGTACAAATTGTAAATAGCCTTTCGCTCCCTGTATTTTACCCCTGCCACCTTTAGAGTTTGAAAGAGAGTATTCCAGTCAACATTGTCAAAAGCTTTCTCTAAGTCTACAAATGCTAGAAACGTAGGTTTGCCTTTTCTTAATCTTTCTTCTAAGATAAGTCGTAAGGTCAGTATTGCCTCACGTGTTCCAGTGTTTCTACGGAATCCAAACTGATCTTCCCCGAGGTTGGCTTCTACTAGTTTTTCCATTCGTCTGTAAAGAATTCGTGTTAGTATTTTGCAGCTGTGACTTATTAAGCTGATAGTTCGGTAATTTTCACACCTGTCAGCACCTGCTTTCTTTGGGATTGGAATTATTATATTCTTCTTGAAGTCTGAGGGTATTTCGCCTGTTTCATACACCTTGCTCACCAGATGGTAGAGTTTTGTCAGGACTGGCTCTCCCACGGCCGTCAGTAGTTCCAATGGAATATTGTCTACTCCGGGGGCCTTGTTTCGACTCAGGTCTTTCAGTGCTCTGTCAAACTCTTCACGCAGTATCATATCTCCCATTTCATCTTCATCTACATCCTCCTCCATTTCCATAATATTGTCCTCAAGTACATCGCCCTTGTATAGACCCTCTATATACTCCTTCCACCTTTCTGCTTTCCCTTCTTTGCTTAGAACTGGGTTTCCATCTGAGCTCTTGATATTCATACAAGTCGTTCTCTTATCTCCAAAGGTCTCTTTAATTTTCCTGTAGGCGGTATCTATCTTACCCCTAGTGAGATAGGCCTCTACATCCTTACATTTGTCCTCTAGCCATCCCTGCTTAGCCATTTTGCACTTCCTGTCGATCTCATTTTTGAGACTTTGTATTCCTTTTTGCCTGTTTCACTTACTGCATTTTTATATTTTCTCCTTTCATCAATTAAATTCAATATTTTTTCTGTTACCCAAGGATTTCTACTAGCCCTCGTCTTTTTACCTACTTGATCCTCTGCTGCCTTCACTACTTCATCCCTCAAAGCTACCCATTCTTCTTCTACTGTATTTATTTCCCCCATTCCTGTCAATTGCTCCCTTATGCTCTCCCTGAATCTCTGTACAACCTCTGGTTCTTTTAGTTTATCCAGGTCCCATCTCCTTAAATTCCCACCTTTTTGCAGTTTCTTCAGTTTTAATCTACAGGTCATAACCAATAGATTGTGGTCAGAGTCCACATCTGCCCCTGGAAATGTCTTACAATTTAAAACCTGGTTCCTAAATCTCTGTCTTACCATTATATAATCTATCTGATACCTTTTAGTATCTCCAGGGTTCTTCCATGTATACAACCTTCTTTCATGATTCTTAAACCAAGTGTTAGTTATGATTATGTTTTGCTCTGTGCAAAATTCGACCAGGCGGCTTCCTCTTTCATTTCTGTCCCCCAATCCATATTCATCTACTACGTTTCCTTCTCTCCCTTTTCCTACACTCGAATTCCAGTCACCCATTACTATTAAATTTTCATCTCCCTTCACAATCTGAATAATTTCTTTTATTTCATCATACATTTCTTCAATTTCTTCGTCAGCTGCAGAGCTAGTTGGCATGTAAACTTGTACTACTGTAGTAGGCGTGGGCTTCGTATCTATCTTGGCCACAATAATGCGTTCACTATGCTGTTTGTAGTAGCTTACCCGCATTCCTATTTTCCTATTCATTATTAAACCTACTCCTGCATTACCCCTATTTGATTTTGTATTTATAACCCTGTAGTCACCTGACCAGAAGTCTTGTTCCTCCTGCCACCGAACTTCACTAATTCCCACTATATCTAACTTCAACCTATCCATTTCCCTTTTTAAATTTTCTAACCTACCTGCCCGATTAAGGGATCTGACATTCCACGCTCCGATCCGTAGAACGCCAGTTTTCTTTCTCCTGATAACGACATCCTCTTGACTTACCTTAGGGGGGAAAAAGAACAGGTATACACTTGCACAAACACCCATATCCAACCACACATACACAGACACAAGCACATTTGTAAAGGCAAAGAGATTCGGCAGAGATGTCAGTCGAGGCAGAAGTACAGCGGCAAAGATGTTGTTGAATGACAGGTGAGCTATTAGCAGCGGCAACTTGAAATTAGCAGAGGTTGAGGCCTGGCGGATAACGAGAAGAGAGGATATACTGAAGGGCAAGTTCCCATCTCCGGAGTTCTGTCAGGTTCGTGTTAGTGGGAAGTATCCAGATAACCCGGAGGGTGTAACACTGTGCCAAGATGTGCTGGCCGTGCACCAAGGCATGTTTAGCCACAGGGTGATCCTCATTACCAACAAACACTGTCTGCCTGTGTCCATTCATGCGAATGGACAGTTTGTTGCTGGTCATTCCCACATAGAAAGCTTCACAGTGTAGGCAGGTCAGTTGGTAAATCACGTGGGTGCCTTCACACGTGGCTCTGCCTTTGATCATGTACACCTTCGGGTTACAGGACTGGAGTAGGTGGTGGTAGGAGGGTGCATGGGACAGGTTTTACACCGGGGGCTGTTACAAGCGTAGGAGCCAGAGGGTAGGGAAGGTGGTTTGGGGATTTCATAGGGAACTAAGAGGTTACGAAGGTTAGGTGGACGGCGGAAAGACACTCTTGGTGGAGTGGGGAGGATTTCATGAAGGATGGATCTCATTTCAGGGCGGGATTTGAGGAAGTCGTATCCCTGCTGGAGAGCCACATTCAGAGTCTGATCCAGTCCCAGAAAGTATCCTGTTACAAGTGGGGCACTTTTGTGGTTCTTCTGTGGGAGGTTCTGGGTTTGAGGGGATGAGGAAGTGGCTCTGGTTATTTGCTTCTGTACCAGGTCGGGAGCGTATTGCGGGATGCGAAAGCTGTTTTCAGGGATTCCGGACTGGAGCAGATTCGTTTGCCACGAAGACCTAGGCTGTAGGGAAGGGACCGTTTGATGTGGAATGGGTGGCAGCTGTCATAATGGAGGTACTGTTGCTTGTTGGTGGGTTTGATGTGGACGGACGTGTGAAGCTGGCCATTGGACAGATGGAGGTCAACATCAAGGAAAGTGGCATGGGATTTGGAGTAGGACCAGGTGAATCTGATGGAACCAAAGGAGTTGAGGTTGGAGAGGAAATTCTGTAGTTCTTCACTGAGAGTCCAGATCATGAAGATGTCATCAATAAATCTGTACCAAACTTTGGGTTGGCAGGCCTGGGTAACCAAGAAGGCTTCCTCTAAGCGACCCATGAACAGGTTAGCGTACAAGGGGGCCATCCTGGTACCCATGGCTGTTCCCTTTAATTGTTAGTATGTCTGGCCTTCAAAAGTGAAGAAGTTGTGAGTCAGGATGAAGCTGGCTAAGGTAATGAGGAAAGAGGTTTTAGGTAGGGCGGCAGGTGATCGGCGTGAAGTGAAGTGCTCCATCGCATTGCGGCCCTGGACGTGCGGGATATTTGTGTATAAGGAAGTGGCATCAATGGTTACAAGGATGGTTTCCAGGGGTAACAGATTGGGTAAGGATTCCAGGCGTTCGAGAAAGTGGTTGGTGTCTTTGATGAAGGATGGGAGACTGCATGTAATGGGTTGAAGGTGTTGATCTACGTATGCAGAGATATGTTCTGTGGGGGCTTGGTAACCAGCTACAATGGGGTGGCTGGGATGATCCTTGTAACCATTGATGCCACTTCCTTATACACAAATATTCCGCACGTCCAGGGCCTCGCTGCGATGGAGCACTTCCTTTCACGCCCATCACCTGCCGCCCTACCTAAAACCTCTTTCCTCATTACCTTAGCCAGCTTCAACCTGACTCACAACTTCTTCACTTTTGAAGGCCAGACACACCAACAATTAAAGGGAACAGCCATGTGTACCAGGATGGCCCCCTTGTACGCTAACCTATTCATGGGTCGCTTAGAGGAAGCCTTCTTGGTTACCCAGGCCTGCCAACTCAAAGTTTGGTACAGATTTATTGATGACATCTTCATGATCTGGACTCACAGTGAAGAACTACAGAATTTCCTCTCCAACCTCAACTCCTTTGGTTTCATCAGATTCACCTGGTCCTACTCCAAATCCCATGCCACTTTCCTTGACGTTGACCTCCATCTGTCCAATGGCCAGCTTCACATGTCCGTCCACATCAAACCCACCAACAAGCAACAGTACCTCCATTATGACAGCTGCCACCCATTCCACATCGAACTGTCCCTTCCCTACAGCCTAGGTCTTCGTGGCAAATGAATCTGCTCCAGTCCTGAATCCCTGAACCATTACACCAACAACCTGAAAACAGCTTTCGCATCCCGCAACTACCCTCCCGACCTGGTACAGAAGCAAATAACCAGAGCCACTTCCTCATCCCCTCAAACCCAGGACCTCCCACAGAAGAACCACAAAAGTGCCCCACTTGTAACAGGATACTTTCTGGGACTGGATCAGACTCTGAATGTGGCTCTCCAGCAGGGATACGACTTCCTCAAATCCCGCCCTGAAATGAGATCCATCCTTCATGAAATCCTCCCCACTCCACCAAATGTGTCTTTCCACCGTCCACCTAACCTTCGTAACCTCTTAGTTCATCCCTATGAAATCCCCAAATCACCTTCCCTACCCTCTGGCTCCTACCCTTGTAACCGCCCCCGGTGTAAAACTTGTCCCATGCACCCTCCCACAACCACCTCCTCCAGTCCTGTACCCCGGAAGGTGTACACAATCAAAGGCAGAGCCACGTGTGAAAGCACCCACGTGATTTACCAACGAAACTGTCCATTCGCATGAATGGACACAAGTTGGTTGGTTTAAGGATGAAAGGGACCAAACTGCAGAGGTCATCGGTCCCTTTTTCCAAAATACTAAAAACACCCACAGAGATTAAAAAATGTTCAACAGAATAGGAGACAGACGACACAGAACAAAAGAAACGTAGACAAGGACCAGACAAAACAAAATAAAATCACACGGAGTGCGACGGTGGTCAGCCGACCATAGGAACAAAAAAAAGGAAAAGTCAACCACCGAAAACACATTAAAAACTGAGTTTAAAACCGTAGGCCAAAGGCCAAAATCAACAAATAAAACACACGCATTTATATTAAGCGATGAAATCCCCCTGCCTGAATAAAACGCAAAACTAAGTCCGCTATGGCAGAGTCGTCAGTTAAAAGCGCAGGGAGCCTATCAGGCAGCGCAAAAGTCTGCCTGAGCACAGTTAAAAGGGTGCACTCCAACAGAATATGGACCACCGTCAAGGACGCCCCACAACGACAAAGAGGTGGATCCTCACGACACAGTAAGTAACTGTGCGTCAGTCGGGTGTGGACAATGCGGAGCCGACAAACGACGACTGAGTCCCTGCGGGTGGCTCGCAGGGATGACTGCCAAACAGTCGTCGTCTCCTTGATACGACGGAGTTTGTTTGGCACGGGCAGGTTGCGCCATTCAGTGTCCCAGAAATCGAAAACTTTGCGGCGTAATAGTGCCCGCAAATCAGTCGCCGGGAGGCCAATCTCCAGAGGTGGTTTACTGGTGGCCTCTTTCGCCAAGCGGTCAACATTCTCATTGCCGGGGATCCCAACATGGCCTGGGGTCCACACAAAGACCACAGAGCGGCCGCTACGTGCAAGAGTATGCAGGGACTCATGGACAGCCATCACCAGACGAAAACGAGGGAAATACTGGTCGAGAGCTCGTAAACTGCTCAGGGAATTGCTACAGATAACGAAGGACTCACCTGAGCAGGAGCGGATATACTCTAGGGCACAAAAGATGGCGACCAGCTCAGCTGTGTAAACGCTGCAGCCATCCAGCAAGGAACGTTGTTCAGAATGGTCCCCTAGAGTAAGCGCATATCCGACACGACCAGCAACCATCGAACCATCAGTGTATACAACGCCAGAGCCCTGATACGTGGCCAAGATGGAATAAAAACGGCGGCGGAAGGCCTCTGGAGGGACGGAGTCCTTTGGGCCCTGTGCCAAGTCGAGCCGAAGGCAAGGGCGAGGAACACGCCATGGGGGTGTCCGCAAAGTGGCCCGGAAAGGAGGTGGAACTGTAAAAACCCTAAGCCCGGACAGAAGCTCTTTGACGCGGACCGCGATCGTACAACCTGACCGGGGCCGATGTTCAGGAAGATTGACAACCGATTGCGGGAACAGGAGACGATAGTTTGGATGCCCGGGCAAGCTAAAAACATGGGCAGCATAAGAGACCAGTAAATGTTGGCGCCTCAATCGCAGTGGAGGGACACCTGCCTCCACAAGTATGCTGTCCACAGGGCTGGTGCGGAATGCTCCTGTCGCCTGTCGAACCCCACAGTGGTGAACGGGGTCCAGCAGTTGCAACGCTGAGGGCGACGCTGAGCCATACGTCACACTCCCATAATCAAGCCGGGACAGCACAAGGGCTTTGTAGAGCTGCAGCAGCGTATTACGATCGGCACCCCAAGTTGTGTTGCTGAGGCAGCGAAGGGCATTCAGATGCTGCCAGCACTGACGCTTGAGCTGACGAATATGTGGAAGCCAAGTAAGCCGGGCATCAAACAGCAATCCCAGAAAATGGTAAGTGTCAACAACCCTGAGCATGGCATCCTGAAGATAGAGCTCAGGGTGGGGATGGACAGTTCGACACCAACAAAAGTGCATAAAACAAGTCTTCGCAGGAGAAAATTGAAACCCATGAGCTAGGGCCCATGCCTGCGCCTTGCGTATGGCTCCCTGCAACCTACGTTCTGCAACACTAATGGTGGAGGAGCTGAACAAGATGCAGAAATCATCAGCATATAACGTGGGTGAGACAGACGACCCTACTGCTGCTGCAAGGCCATTAATGGCCACAAGGAAAAGGGGCACGCTCAATACTGAGCCCTGTGGAACGCCGTTCTCCTGGATATGAAGTGAACTATGGGATGTGCCAATTAAAACGCGGAATGTCCGAACAGATAATAAATTCTGAATAAAAATGGGGAGAGAGCCCCGGAGACCCCACCCGTGCAACGTGGCGAGTATATGGTGCCGCCACGTCGTGTCATATGTTCTGGAGACAAGGTGTTGGCGCCTGGAAAAAGCAGTGCGGATTGCAGACTCAAGAAAGACCAAAGTATTGGCGGTGGAACGGCCCTGACGGAAGCCGTTCTGGCACTGAGCCAGAAGACCCGAGACTCGAGCAGCCAACACAGCCGTCGACTCACCATACGTTCCAGTAGCTTGCACAGAGTATTTGTCAAGCTGATGGGCCGATAGCTATCCACAGTAAGCGGGTCCTTACCAGGCTTCAGCACCGGAATGATGGTACTTTCTCGCCACTGCGACGGAAAGACACCATCGCTCCATATGCGGTTGAAGATGACAAGAACACATTGCTGACAGTCCGGGGACAGGTGTTTGAGCATCTGACTGTTGACGCCATCTGGCCCAGAGGCTGTATCGGGGCACTGTGCCAGGGCACTTTGGAGTTCCCACAAACTAAATGGGGCGTTATACGTCTCAGGGTGGCGAGAAGCAAAAGAAAGCCGTTTGCCTTCCTCCCGGCGTTTAAGCGCGCGAAACGCAGGCGGGTAATTCCCCGACGCAGAGGACCGAACATAGTGCTGTGCGAAATGCTCGGCGATTGCATCAGCATCGGTGGATACCACCCCGTTGATGGTAAGCCCTGGGACACCTGTAGAGTGCTGCACTCCAAAGGTGCACCGAATCTTCATCCACACCTGGGAGGGTGAAGTACGGGAACCAATGGTGGAAACGTACCTCTCCCAGCACTCCTGTTTCCGCCTCTTGATGAGCCGCCGTGCCTGAGCACGGAGACGTTTGAAGAAAATGAGGTTCTCCAAAGACGGGTGCCGCTTATGTCACTGAAGAGCCCGCCGACGTTCTTTAATGGCTTCAGCGACCTCCGAAGAACACCAAGGCACTGCCTTTCGCCGGGGGCACCCTAACAAACGAGGAATGGTACGTTCCGCAGCGGAAACAATCGCTGCAGTCAGTGTCTCAACCGCCACATCGATGGTACCGTGGGGGAGAGATGCAACAGTGGCAGCAGAGAATGTTTCCCAGTTTGCCTTGCTAAATGCCCATCTAGGCAGGCGTTCATGGGATCGACACTGGGGTAGTGAAAGGAAGATGGGAAAATGGTCACTACCACAAAAAAGTCGTCATGGACTCTCCAGTGGACCGATGGTACAAGCCCTGGGCTGCCCAACGACAGATCTATGGCCTAGAACGTGCCATGCGCCACACTGAAATGCGTGGCAGCACCAGTGTTTAAGAGGCAGAGGTCGAGTTGGGAGATGAGATTCTCGACATCTCTGCCTCGGCCAGTAATCTTCGATCCACCCCACAGGGGATTGTGGGCGTTAAAATCCCCAAGGAGAAGAAAAGGCGTGGGAAGTTGGGCGACAAGTGCAGCCAATTCGGTCAGGGAGACTGTACCACCTGGAGGGAGATAGACACTGCCGACGGTTATGTCCTGGGTAGTCCTTATGCGGACAGCCACAGCTTCCAAAGATGTTTGAAGGGGCACAGGAGCACTATATACAGAGGTAAGGACATATACGCAGGCTCCACCTGACACACTATTGTAAGTGCTACGGTTGCAGTAATAACCCCTGTATCCACAGAGGACAGGGGTCCGCATTGCCGGGAACCAGGTTTCCTGGAGAGCAATGCATAAAGCAGGTGTCATGCTTACAAGCTGACGTAGCTCAGGTAGATGGCTAAAATAACCACCACAATTCCACTGGAGGATTGTACAAAGTGTGTCCTGTAGAGGCATTCAGGCACCAAAAATGCAAATTACTGGGCAGGGTCACATGCTGCCACCGACTGAGTGACGGACGTCGCTACGGCCATCGTTTCTGAGGAGACGGCGAGATCCATGGTCATCAGGGGACGCAAAGAGCTCGACCTCATCCTCAGAGGCTAAGCTGACAGGAAGCGTTGATGCGGGAACCACTGGGTCCTTATCCTTCTTGGAGAGCTTCCTCTTCTCTCTCTTGTCTTTGGGAGGAGGGTTGGCATGCTGGGAGGGCTTTCCTGACGCATTATCAGGAACAGAGGAAGAGCATGAAGCCCTTCGACCAGCAGCTGGTGGCTTCTTCAGCCACTGGCTAGTGTCTTGTGAGACACTGGGGAAGTCCTTGGAAGGGACTCCCCCAAGGGATCCCTTCCGAACAAGTGAGGCCGGAGGAGGCTGTTGCGTCTCCAGCTGAGCAGCCAGAGAGAGCTGTCGCTTCCCCGGCCGAGGAGCCGGAGAGGGCTGTCGCCACTCCGGCTGAGAGGTGGGGACCGACGTCCCCGGTTGCTTGGGGCGCACTGCTCCCAAACTGGGTGTTTTGGGAGCAGTGGAAGAGAGAGTGGCCCCCACCGGTGGTGGGGCAGGCGAAACGCGACTGTTCGGTGGGCCAACTGTGAAAGGAGTCTTTGCAGGAACTGGTGGCTGCAGTGTTACAGCAGCATAACTCTTCAACATAGGTGTGGGGTTGAGCCATTCTAATTTCTTCCTCGCCTCTTGGTAAGTTAAACGGTCCAGGGTCTTAATTTCTTGTATCTTCCGCTCTCGTTGGTAGGCTGCACAGTCTGGCGAGCAGGGAGAATGATGCTCCCCACAGTTAACGCAGGTGGGAGGTGGAGCACACGGAGCATTTGGATGCGAAGGTCGTCCACAATCACGACACGTGGGGCTGGCAGTGCATCTGGAGGACACGTGTCCGAATTTCCAGCACTGGAAGCATCGCATAGGGGGCGGGACATAGGGCTTGAAATCGCACCGGTAGATCATGACCTTGACCTTCTCAGGCAAGCAGTCGCCCTCGAAGGCCAGGATGAAAGCACCGGTAGCGATCCTATTATCCTTGGGTCCCCTAAAGACACGACGAACGAAGTGTGCACCTCGTCGTGCCAGGTTCTCCCGTAGCTCGTCATCAGACGGTAGCAGAAGATCTTTATGAAAGATAATCCCCTGGACCAAATTTAGTGACTTATGGGGAGTGACGTTAACAGGTATGTCACCAAGCTTCTCACAGGCGAGCAACGCCCTTGACTGTGCAGAGGAAGGTGCTTGTATCAAAATGGCCCCGCTCTGCATTTTGGAAAGAGAGGCCACTTCCCCGAACTTATCTTCAAGATGGGTCACAAAGAACAGAGGCTTAGTCCCCAAAAATGAATCCCCATCAGTTCTGCTGCACACAAGATATCGCGGTGAATATGGCTCCTGTCTGTCCGCAGCCCTGCGTCCCTCCCAGGGCGTGGCTAGGGAAGGGAACGATTTGGGGTTATATGCCACAGCGATAAAGTCTATTTTACCACGCTTAGAGACGTTGGTGGTCGTGCGACCACCGGATTGAGATTGTACCCGCTTCATTGCGGGGTATCCGCCCCAATGCCACCCACTCCGACCAGGGGCTCTCCCCACGGGTGCCATCCAGCCACAGCAAAGGCCACCTAGCAGGATGGCCGTTGCCGGGAGTCCTGATGCCCCGGAGAGACGGGCATCTACTCCTTGGCTTACGTGAGGAGGCGGCAGCGCAGGCATCGGCAGTAAGATCCCTGTGTTGTCAGGGGCTACAACCTAGAGGGTACATGACGACCCCACCACAACGGGCTGGCTACCGTGCTGGATTTTGGGTGCCATGGGTAGTCCATAGTGATCGTGGGTGCAGATTATGATGCACTAAGGGCGTAACTTACACAATCCATCAGGTGTGTATGCCCAAAATGAGGGGAGCAGGGTGCAGTTACGACACCCAGACGATAAAGAGTGCCAAGGTCTTAGGGCACAGAGGACTGATGGTGCACCATGTAAGGGGTCCTTCCCCAAAAGGCCTTACTTCTATTGAATTTGGAAAAATGGAGGTCAAACCCTAATGGGGACCATCACATTAAAGGCCGAAACAGTTGAGACTCCTATTAGTCGCCTCTTACGACAGGCAGGAATACTGCGGGCCTATTCTAACCCCTGAACCCGATGGGGGAAATGGACACAGGCAGACAGTGATTGTTGGTAATGAGGATCACCCTGTGGCTAAACATGCCTTGGTGCACGGCCAGCACATCTTGGCACAGTGTTACACCGTCCGGGTTATCTGGATACTTCCCACTAACACCAACCTGTCAGAACTCCGGAGATGGGAACTTGCCCTTCAGTATATCCTCTCTTCTCGTTATCCGCCAGGCCTCAACCTCCGCTAATTTCAAGTTGCCGCCACTCGTACCTCACCTGTCTTTCAACATCATTTTTGCCTCTGTACTTCTGCCTCGACTGACATCTCTGCCGAATCTCTTTGCCTTTACAAATGTGCTTGTGTCTGTGTATGTGTGGTTGGATATGGGTGTGTGTGCAAGTATATACCTGTTCTTTTTTCCCCCTAAGGTAAGTCTTTCCGCTCCCGGGATTGGAATGACTCCTTACCCTCTCCCTTAAAACCCACATCCTTTCGTCTTTCCCTCTCCTTCCCTCTTTCCTGATGAGGCAACAGTTTGTTGCGAAAGCTTGAATTTCGTGTGTATGTTTGTGTGTCTGTTGACCTGCCAGCACTTTCATATATATATATATATATATATATATATATATATATATATATAGATATAATGGAAGGAAACATTCCACGTGGGAAAAATTATATATAAAAACAAAGATGAGGTGACTTACCGAACAAAAGCGCTGGCAGGTCGATAGACACACAAACAAACACAAACACACACACAAAATTCAAGCTTTCGCAACAAACTGTTGCCTCATCAGGAAAGAGGTAAGGAGAGGGGAAGACGAAAGGAAGTGGGTTTTAAAGGAGAGGGTAAGGAGTCATTCCAATCCCGGGAGCGGAAAGACTTACCTTAGGGGGAAAAAAGGACAGGTATACACTCGCACACACGCACATATCCATCCACACATACAGACACAAGCAGACATATTTAAAGACAAAGAGTTTGGGCAGAGATGTCAGTCGAGGCAGAAGTGTAGAGGCAAAGAAGTTGTTGAAAGACAGGTGAGGTATGAGTGGCGGCAACTTGAAATTAGCGGAGATTGAGGCCTGGCGGATGACGAGAAGAGAGGATATACTGAAGGGCAAGTTCCCATCTCCGGAGTTCGGATAGGTTGGTGTTGGTGGGAAGTATCCAGATAACCCGGACGGTGTAACACTGTGCCAAGATGTGCTGGCTGTGCACCAAGGCATGTTTAGCCACAGGGTGATCCTCATTACCAACAAACACTGTCTGCCTGTGTCCATTCATGCGAATGGACAGTTTGTTGCTGGTCATTCCCACATAGAATGCATCACAGTGTAGGCAGGTCAGTTGGTAAATCACGTGGGTGCTTTCACACGTGGCTCTGCCTCTGATCGTGTACACCTTCCGGGTTACAGGACTGGAGTAGGTGGTGGTGGGAGGGTGCATGGGACAGGTTTTGCATCGGGGGCGGTTACAAGGATAGGAGCCAGAGGGTAGGGAAGGTGGTTTGGGGATTTCATAGGGATGAACTAACAGGTTACGGAGGTTAGGTGGACGGCGGAAAGACACTCTTGGCGGAGTGGGGAGGATTTCATGAAGGATGGATCTCATTTCAGGGCAGGATTTGAGGAAGTCGTATCCCTGCTGGAGAGCCACATTCAGAGTCTGGTCCAGTCCCGGAAAGTATCCTGTCACAAGTGGGGCACTTTTGTGGTTCTTCTGTGGGGGATTCTGGGTTTGAGGGGACGAGGAAGTGGCTCTGGTTATTTGCTTCTGTACCAGGTCGGGAGGGTAGTTGCGGGATGCGAAAGCTGTTTTCAGGTTGTTGGTGTAATGATTCAGGGATTCCGGACTGGAGCAGATTCGTTTGCCACGAAGACCTAGGCTGTAGGGAAGGGACCGTTTGATGTGGAATGGGTGGCAGCTGTCATAATGGAGGTACTGTTGCTTGTTGGTGGGTT
Organism: Schistocerca piceifrons; assembly: GCF_021461385.2. Taxonomy (NCBI): domain Eukaryota; kingdom Metazoa; phylum Arthropoda; class Insecta; order Orthoptera; family Acrididae; genus Schistocerca; species Schistocerca piceifrons. Next base: position 843,404,264 of record NC_060141.1, read on the forward strand.
TGATGTGGACGGACGTGTGAAGTTGGCCATTGGACAGGTGGAGGTCAACGTCAAGGAAAGTGGCATGGGATTTGGAGTAGGACCAGGTGAAACTGATGGAACCAAAGGAGTTGAGGTTGGAGAGGAAGTTCTGGAGTTCTTCTTCACTGTGAGTCCAGATCATGAAGATGTCATCAATAAATCTGTACCAAACTTTGGGTTGGCAGACTTGGGTAATCAAGAAGGCTTCCTCTAAGCGACCCATGAATAGGTTGGCGTACGAGGGGGCCATCCTGGTGCCCATGGCTGTTCCCTTTAATTGTTGGTATGTCTGGCCCTCAAAAGTGAAGAAGTTGTGGGTCAGGATGAAGCTGGCTAAGGTGATGAGGAAAGAGGTTTTAGGTAGGGTGGCAGGTGATCGGCGTTAAAGGAAATGCTCCATCGCAGCGAGGCCCTGGACGTGCGGAATATTTGTGTATAAGGAAGTGGCATCAATGGTTACAAGGATGGTTTCTGGGGGTAACAGATTGGGTAAGGATTCCAGGCGTTCAAGGAAGTGGTTGGTGTCCTTGATGAAGGATGGGAGACTGCATGTAATGGGTTGAAGGTGTTGATCTACGTAGGCAGAGATGCGTTCTGTGGGGGCTTGGTAACCAGCTACAATGGGGCGGCCGGGATGATTGGGTTTGTGGATTTTAGGAAGAAGGTAGAAGGTAGGGGTGCGGGGTGTCGGTGGGGTCAGGAGGTTGATGGAGTCAGGTGAAAGGTTTTGCAGGGGGCCTAAGGTTCTGAGGATTCCTTGAAGCTCCGCCTGGACATCGGGAATGGGGTTACCTTGGCAAACTTTGTATGTGGTGTTGTCTGAAAGCTGACGCAGTCCCTCAGCCACATACTCCCGACGATCAAGTACCACGGTCGTGGAACCCTTGTCCGCCGGAAGAATGACGATGGATCGGTCAGCCTTCAGATCACGGATAGCCTGGGCTTCAGCAGTGGTGATGTTGGGTGTAGGATTAAGGTTTTTTAAGAAGGATTGAGATGCAAGGCTGGAAGTCAGAAATTCCTGGAAGGTTTGGAGAGGGTGATTTTGAGGAAGAGGAGGTGGGTCCCGCTGTGACGGAGGACGGAACTGTTCCAGGCAGGGTTCAATTTGGATGGTGTCTTGAGGAGTCGGATCATTAGGAGTAGGATTAGGATCATTTTTCTTCGTGGCAAAGTGATACTTCCAGCAGAGAGTACGGGTGTAGGACAGTAAATCTTTGACGAGGGCTGTTTGGTTGAATCTGGGAGTGGGGCTGAAGGTGAGGCCTTTGGATAGGACAGAGGTTTCGGATTGGGAGAGAGGTTTGGAGGAAAGGTTAACTACTGAATTAGGGTGTTGTGGTTCCAGATTGTGTTGATCGGAATTTTGAGGTTTTGGAGGGAGTGGAGCTGGAAGTGGGAGATTGAGTAGATGGGAGAGACTGGGTTTGTGTGCAATGAGAGGAGGTTGAGGTTTGCTGGAAAGGTTGTGAAGGGTGAGTGAGTTGCCTTTCCGGAGGTGGGAAACCAGGAGATTGGATAGTTTTTTGAGGTGGAGGGTGGCATGCTGTTCTAATTTACGGTTGGCCTGTAGGAGGATGCTCTGAACAGCCGGTGTGGATGTGGGGGAGGAAAGATTAAGGACTTTTATTAAGGATAGGAGTTGACGGGTGTGTTCATTGGCTGAGTTGATGTGTAGGTAAAGGATTAGGTGGGTGAGGGCAATGGATTGTTCAGTTTGGAACTGGTATAGGGACTGATGGAAGGAAGGGTTGCAGCCAGAGATGGGAACTTTGAGTGTGAGGCCTTTGGGGGTAATGCCAAATGTCAGACAAGCCTGAGAAAATAAAATATGCGAGCGTAATCTGGCTAGGGCGAAGGCATGTTTGCGGAGGGAATGTAAATAAAACTTAATGGGGTCATTGTGGGGGTGTTGTGAGGGTGACATGGTGTTAGAAGGTGGAAAGTGTAACCTGAGGTGAAATGAAAATGAAAATAAAAATATATGGGGAGAGATAAAGGTGAACCGGAAAGAAACTGGAGATCTGGAATGAAAAAAGGCGAAAAGGTGTTGGTTACAGCTGGGCTATGTTGGACTTGGGTTGGTAGACAACGATGTGCATAAAGGTTAGGTGGTTGTGCTGCCGCCAAAACACGTTAAAGGACGGAGAAATTCGGGAAAATTTCGAAAAAACTGCGTGTAGTATATTAAAAGGAGTGGTATTGTGGTGGCAGATTATGAAAATGAGGCTAACAATTGTCTGACGAAGAAATAATGGCGTTAAAACCTGTGGGAAGCGGCTAAAAATGATCGGTGATGTGGGAAAAACGGAAATGGAAATAAAGCGAAAGTTATTAGAACTGGCCGAAATGGTTGTTTAAAAGGTGAAAGGAGCTGTTTGTGAACTAGAAACGGTGGATATTATAGCGGCGGTAGTGCTGAAAGCGGCAAAAAAAATTTTTTGGTTATGGTTTGGAAGTGGGTTACGTATTGTTGAGTATATATATAGGCGGGATAAAATAGTATAGCAGATTACGGTAAAAAGGAGAAGGTGAATACAAAGTGAAACTACTGGCAAAAACAGAAAAAGGAAAATAAGACGACAGAAAAGATTTCGAAATGGAACAGTGACAATAACAAACGTAATTGTTGGATTCAAATTAATGATATCAATATAATGGAAGGAAACATTCCACGTGGGAAAAATTATATATAAAAACAAAGATGAGGTGACTTACCGAACAAAAGCGCTGGCAGGTCGATAGACACACAAACAAACACAAACACACACACAAAATTCAAGCTTTCGCAACAAACTGTTGCCTCATCAGGAAAGAGGTAAGGAGAGGGGAAGACAAAAGGAAGTGGGTTTTAAAGGAGAGGGTAAGGAGTCATTCCAATCCCGGGAGCGGAAAGACTTACCTTAGGGGGAAAAAAGGACAGGTATACACTCGCACACACGCACATATCCATCCACACATACAGACACAAGCAGACATATTTAAAGACAAAGAGTTTGGGCAGAGATGTCAGTCGAGGCAGAAGTGTAGAGGCAAAGAAGTTGTTGAAAGACAGGTGAGGTATGAGTGGCGGCAACTTGAAACTAGCGGAGATTGAGGCCTGGCGGATGACGAGAAGAGAGGATATACTGAAGGGCAAGTTCCCATCTCCGGAGTTCGGATAGGTTGGTGTTGGTGGGAAGTATCCAGATAACCCGGACGGTGTAACACTGTGCCAAGATGTGCTGGCTGTGCACCAAGGCATGTTTAGCCACAGGGTGATCCTCATTACCAACAAACACTGTCTGCCTGTGTCCATTCATGCGAATGGACAGTTTGTTGCTGGTCATTCCCACATAGAATGCATCACAGTGTAGGCAGGTCAGTTGGTAAATCACGTGGGTGCTTTCACACGTGGCTCTGCCTCTGATCGTGTACACCTTCCGGGTTACAGGACTGGAGTAGGTGGTGGTGGGAGGGTGCATGGGACAGGTTTTGCATCGGGGGCGGTTACAAGGATAGGAGCCAGAGGGTAGGGAAGGTGGTTTGGGGATTTCATAGGGATGAACTAACAGGTTACGGAGGTTAGGTGGACGGCGGAAAGACACTCTTGGCGGAGTGGGGAGGATTTCATGAAGGATGGATCTCATTTCAGGGCAGGATTTGAGGAAGTCGTATCCCTGCTGGAGAGCCACATTCAGAGTCTGGTCCAGTCCCGGAAAGTATCCTGTCACAAGTGGGGCACTTTTGTGGTTCTTCTGTGGGGGATTCTGGGTTTGAGGGGACGAGGAAGTGGCTCTGGTTATTTGCTTCTGTACCAGGTCGGGAGGGTAGTTGCGGGATGCGAAAGCTGTTTTCAGGTTGTTGGTGTAATGATTCAGGGATTCCGGACTGGAGCAGATTCGTTTGCCACGAAGACCTAGGCTGTAGGGAAGGGACCGTTTGATGTGGAATGGGTGGCAGCTGTCATAATGGAGGTACTGTTGCTTGTTGGTGGGTTTGATGTGGACGGACGTGTGAAGTTGGCCATTGGACAGGTGGAGGTCAACGTCAAGGAAAGTGGCATGGGATTTGGAGTAGGACCAGGTGAAACTGATGGAACCAAAGGAGTTGAGGTTGGAGAGGAAGTTCTGGAGTTCTTCTTCACTGTGAGTCCAGATCATGAAGATGTCATCAATAAATCTGTACCAAACTTTGGGTTGGCAGACTTGGGTAACCAAGAAGGCTTCCTCTAAGCGACCCATGAATAGGTTGGCGTACGAGGGGGCCATCCTGGTGCCCATGGCTGTTCCCTTTAATTGTTGGTATGTCTGGCCCTCAAAAGTGAAGAAGTTGTGGGTCAGGATGAAGCTGGCTAAGGTGATGAGGAAAGAGGTTTTAGGTAGGGTGGCAGGTGATCGGCGTGAAAGGAAATGCTCCATCGCAGCGAGGCCCTGGACGTGCGGAATATTTGTGTATAAGGAAGTGGCATCAATGGTTACAAGGATGGTTTCTGGGGGTAACAGATTGGGTAAGGATTCCAGGCGTTCAAGGAAGTGGTTGGTGTCCTTGATGAAGGATGGGAGACTGCATGTAATGGGTTGAAGGTGTTGATCTACGTAGGCAGAGATGCGTTCTGTGGGGGCTTGGTAACCAGCTACAATGGGGCGGCCGGGATGATTGGGTTTGTGGATTTTAGGAAGAAGGTAGAAGGTAGGGGTGCGGGGTGTCGGTGGGGTCAGGAGGTTGATGGAGTCAGGTGAAAGGTTTTGCAGGGGGCCTAAGGTTCTGAGGATTCCTTGAAGCTCCGCCTGGACATCGGGAATGGGGTTACCTTGGCAAACTTTGTATGTGGTGTTGTCTGAAAGCTGACGCAGTCCCTCAGCCACATACTCCCGACGATCAAGTACCACGGTCGTGGAACCCTTGTCCGCCGGAAGAATGACGATGGATCGGTCAGCCTTCAGATCACGGATAGCCTGGGCTTCAGCAGTGGTGATGTTGGGTGTAGGATTAAGGTTTTTTAAGAAGGATTGAGATGCAAGGCTGGAAGTCAGAAATTCCTGGAAGGTTTGGAGAGGGTGATTTTGAGGAAGAGGAGGTGGGTCCCGCTGTGACGGAGGACGGAACTGTTCCAGGCAGGGTTCAATTTGGATGGTGTCTTGAGGAGTCGGATCATTAGGAGTAGGATTAGGATCATTTTTCTTCGTGGCAAAGTGATACTTCCAGCAGAGAGTACGGGTGTAGGACAGTAAATCTTTGACGAGGGCTGTTTGGTTGAATCTGGGAGTGGGGCTGAAGGTGAGGCCTTTGGATAGGACAGAGGTTTCGGATTGGGAGAGAGGTTTGGAGGAAAGGTTAACTACTGAATTAGGGTGTTGTGGTTCCAGATTGTGTTGATCGGAATTTTGAGGTTTTGGAGGGAGTGGAGCTGGAAGTGGGAGATTGAGTAGATGGGAGAGACTGGGTTTGTGTGCAATGAGAGGAGGTTGAGGTTTGCTGGAAAGGTTGTGAAGGGTGAGTGAGTTGCCTTTCCGGAGGTGGGAAACCAGGAGATTGGATAGTTTTTTGAGGTGGAGGGTGGCATGCTGTTCTAATTTACGGTTGGCCTGTAGGAGGATGCTCTGAACAGCCGGTGTGGATGTGGGGGAGGAAAGATTAAGGACTTTTATTAAGGATAGGAGTTGACGGGTGTGTTCATTGGCTGAGTTGATGTGTAGGTAAAGGATTAGGTGGGTGAGGGCAATGGATTGTTCAGTTTGGAACTGGTATAGGGACTGATGGAAGGAAGGGTTGCAGCCAGAGATGGGAACTTTGAGTGTGAGGCCTTTGGGGGTAATGCCAAATGTCAGACAAGCCTGAGAAAATAAAATATGCGAGCGTAATCTGGCTAGGGCGAAGGCATGTTTGCGGAGGGAATGTAAATAAAACTTAATGGGGTCATTGTGGGGGTGTTGTGAGGGTGACATGGTGTTAGAAGGTGGAAAGTGTAACCTGAGGTGAAATGAAAATGAAAATAAAAATATATGGGGAGAGATAAAGGTGAACCGGAAAGAAACTGGAGATCTGGAATGAAAAAAGGCGAAAAGGTGTTGGTTACAGCTGGGCTATGTTGGACTTGGGTTGGTAGACAACGATGTGCATAAAGGTTAGGTGGTTGTGTTGCCGCCAAAACACGTTAAAGGACGGAGAAATTCGGGAAAATTTCGAAAAAACTGCGTGTAGTATATTAAAAGGAGTGGTATTGTGGTGGCAGATTATGAAAATGAGGCTAACAATTGTCTGACGAAGAAATAATGGCGTTAAAACCTGTGGGAAGCGGCTAAAAATGATCGGTGATGTGGGAAAAACGGAAATGGAAATAAAGCGAAAGTTATTAGAACTGGCCGAAATGGTTGTTTAAAAGGTGAAAGGAGCTGTTTGTGAACTAGAAACGGTGGATATTATAGCGGTGGTAGTGCTGAAAGCGGCAAAAAAAATTTTTTGGTTATGGTTTGGAAGTGGGTTACGTATTGTTGAGTATATATATAGGCGGGATAAAATAGTATAGCAGATTACGGTAAAAAGGAGAAGGTGAATACAAAGTGAAACTACTGGCAAAAACAGAAAAAGGAAAATAAGACGACAGAAAAGATTTCGAAATGGAACAGTGACAATAACAAACGTAATTGTTGGATTCAAATTAATGATATCAATATAATGGAAGGAAACATTCCACGTGGGAAAAATTATATATAAAAACAAAGATGAGGTGACTTACCGAACAAAAGCGCTGGCAGGTCGATAGACACACAAACAAACACAAACACACACACAAAATTCAAGCTTTCGCAACAAACTGTTGCCTCATCAGGAAAGAGGTAAGGAGAGGGGAAGACGAAAGGAAGTGGGTTTTAAAGGAGAGGGTAAGGAGTCATTCCAATCCCGGGAGCGGAAAGACTTACCTTAGGGGGAAAAAAGGACAGGTATACACTCGCACACACGCACATATCCATCCACACATACAGACACAAGCAGACATATTTAAAGACAAAGAGTTTGGGCAGAGATGTCAGTCGAGGCAGAAGTGTAGAGGCAAAGAAGTTGTTGAAAGACAGGTGAGGTATGAGTGGCGGCAACTTGAAATTAGCGGAGATTGAGAGGCCTGGCGGATGACGAGAAGAGAGGATATACTGAAGGGCAAGTTCCCATCTCCGGAGTTCGGATAGGTTGGTGTTGGTGGGAAGTATCCAGATAACCCGGACGGTGTAACACTGTGCCAAGATGTGCTGGCTGTGCACCAAGGCATGTTTAGCCACAGGGTGATCCTCATTACCAACAAACACTGTCTGCCTGTGTCCATTCATGCGAATGGACAGTTTGTTGCTGGTCATTCCCACATAGAATGCATCACAGTGTAGGCAGGTCAGTTGGTAAATCACGTGGGTGCTTTCACACGTGGCTCTGCCTCTGATCGTGTACACCTTCCGGGTTACAGGACTGGAGTAGGTGGTGGTGGGAGGGTGCATGGGACAGGTTTTGCATCGGGGGCGGTTACAAGGATAGGAGCCAGAGGGTAGGGAAGGTGGTTTGGGGATTTCATAGGGATGAACTAACAGGTTACGGAGGTTAGGTGGACGGCGGAAAGACACTCTTGGCGGAGTGGGGAGGATTTCATGAAGGATGGATCTCATTTCAGGGCAGGATTTGAGGAAGTCGTATCCCTGCTGGAGAGCCACATTCAGAGTCTGGTCCAGTCCCGGAAAGTATCCTGTCACAAGTGGGGCACTTTTGTGGTTCTTCTGTGGGGGATTCTGGGTTTGAGGGGACGAGGAAGTGGCTCTGGTTATTTGCTTCTGTACCAGGTCGGGAGGGTAGTTGCGGGATGCGAAAGCTGTTTTCAGGTTGTTGGTGTAATGATTCAGGGATTCCGGACTGGAGCAGATTCGTTTGCCACGAAGACCTAGGCTGTAGGGAAGGGACCGTTTGATGTGGAATGGGTGGCAGCTGTCATAATGGAGGTACTGTTGCTTGTTGGTGGGTTTGATGTGGACGGACGTGTGAAGTTGGCCATTGGACAGGTGGAGGTCAACGTCAAGGAAAGTGGCATGGGATTTGGAGTAGGACCAGGTGAAACTGATGGAACCAAAGGAGTTGAGGTTGGAGAGGAAGTTCTGGAGTTCTTCTTCACTGTGAGTCCAGATCATGAAGATGTCATCAATAAATCTGTACCAAACTTTGGGTTGGCAGACTTGGGTAACCAAGAAGGCTTCCTCTAAGCGACCCATGAATAGGTTGGCGTACGAGGGGGCCATCCTGGTGCCCATGGCTGTTCCCTTTAATTGTTGGTATGTCTGGCCCTCAAAAGTGAAGAAGTTGTGGGTCAGGATGAAGCTGGCTAAGGTGATGAGGAAAGAGGTTTTAGGTAGGGTGGCAGGTGATCGGCGTGAAAGGAAATGCTCCATCGCAGCGAGGCCCTGGACGTGCGGAATATTTGTGTATAAGGAAGTGGCATCAATGGTTACAAGGATGGTTTCTGGGGGTAACAGATTGGGTAAGGATTCCAGGCGTTCAAGGAAGTGGTTGGTGTCCTTGATGAAGGATGGGAGACTGCATGTAATGGGTTGAAGGTGTTGATCTACGTAGGCAGAGATGCGTTCTGTGGGGGCTTGGTAACCAGCTACAATGGGGCGGCCGGGATGATTGGGTTTGTGGATTTTAGGAAGAAGGTAGAAGGTAGGGGTGCGGGGTGTCGGTGGGGTCAGGAGGTTGATGGAGTCAGGTGAAAGGTTTTGCAGGGGGCCTAAGGTTCTGAGGATTCCTTGAAGCTCCGCCTGGACATCGGGAATGGGGTTACCTTGGCAAACTTTGTATGTGGTGTTGTCTGAAAGCTGACGCAGTCCCTCAGCCACATACTCCCGACGATCAAGTACCACGGTCGTGGAACCCTTGTCCGCCGGAAGAATGACGATGGATCGGTCAGCCTTCAGATCACGGATAGCCTGGGCTTCAGCAGTGGTGATGTTGGGTGTAGGATTAAGGTTTTTTAAGAAGGATTGAGATGCAAGGCTGGAAGTCAGAAATTCCTGGAAGGTTTGGAGAGGGTGATTTTGAGGAAGAGGAGGTGGGTCCCGCTGTGACGGAGGACGGAACTGTTCCAGGCAGGGTTCAATTTGGATGGTGTCTTGAGGAGTCGGATCATTAGGAGTAGGATTAGGATCATTTTTCTTCGTGGCAAAGTGATACTTCCAGCAGAGAGTACGGGTGTAGGACAGTAAATCTTTGACGAGGGCTGTTTGGTTGAATCTGGGAGTGGGGCTGAAGGTGAGGCCTTTGGATAGGACAGAGGTTTCGGATTGGGAGAGAGGTTTGGAGGAAAGGTTAACTACTGAATTAGGGTGTTGTGGTTCCAGATTGTGTTGATCGGAATTTTGAGGTTTTGGAGGGAGTGGAGCTGGAAGTGGGAGATTGAGTAGATGGGAGAGACTGGGTTTGTGTGCAATGAGAGGAGGTTGAGGTTTGCTGGAAAGGTTGTGAAGGGTGAGTGAGTTGCCTTTCCGGAGGTGGGAAACCAGGAGATTGGATAGTTTTTTGAGGTGGAGGGTGGCATGCTGTTCTAATTTACGGTTGGCCTGTAGGAGGATGCTCTGAACAGCCGGTGTGGATGTGGGGGAGGAAAGATTAAGGACTTTTATTAAGGATAGGAGTTGACGGGTGTGTTCATTGGCTGAGTTGATGTGTAGGTAAAGGATTAGGTGGGTGAGGGCAATGGATTGTTCAGTTTGGAACTGGTATAGGGACTGATGGAAGGAAGGGTTGCAGCCAGAGATGGGAACTTTGAGTGTGAGGCCTTTGGGGGTAATGCCAAATGTCAGACAAGCCTGAGAAAATAAAATATGCGAGCGTAATCTGGCTAGGGCGAAGGCATGTTTGCGGAGGGAATGTAAATAAAACTTAATGGGGTCATTGTGGGGGTGTTGTGAGGGTGACATGGTGTTAGAAGGTGGAAAGTGTAACCTGAGGTGAAATGAAAATGAAAATAAAAATATATGGGGAGAGATAAAGGTGAACCGGAAAGAAACTGGAGATCTGGAATGAAAAAAGGCGAAAAGGTGTTGGTTACAGCTGGGCTATGTTGGACTTTCCTGATGAGGCAACAGTTTGTTGCGAAAGCTTGAATTTTGTGTGTGTGTTTGTGTTTGTTTGTGTGTCTATCGACCTGCCAGCGCTTTTGTTCGGTAAGTCACCTCATCTTTGTTTTTATATATATATATATAGACACACACACACACACACACACACACACACACACACACACACTCTCTCTCTCTCTCTCTCTCTCTCTCTCTCTCTCTCTCTCTCTCTCTCTATTCGAATTTTACGATTCCAACAGGATAAAAACATGCCGTGTGAACTTATATTTGAAGAAATTCTAGCAGAACTAGAGAACCATCAAGAGAGTGACGATGAAGATGATATATAGAATTGGCGATTATTCCACCCGATGCAGATGTAATAACAGATGAAGAAGACACTGACGAAAATGTACTGTTGTACAAGATGACGCCGGTACTTTAGAGCTCACAACCAGCTGAGATGAAGTTAATGCTACAGTTGTACATCCAGAAGCCAAAAGAAGGAAAGCATTGGGAGGTGGAGGAGAAAGTGGTATGTTATCTACAAAAAAATATATATGTAAGTGGTATAAATGTCAACCAATGTACACAAACAATAGTGAACCAGGGAAGAGCAACAAACATTATGATGCGGAATGTCTAGCAAGTAACACAGTGCCCCAGGTGTTTGAGGATTTTTTTTTTTTCTGAGAAACTAATGGATACTATTATTGAACAAAGCGAAATTTATGCTTGCCAACATAACAGAATAAATTTTCTGCTAACCGAAGAAGAACTAAAATTATTTATTGGCATACTACTTCTGAGTGGTTATCATAAGCTTCCCCACAAGAATAAGTACTGGGAACAGGTTCCTGATGTCGGTGTTCCTTTAGTCTTCAACTCCAGGTCAAGAAATAGGTTTTGGGAAATAAAGAGATTCATTCATCTCAATGACAACTCCAAAATAGACAGAAACGACAAGATGTACAAACTGAGGTTATAATTTGAAATGCTGAAATAGGAATTTGGTAAATTTGGCGTATTTCATTCAGAACTCTCAACTGATGAAATAATGGTACATTATTATGGCAAACATTCAGCTAAAATGTTTCTGAGGGGAAAGCCTATGAAATTTGGATATAAAATTTGGTGTCTTACAAGTTCCAATGGCTTTCTTTATAATTTTTCACCATACTGTGGCAAGACTGACAACAAACAGGAGCCTTTAGGTGCAAGGGTAATAAATGAACTAACCAGCATGATTCCAGAATCAGAGTATCCGAATTATAAGCTTTTCTTTGACGACTTTTTCACCAGTGTTGACACACTGATCACACTCGGAAAGAGTAAAATGAAAGCTGCAGGAACAATAACAGAGATCCGAACTAATGCATGTCCTTTGATTGACTCAAAAAGAATGGCAAAAGGAAGGAACGAGGATTCTATGACTACATATTTTACAAAGAGAATGAAGTTCTGGTTGTGAAATGGAGTGACAACAAACCAGTATGTGTAGTGACAAATAACAGTACTATTATTCCTCGAGTTCTACTAAAAGATACTCACGGGCAAAGAAAAAGGAAATATCTGTGACACTGCCACATATCATTGAAGAATACAATGCCCATATGGGTGGCATATATCTACTGGACAAGCAGATATCACTTTATAGGACGAGGATAAGGTCAAAGAAATGGTGGTGGCCATTATTCACACAGATGATATATATCTGCGTAGTAAACACATGGCGTGCATACCGAATTGCTAACTCTAATGAGAAGCTCTTACTTTTGGATGTCCGACAGAGAATAGTGATGTTTTTTCTATCAAAGAAAAAAGGATCAGTACCAAAACAAAGAGGACCACAAGGAAGCAAATTGATGGAAATGGAAATGTCGTGTGGCTAGGGCCTCCCGTCGGGTAGACCGTTCGCCTAGTGCAGGTCTTTCGATTTGACGCCACTTCGGCGACCTGCGCGTCGATGGGGATGAAATGATGATGATTAGGACAACACAACACCCAGTCCCTGAGCAGAGAAAATTTCCGACCCAGCCGGGAATCGAACCCGGGCCCTTAGGATTGACAGTCTGTCACGCTGACCACTCAGCTACCAGGGCGGACAGCAAATTGATGGGAGGACGGGTGAGCACAGATGTACAACTAGATCCAGGAAATCATTTCTTTGTGCCAAGTAAAACACAGAAGAGATGTGCTTACTGCAAGGAAAAAACAACAAAAATTTGTGATAGGTGCAATGTTGGTGTACATGACAAGTGTTTTGCTTCATTTCATACTGAATATACATTCCATAATATTAAAATATTCTTTATTTAATGTTTGTGTTGCTTCTTACAATATTATGCATGGAGAATAAGACTGTGAATTTGGATAGCGCATTTGGCCAACGTCCCAAAAATGGGACGTCTGTAGTTTTTGTTCTAATAAACTTTTCAAAACAACTTTTTATTCAATTTATCACTCAATGTAACATATTTATGTATAAAAGTTTGCAAAAAAAAGATCCAATAGAGTTCTGGCCGGTAGAGCGTTAAGGGAAAACCAGATGTAACACAAAATGTCTGGCAGAAAATCTGCTACAGGAACTACATCACAAACCCCGACTGCTCACAGATTATGCAAAGGACAATGGTAACTTCCGAAAATTCTCAAAAATACACATTTATTTGCATTGATATACAATGAAATTCAGGGGTGATGTATACTTTGGCTGAGCTGTGAACCACAAAGCATTGATTTGCTACGTAAATTACGTATACAAAACACTGGTAGCACTAACTTACAAAGTATAGTTTTGCAGGCATCTCAAAATTCTGAAACTAAACTATTTCTCACATAATTGGACAACAAAATAAGAGACAGACTATTTTGAATGAGGATGATAGGCATACTGTTCTAAAAAATTTTGAAAGAGCACAATTTAGTTTAAGCCTACAATTGACGCTAATAGTACTAGTTTATCACGGGATTCCCAAATGTTTGAAATTTCACAACATATCAGAATTCAAACAAGTATCGATACAATCAATGAAAAATTACGCAGAAGTGACATGAACAGCAAAATATACTAATATAGAACTCCAAATAGACACATTATCTAGTACAAACGGTCCCCACATAAGGGAAAATTCCTAAGTCAGCTTTATTTAAATGGGTAAATAAAATAAATAACAAAACTGGAAATTGTCCCTCCTCTTGCAATGGATTGCTACTGGACAACTGCTTTTGTACATTAAATGGAGAGTACAGTACACATCTAATTAACACCAATGGATTTCTTTTCACAGAATAACAATCTTTGGATACTGTACTGCATAGTGTGGGAATTCTGAGACATTCTGGGTTGCTGCAGAGTGATTCATTTTCTAAAATAGACAGTGTAGTGGTGTACACTGTTAACACACTAGGCATATTACACGGGCCACTTGTTCACTCCTTTTGTACACACATCAGTTAGACTGAGGTAGTAATGGAGTTTAAAAGAAGACATTCATACATGGCACTGAATTTAAGATAGAAGTGAATTTAAAGCAGTATTTGGAATCTCTTCATGCAATAAACCAACAGTCTGCTGCTGATTTAATGATTTCTGAGACACACTCTTGAAGACTGAAGTCAATAATGACAGCCACTACTGAAGGAAACTAGCTTCACCTCTGGATAATGATGACTGAAGAGGACAGCTCCCCACAGTCTCCACCAACAAAATGAATGCAATCTTTGAATCAGATCAGAACTAGTTTGTTGAGTTCCTGCATGGCAATCTTCAGATCAGAAAAATAGTTGTTAGATACAACACCTTTTAACACTTGAGTAAAAGAACTTGCTGCTAAATCCTGATATTAAACAGTTGAAAAATTTGATTCTCAGTGGTCAAAAGCAGCATACAATAACTAATGACAGAAAACAACTGTACCAATCTTAGAAACAAACATGTGATAGACCTTCTCAGAACACACCCACATGGCAAAAGTGAAAAAGAGGACACAAAAATTATTAATGTCATTGGATGAAAACGATACTTTTCAACTTAAGATAATATAGTTACTAAAAATATTTTTAGTTAAGCAACTAGTTTCAGCTCGAAAAGCCATTTTTCGGTTTACACACATAGCGAGGTCTCACAGAAATAAAAAGGCAGCAAACTCACACTATGTGCTACTGTTCATCATGGCTTACAAATTACAGTAGAAATGCTACTGTTTGTTGTACTTTAAAAACATTTAAAATGGCTTTTTGGGCCAGAACTAACTGTACAGGGTGATTCAAAAAGAATACCACAACTTTAAAAATGTGTATTTAATGAAAGAAACATAATATAACCTTCTGTTATACATCATTACAAAGAGTATTTAAAAAGGTTTTTTTTTCACTCAAAAACGAGTTCAGAGATGTTCAATATGGCCCCCTCCAGACACTCGAGCAATATCAACCCGATACTCCAACTCGTTCCACACTCTCTGTAGCATATCAGGCGTAACAGTTTGGATAGCTGCTGTTATTTCTCGTTTCAAATCATCAATGGTGGCTGGGAGAGGTGGCCGAAACACCATATCCTTAACATACCCCCATAAAAAAAAAAAAAAATCGCAGGGGGTAAGATCAGCGCTTCTTGGAGGCCAGTGACGAAGTGCTCTGTCACGGGCTGCCTGGCGGCCGATCCATTGCCTCGGGTAGTTGACATTCAGGTAGTTACGGACAGATAAGTGCCAATGTGGTGGCGCTCCATCCTGCTGAAATACGAATTATTGTGCTTCTTGTTCGAGCTGAGGGAACAGCCAATTCTCTAACATCTCCAGATACTGTAGTCCAGTTACAGTAGCACCTTCGAAGAAAAAGGGACCAAAATCTTTATTGGCTGAAATGGCACAGAAAACGTTCACCTTAGGCGAGTCACGTTCATACTGAGTTGTTTCCAGGGATTCTCAGTGCCCCATATACAGACATTGTGATGGTTGACTTTCCCGTTAGTGTGGAAAGTTGCTTCATCACTAAACACAATCTTTGAAACGAAAGATTCATCTGTTTCCATTTGAGCAAGGATAAAATCACAGAAATCGATTCTTTTAATCTTATCAGCTGCAGACAGTGCTTGAACCAATTTCAGACGATAAGGTTTCATAACTAACCTTTTTCGTAGGACTCTCCATACAGTTGAATGTGGAATTTGCAGCTCTCTGCTAGCTCTGTGAGTCTATTTTCCTGGGCTGCGAACAAATGCTTGCTGGATGCGTGCTACATTTTCATCACTCATTCTCGGCCGTCCAGAACTTTTCCCTTTGCACAAACACCCATTCTCTGTAAACTGTTTATACCAACGTTTAATACACCACCTATCAGGAGGTTTAACAGCATACTTCGTTCGAAATGCACGCTGAACAACTGTCATCGATTCACTTCTGCCGTACTCAATAACACAAAAAGCTTTCTGTTGAGCGGTCGCCATCTTAGCATCAACTGACGCTGACGCCTAGTCAACAGCGCCTCAAGCAAACAAATGTACAATTAAATGAAACTTTATAGCTCCCTTTATTCGCCGACAGATAGTGCTTAGCTCTGCCTTTTGTCGTTGCAGAGTTTTAAATTCCTAAAGTTGTGGTATTCTTTTTGAATCACCCTGTATAATTAAGGAGAGGTCTTATTAAAATACAACAGCTTAAATGGAAAAAATATCACCTTCATTCATTATGAAGGTTGTCGTAATGTCAGAGACATTTTGAATGTATCACACATATGTAAATTTAATTACCTGAGCAGATCAGTATCCTTCATCACTCCAAGTAATGTTGTAAACAGGATATGCAGTCTTCAGAATTTCTACAGTCTTGCTGTGGTCTGCCTTCCCAAACCCCTGAAATGAAGCAGTCCTTGGGTATTTTAAAACTAAAGTACAATTAAACAGTGTGCTACATATCACAATAATAATTAAACACTAAAACGAGAACTCTTAACTACAACTACTTCATAAGTAAACAATGTGCTTGTACGTACACTAAAACTGCATCTAATACAGAGCACATGAAACCGTAAAGCAATCTGAAATTTTCTACACCACACATCACAACACAAAAGCAGCAGAAAAAGGGAGTGTGTAAAGACCTTCAGAACAGATGTGCAAGATGCAGCATCAGAATTAATTTTTCTATTGATGGGTCTGGCATTGTACACAACACTGAAACACAAGCAGCAGTAACCGTGCAAAAAAATTAAACACGTACCCACAATCTGCAACTGTATTAACTGTGTTAAATGAAACAGGTAGGTCACAAAATGTGTGAAACACAGTCTGAAAAGTATAAAATAGGTGCGAGGGGTACAGAGGAATCATTTGGTCTGCTCCAAGTGCAAGGAATTGTTGATTTGAGTAATTATGACAACTGTCCTGGCAACTGGAAAAAGTCTTGTAAAAACACCAGGCTCACCACAATTCATGTGCTGCCGTAACTATACTCAATCAAAAGATACAGAAGCTGATAATAATAATAATAATAATATTGATAATACTAATAATGTCATAAAATTATGGGACAGAAGATCCTCTCTCTCTCTCTCTCTCTCTCTCTCTCTCTCTCTCTCTCTCTCTCTCTCTCGCTACATATACAACTCTCTCCCGCTAAATATACAAGTGGAAGCAAGGATTGTGGCCTCAAAAGTAATCTGAAAGGTGTAAGAAAAAATCCTGAATCAGATTGAACAGCACAGTTGGTATCAGCATTGTCCACGGAAGGCAAGGTTTCAGGATGTAGTCCTGGCCCGGCACATAGTTTTAATTTGTCAGGAAGTTTCATAATCATGGCTGCTACCCAGAACAACAGTAGCCATTTCAACCATAACACTTGCCCACAACACCACACCCAAATTATTGTACACGGTTGTAAGAAGCATGATGATGATTTACAGATATTAACATCTGGTGACATTTACTTCTGACCATCTAACAAGGTATTCTATAATTTGTGCCATGTAACCAAAGCAGAAACTGCTTTCCCATGGAGGAGCTTGGCGTATAACATTCTTAAAAGCTTTAAAAATACTTGAATTATAGGGCACACAACATATGAACAGAAACTTCACTGTTCTTAAAATATCTTTTGTTAACTGTGGTCTGCAGCTTATACGAATTGTAGAAATGACATCATGTAACACTTTAAGCTGTTGATAATTTTTTTTTACGATGCAACCAGTTTTGGTCAAGACCATTTTCGAGCACCTGTTGTTCCCACAGCATAAAAACAGGAAAAATTCAGGCAAAAAGGATATTTCAAAATTGTAGTAACAATACATACAATGCTTGTGGATATTTAATTTATATTTCTGACAGTGTATTCTTTTGATATATATAGTTTTTGCTGGTAATCAAATTCTGTAAGTGTTGCTTGTATTGTTACTATAATTTTCAAACATTCTTTTCATCCCAAATTTTCCCGTATCCGCACTGTATATACAACAGGTGCCTGAAAATGGTCTTCAACTGAAACCATTATGGTCTTCAACTGAAACCAGTCACACAGTAAAAAATTAAGTTGAATAACAGCTCAAGATGACACATACTGTCATTTCTACAACTCACTGCTTTTGGTACTACCTGTGAGTAGCTGTACACTTTGATGACCTTGGCACTGGGGTCGTGCTGTATTCTGCCACCACCAGTGCACTCTGTATCAACGCCGAGGCCATTCACCCTGTCCATCGTCTCATCGTAGACGTCCGAATGGAAGCCAACTCACTTGTATCCTCGCACCTAGTAACAGGAACCATAGTCAAACTTTGAACAAAATGTATCAAGAGTACTAAGCAAGAAGAAAACACAAAAGTAGCAACGTGAGTGGAAATTGTGGCATCAAAAATAATCTGGAAACATAACTTAAAGGAGCTGTTGTTATATCCATATCTATAGGAAACACACACAGGAGCTTCTGTTTCTTCTTTTTTTTTTCCCCCATACCTACTGCAAATGCAAATGAAAGCTTTTGTATATTCAGACATGTGTTCTCTCGGAAAACACTGAACATAAAGTAAATCATCTAGCTGACAAGGTAGTTGGCAACATCAGCACATGGCTTTTGGAGAACGGATTAATACTTCACTGCCAACAACTGAACTCTTGTAAAATAGAAATAGTCTCGTCCTGAGCTGGTCGAACAGACATTTTAAATTCTTAAGACTGAAGATAGATGAAAAGCTCTCTCAGAAGTATAATGTTCAACACCTTAAGCAGAAAATGAACACTTCTGTCTTCACTATACACTATGTCTTGGACACAAACACAAAAGCTTGTTTACTTTTGCTCTGTTATCTCATATGGTGTTATAGTTTGGGCCAATTCTGTGCACTTGGCAAGAATATTCTCATCCCTGAAAAATGGAGTCAGCAAGCTCTGCAGTGCCAGCTTGTGAACATTCAGGGTTGCCGCAAGTTCCCCCAAGTGACGTTCCCCGATTTCCAGCAAGTTTTAGCATTTTTCCCTGACAAATTTCGAGGTCTCAAGGGCAAGTAAAGACAAGTTCACAAAAAAAAAAAAAAAAAAAAAATGTAAGGACTTCTGTATTTCTTCCCCTCATGAGCAAAAATCTTAGTACTAATTTCAGCATCTTTTGTAATGAACAGTTTTTAGATGGAGAAAGAAAGACAATGGTATATAATATTCCATTAAGACCACTGATGTTATTTTATTTCAATAAAACTAAACATATTTGGTGACACAAATACGCATTTCCTTGGAGTCACAAGACAGATTTAAAATACCCACACTGATTTCAGAAATAACCTCAGAAAAAAGTAGGCCTATTGAAAGAAGTATATAAGGCAGGCCAAAATATACAGGTACATAGCATACAAACCGCCTGTGACTGCCACAAGTTGTTCTTCCTATCGCTCATACTTTCTAATATACAGGGTGTACATTACATCTGGGAACACTTTCAATTATTTGTTGCACAAGAACCAAACATAGCACAGATATCACACATATGTCATTTTGAAGAGAAACCCTGAAAGTTCTTTTTCATGTATACCACCACAGCATACTTTGGTGATTTGCCAATAGCACCAGTCATAAATATGGCAAGTTCAGGTGCGGAGCGAACTTTCTGTGTGTTGGAGTTCAACAAAAAAAGTGTGTGCTACAGCTGTTCAATGGATGTTCAGAACAAAGTACGGTAAGAAACCACCAACAAGGAAGGCACAACAAATTTATTATGATGGGTTGCTTGTGCCCAGCACAGAGAAGCAGACATCCCAGTGTGAGTGAAGTGAATTTGGATTGCATACGAGAGACATTCATAAGGAGTCCAAAGAAATTGGTGCGTCGTGCATCCCATGAACTCGAAATGGCTCCACCGACTGTGGCACGTCATGCGACAGAAGTTGTCTATGAAACCATTCAAATTGGAGCTAGGGTAGAAGGTCAATAACGACGACAAAGACAAGTGTTTTGAGTTTTGTTCACAGTTGCAACAATTGAATAAGGACGGGGATGGAATTTTGATCGCTTAAGTTTTAGCAATGAAGCCACTTTTGACACTAATGGGAAAGTGTACAGGCATAATTGTCGAATCTGGGGTACAAAGCATCCACACGAATGCATTGAATTTGGGTGTGATTCGCTAAATGTAAATGTTTTTTTGTGCTTTGTCGTGTCGAAAACTGTACGGGCCATTCTTCTTCGCCAAGAGCATTGTCACTGGATATTCCTACTCGGATATGTTGCAGCAATGGCTGATGCCTCAGATGCAATTGGGCTCTCCGTTCATCTTTTAGCAGGATGGGGCTCCACCCCATTTTCATCGTGAAGTTTGTGGGTACCTGAATACGGAGCTGCCGCATCGATGAACTGGCCGTGCTACAGAAGGGAACAGCTGTTTCATGAAATGGCCTCCCTGATCACCAGATCTCACTCCGTGTGACTTTTTTTTTTGTGGGGACACATTAAAGATCCGGTGTATGTATGGTCTCTACCACGTAATGTAGCAGAGCTCCGGGAGAGAATACGAGAAACAAATATCGCAATTGACGATGCCATGCTGGGACAGGTATGACACGAATTCGATTACTGCATTGATGTCTGCCGGGACACTCATGTTCCGCGTACTGAATGTTCGTAAAAAAAAAAAAAGATATGTACATCCTGTATAAATTATTTTCTAAGCCCCAAAATGTACTAGAATAAATAAAATGTTTATAAAACAATGTACCGCACAATGTACTTGCAGTGAGAAAGTCACAATTCCTGAACTCCATCGCCCGTGGCCTCTGGCCTGCCGAGGAGCACCACAGTCCTGAGTCCTCGGATAAATCACGAAAACCCACTGCATTATACCACACACAAACAGAGCCGGCCTGGGAGCAGATCGGCGAGACTAGATCCGATGGGCAGGGCTTGCACATTATTGGGAAACGATGGGCTTCAAATCGGCAGCCCCAATCCGTTAGAGAGACCCACAGAAACGGCCTGCGGTTTTGGCCCATCATGGAAGTCCATTCATGTGGCCAGCTTTACACAAGTCACTGACATTATGTTGACGAAATGAGATGGTGGTGATAAATCCATCAATTTGTGCAAATACTCTGAGAATTAATGCTAATGAAGATAGGTAGCAACTCACCGTAAAGATGATTGCTGAACCATGGACAGACACGTAGAAAAGACAATCACACTCTCACAACTAAATTTTCGGCCATAGCCTTTCTTAGAAAATAACACACACACACACACACACACACACACACACACACACACACACCACACATTCACACAATCACTCAGACACAACTCGTGCACATATGACCGTTGTCTCCAGCCACTGGGTCAACAATCTCCAAGAATCATATCAAAACAAACCACCCCTCACGCCTCCCATCGGCAGCTACTAGGCTAGTGGCAAGAAGTGGTGGCAGCACTGACTGCAAGCTGAGGGGAGTGGTAGGAAGTGGAGAAGCAGTAAGAATGAGGGAGTAGGGAAGCGGTGCATGTATTAAGCTGCATCCAGCAAGCGACGATGCAGGAAATCCCAGTAAACAAACTGTTTCATCTACTGAGACAATAAACAAGATTTCTCCAGGTTTTTTTTCCAAATTTCCCAGCAGGGCAGAAAAAAAGAGTGATACACGTAAGTATTAAAATCCACACACAAAGGTTACCTTGTGGTATGCTACAATTCTGCACAAGAGACCCTCACAATACATGAGAACTTCTCTATGCAACATGTAATTTATCCTAATTTCTCTTAATTTCATATTTTATTAATTCTGTAATTTTTTGTTTATAAATTTTATATTCAGCTTTCTGTAAACTAGGTACCACCTCATCCCACGAGCTTTGGCTCAAAGTCTCAAGATACGCGATAAAAAAAATAAATGTCAATCCCAAAACCTCACACGCCAATATAATGATCTGCATGCAATCATTCTGTTGATAATGGCACATTAAATTTGGAAAAAAAAACTGATGCCCTTGATAATTCAAAGCTGTCATTTAAAGTCACAATTGTATGTATTATAGAACACTGTACAGGAAAAATGGAGTTGTAAATGTAGCTGTGTTTTAGTGAAAACGACGTTTTTTCAAATGATGGAGAACCAATGGAATACTTGTTGGTAACATCTGCTCTATACCATAAACCAGCACAGTACGGCACTTTATGAAGTTTAGTCAAAGGCCTGTTTTGTGAGATAATTTCTTTCTGGAAGTTGAATGCATTGCTTCCGTCACCAAAGCACGCGTAAAAAAAAAAAAAAAAAAAAAAAAAAAAAAAAAAAAAAAAAAAAAAAAAAAAAAATTGCATTCAGCCCCCTCACATCATTACATCATCAGTGCAAACCAGACGATATTTCTCGTGTAAATCTACACGGCTATCTGGCAGTTCACACTTAAGGATACAGGGCATTTTTCCAGCTCAATATTATATTTCTTTCAGGCACTGTTTATAATGTATATGTTTTAAGATTTTTTGTTGATATCAGGTAATAGAGCACACTTTCTAAACAAATTAGAAGTATTTTGAATATTTTTGAACCTGCTTAGAGTTATTTAAAAAAGTAACAAGGAAATTCTTCCTCAAACTGAGGTACCATTTAATCCAATGTTATACATTTGAAGGAGACCAAATTTTTACCAGACATGCATGACATGGCTGAGATACTAGACCTATTTAATTCCACCTATTACGTATATTACAAGGATAAAAAAGTATCACATCTTACATTTTAATATTTATAATTTTTTCCAAATAAAAATGTTATTTTTTCTGTGATTTAGCTGATTCTGCAATAAAGCTTAGGTCTACTACATAAGTATGGACTACCAAAAGTTACAGAAAAAATTAGAGCAATGCTTTATAAACTTTAGGAAATATTTGTACCTGAATTCTGAAGAAAACAACTAGCGGGAAATTGCGAATGAACATATGAGTCCAATTAAACTGTGCCTCAGAACATTCCTGAAGCATAGTCTACATCCTGCAGCCTTTCTTCATCTTCAAGCTTCCTCTTGGCATTCCTTTTAGCACTTCTTGCTTCTTTGGTAACTTGAAGAGCGAATCTTTCAGCTTCATGCACCCATTGTCTGTCACACAGAAGAAATTGATCTTTCATATTAGAGCCACATTTTATGCCTAAATTTCTCAGGACTTCCTACCTTCCTATCACTCCGTCATTGAAACATAGCACACCATCTAGTACACCAACTTTTAACGTATTTAGTCCTACAAAAACATTCTTGAGTAATCTTTCCCGTATGGAATGGTTGAAACTTTCATTTGTTTTCTGAGTGCCCCCATGAAGACATTTACCGTATTTACTCGAATCTGAGCCGCACTTCTTTTCCGGTTTTTGTAATCCAAAAAACAGCCTGCGGCTTAGAATCGAGTGCAAAGTAAGCGGAAGTTCTGGAAAATGTTGGTAGGTGCCGCCACAACTAACTTCTGCTGTCGAATATATGTAGCGCTACACAGGCATGCTTTGCAGGCACAAAGATAAATACTGGCGCCAAACCCTCTGCATGAGTGCATTAAAAAAAAAAAAAAAAAAAAAAAGGGGGGGGGGTGGCAGACAAGTTTTTCCTCTGTCTCGAGTTTCGACCACTGCATTTTCATACATTATCCAACGAAGTAAATACAAATTCCGTATTGTGCACCTTTGAATGTAGCAGCATTTCAATGCACTACGAAAATCCGACTGGCAAGACTGTTTGGGATGTTTGTCAATATGGCCAACTTTACGTTCTGAATTTTTTCCTAACTGTGAGAAGAGATGGTTCCTTATAGGAACTTTTATGAATTGTGAATAGCATGCAGTATTCTCTTCACATAAGAATAATTAGAATATAAACATTTTGCCATGTATTCTTTCGTGTTTGCTGCTAACTCATTTAAATCCTGTCTGCCTAATAAACTACGAAACTAGAGTGAGACAACAGCAAACGCGGAAAAATATAGATATCATCCCATGTTTATATTTGTATTATTCTTATGCCTAATAGTGATACAGTCAGAAATGAAGCACGGCAATTGACTAGATTTTTAAATCTAAGATGACTAATTTCAGTGCAGAATGTAATGTACTAAAGAGGTGCCTGCAAAGATTTTCAAACGGAGAAAAATTTTCGCTAAACTCCCGTTCAGAATATCTTCTATCATACGCTGTCTATTATTTGGTTCTTGTTGATCATTCTCAAAGAAAGCAGGAGTGTAGGTAACAGCAAATAGCAGTCTCTTGCCATTGTTTCGCTAACGAAGTACGCGAAAGAGGAAGGGTACCCGTATAATACGGACGGAGCGCCTGACGCATAGCAATGGCTACCTGGTAAAGCTTAACTACTGAGCTTACGACTCGAACCAAACTACTGTAGCTGTATCGTCATTCATTTGACCTAAATTGTGTCTCATATTACAATGGACCAAGTTTGTTTCGATTTGGAGGTGCGGCCTAAAACTTTTCTCTCCCCTTGAATTTCAAGTCTCAAATTTCAGGTGCGGCTTAGATTCGGGAAAATTTTTTTTCCTGGATTTCGAGTCTCATTTTTCAGGTGCGTCTTAGATTCGAGTAAATGTGGTACTAAGCAAAACAGGGTCCACTCAGATCTCTAAAAATTGGTTTTATTTCATTCATAACAGGCTCAAGAAGATAATGCTTATGATATTTTGATAGTATATTTGACCACTTTCCTTTGCTTTTTGGTAACCACACCTAAGAATCTGCTCCTTTAGGGCAAAGTCCATGAACAGTGTGGTCATCTGTGGACAACTTATGAAAGTAGGTGGCCCATATAGCTTTCCTCATTGCTGTATCATCATTCAGAGGTGCATTTTGTCTAATGGCCAGTCCTTAATACCTCTGAAGGAGGTCTGTTTCAGTTTCTGTCAATCTGTCTCAGCAGACAGAGATTTTCAATCAGATAGCAATTTTCCTTTCATTTCTCTTCTTAGCTTCCTCAATCTAGCACCCATCCTCTTTTGCACATGTCCACAACACTCCAGTTTTGTTACGAAGCTATCACCATAAACATTGAACTCATTAATTTTATTGAAAGCTTTAGAGTACCCATCACCTAGGTACTTTGTATATCTAACGTTATAAACGGGCACTGACCTCTGAAATAATTTTAGAGCTCCATCACACTCCATACCTCTACTGTAACCATCATAATTATTATAACACTGATGTTCAATATGTCCTTCAGTGTTACTATGTCAGATACGGCAATAATTAGATAAGCACTCAACATCAACAACTTTTCCATTCTCCACAGAAGTAGCACTTAAAACACCATTCAAGGAACGATGTCCTCGATGTTGCCATGTCCCATCAAGTGCAACAGCAATGTCCCTTGTTTCACTAATATTAACAGTTTTTTCTACTGCACATTTCATAGATGCTTTAGACACAACCGTCAAGGCACCTAAAAGTATTCTTATGTA
The DNA here is from genome assembly GCF_021461385.2 of Schistocerca piceifrons. Taxonomy (NCBI): domain Eukaryota; kingdom Metazoa; phylum Arthropoda; class Insecta; order Orthoptera; family Acrididae; genus Schistocerca; species Schistocerca piceifrons. The sequence continues at coordinate 843,429,273 of NC_060141.1, forward strand.
CTTGCTGAACCTACTGGGAGGAGGAAGGTCAATCAAATGACAAAACGTTTGTGCAGCCTTTTCTTCCTTTTTCTATTGCACGCATTGCGTACACTAACCTCAAATTCACATCATATGAATTATGCACAATGTTCAAAGTCATTTTCGAGGTAGATTTATTGCAGGATCTACACAGACCAACTAATTTTGACGCTAAATCCTTCCTGCTACTTTGTTGTTCAGTTATTTCCAGACAGCCTACACCATCACATTGTTTACATTTTTCCACTTCCTTTATTAAAGAAGATAAGATACCCACACCAACAACAACAAATCCACTACAAACAGCGTCATTTTTAACACAAAAATTTGAATCACCAGGAGGCGTGCCATGTGCGAATTTCTTCACTGAAGAACTGACACATAGGTTACTTTCAACAGTGTGGCTTGTTTTGTTTGTGAACTGGTTACCACAGAATTTCCTTTTATTGAATTTCTTGATGTGTGGCACACTAAAAAATATGTATTTTCACAAATATATGTAGCGCTTGGGAAACAAACGTTTATTAACATGTGAAAAAACTGCTTCAGAACACAAAAGTAAATACTTGCAAAGATAATCATTTACAGACGCTAGAAACCTGCACTGTTACCAACATATACAATGTATCATACATATAATCGCTGGAAACAGAAAGAAAGTGCACAGTTCTTTTCAAAATAATACTGGTTTCTGTAACAGAAATAAAGGGGGCATGGCAGTATACAAGGTGCGAATGTAAAGTAATGACACTGATGTGAAAAAAAATGTAGCTTACAGTTTTAGTCAATTTTCGTGTTGTCTCCTTCAAAGTTCCCTTCTGATTGCACACACTTTTTTTAGCACTTCTGCCATTGATGGTAACATTTCTGGAACTCATCTTCTGTAATATCCTCCAAGACCTTCGTCACAGCTTTTGGGACATCTTGCGTTGTTTGAAAATGGTGTCCTTGACCGCCATTTTGATTCTTGGACAGAGAAAAAAGTTGCACGGAGCAATATTTGGTGAATAACGTGGCTCTGGCAGTACCGAAATTTGTTTTGAGGTAAAAAATTACTGTACTGACAGAGCAGTATGGGATGGTGCATTATCGTGATGCAGAATCCAATTATCAGCAATGTTATTATTAGACAAACCGTTCCTCGATTGATGTGCAGTTCACCTGCAATCATTTTCATGGATAACCTTCTATCAGATTTTATGAGTTCATGCACCCTGGCCAAGTTGACATCCGTCCGTGAGGTTGACAGTCGTCCACTGCAGTCTTCATCTTCAACATTTGTTCTGCCTTCACTAAACATTTTATGCCAATCAAAAACTTGAGCTTTTGACATAACCTCCTCTCCAAAAGCCTTCTTAAGCTTACCGTAAAAGTTGTCATCGCGTTTTCACTCAATTTAACGCAAAAAGAAATGGCATACTGTTGCGCAATATTATGCAGTTCCATTTCTGTGATGAGAGACACTAACACGTGTTAACTTATTACAGCACAACTAATGACTGAGCAGTTGCTTCAACATGCCGCTTGAACTAGAAGCGGCTTATAGACCAAGGTCACAGATATTGTGCCTACGCAAGCCTGCAGGGGTGCCACATCTTGCAAAGAAAATCAGTCTCATTACTTTATTGTCGCACCTCGTACATGACCGTAACTTTAAAATTTGGTATGTATAGGTCATTTTTCATTTCAAACCCTACAGTGTATATATCAATGTAATCAGGAAAGACTATAGAATTTAATAAAGTCATTTAAAAAATTTTGATTTTTCCACCATTTATAAGTATCCTGTATCCTTAAGTGTTCGGCAGAGGATGCATCGAAAAGCCTTCAGACTATTTCTGTAACATTCCACTCTTCAACAGCTTCTGTGGGAGCTCTGATTTCTCTTACTTTATCACGATAATAATTTCTCCTTATGTAGGTGGGTGCCAACAAAATATTTTGCCATTCAGAGGAAATTTCCTGAAAACATCTCATCATAACAAAAAACACCTTTGTTTTAATGACTGTCACCCCAACTTGTATATCATGTCAGGGTATATGCGGACAAGGAAAAAAAATTCCCGGATTTCTCAGTCAAAAATACACTTTCCCCCAAGTGAAAACATACTTTTTCCCTGTTAACTGACGGTATATTTTCTCTTGGAACTGTATAACTTATAAGTCCTTTGATTATGGTTTTATACACGGGCGTAGAATTTCCTGGCGCTTTAGGGAAAAAAAAACACGCATTTTGGAAAGATCTTTGATGTGCAGCAACATGTATGCTGCATATTTTTGTATTAGGAAAGTATAAACTCGAATTCCACCAAACACCGCATGTTACTTTCCAAAGCATTGAAATTGAGATTGGGATGCACTTTTGTAAGTTAGTCATAGCTCATTTCATGCAATTTCGCCAGCCGATCACAGCAGGTATTCAGAGCTTAGGACACGTGATGTAGTCAACCAACAGCAACATCACTGTTAAGTAGCGCGAACACACAAACAGAAAAAGTTAATGGCTCAAATTAATGTAAATAGTGTTGCTAAACGAAACACAAAGCCTTCACATATAATATTGGTCTATCAGATTAATACGCTGCAAGAGAAGCTAAGCTTTCTCATAAAATGTTGGTCTTTTATGCGCGTATTACAATTTAAGATGTATCACACAAAGGTGCCAGTAAAATTTTTAATAACGACATAAATGTCTGATCTTTCAGGCTCAAAATTCATCTAAATGGCTCATCATCAAAGAGTTGATTTTTAAATGAGAGTCAAACACTTTGTGATTTAAGAAATTCATCGTACATTATCTCACATAGTTCTGGTGTAACTGCTAGAATGGTACTTTGATGGTAACGATTTTCAACACACCATTCGAAATATTTTCCCACGACCTGTTAGAAATAGGTTCGTTTCTGCAGTTGCCAGAGAGCGCCAGATGACAGGCGTCACCGCGCAAGCGCAGCTACGATGTCGTAGGGAGCCCGCATGTTCATACGTGTGAAACATTAAAAGATCTTACATTATGTAAGAAACAAGACATCAGAGGATACTCCAAGAGAATTGGAATTTCGTGACCCATACTAAAATGTTCACATTTAAAGTGCAAATTTGTATGTCCAGAATCCCACGACCTGTTATTAAGCTTTTCTATGTGGTTTTTGGGATGTAAATTTTCTTGGAGTACCAGTACTGTCCTGTCTCATGTTTGGTTCTTTATTATGGCGTAATGCCAAATGTGCTAGAAGTTGAAAATGTGCACTTGAAATGCAGCAAACACAGTGTGTGGAATTAAACACTTTGTCTCAAATATATTGTCTGCCTTAGTGGAAAAGATTAATGAAAGAAAATTTCTTTGTCAAACCAACAAAAATAACTTCATTGTTCTAAAAGGCAATTAACGCTTGACTGTCAGAAAGATGGAAATAAAATAAAATCTGCAACTAATAACACAGTTTAGCCTTCCATTATTATGTGAATGTATTTTAATTCACTTGATAGCTCCCGGCCACAGAAATCTGTTTTGTCTTCATTTGATGTGGGAGCAGTAAATAAAGAGGAAACAGCAAAAACACTAAATGTAAAAATGGGTCACGTGTAGACTACCCACTTCCCAACTGTAATTCAGACTGTTCTGCGCAGCAGTCCCGGATCTAGGGGGAAAAAGGGATGGGTATACACTCGCACACACACACATATCCATCCACACATATACAGACACAAGCAGACATATTTAAAGACCTATTTTGTGGGGGTGTTGTGAGGGTGACATGGTATTAGAAGGTGGAAAGTGTAACACGAGGTTGAAATGAAAATGAAAGATAAAAATATATGGGGAGAGATAAAGGTGAACTAGAAAGCAACTGGAGATCTGGTATGAAAAAAGGCGAAAAAGTGTTGGTTAAGTTGATCCTGTGGTGAACTTGGGTTGGTAGACAGCGATGTGCATCAAGGTTAGGTGGTTGTGTTGCCGCTAAAACACGTTAAAGGACGGAGAAATTCGGGAAAATTTCGAAAAAACGTGTAATATGTCTGCTTGTGTCTGTGTATGTGTGGATGGATATGTGTGTGTGTGCGCGAGTGTATACCTGTCCTTTTTTCCCCCTAAGGTAAGTCTTTCCGCTCCCGGGATTGGAATGACTCCTTACCCTCTCCCTTAAAACTCATATCCTTTTGTCTTTCCTTCTCCTTCCCTCTTTCCTGACGAGGCAACCATTGGTTGCGAAAGCTGGAATTTTGTGAGTATGTTTGTGTTTGTTTGTGTGTCTATCGACCTGCCAGCGCTTTTGTTTGGTAAGTTTCATCATCTTCCTTTTTAGATATATTTTTCCCACGTGGAATGTTTCCCTCTATTATATTCATATATATATATATATATATATATATATATATATATATATATATATATTTTACCGAACAAAAGTGCTGGCAGGTCCATAGACACACAAACAAACACAAACACACACACAAAATTCAAGCTTTCGCAACAAACTGTTGCCTCATCAGGAAAGAGGGAAGGAGAGGGGAAGACGAAAGGAAGTGGGTTTTAAGGGAGAGGGTAAGGAGTCATTCCAATCCCGGGAGCGGAAAGACTTACCTTAGGGGGAAAAAAGGACAGGTATACACTCGCACACACGCACATATCCATCCACACATACAGACACAAGCAGACATTTTTCCCACGTGGAATGTTTCCTTCCATTATATTCATATATATTATTATTATTATTGGTGTTTTGCCCTTAAAGAGCGCATTTGGACTAAACTACATGGCCAGTTCCTTTTGCTGCCTTCCTTGCTGCCCAAACTTCCCTCATTCGCTCGCTGTGTTTCTGTTTCCGGTCCTCTGTCCATGCTTCTTGTCGGCTTCGTGTCTTCGGCTTCATCTTGATTGCCTTTTTGGTTGCCCATATTTCTTTCATCTTCTGGCTGTGATCTTGCTTTCGTTCTTCGGTCCATTTTATGCCTGTTCGTTTGTCGCATTGTATCTCATGTAGTTTACTTTTCTTAATGATGTTTCTGAACTTTATTCTGTCGTTTATTGTGTCTGCTGTTATGTTGAGCTGGTTCAGGTCGTTTTCTACCTCTGTCACCCATTTGTTGTTTCTAGTGGTTACCCAGTCAAAGATCTGTTTGGTCAGCCTGTGTGATGGCATTCTGTATAGGTGTCCATAGAATTGTAGTCTGCGTTTTCTAATCTTTTCTGTGATTGTCTCCGTATGTTTGTACAGTTCCTCTGTAGGTTTCTTGATCCATATTCCATTGTTGTTAGTTGCGCCAAATATTTTCCTAAGTATTTTCCGTTCTACTTTTTCTAATTGTCTGATACGTGTATGCCCTCGGATTAGTGTGGTCTCTGCTGCATATAGTGCCTCGGGGTGCACCACCGTGTCGTAATGGCGTAATTTGGCTTTTTGTGAGATAGACTTCTTGTTGTAATGATTCCACACTACTTTGTATGCCTTGTCCAGTTTAGTCTTTCTTTCTTCATTTGAGTCTCTGTTATGTCCACTCATTTGTAGTGTTTCACCGAGGTATTTGAAGTTTGCTGTTTTGTAAATCGTGCCATACTTTGTGTTCAGAGATGAGAGTTTCTTTGTGCTCATAAACTGTGTCTTTTCGTAAGAGATCTGTAGTCCAGTTTTGGAAGCGATTTCGTGCAGTTTTTCAATAGCGTCTTTTGTTTCCTTTATACCTTTCGTGACAATTGCCAAATCGTCTGCAAAAGCCAGGCATTTAATCTGTAGGTTTCCTAAGGTTATCCCCCGTTGTGATGTTTCCCATTCTTTTATGACCTTATCTAACACCAGATTGAAAAGGAGAGGTGAGAGGCCATCGCCTTGTCGGACACCTGTGCGAATTTCGAAGGGCTCTGATAGTTCCCCACAGAACTTTACTTTGGAGGTTGTGTTGGTTAAAGTTTGCTCTATGATAGCCCGTGTTTTGTTGTCTACTTTGTGTGTGTGTGTGTGTGTGTGTGTGTGTGTATATATGCTTTGTGTGACATAAAATTAAATATAGGATATATAAACCCAGTAAAGACATGAGACAAGCAAGACAATACATGTTTCTTCAATCCTTAGCTCCTAGAATTTTTTACCCTCTATAATCTTGGTACAGCTTTACATGGAGTGCTTTCCTTCTGTGAAAGAATCTATTACCTCATCAAAGTTCGTCAAACATTTTGCTACACGAAAAGTCGAAATGTCGTCGTCTAATACTGAAAAAGCTGTTAATACAAATAGGACCCAAGACTGGTGTTGTTTCCCGATCTGATTACACCTATTTTGTCACTGTCTGCTAGATAAAACAAAATAGGCCTTTCTAATACTACAACAATTGTAATACACACAAAATAAATGAGACTGTTTTGGCACAAACGGTCTGTTTTGTAAGGACAGAAAATAATTCACAAAGTACCAATATCAAATGCCTATTAGGCCAACTACAAGCAAAAAGCTTTACGTTAGGAAATAGTTTCACACTTCATTCATACACTCCAGTTCCTCAAGCACGAGATCGAAAAGTAGTAGTATGAAATTTTTATACGAACTTGGAATCGTCATATTGTTCCATAATTTGTGTGATGCCCCCATTTCTTCTCCTTCATCATTCTAACAAACAGTCTTGTTATCGCTAATTCTGTAACTATTCCTGCCAATGCCAAAGCTTATTTGCAGGTTAACTTCATTAACTCTACCAGAATCACCGGTTTAGCTATCCCGTGATTATTCTCCGGTTAGGCGTTGTTACATGGTCGTACAACACATTTTCCGTGCTTCTTCCAGAACAGAACTTAAAGTAGCTGCTAGCTGGGGACTGTACAACTCGCCCTTACTAGTATAGCGATCTGCCCAAAAATTTTTTGTCAAAATTTCATTTTCTTGTATACACCGCAAAGGTAATACGTAATCATTCTTACGTGTTATTCGTTTATTTCCACTCCTGTAGTCTGAATCTATGGATTCCGCTAGTAATTACAACAACGCTCATCATTTGCAAACACAATCAACCACACAATCAGACAGCGGTTGGTATTCATCCGTTCAGCCTTACTTCGCTCAGCTCTGTCAGATTCCACTGACAGAGGAAACATGTACACTACGCACGCATTCACAAATCAACTTACGATTCATTCAAAATCAACTTAGAATGTGTTAAAAATGTTCAAAAACCGACAGGGATGAGTTTCAAAGTAATATGAATAATCGATAAACTAACAAACTAACGTGCGCTGGATGCGAGTCGCTTTGTGAAACAAGGTTTCTTCCCCCCCCCCTCAAGAATATGAATTTGCCCCCCCCCCCCTAGATTTGGACCTCCTGCGCATGTATAAATCTGGCAGCTTGGGCGCTCCAGTAAAATTTTTCCCGGTAGCATCTAGCTGCTTGCTGCGACTGCTTACACAGCCAACAATTTCTGTAGCCAGAAGCGGGAGCAGGTACTACTCAACTGTGCATGCGCATGATCGAGCTCGTAACTGCTAAAATGAATTTAATGTAAACAGTTGTGACGTCACGCTCAGCGGAGGCAATTTGCTGTTACGAAGCATTGCACAGTCTTCCTAAAGCCTTTGACACATTTTACTGTTGGCGGACACTTGTATGAGCACTGTTTTGTTGCTGTATATGGTGCATTTCCCTTGAAATTTAAGTTTTATTTTCGTTTTTTCTCTTGTTCATGTTTTATTGCTGCAGTATTGAGACACAGTAATATCCTTTGTTAGAGTATCGGTTCTTACCAATCAAAATTACAAAAATTTAACTGAAAACAAAAACAATGAAAAATTTCCTGGGTTTTTCCCCGGATCTTCCGGGTCGTATACACCCTGCATGTCCATGGCGCACTCCCCCTTCTTAGCTATAAAACAACATACGTTGCTCTTCTTTGAATGCTTTTTTATGTCCTCTGTCAACACTATCTGGCAAAGATACCATAGCACACAGGGCCATAACTGTAGTTCAACAGTGTTTCAGTGAAAATCTTTTGTGCGTTTTCAGTTGAATCGCCATCCACCATCCACCATCTCACTTCCAATTTAACAGTAAACACTGAAACACTATGTTATGCAGATAACAACCAACCTTAGGCTACAATTCCCCATTGCAAGTCACCGACATCAGAAGAAAAATTCAACTGAGAAAATTGAAAAATGATGCTAACGACTGTCTCTCAAATAATAATGTATCACAAAGTTGACCAAATATTAGTTTACCAGTTACTGACCACTAATTTGCTCGGTTCTTTGCCATCAGGACCCTCTGGACCAAAGACACGTATTAGAACATACTTAAATGTTCCTTCTGGGTCGATATCCACATCAGGAACAGCGGCAAGCTTCTCTGCTGCTGTCATTAGTGTCCTGTTAAACAGATGTTAAAATTATTCCAGAAATATTTATATACAACAGGTGAGAGAAGAATAGTGCTGCAGTCACAATGTAAACAATACAATTCTGCATCTAGGATTTATACTGGAAACAATGTTTCCTTCAGAGAAATAATGATCTAATATTTGGATTTTTAAACGTGTGCCTATTAAGTAAATACAAGCATTCCGTGGAAGATCGTACACCATCCAAACCATAAAACTATCAATTAATTGTATCCAAAGGGAAACATACTTGAGAAAGCCATAAAATTACAAAGAGAGACAACTGCATTCTCGTAGAAAGAATTCGCTGGGTGAATTCCTTCGTGTTTGGTGGACTCAAAAATATTTTTTAAAAACATTTATTGGTTATCGTTTAGAAAGAGCAGCCATTTTTGTTTCAGGCTTTCTTACACTTTTATAAGCGTCTGTGGTTTTTTAAATTATTCAGTAATGGATTGCCCCAGACCTTTCATATAAGAGGTATTTATTTCAGCAGACACTGGACTATAAATTAAAACCATGATCACCCTGCTGAATGTATTAGGGAATACACTTTTAATGTCTCAAAGTTGTTGGTTGTAAATTTAAAAAACCCATTTTTAATACTATCTTTCCAAAGAGTAGTTTCTTAGCCTTAATACATTTTGTGGTATTACACTACTCAGTACAGATACCCGTTTTTTTTTTTTTTTTTTTTTAGAGAAACAATTATGACAAGCTTATACTTAGAAACACTTTAAAAACAAATCTTTTGAATTTTTTCATTCTTTGGTCTGCAAATCTTTGTTAATGGACCAGATATAAATCTGAAAATTACACATTTAATAGACCTTTATGATATCAAACTTCTGTATAAATTTCAACCTTGAGATTCCATGGACAAAAAAAATTTCAAATATGAGTCAAAAATATGTTTCTTACTGTTTGTAATATCTGGGCTGATGGAAACACTGTATAAATTACATAATTTAAAAATATCTAGGATAACTCTTTAAAAAATGAGACAATTCATTACATTATCCCATTCTCAACTTGTTTGTTTTTGCTACGTTGTTTATTGAACAACAGAGATATTTCTTCACTCATGTTGGGCACAGAGTTAAATGTTCGCCTAGTCACAGTCATAAATTCCAGGGGAGAAGACAACTCCTTTAATGCATTTTTAACGGGCCTCTCGTGTTGATCCTTTTCAAATTTTTTAAATGGGGTTCTTGGTGCTGGTAAAATGTAACATCCACATCTTGGTTTTGACGAGCAATGTTACCAACTTTGGCAATCCACCACTGTTCGTCATAGACACAAGCCACTATGTCCTTACTTTGAAGTGTCAGTGGTACAAGTTTTCCACAGTGATGACATTCACTATCAGAGGATGTTGATGTGAACTTACAGTTGAGCAAGTTGTATGACTGAGGTATAAAACAATGAAAAGATCGGGTGCCTTTAATCTTCTGACAAGTTTTGAATCTTTCCTCCAAGACATTGGCATAGAGTTCTCATATTTCCTCACATTTAATGAAACATACGTAATCCCTTTTACCTATTCTTTACAGAATTTGAACATTTCTTGACGTGTCCAGATTTGGTTCTCATAGGTCCGTTGCAGACTAGCTTTTGTGACAGCTCGCTTTGTTGTACCCTTTATGCCATCACACTCATTCTTCCCAGGACATGATGCAAAAAAGTGCTATTCTGCACCGAGCCAACAGTCTTCTTTTCTTTGAGAAAGGAGATATTAATATTTGTTTGCTTTTATATTGGCCTGCAGCACCATCAGAGAAGTTCATCAGTTTGTTTATGGAACTGTCGTGCTGTTTTACGTAGTTTGTTAACTGCAGGTGAAAAGCATGCACTGCTGTAGCTTTGTGCTCAAAGTAATCATTTGCAACACAAAAACTATAACTCTAGTCTATCTGGATCTTTATAACAGTATCTGGATCTTTATAACAGAACACAAATGGACAAACTGTGGCCTGTTTGTTTACCCAGTGGCGCCCTTGTATTTCACTTGAACAACAAAGGAATAGTTTTCAGAAAAGTCAGCAAGAACTATACATTCATCAACTGCCAAGGTTTGCTTTTGCCCTTCAGAAATTTATCCTGACTTTGGCAATTAAATGACACACTATTGAGTTTTCAAGGTTAGTAACCAACACTTAGAAAAACTATTCTCGTTATTTTGAGACTCCATTGTTCAACTGCACACTTCAAGGGCTCATTATTAACTAAGTGTGAGTGAACAGATGTTGGTGGAAGGGGGATGACAACACACAGATTTGTACAGGCTTGTCTACATCTACATGGATACTCTGCAAATCACATTTAAGTGCCTAGCAGAGGGTTCACTGAACCACCTTCGCAGTTCTCTATTATTCCAATCTCGTATAGAGCGCAGAAAGAAGGAACACCTATATCTTTCCATTCGAGCTCTGATTTCCCTTATTCTATTGTGGTGATCGTTTCTCCCTATGTAGGTCAGTGTCAACAAAATATTTTCACATTCAGAGGAGAAAGTTGGTGATTGGAATTTTATGAGAAGATTCTGTTGCAACAAAAAATGCCTTCCTTTTAATGATGTCCAGCCCAAATCCATTATCATTTCTGTGACACTCTCTCTCATATTTCGCAATAATACAAAATGTGCTGCCCTTCTTTGAACTTTTTCAATGTACTTCTGTCAGTCCTATGTGGCAAGGATCCCACACCGCGCAACAGAATTCTAAAAGAGGACGGACAAGCGTAGTGTAGGCAATCTCCTTAGTACTGCCAATAAATTGCAGTCTTTGGTTAGCCTTCCCCACAATATTTTCTGTTTGTTACTTCCAATTTAAGTTTGATATCATGAAGATCCATTAAGTGTGTAATTTTCAGACTTTTATCTGCTCTCCTTACAAAGATATTGTAGGTCAAAGAACGAAAAAATTCAAAAAATCAATTTTTTAAAATAGTGTACATTTTGTGTAAGCTTCTCACTATAAGAAGTAGTTATACTGTATAGTGTAGTAGCACAATAAATATTAAGGCTGAGAAATTACTCTTACTTTGGAAAAATACAATTAGGATTGATAAAAAATCTACTCACCAAGTGGCAGCAGAACTCGCACATAAAAGACGGAAGAGGGGTGAAGGAAGAGAACTGGAGAGGTCTAGGAAAATTGGTAGATATCGGGAAAGTCACCCAGAACAGCGGGTCAGAGGAGACTTACCGTAAGTAATGTCTTTCCTTCTCATCCCGTACGGTAAGTCTCCTCTGACCCGTGGTTCTGGGTGACTTAACCAATATCTACCCCTTTTCCTAGACCTCTCCAGTCTTTCTCCTTCACTCGATTACTTCCCCTTCCACCCTTCTGCCTGAAGAAGGAGCCACTGGCTCCAAAAGCTTGCCAATTACAGCTGTCTTTTATGTATGTGTTCTGCCGCTGCTTGATGAGTAGAATTTTTATCTATCCAATTAAATAGTTTAAAGAATACGCTTTTTTAGCTTGCAATCAACAAGTTTGAGCCATTAAAAGTAGGGCCTATATTAAGGAATACATTCAGCATGGTTATCATGGTTTTTAATTTATAGTCCAGTTAATGATTCTTCAACTCAGTACTGAATAATTAAAAAAAAAAAAGAAAAGAAAAAAAAAGAAAAACAGATGCCTGTAAAAGCAAAAAATAGCCACTGTTTCTAAATGTTGAGAATAAAATTTTTTAAAAAATGTCTTTAAACCCATTAAACATTCGGGAATTCATCCAGCAAATATCAATTTTTTTCTGAAATGACCGAGCGACTAGTTAGTTTTTTCCCTGGCCCACTAGTCCTAGCTTACATAACAGAAATTTTGATTTTTATCAATACCAACCGTCTGCTTTCACCTATCACATAATCAAAACGCTGGACATAAATCACTCATCGAAATCAGCCACACACTGCAACGACAATTTTATCTATTCTCATAACGAAACAATCATAGGCTCCCCAACTTGCATTTAAAAATAATGCAGAAGCAATATAAATATGGAAAAAAATGACATACTGTTTTAGAGATAAGGGATCTAAAATTCTTTTATATATTTTTTGACATAATCTCACAAGCATTTCACAACGCTGTATGCAATTTTGACAAGCCAGCTAGCGCCTTTAGGGTAAAGGCACATACTGGTTTCCATTCTGTTCTCAACAACATTGAACACAACAGAAACTAATCTCTGTCTACCGTCAGCTTCAGCATATGCCTTTCGTCTGAAGACTACCACTGACTGGTTGAAACTAATTACGGCATTGTGAAACGACCCATGTGTTTGTGTGGAAGTTTTGTGCATGGATATCACACACACCACATCATCAGTAGCATGCTACCAGTCAAAGGCAGTGTCAGTAGATCCAATCAAACCTTTGGAACTCGGCATTAGGGAAGCATCCGATTTAATCCATCTGCTTTGACCCATGACGTCATCCATATGACAGAAACGCCTACGTCCAGAGTATACAAAATGTCGTCAATATTGTCACTATGTACACATGCCAACAAACCTGCAGGAAAACAGAAACAGTGAAAGTAATCTTACTTCAATGATAAAATGAAACTACAGAACAACCGCGGGAAATAGGGGGTCTAGGGCAAGGACAACCTAATTTTAACAATACAAAACATCACATCACATCACCCCTAAAAAAGTCTCAACCTACGACATAATGCTACAGCCACAAAGCCAGCAGGAATCATACAGTTCACTCGACCTATATAGCTCAAACCAAGCCCACAATACCAAAAAACCAACATCTGCAATAACAAAAATGGCACTTACGCAGTTTAGGGGGTACATGCGCTGATCATGAGAAAAATACCTATTTTTGAAGCAAACATATTTCTGAAGATATAAGCATATATATGCGCGGAATACCAAAAAAGTACTTATTTTCATATGGAGGTGGGGGGAAAAAAAAAGATTAATTAACTGTCTGCTTTCACCAGCTTATTCATGTTGCTATGCCAATATGCTGCAGACACTTTAATATATTTCTTCACAGAGTTCTTTAGCCATAGGTAATGCTTACAGTTTCGTACATCCTAACGATGATAGCTATTGTTGGCTTTGCATATTGTTGCATATGGTATATGTCCCTGTTGCTCACAGTTATGCATCTTGATCAGTGCGCCCAACAACCTATATTTTTCTGTTGAGGCTGTCCGTTTTGAAGTATCGTATATTACTGCGTGTGCCAAAATGGCGAGAAATTTTCCAGATTTGAGCGACTTTGTAATGGAAGATTTATACCATGTTATGGAGAACACCTGAAGCTCAATACAATGGGCTAGGCAACAAGATCTTATGAAGAACGATATGGTGTGTGAAAATGGGTATTGTGTTGGATACAACGAGATGAAGCTGGAGAAAACTACAGGGAAAGATGGCGAAATTTGGAGCTGCTCCATTCGCAGGGACTGTAGAAAGAAATGTTCAATCAGGAAAATGTCATTTTTTGCTGGCAGTCATTTAGACATTTCTAAAATTTTGCAACTGTCTTACATGTGGGTTTTCGAACTCAATAGGCAAAAGTTTTTAATGAGGGAGCTCAAAATTGGCAGTGAGCACACTGTGGTCGATTGGTGCCAATTTTGTAGAGATATCTGCCATGAATATTTCTTAATTGAGCCAATAGTTTTGGGCGGCCCAGGCCATACTGTTGAAATAGACGAGAGCTGCTTCGTCAGCACCATCGAAGTCATAGGTGCGAGAGCAATGGGTCTTTGGTGGTTATGACGTTGAGACAAAGCAAAGCTTTATGGTTGCTGTGCCACAACGTGATGCTACCCATTTGCTGCCAATTTTGCAACAGTATGTTTTGCTACTGGAACCACAGCAGTTTCTGATTTGTGGCAACTTACAACACCATAGGTAACTTGGGCTACAATAATCTGGCTGTTAATCATTCGCTTTATTTTCTCGATCCCTTTACAAACGCAACCACAAATCACATGAAGTCAGTCTGGCAAAAAGCTAAAGAAAAAAATCCTATAAGGCCTTTCAGAACTCACCGTGCTATGCTGAATAACTACCTGGCGGAATTTCTCTGGCGTCAATGTTTTGGGAAAATCCATTCCACAATTTTGTTATTAATTCCACCTTTCTTGAAGAGAGAGAGAGAGAGGAAAAAAAAAAAATTAAATTCCGTGCATACATATGCAATATGTCATTTTTGATACAAAAAAAATTTTGAGACAGTTAACTGATTTTTTTCTTTTTTTTTTTTTTGCATCCAAATGAAAAATAAGTACTTTTTTGGTGAAGAGCGCGTCAGATATGACTGTAAGACTCAAGTTTTGAAATAAAAAAATTTTTGGTATTCAGCGCATATATATGCTTATATCTTCAGAAACACGTGTTTCCTTCAAAAATAGGTACTTTTCTCATGATCAGCGCATGTACTCCCTAGACTGCATAAGTGCCACGAAAAGCAGAATCAGATGTTTCCCTCGACCTATACAGCTGAAAGGAAGCCCAGATAGCAAGGAACCAATACAGCTGAAAGGAAGCCCAGATACCAAGGAACCAATAGCTACAACCCGAAGAGTGGAATCAGACATTTCCCTTGACCTATGTAGCTCAAATGCAGCTCTCAATACCTACCAGCAATAATAATAATAATAATAATAATAATAATGAAAACAATGTAAACTTCACACACCAACATAACAAAAAACACCACAAAAACCAAAACCTTCAACAACTCGAAAACGCAAAAACTTGTATATACACCAGATCAATTAAAACCAACCAAAGTACGATAAATGTAAAACAGACAGAACATCAGAATTACTACAGATTAAAACAAAAATAAAAGTTTATTACCAACAAAAGCATGCAACAAAATCACCTAGGTTGACCGCCGCTACACACACACACACACACACACACACGCACACACACACACACACACACACACACACACACACACAAAACTAATCAAACCTAACAAAATGCCACACACATAAATAACCATCACTGAAAAATGAAGATTTCCAAATCCACATTGCAGCACTGGCTACCCAGACTCAAATAAACCCATGTTACCATAGTGATAATGAACCCAATATCACGTGTTAAACTCAACAAACACAAACCAATTCAAAAACACACACACAACACCATTATCTCATGGGTCAAAGGAGACAGGTGGAATAGAACACTTCCAATGGCCCCTTAACTTAGTTCCTACCTCACGCAGACAGACAGGATGTGAGGACAAGAATGAATAGTTCTGAAAAATAAGATTAGTGTTTCACTTTTAAAAGTGTTAATCAGCAGTAGGGCCTCCTGGGATCTTGCTTCCTTGACTATCAGTAGTGACCAGCCATACTGTTTCTTTATAAAACAATTCCTTAATAACTTCATTGTTTAATATTTGGATTCTTGCACTGATATCACCTCACGTGTAAGGTTGTTCCCCCTATTGTTATCTAGACAACGAACTTCAACTCCAAGACATGATATCACGGTACATAAAAAGATTTTTACATGTTAGTCTGAGAACGTGGACAGTGACTAAGAAGGCATACCCTAAAATTGCACTTACTTTAAGTTTTCAAAATGTCACAACCCCTTTCTTCTGTCATTTACCACTCTTTAACCTCTGGCAACAATCTGTTAATATAAAAACTGCACTGTTTTTAGAGTTCATGTTTTTAGAGTTCATGTTAAACCACAGACCTCTCTATAACTGACTGGTTGGAGAAAGGCAAGACAAAGAACTGGTTATGAACTGTTGTGTCCAAATCAATCTTTGAAATGCCAACAACAGGATTAGTTAAAAATGTGATACCAAGCTTATGAACGACAACACCCTTAACGTGGTGGAGATACAAGACACAGAACTGATCAACTGCTCACATAACTAATAACACGAAAACATTAGCGAAATAAAATGCTAGAGACTAGCAGGATCTCTGTGAGAAAAGGTAGTTTTGGGCCCATGATGTTCTTTCTATTAGTCCTTCAAATATATTAAAAACTTGAAAATACCAGACCACAATTCGAAAATGGAGCCTCACATAGGTACTTAAATGTATCTATGGAATGACCTACCTTAAATGTATCTGTGGAATGACCTACCAACCCAACCTATCCTAGATATATGTTTACACTAGTCTACAGATCAGCCTGTAAATGTAAATGAACACATATATACATCTTGTATGCCACAAGCATTCCCCCAGTCGAACACCATCTCCAGTAGGCCTAGACTTAAAGTACACCTAGCAAACAATACAGTCTAAGCTACCAGCCACAAAAAATAAACTTCATATTATGATCAAAACACACACTCAAAATATTTCACTGAAACAAACAAAATATCATAGATGCCATATGACATCACAGTTCATATAGACTACCTATGGCTCATGTTGTTCACTGGACTCCAAACACGTTTATTTTTTCACACACAAGCATTTATTGCTTAGTCCAGTTTCTTGAATAAGTATCATGAGGCTATCATGGTTAAGTTTGTCAAATTAACTCCCAAAAACATCTTTTTGATAGCAATATTCTTGAATACTGGTTGTTTCTCAGATTCCACACCCCCTTCAGAATACCAGCTTGGTGCTTTCTGGGGTTTAGATATTAGCTACACAGTCATAGTTACGCTACAATTAAAACAAAACTTATTCACAATTCCAATTACAATATCTACACATTTCATGTACCGGTATTCGTAAATACAGATCTTTACATACTTGGTTTAGGTGAAATAATGCCAATGCGTCACAATTATTTCGATGTGAGCAATGAAACTTCACGTAAAACATGACTGCGATACAATGCGTAATAAAATAAATATACCGAGGTCTAGAAATAAGCATGATTACACATAAAAGGGATGATTAATACAGTTCAATATTAAAAAATCTGTATTCAACAAAACCGTAGTCCTACAGAACTGGAGGGGTGCGACGGTAATGGTTTTATTTTATCAGTGAAATTACATACCAGTACTGGATGTTACTAATGCTCCAAAACATCAGACAGTATATATAATAATGGTATGAGACAACGAAGGGAGATTATTTTAGGACGTATTTTCATCAATTTTGATATGTTATGACTCGTAATAGCCCTGGAGACGTCTTTTATAACAATCGAATAATTTGTAGCAGTACACCGATAAAAATAACTGCTTGCAACTAGCAAGTAATCGCGCAACGCGCAACCAAACTTCGAACACACAAATAACTTCTTAACCCGATACGATTACATGACAATGGACACCATACGCATACTCAAAATAACAAACCTAGATAAACACAGCACTCGATTTCGTACGCCTCCAAACAAACTACTTTTCAGAGATTGTATTTTAATAAATGAAGACATACCGGAGGAGTGGATTTTAATAATACCGACAACCAAAGACAACAAAGCAACAGAACTACGCACTAGAACAAGCCAGTTTATTTGATTAATTTAAAATGTGAAGGAAAAAACAGAGTTGTTATTTGCTGACATGAATCCATGGCTTTTTAGATTAAAGTACTGACTTCGAAAGTGGGGGCATTTGATGACAGAATTAAAAATCATTATTGACAAAGCCAATCCAATCCAATAGAGACCGTAGATCTTACACTAATAACTAAACAAGAAATTTCCAGAAACTTACCTCCGCTTATAAAAATGTCCACAGTGTGCGTTAGAAAAATGTGTAGAAGAATGAAACTGAAGGAGAAAATACGAATTGCATTGGAAGTAAAGGATACTTATTATAAATGTCACTATCTTTATAGTAAATTTTGCATATGATTTTTACGGCTTAATGCTTTGGTTGCTATTATTGGCTCATTGTAACACGAGAGTTTCTTATTTAAATTTGAACAAAACCATTAAACAGAGGCACATTTTCGAAGTGTTGTTTAACTGTTTTAGTCACTCAGTACAAAACACCTTCCTATACTCTTTACTAGTTTCAAAAAATGGTTCAAAAGGCTCTGAGCACTATGGGACTTAACTTCTGAGGTCATCAGTCCCCTAGAACTACTTAAACCTAACTAACCTAAGGACATCACACACACCCGTGCTCGAGGCAGGATTCGAACTTGCGATCGTAGCGGTGGTCTGATCACTGAAAATATTACTGCAACTTTTCTGAAGTGTATAATCCTCGACTCATTTGCCAGATTTATGCATTCTGTAATCTCACTAAATAACTCAAGGAAAATAACAGAGACAGTTCTATCCTTCTCCAATCCGTGCATGTATCATGTCTTCAGTGAATTCGGCACCGACAGGACATTACGAATTTTACTTTTTTAAATGTCCAACCACACATGCATATTTCCTTGTCCAGCAGTTCATTCGGTTGGGCAGTCTCCAGTATACGTTTCCTTCTGTGTTTTGTTTGTACAGCACCAATCATTCACATAGATTTTAACTTATTTTTTTGCCAGTGCACTGTTAGTATCTGCGAAAACAAAAACTGCTGCACAAGCTCTGCAAACAACAAATGTGATCTTACAAAACATCAAACAATGGTTCTTCGACAATAAAATGAAAACGAATGAAGAAATAACACAACAAAATCTTACATGTAGCCTTACGAATGTTGCATACCCCGATAATATGGAGGCTATCAAACTGCTGGGATTCCTGGTTGACAGCAAATTAATAATGAATGAACAAACAGTGTATGTGTGCTCCCAGCTCTCCGATGTACTGTCTGCAGAAAGTAAGTTGACACTCGGCGCCGCGGCTTATGGGAATGACTGTAAATGGGAGATGCCTCCACTGTCACTCGCTTCAGCCACCGCGCCGAGTGTCAACTTAGTTTGTGTGTACAGTAATATACCTTCTGAGGAGAACAGAAGGTGTATTAGCTGACCCATACCTTATAACAGTGCATTATGCAATATTTAATAGCCGCATCAATCATGGCCTACTGTTATGGGGATATTCTGAAGGCTGCAAGAATGTGGCACTGCTACATAAAAAAAGCAGTCAGAATCTTTGTATCAAGCTAAAGACTGCAGCACTGCAGGCCTATGTTCACCCAATTAGGAATAATGAAATCTACATCCATTACGTGTTTTTATACCACATCAGAGTAAAAGAAAACCAAGGTGTTATCTGCATGAGGCAGGACATGTATAATCATGAAAGGAACATTGATACAATGGTTGCTTTAAAAATATTCAACTCATTGCCCCAGAAGTGCAGTTCCTGTCACCAGGACCATTCAAAAGGACAACTGCACAAGATATGAAAGAGTAATCTTCTCTCTCTCTCACACACACACACACACACACACACACACACACACACACACAACACCGAAGCGCGCCAAGGAAACTGGCATAGGCATGTGATTTCAAATACAGAGATATATAAACAGACAGAATATGGCAATGCCTATGTAAGACAAGAAGTGTCTGGAGCAGTTATCAGATCGGTACCTACTGCTACAATGGCAGCTTATCAAGAGTTAAGTGAGTTTGAACATGGTGTTATAGTCAGTGCAAGAGAGATGGAATACAGCAGATCTGAGGTAGCGATGAAGTGGTGATTTCCCCATATGACCATTTCTCGAGCATATGGTGAATATAAGAAATCCAGTAAAACATCAAATTTACGACATCGCTGTAGCTGGAAAAAATCTTACAAGAATGGGAGAAACGACGACTGAAGAGAAGCATTCAGTGTGACAGAAGTGTAACCCCTCTGCAAATTGCTGCAGATTTCAATGCTGGGCCATCAGTGTGCAAACCATTCAATGAAACAGCATCAATATGGGCTTTCGCAGTCGAAGGCCCACTTGTGTATCATTGACAACTGCACAACACAAACATTTACACCTCGCCAGGGCCCGTCAACAATGACTGATACCATGTTGCCTCTTTTCAAATTGTATCGAACGGATGGACATGTATGAGTATGGAGACAACCTCATGAATTCATGGACCCTGCATGTCAGCAGGCGACTGTTCGACCTGGTGGAGGCTCTGTAATGGTGTGGGACGTGTGCAGTTGGAATTAAATGGGACCCCTTATACTTCTAGATACGATTCTGACAGGTGACATATATGTAAACATCATGTCTACCTGCCTCCATTCATGTCCATTGTGCATTCCGACGGACTTGGAAAAATCCAGCAGGTCAATCCGACACCCCACACGTCCAGCACTTCCACTGGCCTCCAAACTCTCCAGACATGAACATGTTTGGGCATACCTGGGATGCCTTGCAACAAGCTGTTCAGAACAGATTCGACCCCCTTCTACTCTAGCAGACTTATGGGCAGCACTGCAGGATTCATGGTGTCATTCCTTCCATGACTACTTTAGACATTAGTTGAGTCCATGCCACGTCATGCTGCAAAACTTCTGCATACTCGCGGGGGCCCTACCCGATATTAGGCAGGTGTACCAGTTTCTTTGGCTCTTCAGTGTGTGTATCATACATATTTCCTTATATATATGAAAAATGATAAATAACTCTTGCATATTTAATCTTCACACAGTCTGTCCAATCATGACTGGTAAACGACGCAGATCCAGAAATTAAAAACATCAAGTTACTGGTATTTCTATAGATACGTTAACTTTGCACACCTTATGTTATGGAAGTAAGAGCTCTGGAAACCAAGGGGCTGTTAGTTCTGTTTTGCATATATATCTACTTGATTAGTTCTCATTAGTTGGAAAATAATATTGTGGAAATATGAAACCTACCAGCCCAAGAAACGACAGTGAGAAGATGGATGTCATGAAAAAATAAGCAAACACTGCAGAAAGTGCTAGATTCCCAATTTCTGGAATAGACAGGAAGATTTATGGGTCTCTACGTCAGCCGAACATAACGAATAGAATAGTTTGGTAAATTCCATAAATGGATATAAGTCTGCCACAGCAGCCTGTATTCGAGATGACTGTAACTGCAAAATCATCTGAAAGGAAAAAAAAATCAAGGTCAATTACAAATACACACTTTCTATGTAATCAAGTGCTTCAGATGAAGGATGTTTCATTTATTTATTTATTATACACCTTTAAAAATGCAACCAACATAATCTTTTGTGTACACAGACATAGCAATACAATTACATAAATAACAAGCACAGACTAAAAAATATTTTACGTAATTACTATTCGACATTAAATTGTCCATCATACTGCGTATGATGTATTCTGTAGAATCACATACATAAGTTTAATGTAATGAAACTATATTACTGTCTGAGATAATTTTTAAAGCCTATTTCGAACTCCTCTATTGTATAAAATGCTTTTTCTCTCAAAGCCACATCTGTGCGACGTCTTTAAACATATTGGTGACACATTGTGTACCTGTAGTGACAACATATTAAACTGTTTTACCCTCATGTATTTGTAACTGTTTCCTTAAGTCTAGCGACTGTGATGTCTGTCTTCTGTTTTAGGTGTGTATTATATTGACGGGCCACGTGGCTACACCACCGCGGGGTCGAGGCACCTTGCCACAGTTCCTGCAGCTCCCCCCCCCCCCCCCCATCAGAGGTTCGGATCCTCCCTCAGGCATGGATGGGTGTGTTATCCTTAGCGTGAGATAGTTTTAGATTAAGTAGTGTGTAAGCCAATGACCTCATGACCTCAGCAGTTTGTCCCAATAGGAACGTACCACAAATTTCCAAAATAACATCAATGGGTAGAGTGTTTTAGTTTGTAATAATGCTAGTTTTCTTTTGTATGTATTAGACAACTTAATATGAAGAGGAATGTAGCTGTTGGTATTTTTATTTTTTTTTTTAAATAGGGTTTCCAAGACTCATTATTTATAGCCCCACAGATGCATCTGAACTCCTTATTTTTGCCAAATGTGATCTTTTTTTGCTCCAGGGAAATTTCTCAATAACACAATGGCATGTCAATTGTGCTTGGAAAAAGGTATAGTATGCATTTAGCAATAGCTTATCATTAACACATGACCTTAGTTTACCTAACAAATATGTAACACATACTAAGTTAGTAGAGATATATTTGGTATAATTCTTCCATGTTAATTTCGTGTGAAGACAGAAGTCAAGAAGTTTAGCTGAAGCAGTTATTGTCATCCTCTTTAATTGATAAGGTAAAGAGAATATTTACAGTTTGTCAGTATTAATACAAACTTCAGTGAGATGGAACCACTTACTGGCTGCACTGAAATGATCCCTACTTTACTGCTTTAATGCTCCTCAATTTTTACCAGCTGGAACAAAAGTGGTACCATCATAACATAAATTTTCACATACTAATCACTGGTTATGACATAACATACCGTTAGTCACTAAAATTAGGAAGTATTATGTTATGTGGCTGGCATTTGGCTGAAATCAGAAATTAGTGGCTAGTGTTTGGTTGAAATCAGAAATCGGTCATGTGACATTCCTCACTCACTAATTTTGAGACACAGTATTGTATCCATCATATTTCGTTGTTTCCATGTTATAACTTGGATTTTTTGACAGTATGCAATTTGAAGGCAACGTCAAATAGAAGATTTATCACAAACACATCACTCTATATACGATTTGTTATAATTAAATATCTCTTAGACACATCAGTCCTTAAGAGATTTCAAGATGAAATGCATTCACTGTGGTTAGAGACGTATTGTTACAGAACTGAAAGAAGTAGGATAATATCCTAGAACACACTAATACCTTTTCTCTCCAGCTTTGCTTTTGTAACACATTCTGGGTCTTCTTATTTATGTAATAGAAGCATGTTCCACAATATTCGATGTTATTTACATGAAATGAGTTTCTTCTCTTTCATGGCTTCAAGCTTAAAAAATGAACGATGAAACTGCTGCTAGTGAAACAAGCAGTAAAGACATTTACATCATATGAAATTTATATTTTTTCTTATCACAAATACTTGACTTTTTTTAATATGTCATGATTCTTGGGGGTGTGGTTAGGTGGGAACCTACAAGTAAAGCTTAAGTTACTGCGAGTGAAACGAGCAGCAATCATATGTATAGTCTTGCTTGTTACCAATACTTTGTGGTTTCTTTGAAATAAGCCACGATTTTTGAGAGTGTGGTTATACACAAACCAAAGAGCACAGCTTAAATTGGTGCAAATGAAATGAGCAGCAACCATATTTATAGTTTTGCTTGTCATAAATGCTGCTTGGGATTAGCCGAGCGGTCTAAGGCGCTGCAGTCATGGACTGTGCGGCTGATCCCGGCAGAGGTTCGAGTCCTCCCTCGGGCATGGTTGTGTGTGTTTGTCCTTAGGATAATTTAAGTTAAGTAGTGTGTAAGCTTAGGGACTGATGACGTTAGCAGTTAAGTCCCATAAGATTTCACACATATTTGAACGTTTTGTCATAAATATTTAGTTATGATCGAATCTTTAGCAGCGCTTTCATAAATGTGGTAGTCAAGACAAAGAGCACATTACACTGTGGGAGAAAGACATCATGTCACAGTCTGATTTCATGCAAATGCCAGTCACACACTGTGGTACTTCCTGATTTCAGTCACTCATAGCATAAGAAACAGTCCCTAATACAACATAAAAATGCTATCAAGTTATTGTGTCTTTTCATATAAATCTTTTCACTTATATCTACTTTATCAGCTTTCACTTTGTAATTTAAGTTTTCTTATTTAGAAACTATCATCAGAATTACTAACACTTAGTGGAAATCAGAACCACCCACAGTAACATTATGTGTGTGGAGGATGGATTCTATGGACTAATCCCACTAACTCTGATACGAAAGTGTGTTTCACTTTGCTTTTTGGTACTTTTGTTAAATATAGTTTTTAAGCATATGAGATAGATTGATCAAACTGTGAGGTCAAAATGCCGTGATGGAAGTGATCTGATTAATCTAAAAGAAGATGTTTTAGTCATTATTAATTAACTAAAACAGAAATAAGGATGTAGCAGCAAATTTCGAGATAACTCAACCTTACAAAATCCGACGTCTAATACGTAATGTGCTAATCAGATACAGTCTTTTAATATACCAATTAAATTATGTACAATTTTGGTTTTGTAGTAATTATTGTTTTCGTAACTTTTAGCCCTTCTGTCCCCACACCAAACCAGTTTAGTCAATATATTACAAACACGATTTGCCTCCAAACAACAGAGACAGAGTGTAAGGATACCTGAACATCATTTTGGTTGTCTTTGAAATTGTTTAAACGATAATTTGATTGAAAAGTCATTGTGTAATTATAACCTGACGCCATAAGAACGACATTACACATCACCATTGTAAAATTAGCTGTTATAGGCAGTTATCTACTAACCAACTAATAAGGGACACATTTGTTTGGTTTGACAGCTTCAGATGACAGTGTGTATTTTCTTTTCTGAGCTATGATATGGTGCAAACATTGATGGCAGCCATATTTAAATGCAACAAACGTGGATGTTTGCAGAAATTTATTCAGGAGTGGTCAAGGTTTTAAAATTTTCGTATTTGATATGGCCCTCAGCAGACAATTATACCCTAAGAATAAATTGTAACATGGTATTATCAGTTTTATTGTATCTCAAAGCATTGGTAGTTGACTCTGTATATTTTGAAGAACACACTACTTTCATAACCCAAAAGGCAAGCATATTTCATAAATAAATGCAAAGTAAATCTTTTTGTACTAGTAATAATGAATATGGATACATTCTTTTCAATTAAACGATCGAAAATGACATCTGCATATGATTCAACAAATCGGGAAATTATGGCAGACAATATTCACTAAAGATATTTTCGTTCATATAGTTATAATGTTTAGATTGTCACTGAATACTGCAATAGAACGAAAAAGTCAGACAGGCTACATAAACCTTGTTGAATATCACAAAAATAACAATAAAAAGTGACTGATTAAAATAGTAAATTTGAAGTCATCTGGCTTACAAAATGTAAAGTCTGATCATGTGAATGGATTTATTAGATTATTTTCACACCATCCAGTGTTTCGGGCTGACCTGCATAATTAAAGTAAAATGAAGCTTCTTTTTTGGTTTGTTTGGATAATGTGCAACCCACAGTCAGCATTCTAAGCTCCCAAAAAACTCAAGTTAACCAGTAGAACTGACTTAACAGCCTAGAACTGAAGAAACAAGATGATACTCTAACCCCAGGTTGTCACAATATTGTGCAACATGCCTACTGCACTTCAGGGTTCATAACTCTATAGCTACATGTAGGCAATGGTTTTGCCACAGTGGTAACACCGATCCCCATTGGATGACCCAAGTTAAGCGCTGTAGAGTTTGGCTAGCACTCGGATGTGTCACTGTCCCTGTCTGCCAAGTGCTGTTTGCAAGTGGGGTGCATCGAGCAGGTAGT
Source organism: Schistocerca piceifrons (assembly GCF_021461385.2). NCBI lineage: Eukaryota > Metazoa > Arthropoda > Insecta > Orthoptera > Acrididae > Schistocerca > Schistocerca piceifrons. The sequence continues at coordinate 843,454,968 of NC_060141.1, forward strand.
TTGGAGAATTTAAAAAGGGAAACGAATAGCTTGAAGATTGATATATTTGAAATTAGTGAAGTGCAGTGGCAGAAAGAACAGGACTTCTGGTCAGGTCTGTACGGGGTTATAAATACGAAATCAATTGGGGATAATGCTGGGATATGTCTAATGATGAAGAAGAAAATAAGGGTGTAGGTTAAGTTTCTATGAACAGTATAGTGAACACATTATCATAGTCAAGAAAAAAATGAAGCCAACATCCACTACAAAATTACATGTTTATATCCCAACTAGCTTTGCACATGACGTACAGATTGAAAGAATTTATGATGAGATAAAATAAATTATTCTGATAGTTGAGGGAGAGTAAAATTTAACTTTGATGAGGATTGGAATTAGGTAGCAGGAAAACGAAAAGAAGGGAAAAGAGTAGTAGGACAAGGACTGGGGGAAAGAATGAAAAATTCTGGTAGATTCTGCATGGATCATAATTTAATCATCACTAATAGATGGTTTAAAAATCATGAAATAAGGCTGTACACATGGCAAAGTCCTGCAGACACAAGAAAGATTTCAAATACATTACCGGATGGTAGGACAGAGATCTCGAAACCAGATATTAAACTCAAAAAATTTCCAGGTGCAGATATGGATTCTGCAAATATTTTTATTGGTTATGAATTGCACATTAAAACAGAGGAAACTGCAGAAAGGTAAGAAATTAACGTGATGGGACACAGATAAGTCGAAAAAAGCAGAGGTTGATGAGAATTTCAAGGAAGAAGTAGGCAACTATCGACTGAAAGAAGCTTAAGAAACCCAACAGAAGGCAAATGGGTAACACTGAGAAATAAAATGGTGAAGATAGTAGAGTATCAAACAAGTAAAAAGAAAAGGACCAGTAGAAATAGCTGGATAATGCACGAGATATTGAAATGATTGACGAAGAAGAAAATATAAAAATACGGCAACTGCAGCCGTGAAAAGGAAATACAGATGTCCAAAAAGAGAGATTGACAGCAAGTGCAAAATGGCTAAGCAGGACCTGCTATATGAGAAATGCAAGGATTAAGAAGCATGTATAACTAGGCAAAGATAAATTCCGCCCACAGAAAGTTAAAGAGTCCTTTGGAGAAAGGGAAGCTGCTGTATAAATGTCAAGAACTTCAATGGCAAGCCAGTACTAATCAAAGAAGGCAAAGTTGAGAGGTGGAAGATATACACAGAAGAGCAATGCAGTGTAAATTATGTTGAAGGTAATGTTATGGAAAGGGAAAAGAAATTAGATGAAGATGAGCTGAAAATATAACACTGGAAGAAGAATTTTGGCAGAACACTGAGGACTTAAGTGGAAACAAGGGCCTTGTAGTGGACAATATTCAGTGTGGATTATTAGACGCTGTAGAGAGCCAACCATTACAAACTATTTTACCTGATGTGCAAGATGTAAGAGACAGGCGAAATACCTTGAGAATTCAAGAAGAATGTATTAATTCCAGTTTCAAAAGAGGCGGCTGCAGATAAGTCCGAATATTACCGAACCATCAATTATTTAGTCATGGTTGCAAAATACAGACACTAATATTCACAGAAGAATGGAAAAAACCATTAAAGCTGATATTGGGGAATATGTGTTTGGGTTCTGGAGTATGAAGGTACACACAAAGCAATACTGAGACTACGAATTATCTTAGAAGACAGTTCAAATGAAGATAAACCTACATTTATAATTTTGTAGACCCACAGAAAGCTTTCAACAATGTTGATTGGAATACAGTCTTTTAAATTCTAAAGGTAGCTGGGATAAAATACAGAGAGCAGAAGGTTATGTACTTCTAGCGAACAGACCGTATTGCAGTTATGAAATCGAAGAGCATGAAACATAACTTTAAACGTAATTTTAAATCTTCGTTAAATTTTTTCTCCCTTACATGGTTAGTGTCGAATATTTAACACCTTACCTCATTCGCATATTTATCAGACGTTTGAAGGTGTTTCATACATATGAGTTTGAATCTTTAAAGAATCAGGTGATGGGTTTACTGATGAGGCACGTAAAAGTTTTAGTTGATTTTTGCTGTTTTGACAGCAAAGTAACTGAGGATGGCGGAAGCAGAGAGGATATAAAATGCAGACTGGTTGTAGCTAGAAACACATTTCTCAAGAAGCAGAATTTGTTAACATCTAATACAAATTTCAGTGTCAGGAAGTGTTCTCTGAAGCTATTTGTGTGGAGTGTAGCCTTCTACAGAAATGAAATGTGCATTACAAGCAGTTCAAATAAGAAGAGAATAGAAGTTTTCCAAATGTGGTACTACAGAATAATGCTGAAAATTAGATAGGTAGATCGAGTGTCTAATGAGGTGGTACTGAATCTAATTGGGGAGAAAAGAAATTTATAGAAGGATTTGACTAGAAGAAGGGACCATTTGGTACTACATGTCCTAAGGCATGAAGGTAGCGGTAGTTTGATAGCAGAGGGAAGTGTGCTGAGTAAAAATTGTAGAGGGAGGCCAAGCAATGAATACAGTTAAGCAGTTTCAATTAGAGGTTGCTGTATTTAGCCAACATGAGGAGGCTTGCACAGGATACAGTAAGGTGGAGAGCTGCACAAACCAGTCTTTGATTCAAGACCACATCAACAACTACATCACGTTTTATTGGTAGCATTATTATTATTATATTTTCCTTATTGCTATGCTTGAGACGCTAGAAACAAAGGGAATGGATACCGCTACTAGCTTCACAGTTGTGTTAGGCTTTAACCATAAAGATTGCACTGTCTGAGAGGCTAATTTTGCATTTTTGAATTGATGTGTTAATCCGAGAATGTTATTAAAATTGTATTTAGAGAAATACAATATCACTCTTTCCAACGATCTGTGTGCTGAGATGACGTGGATGCGACCACACCCTGCTCTGTACTGCTATGAGAGTATCACGCCACTTCAAGGCAGCCAATCCCGTGTCAGCACGTCACCACGTGACCGACGGAATGACGGCAGCTTACAGGACTTTGTTCTACCTGTTTCTTTTGCGCAGTACTCTTGCCATACGACTGGGCAAGCTGACGCATTGGTTAGCTCACTGTACTCGCATTTGGGAGGACGACGGTTTAAACCCGCGTTCGGCCTTCCTGATTGAAGTTTCTGTGATCTCCCTAAATCGTTTCAGGCAAATGCCGGGGTGACAGCTTTGAAAGGGCACGGCCGACTACCTGCCCCGTCCTTCCCTAATCCGATGCGACCGCCGATGATCTCGCTATTTGGTCCCCTCACCCCAAATCAACTCAAACCCTCTTACCAAATGAGGCAACATAAAAGAAATCTATTGCTTCTATTAGTGAAAACACGATTTCTCGAAAGTTTTTAAAAAAATGTTAATCATGACAAATAACAACCATCCTGTGGTTTTCCACACTCATGCAGCATATTTGTTTGCAGAACCATTATAGCCGTAGTTACGGCATGAGTGAATAAACACCAAGTATGAAGAAAAAATTACGACTAATCGTGGTAATTTAGAAATCTGATAATATCCGGTATGAAAAACTGTCATCATACCCACTCCTGTGTGTGAGTTTTGTCTGAGGCGAAATGACGGGAAACTCAAAGCGGTCACAAGTCAGTGTAGTGCGATTTAGGTTTAACAATAAGTTGTAAAACGAAGGTGGCCTTACATAGCAGCGGCGTGCGAGACGAAAGTGGAGGAGGCTGGCAAAGAAGGCGTGGCCAATATCTTATTCACAATCTCTCGACGTCAGCTATTATCGACTGATCGAGAAAAAGAAGTAGTCCATCTTTAGGCAAAGCCTTTACAAACTATTTCATTATGCCTAACTTTATATGTAGAGGTGGCAGGAGGACGTTATTTGGATCTACAAGGTTTTGTGTAGAATGTTCCTCTCACCAGGGTTTAAAGACTTCCTCACAGACGAGTTCTTTCTGTATCAGTGTTCATCCCTAGCCCTGCTGTCCCATTCACACAAGAAACATGGAAATTTGGTAAAGCCACCTTGCTGACCAAGGAGCATCCATGTTACTTTTAGATCGCCACATATCATCCAACCATGAGCAGAATAGCCTATTTTATTTAACATTATTTCTAGATTTTCATAGCTTTTTTTCATGTGTACAGATTGTCCAACAGGTATAGATGCATACATGTTACAATTGTCTAATAAAACAGCCTTAAAACTAGTTTTGGATGAATCAATAAACATCCTCCAGTCTTCCTTGCTGTATTCAATACCAAACTCATTCATCAGACCTGGAATGTCTGAGCAGTGCACTAAATCACCTTCTTGTTGAAAAAAGTTGGAAAATTGCTGCTCACTCTTTCTATGCATGTATATGCTGGTTTCAACTGCCAATAAGTTCTTTTCTTTTAATCTAAAGCCAAGCAATTCAACTTTTTCTTTCATTAAGCCCAGATCCCTAACCAAATCGTTAAGCTCGGTCTCAGTAAACAATTTGGGCTCTAGACTTTCTGTATTACATTGGAATTCATCATCATCTGGTTCATCTAAATCACATTGTGCATCAGAAAATACTTCTGTTAGAACAGAATTTAAATCATCTGGTGGGTCAGGAAACAGCAAATCTACACCATACCTTACTGGTCGGATGGCAGATGAAAGGTTAGAGTAGCTTATTACCTTTTTTGTTTTCTGCATAATGACCAGTAATATCAACACTGCAAAAGTAGCAATCATCGGAATGATTTCTTGGCTTCCTCCATATCATGGGAACAGCAAATCTAAAGGCTTTTCTCTCCTTTTTGAACCATTTTCTCAGGTCTCCAACACACACACAATATACCTTGTGTGGCGCCTAAAATTTATCTTGATCACCAAGTTTAGATCGAAAGTATGATAGATAAACCTTTTTCAAAAAGTCAACAATGTTTCTTTGGTGTTTTTAATCACAAATTCAGCACAAATATAACAAAAACTGTCAGCAGAGTTTTTACAACCACGATTAAACACTGTATTGAGCACATGTACAGGAAACGAGAAAGTGAAGTTAGATTGACAGTATACAAACCACCATCTGTTAACACAAAAATAGAATTGACCTTTTGTGCCAGCAAATGTTTCTCATCTACATTTATTACACCTCATTTTAAATTATTTTAACTATACAAAAGCTGTTAAATTCTTTAAAAAATCGCTTAATTTAATGAATTTAGCTGTAAAGTGTGAAGAAATGGTGGGTGATACAGTTTTTGAAGTATCATATTTAGATTTCCCATCCTAACAATAAAAAGAATAAGGTATTTTCACCAAAAAGTTTTCCATTGTTGGTCTGTGTAATTATTTGTTAATATGGATTTCTCTTCACTGTAACTTTTCTGGTGCTGTAAGCTGTATATTTTTCTCAAATTAGTAACTTTCTGCTAATTAGGAGATAGCATTTCTTTGGAAGTACAATTGTACTGACCATTCATATATGATGCAAAAACACTTGATAAAGGTTTGTTTTCAAATATGAGCTGTAACGTTACATGCATTCTGCTTAACCTTAATGAAAGTTATCTTAATCCATTTTGACATATAAAAAATGTTTGTTTTGTTTTTTTCTCTGCATGCAATAATTCATATTGTCACAGAGTATGCACTTTCATGGCAAGTCACATCTCCGATGGAATAAACAGCCGAACCAGCAAGTACCACAAAAGTAAAGTAAAGCAGCTGCCGTCATTCCACCTTGCAGACATGTGGCGCCCATCCTTACCCATGTACATGCACAGACAGTCATAAACTTCCAAACAACATGCTATTCTAGAACAACATACTTATAAAAAACCGGTATGCTCACTATGATACTCATCATTTGTCGGCCTGGTAGACATTGTGCAACACATTACCTTACCCAAGTGGTATGTTATACTGTATGTCACCTTTTTGTGTATGTAAATGATGTCATCACAACCACAGGACATAGAGAAATAAATAATACTGCTAGTTCAGATTGTACATTTGTCTTCAGAAACGAAAATTGTTAAAACTTTGTAAAATAAAAACCCTTTACTTATGGTATTTGAACTAAGTAATATTTCATATAATTCCATTTCAAAACATCTTTACTCATGATATAGCCCTAACCTTACTTAATGATTACTTGTGGATTACTTACAAAGACTCAGTAAAAATTTATCATTTCAATGGTGCAAAGTAACCATTCTTCAATAGGAATTTGAATTCTTGAAGTAAGTTATAGTCTTAAAATGTTATGACCATATATTATTTTTTCATTGTCTCTATTTATGTATGTGGACCAGCCACAATGGTGGCTGGTAAACCAGCTGTACCTCTGTTTTAATTATCAATGGTCTATTCAGACACAGTGAGTATTCGTAGCCTAATCATGCTGACTGGACATGGAGTAATTATTAATTCCTATTATGAATTGATCATAGTTGTATCTTCATCTGGATTACCAACTAAACTTGTGAGGAAACATAGGCTTAGGAGCCTCATTTCTTATTTCCTCTACACTTCCTTCAAGTAGGATAAGGTAAGCAGGCAGTTAACCTACTTATTCTAAGTTAAGCTAACATTCCCTAAAAAGGTGTATAAACTAAATCATGTGATTTAACCATCCAAAATAAGTAAAAATTCCCCTCCTAAAAAGCTCCTAGCAAACAAAGGTACTGCTAACCATAAGAAAAGTACGAAACATTCTAAGGAATAGTTGTGAAACACGCAAACATCCCAAGTCGTTGGATGTATCCATTCAGTTCTGACAGCAAATTATAGTTTTCCATAGACACTTCGAGCTTATCGGAGTTTATATATTAATCTGTCAATTCCAAACAATCAAATGTAATAAATGTTGAGAACAACTAGTGTAGTAAACTCGTTAACTTCCTACTTTCTGTGTTAAGAGCAGCACACAAAGTTAAGACAATTCTGTCCTAGTTATCCATTCCTGAAATGAGTATAAGAATTAGACCACAAAACTCAGGTTCGTTCCTATATTTGGCAACTTTGGAGTAATCCTCAAAGCTAATAGTATCCTACTTCTGCAGAAACCCATAAATACTCCTCCTCCTACAGAAAAATCCTTCATAAAGACCATTCAAATTTTATAGCTGTATTGGCCCTATATATATATGCCTCCATTTTTCCTCCATTTAAACTTAAGTAATACTCCCTTTATCCCACCTGCACTATTCATAATATAATTCATGTATATATGCGTATCATAGCCTGTTCATTATTACATCACTCCCATTAAACCACTACTTTCTCGTCTTCCCTCTTATAACTTTAGTTACCTTAATTCTATTGTATTTTGAACCCACACCTTATTACTGAGTTTCCTCTTAAATATACTACTGTCTCTTAAATATACGACTGTCTCTTAAATATACTACTCTTTGTTCAACTCAGCATGAACAAGAAACATTATTTTGAGTAAAGTCATCTAGACCGATATTAAGATTTTCTTCATTTATTACACCACTTCAGCTCCTGCCACTATCAGAGATCGAAAAGCTTAGAACTTACAGAACAAGGTTGTCCTTGACAAAATATATGTTGTTCCTTTTACAGAGTAGCCTGTAATCTGGATATTCTTGCCATTTATTACCATCTCTCTATGTGGTGATGGACATGCATGTAAGAGAGAATCTATTCAGTTCTGATGTCTCTTCTGATCTCTTGTTCTTTTTAAATGTGAGCTGTGGTAAATTATGGTGACTTCTGTGAGTAATGAGTAATTCCTTAATAGTAAATGCTATCTTCTCATGCATACTTATCTAGATATTACTCACAAAATATTTATTCTCATCTATTATGTAGTGAAGTTCATAGTCAGTGTGAAATAGTGACTTGTCTTGCTTCCAAATTGTTCGGTAATTGAGTAATTCAACTCATGCTTGCCAATATTTCAGGTAATGAAAGCTGTTTTTCTTTGAGCTCCCTCTCCTGGATTCGATTCTCCTTGGTACAGCTCACAACCCAAGTTGAATTATTATACATCAATGGCTAGTTTGAACACCTGATTCATTTTAGGATGATGCTTTTGCTGTAGCTTGGTTAATATTGCTAAAGTCTTCTTTTGTACTTTCATCACAGTTCCAGATAGTTTTCTATTTCAATAAGTTCGATAAATGAGCATCTTTCACAGCCTAGCCTCTTACAAAGCTCCTATAGAATCCAGCCAAATCTAAAAGTGATCATAGATGCTTAATATTTCTAGTCTCTGGACAGTCTTTTATAACTTGCATTCTTTCTGGACATGGTTGTATTCCCATTATTCCCACACTGTGTCCCAAAAAGTCAACTCTTGTCACCAAAAGTATGTTTTAGAAACTTTTATTAGTAACCCTTTTTCTTCCAGTCACCTCAAAATATATATCAATCATTGTCAACAGTCCTCCCAAGTCTTGTAGACTATTAATAAATCATTGACATACATTATTAATTCTTGCACTAATTCCCTCCCTAATAAATATTGAGCAGGAATGAAAACTGACACAGGAATGTCCAATTCGGTAATGGAGTAATTCAATCATGCTTGCCAAGACTTCAACTAATGAAAGCTATTGTTCTGTGATCACCCTCTCCTGGATTCCATTCTCCTTGGTACAGCTCACAACCCAAGTTGAATTATTATACACTCCTGGAAATGGAAAAAAGAACACATTGACACCGGTGCGTCAGACCCACCATACTTGCTCCGGACACTGCGAGAGGGCTGTACAAGCAATGATCACACGCACGGCACAGCGGACACACCAGGAACCGCGGTGTTGGCCGTCGAATGGCGCTAGCTGCGCAGCATTTGTGCACCGCCGCCGTCAGTGTCAGCCAGTTTGCCGTGGCATACGGAGCTCCATCGCAGTCTTTAACACTGGTAGCATGCCGCGACAGCGTGGACGTGAACCGTATGTGCAGTTGATGGACTTTGAGCGAGGGCGTATAGTGGGCATGCGGGAGGCCGGGTGGACGTACCGCCGAATTGCTCAACACGTGGGGCGTGAGGTCTCCACAGTACATCGATGTTGTCGCCAGTGGTCGGCGGAAGGTGCACGTGCCCGTCGCCGTGGGACCGGACCGCAGCGACGCACGGATGCACGCCAAGACCGTAGGATCCTACGCAGTGCCGTAGGGGACCGCACCGCCACTTCCCAGCAAATTAGGGACACTGTTGCTCCTGGGGTATCGGCGAGGACCATTCGCAACCGTCTCCATGAAGCTGGGCTACGGTCCCGCACACCGTTAGGCCGTCTTCCGCTCACGCCCCAACATCGTGCAGCCCGCCTCCAGTGGTGTCGCGACAGGCGCGAATGGAGGGACGAATGGAGACGTGTCGTCTTCAGCGATGTGAGTCGCTTCTGCCTTGGTGCCAATGATGGTCGTATGCGTGTTTGGCGCCGTGCAGGCGAGCGCCACAATCAGGACTGCATACGACCGAGGCACACATGGCCAACACCCGGCATCATGGTGTGGGGAGCGATCTCCTACACTGGCCGTACACCACTGGTGATCGTCGAGGGGACACTGAATAGTGCACGGTACATCCAAACCGTCATTGAACCCATCGTTCTACCATTCCTAGACCGGCAAGGGAACTTGCTGTTCCAACAGGACAATGCACGTCCGCATGTATCCCGTGCCACCCAACGTGCTCTAGAAGGTGTAAGTCAACTACCCTGGCCAGCAAGATCTCCGGATCTGTCCCCCATTGAGCATGTTTGGGACTGGATGAAGCGTCGTCTCAGGCGGTCTGCACGTCCAGCACGAACGCTGGTCCAACTGAGGCGCCAGGTGGAAATGGCATGGCAAGCCGTTCCACAGGACTACATCCAGCATCTCTACGATCGTCTCCATGGGAGAATAGCAGCCTGCATTGCTGCGAAAGGTGGATATACACTGTACTAGTGCCGACATTGTGCATGCTCTGTTGCCTGTGTCTATGTGCCTGTGGTTCTGTCAGTGTGATCATGTGATGTATCTGACCCCAGGAATGTGTCAATAAAGTTTCCCCTTCGTGGGACAATGAATTGACGGTGTTCTTATTTCAATTTCCAGGAGTGTACATCAATGGCTAGTTTGAACACCTGATTCACTTTAGGGTGATGCTTTTGCTGTAGGTTGCTTAATATTGCTAAAGTCGTCTTTTGTACTTTCATCACAGTTCCAGATAGTTTTCTATTTCAATAAGCTCGATAAATGAGCATCTTTCACAGACTAGCCTCTTATAAAGCTCCTATAGAATCCAGCCAAATCTAAAAGTGATCATAGATGCTTAATATTTCTAGTCTCTGGACAGTCTTTTATAACTTGCATTCTTTCTGGTCTCGCGTCCGTCGGCCGTCGTAATTTAATATATTATTATTGTTGTTATTATTTTTTGATGGTTGCCGACTTACGTGGTGGGCCTTAATAAAAATGATATTTCATTTAATTTTGATTTACGATTAAATGCTTTCCTGAAGTTCTCCTTTTTAGCAATATTAATCTCAAATTATTTGTTACGTTAATGAATGTTAGACTCGCTGAATCTTAAAACATGAGCATATAGCTGAACAATGTAATAAACTTTTCATATTAATTTCCTCGGCTAGTCAGCTCACTTTAAAGCAAAAGATCTTTAGTTATTAATTACAATTGCGGCCCACACACGCGCGAGAATATTTTTTCTTACATCCATTAACCATTGTATTGTAGTCGGAGTCCTGGCTCTGGCTCTCGGCTATGGTACTGAAAATAAGAATCTTAAAGCTACGTATTTCTGCAACTTCATGCGACCGTGGAGAAAAATTAATATTATGTTAATAGCGGGCGAGTATTTCGCTTCCCCTAATTTTTCATAAGTTAATATCGTCACGTAATGGCGTCGTTGGCTGCATCAGCCGCTGCAATTGTTGAACTGTAAATTACTTGAATGCAGGTTAATTCAAGGAAGGCGGACATGAAATCGGGATCACCTCTTACAAATTAAAAGTGCACAATAATATTAAATATATATATATATATATATATATATATATATATATATATATATATATATATATATAATCTGCTTAACTCATACAAAGATGCTTACATTTGCCAGCACTCGTAAGATGTCCGTCTATACACAATCAAGACAAGAGAAGAAGTGAAGACTACTAAAAAAATTAATGAAAGAGCGTATCTTGTTGTCTCTTTAGATCACTTTGTTATATTTCTCTGCATTGCATTTCTTTGCATTTCTCGACAGAGGAATTATTATTTTACGGCTACATGATAAAAATACATCATTCAATTTTTAAATGTCTCATCTTTTATAAATACTGTTTTTTAAGTCTTTTCGTAATATAGCACTGGGGACGCTATATACTCATAAAATATTTATTCTCACCTATTATGTAGTGAAGTTCATAGTCAGTGTAAAATAGTGACTTGTCTTGCTTCCAAATTGTTCGGTAATTGAGTAATTCAACTCATGCTTGCCAATATTTCAGGTAATGAAAGCTGTTTTTCTGTGAGCTCCCTCTCCTGGATTCGATTCTCCTTGGTACAGCTCACAACCCAAGTTGAATTATTATACATCAATGGCTAGTTTGAACACCTGATTCACTTTACGATGATGCTTTTGCTGTAGCTTGGTTAATATTGCTAAAGTCTTCTTTTGTACTTTCATCACAGTTCCAGATAGTATTCTATATAGTATTTTATAACTTGCATTCTTTCTGGACATGGTTGTATTCCCATTATTCCCACACTGTGTCCCAAAAAGTCAACTCTTGTCACCAAAAGTATGTTTTAGAAACTTTTATTAGTAACCCTTTTTCTTCCAGTTACCTCAAAATATATATCAATAATTGTCAACAGTCTTCCCAAGTCTTGTAGACTATTAATAAATCATTGACATACATTATTAATTCTTGCACTAATTCCCTCCCTAATAAATATTGAGCAGGAATGAAAACCGACACAGGAATGTCCAATTCGGTAATGGAGTAATTCAATCATGCTTGCCAAGACTTCAACTAATGAAAGCTGTTGTTCTGTGATCACCCTCTCCTGGATTCCATTCTCCTTGGTACAGCTCACAACCCAAGGCGAATTGTAATACTTACATGGCATTTACTTTAAACTGTAAAGATTTTCTTTCAAATAAGAAGGCTGTGTATGGCCTTGAGTGTTCATGTAATGCTACCTGCCAGTATCCTTCCATGAAATCTATGGAAATATGAAATTCAGCTTCATCAAAGTTAGATAACATCTCTTCTGTACTCAGGGTTCTAACCCTTTCTGTCTCTTTGTGTTTATGGAGTGATCATGAATCTAAAACTAAATGAACACCTACCACAAGTCTCTTAAGTACCCACAACAGACCCTAAAAATACATTGAGTTATATTGCTGTCTATCTCCTTTCGTATTTCATCTCTCACTGCAATTCGAAGGTTTATTGGTAGTGGATATGACTTGCAAAAGGAAAAAAACTGTGTCATCTTTTACTTTAAAGTTACAGAAGTATTCCTTCATTAGTCCCAAGTTATCTGTGACTACATCTTTACGTTTTAACAGAATACCTTCTAATTAAAATTTCTGTTCTTCTGGCACTACAGGTGATTCTCTTGCTATCGATTAAATGCCAACTCCTCTTGATTTAATACTTCCCTTCTTTTTCTTGTTTATTTTCATCTGTTGCAATAATATCAGTAAACACAACTAAATGAATATGCTCCTCTGATGATGGGCCTTGCTTAGATTTCAATGGATTACTTTGGAAAGCTATGCTAGCTACATTTTTACCTATTTTCCACACAAATATTTTCTGGTTGAAATCCAATCGATAATAATTATCAAGTAACCAATCTTATCCTAACAGGATATCTATGGCACCAGCAACAATGTTTGATGGAAGTTCCACTTTTTAATCGTAACTGGTAGTCATATTTCTTTTTTAATTTGCTTCCCTTTATTACAGGTGGTTCCAGTAACACACACTCCCATTACTGGTACTAGGAGGCAACAATATTTCTTCCTCATTAGCGCTAGCCATGATGTAAGATTAATGATATTTTATGCACAGAATATAGGTGAACATCAACTTTCTTTCCAAAAATGTCACTCACTACTATTGGTTTACAATGTTCTTCCTTAGCTGTTACTTTTCCTTCTTTAAACAACTACTCAAGAATAGGTCTCAGCCATGTGAGGATTACTGTCTTCTCTGAATGAGGGCCTACTATTCTATTATTAGTTTGGCATGGATCTTAGTGTCAAATCTTTTTCCTGAACTTTAGGGTGAATTTTACAACAATTCATCCACAAAGCTTTAATGTAGCAAAAATTATGTTTATATCTTTTTTAGTAATAGGTCAAATTTCGGACAACTTTTTCCATAATGAATCATATTTCGACCAAATTTTTTTCCAGAAATCCAAATATTTGTCGTATTTTTAAGTACACAAGAATATAAACACGAAAATTTTGCTCACATGACAATGTTTGAGGTAATGTTGTCACAATTAAACACAATTACTACAAAGATTTATTTATCGGGTTTATAGTAGACAAGCAGTGTAACACATTATGTAGTCTGTTCACTGATGTAAAGATTGTTGCACAGAGTCTACAAAACATTCTCGAAGCCAACAAGGGTGGCTTCTGGCGTAATAAACGTAGCACAAGTAGTCGCCCCATTAAGTTTGAATACAAACTTAGTCCTATTCGACGAAACCAGGGGAGAAATTCTTCAGCAATGACAAGGAAATATTATTTTATAAACTATATGAAGTTAAGGTTAATGGGGGAAACGGCTTTATCGTGTAAAAACACTGCAACACCTCCAAACACAGTAGCTGCACGAAGATAAGTGCTGAAAAGGACAGCAGACGAACGCTGTTATTTGAGTAGACATGTCCATCTTCAGAGGTGCAAGAACTTGTTTAAGATGGTGGTGTCTTGCAATGTCCTATTGGAGAAGCTGAAGAATCCCCGCTTCAGACAGTTCTTGAAGTACAAAATAAATCCAGTTCCAGATGAAGCTACGCTGAGAAACGACTATTTATCTGTGTGCTACGAGGAAGTGCTCGATAAAATACGAACTAAAGTTGTTGACCAAGAGATTAGGGCGTCTATCGGAAATCACCAATTTGGATAGGGGTTAAATTGTAAATACTTTTGTTGGTGTTCTTAAAGTTGACGGACCTGGAGAAATGTTTCTCCTAAGGGTGTGAAGCTCTCAGCAGAATAAACAGCTCGACAACTGCCTTTGCGTTTGACAACTCAATGAAGCTACTGTCGCTAGTTGGTGTGAATAGAGACCAATAAATGGTGCTTCATACATGGCTGTAGCAGCCTACAGACTTCAGAGTCTCTATCCCAGTGTGGCACACATCACTTGCCTTGCACACGCATTGTACAGAGCTGTAGAAAAGGTGAAATTAAATTGCACTGATGTGAGTCAACCGATCTCCTCTAGCAAGATAATCTATGTGAAAGCTCCACTAAGAGTACAAAAATTATAGAACAGGAGCTTCCCTCCATTTCCCCCTCAGCTTGTACTTACACAATGAGGTTCTTGGGTTAATGTTGTTGAGTATTACTGTACCTATTACACCAAAACAAGACGATCTTTTCTGAGCCTGATAGTGATTAATAAAGTGCTATCAGAACTGCGAAAGAGTTCTTTACAGATACGTTGTCTCTAAACTTGACATACATCAACGCGCTGTGTCGTCCGAACAAGACACAGGTGCAAAGATGGGAGCTGGTGCCAGTGCCATAGAGACTCTCCACTTGCGCGAGTTCCACCTGCGCCACTGTCGGCGCTGAGCATGGAGGTAAGAATAGTGGGAGACGCCGTGACGTCACAGCTGTGAAGCTATGTGAAGCTGAGGGTAGCCATCTCAATCCGACCGAAACATTGCTGCTGTAAGCTTGTGTGCATAGGCTTGTCGCTCACTTTTGGAAGGATTTTGCGCTATTATGGTGACTTGTGTGGTGTTCGGATGTACGAATCTTTCTGATTGTGATGCGAAATCGAAGGGAATAACATTTCATGTGTAAGTTGTCTCGTTAAGTGTGATTTTACAACTTCATTGTGAATGAACGTGTGCTGCATCGGTACTTGTACTATAGCGTGTTTTTCTCCTGTAGATTTCCTAAAAATGAAAGTCGGAAAGCTCTGTGGGAGAATGCCGTGAGGAGGAAGAATTGGTGTGCGTCTAAATGGAGCACTATATGTTCTCAGCATTTCCGAGAAGAGGACATAGACCGAACTTCCGTTTCAACAGTAAGGCTCCGAGAAAATGCTGTACCATCAGTTTTCCCTACACACCCAAAACATTTGCAAAAGATATGTTAATTCAAAGAATTAAATTCTTAGTTTTCAAGTTCACGTTTCAGTATAATATGTACGTATCGTCGATAATCGAAGTGTTGAGTAACTCACTTTGTCTTCATCATGTACCAAATTAAAAGCTAACACTACATTAACTGGCCTAAACAGGACACTGTGTAGATTTGCCATTCTATGTACCACATTTCAGTAAATATTGGTGGTAATGAAGAGTGTTTCCCAGTAGTGTAACGTAACTGAAATGTCCCAGTACGTATTACAAACAAGATGTATTTATGGGGCTTTGGAGGGAGGGTATAGCTAACTTAGTTTTCAGTTTCTATTATTTAGTTTGTGATACACGTATATTACTGAATTAACAACATTGTATCGTTTACATTGAAGGCTAGCTGTTCGTAATATTACATTAAAAACTATTTTTAATCAGAAGACATGCGGAATTTCGCCTTTACGAGATTTTATTTTAAACAAAAACTTTGAAACAACCAATCTGATGACGTTACATGTGTATATGGTGCAATTAGCCACTGTAATACACGCAGCGCTATAGCACACTGACAATGTTTTGGTCAGACTGACATGGCAGCGAGCCACGCCCCCATGGCTTCAAAACGTAGTACGGCTGGGATACGTAGCGCCATCTCCCTTATTCTTACCTCCATGGCGCTGAGGGTAAAGATATCGACCTCGCCTCAGCCAATTGCTGACCGATTACAGTCCGCCAATGACCAGACGACAACGGAAAGAAGCCTGCTCGGACGATAGAAGAGCAGCTCTCGCCCACTTGTTTATAGATCATCGTCCAGGGCTGACTCGGACAGGGAACGTCATTTAGTGACCTCTTAAAAGTGAACAGACAGTTCTTGTAAAAATTTCATTTGCTATGTACTGTGAAGTTTACCTTCAATCATTTGCACTTAGCCATTGAGGGCCTCTTTTGTCTTATATTATATGCAGTATTGCAGACTTAATCATTCAACAAGTCACAAAGACAAGTAAACCTTTTTAACTAATTTGTGTGACTTTGTTGCTAATTTGTTGGAGTGTTGTTGAACCTTCATTCACCTATCCTGTCACCTGACCCTGGGACACAGTTGTGTAATAGTGGCAGGGACAAATTGTCTTAGCGGTGTACTGCACCAGAAGCCATTCCACAAACTCTCAAACTCAGCCTGCCGTAACACGGTGGCAACTCGGCCTCCACAGCAGTATCGACGAGCCCTTTACAAAACTGGTGACGTGAGTTTACAAAACAATGCCAACTTTCCAGTGGTATCAAAAGGCATCACATGACTGTAAGCTGATGGTACTCAACTGTGTGATGCCCTGTCTATTGTGCAACATAAGCAAAGTGAGTTGCATTGAGCTCGTGTTCATCTGATCAATAAAGTGAACAACAAACTGCAAGGTGTTCTCCAGTCAATCAGCATATTAGTACTTACATTACTGTTCACGCAACAAGCTGACACTTGGCACGGTGGCTGATGGGAGCGACAGCTGCTGGACATACCTTCACATCAGCCACCTTCACATCAGCCACCACACTAAGTGTCAACCTAGTTTCGGATGATGTTGTTTACATTACTAGAATGAATTGTCTATGCCTCGTTACTTCCTTGATTATTTCTCCTATTATTATTCCACATCCTTACTTCACAATAATTCGTATTACTTTTTCGTTAAAATGTGTGTGGATACCTTTCTCTTCATTATTGTCTGGTTGGCAGTTGTCACCTTGTGCGTAGTCTCCTCATTCTTTGTTCAGTATATCAATACCTTTGATAAATGTCAATAAACAGATTGCCGTCATCTGCTAAAATATTATATATCTTTCTTGACATAGTAAGGTATCCTCTGCACCAACACTTTGATTACAGGCTGTCCTTTATAGGATTGTCCACGTATTTTGAGCTTTTTAGCTACCACTCAATATACAGGGTATCCCAAAATAATTTATACGCTCTTTGAAACAGAGAATATCTTTAATTAAAGGAGACAGAAATACAATTTTTATGGGTAATAATTAAGAAGGCGGTGAAAAACATAACAACGATTTCTTCTGTTTCAGGATTGTCAGCGAACATGGCGTTATCGTTTGAACAAAGGAAATGGACGATAAAGTGTTACTGGAAAACAGAGAATGTGAGTGTTGTATGCTGACATGTTGTTGTTGTTGTTGTGGTCTTCAGTCCTGAGACTGGTTTGATGCAGCTCTCCATGCTACTTTATCCTGTGCAAGCTTCTTCATCTCCCAGTACCTACTGCAACCTACATCCTTCTGAATCTGCTTAACGTATTCATCTCTTGGTCTCCCTCTACGATTTTTACCCTCCATGCTGCCCTCCAATGCTAAATTTGTGATCCCTTGATGCCTCAAAACATGTCCTACCAACCGATCCCTTCTTCTAGTCAAGTTGTGCCACAAACTTCTCTTCTCCCCAATCCTATTCAATACCTCCTCATTAGTTACGTGATCTACCCACCTTATCTTCAGCATTCTTCTGTAGCACCATATTTCGAAAGTTTCTATTCTCTTCTTGTCCAAACTAGTTATCGTCCATGTTTCACTTCCATACATGGCTACACTCCATACAAATACTTTCAGAAACGACTTCCTGACACTTAAATCTATACTCGACGTTAACAAATTTCTCTTCTTCAGAAACGATTTCCTTGCCATTGCCAGTCTACATTTTATATCCTCTCTACTTCGACCATCATCAGTTATTTTACTCCCCAAATAGCAAAACTCCTTTACTACTTTAAGTGTCTTATTTCCTAATCTAATTCCCTCAGCATCAACCGATTTAATTTGACTACATTTCATTATCCTCGTTTTGCTTTTCTTGATGTTCATCTTATATCCTCCTTTCAAGACACTGTCCATTCCGTTCAACTGCTCTTCCAAGTCCTTTGCTGTCTCTGACAGAATTACAATGTCATCGACGAACCTCAAAGTTTTTATTTCTTCTCCATGAATTTTAATACCTTCCCCGAATTTTTCTTTTGTTTCCTTTACTGCATGCTCAATATACAGATTGAATAACATTGGGGAGAGGCTACAATCCTGTCTCACTCCTTTCCCAACCACTGCTTCCCTTTCATGTCCCTCGACTCTTATAACTGCCATCTGGTTTCTGTACAAATTGTAAATAGCCCTTCGCTCCCTGTATTTTACCCCTGCCACCTTCAGAATTTGAAAGAGAGTATTCCAGTTAACACTGTCAAAAGCCTTCCCTAAGTCTTCAAATGCTAGAAACGTAAGTTTGCCTTTTCTTAAACTTTCTTCTAAGATAAGTCGTAAGGTTAGTATTGCCTCCCGTGTTCCAACATTTCTATGGAATACAAACTGATCTTCCCTGAGGTCCCCTTCTACCAGTTTTTCCATTCGTCTGTAAAGAATTCGCGTTAGTATTTTGCAGCTGTGACTTATTAAGCTGATAGTTCGGTAATTTTCACATCTGTCAACACCTGCTTTCTTTGGGATTGGAATTACTATATTCTTCTTGAAGTCTGAGGGTATTTCGCCTGTCTCATACATCTTGCTCACCAGATGGTAGAGTTTTGTCAGGACTGGCTCTCCCAAGGTTGTCAGTAGTTCTAATGGAATGTTGTCTACTCCGGGGGCCTTGTTTCGACTCAGGTCTTTCAGTGCTCTGTCAAACTCTTCATGCAGTATCTTATCTCCCATTTCATCTTCATCTACATCCTCTTCCATTTCCATACTATTGTCCTCAAGTACATCGCCTTTGTGTAAACCCTCTATATACTCCTTCCACCTTTCTGCCTTCCCTTCTTTGCTTAGAACTGGGTTGCCATCTGAGCTCTTGATATTCATACAAGTGGATCTCTTCTCTCCAAAGGTCTCTTGAATTTTCCTGTAGGCAGTATCTATCTTACCCCTAGTGAGACAAGCCTCTACATCCTTACATTTGTCCTCTAGCCACCCCTGCTTAGCCATTTTGCACTTCCTGTCGATCTCATTTTTGAGAAGTTTGTATTCCTTTTTGCCTGCTTCATTTACTGCATTTTTATATTTTCTCCTTTCATCAATTAAATTCAATATTTCTTCTGTTACCCAAGGATTTCTATTAGCCCTCGTCTTTTTACCTACTTGATCCTCTGCTGCCTTCACTACTTCATCCCTCAGAGCTACTCATTCTTCTTCTACTGTATTTATTTCCCCCATTCCTGTCAATTGTTCCCTTATGCTCTGAAACTTTCTACAACCTCTGGTTCTTTCAGTTTATCCAGGTCCCATCTCCTTAAATTCCCACCTTTTTGCAGTTTCTTCAGTTTCAATTTGCAGTTTATAACCAATAGATTGTGGTCAGAATGCACATCTGCCCCTGGAAATGTCTTACAATTTAAAACCTGGTTCCTAAATCTCTGTCTCACCATTATATAATCTATCTGATACCTTTTAGTATCTCCGGAATTCTTCCAGGTATACGACCTTCTTTTATAATTCTTGAACCAAGTGTTAGCTATGATTAAATCATGCTCTGTGCAAAATTCTACAAGGCGGCTTCCTCTTTCGTTTCTTCCCCCCAATCCATATTCACCTACTATGTTTCCTTCTCTCCCTTTTCCTACTGACGAATTCCAGTCACCCATGACAATTAAATTTTCGTCTCCCTTCACTACCTGAATAATTCCTTTTATCTCGTCATACATTTCATCTATTTCTTCATCATCTGCAGAGCTAGTTGGCATATAAACTTATACTACTGTAGTAGGCATGGGCTTTGTGTCTATCTTGGCGACAATAATGCGTTCACTATGCTGTTTGTAGTAGCTAACCCGCACTCCTATTCTTTTATTCATTATTAAACCTACTCCTGCATTACCCCTATTTGATTTTGTATTTATAACCCTGTAATCACCTGACCAAAAGTCTCGTTCCTCCTGCCACGGAACTTCACTAATTCCCACTATATCTAACTTTAACCAATCCATTTCCCTTTTTAAATTTTCTAACCTACCTGCCCGATTAAGGGATCTGACATTCCACGCTCTGATCCGTAGAACGCCTGTTTTCTTTCTCCTGATAACGACGTCCTCTTGGGTAGTCCCCGCCCAGAGATCCGAATGGAGGACTATTTTACCTCCGGAATATTTTACCCAAGAGGACGCCATCATCATTTAATCATACAGTAATGCTGCATGTCCTCGGGAAAAATTGGAGACATTGGAGAGCTGAATTTGGAATACCACCACCAACAAGAGTAACAATTCTAATAATCAGAGATAAGTTTGAAATCGAAGAAACAGTGCACAATGAGAAGAAGAGACATAGCGGACGAAAGAGAAGTTCAACAGACAACGAGGGTTTTGATGCAGTAATCCAGGCATACACACGATCCCCGAAGAAATATGTGAGGCAATGCTCTCATGGGGCTGGGATCTGCAGAAGCAGTGTTCATTCATACAATTTTGCCGTCTCAGAACTTTAAGCCTTACATTCCAAGACTTCTCCATGCTCTTAACGAGGATGATCCTGATAGGCGAAGCGAATTTTGTGAGTGGCACATTAACAGATGTGAAGAAGAGCAATGTTTCCAAGATCGAATTATTTGGTCAGATGAAGCGACGTTTGAACTTGATGGAGCAATTAACAACCATAATTGCGTGTACTGGGCCAGGGAGAATCCATACGTAACTGAGCAAAGGCATATTAATCTACTAGGAGTAACAGTCTGTTGTGGTCTGTCTTCTAGAGGGTTAATCAGGCCGTACTTCTTCAACAACACTGTCACGGGTGACTCGTACTTGGAAATGTTGTAAATGATAACTCCTGGTCTTAGCGTTGTGTCTGGAAATGAAGATTATTACTTTCAACAGGATGGGACGCCACCTCACTTTCACCTGGATGTGAAGGCATTTCTCAATCATACATTCCGTACCAGATGGATAGGACGAAGATGGAGTGTGGAGTATCCTGCTCAATCTCCAGATTTAACTCCTCTAGACTTCTTTCTTTGGGGTACTCTCAAGAATACAGTTTACACTGTGAGACCACACACACTGAATGACCTTAGAGAGCAAATTAAACAAGTCTGTGCTGCTATTCCGTTGGAAACAATAACATTGGCATGTCGCTCAGTTGTAAGTCTTTGTCGACAGTGTATTGTGATGGACAGACACCACTTTGAACATTTACCATCTTAAGTCGGGCCATGAGGCACCTAGTACCACTAAAATTGTATTTCTAACCCCTTTCATTAAAGAGATGTTCAGTTTCAAAGAATGTATACATTATTTTGGGACATTCTGTATTTCTTATAACTACCAGGATGCCAACTATTACTATAATATTTTGGGCCAAATAACTCTAGCATTAACTTTTCCTGTGTGCTGGGCAACCAGTACTTCTTACACATTTCCTGAAAATCATTCCAAGAAGGGAATTCTTCGAATGACCAGTTCCTCATTTAGCACCATCCTCTTCCAAATAACTCAGGGAAAAACAGTTTTTTAGATTCATCACAACACTTAAGCAGGGACTTATAAAATATCTTTAAAAACATGTAGAATGTACATCTGCCTCTGGGTTTAACTTAATACCTCCAGTTTCAATATTTGCATAAGTAGTATCCAATTTATTATTAAAGTCAGATTTTAATTCTGCAAAAACCTTGAATAGCTCTTCCATCTCATATTGGCATATGGTAAAACCATAACGAGTTTGCACCTAATATTCTACTGCTGCTAACTTGAGGCTAAACAAGTGCTGTATAGTTATAAGAGGCACAGGGGAAAGCTAGTTTGCAGCGGTTTACTCCAGTTCACTACTACCAATGTCACATCATCATAACATCTGTGCTTAACATACAAAGGATTACACCATAATATAATTGTGACATTAAATCTAAAATAAATGCTCCAAACTTCATCAGTGTAGGCTTAAGTATATTATTTTTAACATTTTAAGGTCTCAGAATGATCAAAAGAATATGAAGGGCTTATTTCAATAGTTGTACAAGTCCATTTTTGTCCATTCTGAGATATAGAGTCCTAAAATTAAATGAGTGCTGAAAAATCTGCAGTTGAGATACCAGAAATATCCAATTATACTATTGAAATAAGCCCTTCATATGTCAGGCAAAATATACGACCTTAAGAAAAAATAGTGGCACTAAATAATAGAACTAGAGAGCTAAAAACTGGTCATAATATACAAATGCACATCATGTACATCACAATCAAAAGTTATTTGGGTTTTTATGAAAAATTAAAGGTTCTAAATACTAGACTTAGAAACATCCTCAGTAAGATGTAAACATCTTCTATATGTAGCACCAATAAGTTACCTCTATTGGTTTTCAAATTATTTACTAAAAACCAAATTTGAAATGAAGTCTTTACTCATAATTGATTATCATTTGTATTTGTAATAGAAAGTTGCACTTACAGTACGCAATTGCAATAATGCAGTAATACAGCTATAGCAAGTTTCGAGACAGTTCATAAATAACTGTGAGAACAAGGAATCTTAAAAAGGCAGTTCAGAGGTCATGTTCTACTGTCGATTCCGCTTTAAAAAATTGTAGCCAGCTAAAACATTTTAATAACTAAACCAAACTTAATTCTATTTATATACAAATTGAGAAGATTACAAATTGTTAAACAATTATTATTAATTAATACGTGTCCGAGAAATGGGCCTTTTAGATTCTGACCCTGTCCCTAGGACGACTGATAGCAGATGTTCCCTTTGGTGGTCCACTGTGGCCATATATAAAAATGGCCACAGAGGCAGTTAGGAGAGACACTTTGAACCTGGATATCAATATGTTCATGTCAGTCAAATGCCTGCTTGCCTGGTGTCTTGGACGACGTCAGAGCTTGGCAGAGTTGAATGCGATTTTCCATAAAAGCTGGAAGTGAACCTGTGAAGATATTCCACTATCCTGGTTCCCTTAAATTTCACAGAAGTAACTGTGTGTCGCTCACAATGCTGACAAAACCACGTGGCAAGTGAGGAAATTATTTTTCCGCTATATTGGCAATGAAGTAACTTTTGGTGATTAGAAATCAGGATGATATACCATTTTACTTGGAAGTTCCCACAGTGGTCATCTCTGCACTGTTAATAGTGCTGTTTCTGAAACGATTATTATTATTATTATTATTATTATTATCAGGGATATTATTATATTTTGTACATGTGAACTTTTACAGAATATAGCAATCAGTTAAAACTCAAAAGTTTTACTAATAGTCGTAGTCCCTGATCCTGCTGAGTAAGCAGCAAAGAGGCACATTTTCTTTCAGTGAGCATAAAGAGGAATCTGGACCTGCAGACTGGAAATTATGCTCAGTATGTTCTCCACTACTTTCTGCCAGATTGCAAAATTAGTTTCCAGGCTCTTGCGAATATCAAAGGAAGGTGTAAAGCATGCACACAAAATTTAAGTGCTTATTCATAACTACATAACAAAAGAAATGACCATTTGAATATTTACCCGCGACCCCATGAACTGTCAAGCTGGCGTATATGTATTTCGTTCAACGTCTCTGTTTTTGGATGTAGACACTTTTAAATTATTTCACAGTAGGTACTACTGTCACAAAAAAGTAGTATGAATTAAGTACAGCTCACCACAGTTGCTGTGCAGTATGGTGTGTAGCGGACACTGATGACGAGCTGGATCACTGTGCCAGGTGGACTCCATTGCTGAAAGTTAATGGGTGGCTGACACATTCACTTCTCAATTCTATGACATAGTTGTGGAACCAATGAAACAGTTTTAGTCCTTAGAAATTGTGATTGACGATCTTCCCACTCATTCTTCAACAGCAGAGTTGATGGCTTTAATAATTACTCATGTACCAAGCAGGTATTCTAAAGTTTCTTTATTGAATTGCTGGTAATGGCTCGTGTGCTACTGTAATCTCAACTATTGGTCACATAGTTAAGAACAACAACAATATTTTTCGATGAAACCCCCTTCAAAATCGTTATTTTTTCCTGGGTTTCTGTTTATTTTTCTTATCAGATTTACAGCACAGAAGTAGTCTGGGCTCTTCAATGAGTTGTCAGGATGAAGTGTTTTCCCTTTTGTGAGACAGTATGTTTAGATTACGGCCATTATTTCAATTTATGATCTACTTCCTTATTGAGTGTTCTGACAATCATGTAATTCTTCTTTAATGTGGACTAATTCCCCACTGCACCTCCTCAGGTGGTGGAAGCTGTAAACTTTGTTAATTAATTATTAATTAAGATCAACCTCTACACAATTCTCATATTCTTCAAGTTTAAGATAGACCTTCTCTTTCAGCCACTTTAGTGAGACCTGAGGTACCTATGAAGGTAATATACTAAAACGTCTTGTAACTAGACACTTGTAACTACACTGCGTTTTCTCTAGTTGTTTGTGTATCTGTTTTTAATATTTGATAAGTATTATGTTTGCGCACAGGCTGCCTTAGGCTATACTGGCGGTGGTTTTCTTTTAAAGCAAGGGAAAACTGTGTATGAAGAGACATGTAACTATTAATACAATTTACTGTTTGGAATAAGGCCCACAAGATGTTTCAGTTATGGAAACAGCTAATGCTCTACTTCTGCTACATTTTTTTGCTCCAGGAGAATCACCCCACCCAACAAAACCAAATCTTATATAAAAGTGAAAGAATGCACAATATGAACAAAGGTACAGTTTTTCAGAAAGACATTTATGTAGTTTACTCAACAGATAAAATCTGCATCCATATACATGCCAAGTAGTTTACCAGATATTCATTGGCATTAAACCAAGTATTTGATAACTTGAAGGACTCACCATTTTGTAGTTTCAGTTTGTTCACCTCTTTTCCAGAATTTGCAGTCATTGTGTCATCTGCATCATGTACAGATATACATGACAAATTACTCTGAAGATCATTAACAAACATTGCAAATGACAGTGCCTGAAGAATTGATCCTTAGGCAAAGGTTCCAAGTCGTGGATGCCATAATGCCTTGGTATCTCCAGTTTACTAAATCAAACACATTACTCAGATCAGCTAGAGTGCCTTCAGTAGATGGTTTTGAATCAAAAGAAGCTTGCACGAAAGAAATAACATTTTCACATCTTTGAATATGAACCATTGGGGCCTGAAACCACACTGAGACCCAGTGAATTATGAACAGTGTGTATAAAAACAATCATATGATTTCGTACATCAACATTTCTGAAACTAAAAATAAAATATACAATGAACTTTGTTTTTTGATGAATGGGATACTCAAAAAGTTTTTTCAACTTAAAAGGTCATTTTTTTTTATTAAAGTTGGATATGGGAGTGGACATCTTGTAGCAATCACTTGGGAACATCCAGTATGCTAATAAGGAAGTTATCTGCTTGAGACAGCATTCATTTTAAAATCATTTTTGAATGAGTAACATCAATTTTGAAATCTTTTTTGAGCTATATTTGTGGCTCTGTAGCAAGATCTAGTACATGTATGCAAGCTGTCATGCCACCTCACATTAAATTAGAAGTAACACTGAAACATCTGGCAAACTGAAGTCACTGCAATATTTGTATATGTTTGTTTCACTGGTGCAGCACTTATTTTGTAATCAAAATTTACAAAGTTGTGGAGAAAAGTAATCACTCAGTAACAGCACCAATATGAACAATGTCATATTTGCATAGTATTTTAATGATGGACAAGAGTAGTTTTAATTCTCTAAAGTTAAAAATAAACTTCTATTTCGCCATAATACTTACACTCAATGACTAAAGCAAGACCTTATTATCACTATACTGAAATAAAAAATACCTTTACAGTATTGAGTGTTCTGCTGTAATATGAACTTCGACAAGTCCATTCTGCCAGTAACGATACTGTTTAATCATTTCATCGCTTTGAAAGATGATATGTTACTCTGATACAAATAAATGATTATAAAGAGTTGTTGAATGTTAAAAAGATGTCCCTGTCACATAGTTTAAGAAAATTTTGTCACTTTAGAAGGTATTCATTTACTTAGTTGAAGAGCAAGCACATTATTTTGGTATGACGCTAACTTTTCACGTAAATAAACAAACGATTCTAGATCTGTGCTGTTGAATGAATCAGAGTAGAATGAGAGCAGATCCACTAATCATAGTTGCTGAAACTTGTAGATGATGGTGGAGGAGGTAGAACGCCACTTAACTTTCAAAAGTTAGGTGTAAGTTGGTATAACAACATGCAAATTGTATGTTTCCACACGTATGTTGAATTATGGGAGTGGTAGCAGGGGATCTACTTGTAAGAAATTCATGCCAGTAGAAACCCAGTTTTAGAGCCAGGTATGGACTTCTGATTACCAAGAGCAGGGGAACTGGCCTTTGTAGCATTGTGACAACAAAATGAAAGATTAAATTTGTGTTAAGTAACATTAACATCATAGATAGCTTTTTCACACTTTCTGCTTCTACCTAATTTTATGTTAATGATAATCCAAGGAGATGGGATAGAGACCATGATGTGGAATATGAACGGGAAATAATTAAAAATACAGAAACATTATAATTAAAGTTAAACTTTCAAACCACTGTAGAAATAACACCACTGGTCAGAATAACTTCAAATTGATATGTAATATTATCGGAGAAGGGGGGAAACGTATGGCAGAAGAAAAACAAATAGTTACAAAATGTAGGAAAAGAGGGCCCTGTAAGCATCATGATTTAATAGTGGTCGACTAAAAATGAAGAATGAATCATACAACGATACCTAAGGTGTATGTTTGACTTTAAAAAAACTGTACTACTCAGTGTGCATGGGTGTACAGTTGTGATACTGTTAGTTAAGTAAGCCCATCCACCATGGCAAGGTCATATCACATAAGATGGGAAAAATCGATTTTTAATGTCCTGAGGTCAAAACCGCATAAAAAGCATCACTCACATGGGTTTTTAATTGTTCTGAGGCATAAAACCACTTAAAAAGTATCAGTCACATCGGTTTTTAATTGTCCTGAAGCCAAGAACCGCATAAAAAGGATCAATCACATCGGTTTTTAATTGTCCAGAAGCAAAAAAGCGCGTAAAAAGCATCAATAAAAATCAAATCGTATTATTAATTTCCATGTGACTGGCGCAAAACATGGGCAGTATGCTGTCCACCGTTTTCCGCAACACTATGCCTTTTGACACACAGTCAACATGGGTTCAGAAAACATCGTTCCTGTGAAACACAACTAGCTCTTTATTCACATGAAGTGCTGAGTGCTATTGACAAGAGATTTCAGACCGATTCCGTTTTCCTGGATTTCCAGAAGCCTTTTGACACTGTACCACACAAGAGGCTCGTAGTGAAATTGCGTGCTTATGGAATATTGTCTCAGTTATGTGACTGGATTTGCAATTTCCTGTCAGAGAAAAAATGGTTCAAATGGCCCTGAGCACTATGGGACAACTTCTGAGGTCATCAGTCCCCTAGAACTTAGAACTACTTAAACCTAACTAACCTAAGGACATCACAAACATCAATGCCCGAAGCAGGATTCGAACCTGCGACCGTAGCGGTCGCGCGGTTCCAGAATATAGCGCCTAGAACCGGTCAGCCACCCCAGCCGGCCCTGTCAGAGAGGTCACAGTTCGTAGTAATTGACGGAAAGTCATCGCGTAAAACAGAAGAGATTTCAGGCTTTCCCTAACGTAGTGTTATAGAGCTTCTGCTGTTCCTTATTTATATAACCGCCCCCCCCCCCCCCAACCCATGAACCATGGATCTTGCCGTTGGTGGGGAGGCTTGCATGCCTCAACGATACAGATGGCCGTACCATAGGTGCAACCACAATGGAGGGGTATCTGTTGAGAGGCCACACAAACGTGTGGTTCCTGAAGAGGGCAGCAGCCTTTTCAGTAGTTGCAGGGGCACAGTCCGAATGATTGACTGATCTGCCCTTGTAACACTAACCAAAACGGCATTGCTGTGCTGGTACTGCGAATGACTGAAAGCAAGGGGCAACTACAGCTGTAATTTTTCCAGAGGGCATGCAGCTTAACTGTATGGTTAAATGATGATGGCGTCCTCTTGGGTAAAATATTCCGGAGGTAAAATAGTCCCCCATTCGGATATCCGGGTGGGGAACTACTCAAGAGGATGTCGTTATCAGGAGAAAGAAAACTGGCGTTCTACGGATCAGAGCGTGGAATGTCAGATCCATTAATTGGGCAGGTAGGTTAGAAAATTTAAAATGGGAAACGGATAGGTTAAAGTTAGATATAGTGGGAATTAGTGAAGTTCGGTGGCAGGAGGAACAAGACTTTTGGTCAGGTGAATACAGGGTAATAAATACAAAATCAAATAGGGGTAATGCAGGAGTAGGTTTAATAATGAATAAAAAATAGGAGTGTGGGTAAACTACTACAAACAGCATAGTGAACGCATTATTGTGGCCAAGATAGATACGAAGCCCATGCCTACCACAGGAGAACAAGTTTATATGATCACTACCTCCGCAGATGACGAAGAGATTGATGAAATGTATGATGAGATAAAAGAAATTATTTAGATAGTGAAGGGAGACGAAAATTTAACAGTCATGGGTGACTGGAATTCGATAGTAGTGAAAGGAAGAGAAGGAAATGTAGTAGGTGAATATGGAAAAGGGGTAAGAAATGAAAGAGACAGCCCTCTGGTAGAATTTTGCACAGAGCATAACTTAATCATAGCTAACACTTGGTTCAAGAATCATAATAGAAGGTTGTATACGTGGAAGAATTCTGGAGATATTAGAAGATATCAGATAGATTATATAATGGTGAGACAGAGATTTAGGAACCAGGTTTTAAATTGTAAGACATTTCCAGGAGGAGATGTGGACTCTGACCACAATCTATTGGATATGAACTGTAAATTAAAACTGAAGAAACTGCAAAAAGGTGGGAATTTAAGGAGATGCGACCTGTATAAACTGACTAAACCAGAGGTTATACAGAGTTTCAGGGAGAGCATAGGGGAACAACTGACAGGAATTGGGGAAAGAAATACAGTACAAGAAGAATGGGTAGTTCTGAGGGATGAAATAGTGAAGGCAGCAGAGGATCAAGGAGGTAAAAAGAAGAGGGCTAGTAGAAATCCTTGGGTAACAGAAGAAATATTGAATTTAATTGATGAAAGGAGAAAATATAAAAATGCAGTAAATGAAGCAGGCAAAAAGGAATACAAACGTCTCAAAAATGAGATCGACAGGAAGTGCAAAATGGCTAAGCAGGGATGGCTAGAGGACAAATGTAAGGATGTAGAGGCTTGTCTCACTAGGGGTAAGATAGATACTGCCTACAGGAAAATTCAAGAGACCTTTGGAGAGAAGAGAACCACTTGTATGAATATCAAGAGCTCAGATGGCAACCCAGTTCTAAGCAAAGAAGGGAAGGCAGAAAGGTGGAAGGAGTATATAGAGGGTTTATACAAGGGTGATGCACTTGAGGACAATATTATGGAAATGGAAGAGGATGTACATGAAGATTAAATGGGAGATATGATACTGCGTGAAGAGTTTGACAGGGATTGTGATATGGTTAAACATACTTTCTTTCTAGAGATAGAACACAGCCAATCAGCTGCAAATTGGCTGGTTTATTAAAACCCCTTTACCAGATTTTCAACTTCTATAAAAACGCCTTCTTCTGAAGGCAATATAGACAGTGTAGGCAAGTTACCAATGGAAACATACATACAGATACAATCATATCATTTTTTTTAGCTTCTATTTTTGAGGGTGAATGGTTACCTATTAATTTAAATTTCAGGAAATTCGCTGTGAAAGTTATCAAGATGTTGCTGACCTTGTTGTTGGCAAATCTAAACATCTGTGTCAGCACAAAAATCCAAAATGTCTCGATCAAGGTAAATTCAAAACGCTTCCTGAATTTGCCAGCAATCAGAGTCTGAAATTTTCAACCAGTTGATTGCATCACTCAAGAGTAGATTTGGGAACCAATCTGCAAAATTTTTCAAATCATTGGAAAAATTTACTCTTGGGCATCCTACAGGTGTCGATTAAATTGTAAAATTTTTACAAAAGAGATTTTGATGGAGAGAGATTGATAAGTGATAGAGACATGTTTTTGTAAGTTTTGAATAGATAAAATGAGCACGAAAAGAACTTGAGAGGAGGTTTTCAGTTCTTAAAAATGTTTGAATGGGCAATGGGACTAATTCCTAGATTTGTGCACTTCCTTCGTTTGCCTATTACATTTATCATCCTTTCCTAATGAACGAAGGTTTTCGTTTTTACATCCATCGAATCTTATTTAAGATCAATCGACTTAATTATCTTGTTATTTTACATATTGCTGAGAGTTACTGTATCACAAATGAATATTTAGACACTTGAAAAACACAAGAAGAAAAACGAACGTTTACACAGTTGAATAACGCAAGCTTTATTCAAAACCAAACCAAACAAAGGCACATGATCAAAAGGTAAAAGATTACACACTTGTACTGCCAACTGCTGAAAACAAAGGTACAGAGTTCAGTTATTAAATTTCCAAAGATGAAAAAAAAATACAGCACCACTCTCCCTTATTTACTAACTTACAGAATCCAGTATTATTGCACAACCATTGAAATCTAACTGAAACAATGGTTTCGTTGATATGTCAGTAAGTTGTCCTTCAGTGTCCACTTTTAAGTCTGTAATTTCACTAGCACTAACAAACGTGAACAAAGATATGTCTTATACGAATATGCTACGTTTGTCGATGAAATTTAGGATTCTAGGCTCGCTGGATAGCAGCTTTGCTATCAATATGTAAAATTGGTGTCGATTTCAACTGATCCAATTGTGTGAAAAGCTTCTTCATCCGGACTATCCCTCAAGCAGCTTTGCTAGTGGCTACAATCTCAGCTTCAGTTGTGAATATGGAAACAGAATATTGTCTTTGACTAATCCAGGAGATAGGTGCCTCAGAATAAGGACAAAGAACATCTGATTTTGAGCGCCCTGTGACAACATCTCTACTCGGATCAGAATCACCATAGCATTCAAAAATCCCCCTTTTTGAGCTTTTTTATAAACAAGCCCACAATTTGTTGAACCTCTCAGGTATTGTAGAATCCTCTTAAATCACGACCTGTGGTTTGTCCGGATTTGTAGACACCACACTGACAGCATACGCAGTATCAGGAACTGTCCCACACATCAGAAACATTAGTGTTCCGACAGCTGGTCTGAACCGAAATTCAGAGTAATGATGACTTTCTTCTGCATCACTGTCATTTGCAACTGAGGTAGATATAGCCTTGCACTTATTCATGTTGAAGTGCTCTAATATCTTCTCTGCAAAATGAGACTGACTTACATGAACAGATCCGTCTTCTTGTTAATCAGTTTCCAGTCCTAAGAGAAATGATGCAGGTGATGAAGTAATTTTGAAATCTTCTGTTAAATCAATGATAAATTATTGTAGTTACTATTCACTGTGAGCTGCAATCAAACCATCATCAACATAAAGCACAAGCAGTATTTTATTTAAAAATGGCTCTAAGCACTATGGGACTGAACATCTGAGGTCATCAGTCTCCTTACTTAGAACTACTTAAACCTAACTAACCTAAGGACATTACACACATCCCTGTCCGAGGCAGGATTCGAACCCGCTTCCTTTGCAGCAACGTGGTTCTGGACAGAAGCGCCTAGAACCGCAAGGCCACAGAGGCTGGCGAATATTTTATTAGAGCCTTTCTATCTCATGACAATACAAGAATCAGCTTCGGTCCTCTGGAAGCCAAGTTTAGAGATATGATTACTGAACTTTTCATTCCAGCAACAAGGAGCCTGCTTCAGTCCATGCAGACCTTTCTTTAAGCTACATTCTCTCCCAGACCCATCATCACATCCTTCAGGTTGCTGCATGTATGTGGTTTCTTTCAAATCATTAAAAAGAAAAGCTGTTGGAACGTCAATTGCTGCAACACAGAGTAGTGCTTCATTAGTAGACACTCGAGTTACAAGACTAAAGGTTTTATCTTAGCCAACTCCACTCCTCTGAGAATAGTCCTCCACCACCAATCTTGAATTGAATTTATTGACTAATCCATCAGCATTTGTTTTCACTTCGTATACCCAACTGTTCGGAATGACCCTCTTTCCTGGTGGTAGTTCAACAAGGTCCTGTGTTTTATTTTCCTGGAGAGTTTTTATTTCACAATCCATGGCTTCCTTCCAGCCAGACTTCATGGCTTCACTGAATGTTTCTGGTTCTTGGAACCATGCTGGGAGATGCATCACACAATCTCTAAACTTTTGTGGAGCACTGAGAGTTGACTAATCACGCAGAGGAAGTGAGGCTCCTTCATTTATGTCTTCTTGATCTTCCTCCTGAGTGACTTCATGTATATTCACACATCTGTTATCCTCATCAATAATGGACTGGTCATCAGTCTGATGTGTTGAATCCTGCTGATTTAAAAGTAGTCACTGGGGAAATTAATGTTTCTCAGATTTCAAATGCCTCTTCAAAGATTACATCTTGTGATCTAATGAGTTTACCCTCCTCTTTCCAATAAATTCTGTAATATCGTATCCAATAAGAATTCCTTTCACTGCTTTCAAATCCGTCTTCCTTCTCTGATGTTTCGGAATATAAGCATAGCAGGTGGAGCCTGTCTTCTGCAAACGTTTCAGTCTTGGTTTCTTGCTATACCATAGTTCATATGAGGATATCCCTGGACTATTGGAAGGTCTGTTCAGATCAAGATGTAGGTTGCAGTATTCACCATCTTCGCCCAAAGCTTTTGTGGAATATTTCCATGTGTATGCATTATGGCTCTGCCAGTTGACACGACATTGCGAAATTCTGTTCCATTGTCACTGAGAAGTTCCTTGAAGATATATCCAGCAGTTCTTGCTTCAGCTATGAACTGACATAACTTATTTGCAACTTCAGATTTTTCTTTGATGAAATTTAGTCTACTAAACTTCGTATAATCATCATTAAAAAGTACAAAATACCGATATCCCGTTATTGAATTCTGAAACCGACCACACAAGCCTGTGTTCTGAAGTTCTCTTCCTGGAGCCAAATGGCAAACGATGAGCCTTGCCATAAATAAGCCTTCACACAGTTTACTGTCCATTTCCAGATTGATGTTTAGCTCGCTGCTACATACAGACTTCACATGGCGCTTGTTTTGGTGTCCAAATCTTGAATTTATTTTTAGATACAAGATAGATCATTTCTGATTTAGCTAGCTAAAAATACTGGAAAAAAGAGGACGATCTGATTCTAAAGATGAATATATAAGGGCAACTAGTGCATACAGGGACAACCATAATCCTTACTGTTGTTTTAGCAGAGTATGTCATTAACTGCCTTTTGAACTGGAGATGTTATTCAGTTCTCTAATGTAATATGGGAAGTTATTCTATAGCTGGGTTCCTGCCGTGAGAAAGACTTCATGAAAATGGTTAGAGTGGCACAGAAAGAATTTTGTTATGATGGGAATCGGTGTTTCTGTCATGTTTTCAGATAAGAGCGTTGAAATCGAATAGAAACATGAGGGTCAGTGTTTGTTGATATGACAGTAGATAAGACAGAGAATATGGTAATCTCTGCACTTGTCTCTTGCAGCCAGAATAGCTGTGCAAACGATGGTGAAATATGGTCAAAGAGTCGAACATCATGGATATAACGATCAGAGGGGTTCACAACCAGTTACAGGCACCATGAGATTTCCTGAAAAGGCCTTGTATGATAATATTGCTGTAATCCATAATTGGAAGTGTAAGTGTTGAGGAGTAAATGAAACAATAATTTTTTACTATGACAAACGAGACATAACGAAGCCTCTGGTGGTTAGTAAATGAACTAACAAATCTGTCTATACTAAAGACACTGCTGCTGTTTGTAGGAAAATCATGGTACTAACACCCCTATCAGTAACTGTTGCCTCTGACAACAGACTGAAGCTATTTTCCTCTTTGGAATGACAGTAACACTGAGGGCTCAAGTAATCTTAGTTTATGGTATAATTGTTTAGATTAATTTTTATTTATTTATTTATTTATTTATTGTTCTGTGGGACCAAATTAAGGAGAAGTCTCCATGGTCATGGAACGAGTCAATACATGAAATTATAACACGATAGTAGAAACAGTTAAAATGAAATATAGGATATGTATTAGGCGACAATTCGTAAGTTTAAATAAAGAAAATCAACATGTAACACTGGCATTTGCTTAATTTTTCAGCTCTTCCAGGAGCTTCTCGACAGAATAGAAGGAGTGAGCCATGAGTAAACTCTTCAGTTTACACTTAAAAGTGTTTGGGCTACTGCTAAGATTTTTGAGTTCTTGTGGTAGCTTATTGAAAATGGATGCAGCAGAATAGTGCACTCCTTTCTGCACAGGAGTTAAGGGAGTGCATTCCACATGCAGATTTGATTTCTGCCTAGTATTAACTGAGTGAAAGCTGCTAACTCTTGGGAATAAGCTAATATTGCTAACAACAAACGACATTAAAGAAAATATATACTGTGAGGGCAATGTCAGAATTCCCAGACTATTGAATAGGAGTCAACAAGAGGTTCTCGAACTTACACCACATATAGCTCGAACAGCCCATTTTTGACCCAAAAATACCCTTTTTGAATCAGAAGAATTACCCCAAAAAATAATACCATATGACATAAGCGTATGAAAATATGCGAAGTAGACTACTTTTTGTGTTCAACTGTCACTTATTTCAGACACTGTTCTAATGGTAAATAAA